>NC_047130.1:14041665-14641665 GCF_009829125.3 Periophthalmus magnuspinnatus
CGCTGTGTATGTTTTTGGATATTTATAGAGGACTGTGGGGGTATGGTGACATAGACTTGTGGGCGGAGTCTGCATGCATTGCCTTTTTCCACCATAAGCTGTCCTTGTAAAGTTGCTGTTTGATGTTGTAAAGTGTTTCTATATTTGTCCTCCTAAACTTTTCATAATGACCATACAGTTTTCTTTGTCCATCATGAGTCATTCCCCAAGGTCCTGATGCTGCACAAAATGTTTTTCAAGGCATCTGAAGTTTATTTTGACAACATGCACTAACTTCCTGACGTTCTCTTGATAAAAAGTCTGGGGATGCGTCGATGAACCCCCACTTTTGCGCATATGACATCGCTGGTGTAGAATGTCCAACCGATTAAAAAGAAAGTAATTCCTTATATGCTGTTACTGCTTTGGTGTAAACTGGGGGTAACCGTAAGGCCCGGAAGAGATCACTAGATTACTCAAACATGCATAGATGACATCTAAACCTCTTCAGACATAGTGCTAGTGCTGAGTACACAGAGTACACAGAAGAAGACGCTCTTTAGACTACAGCACACAGCAGGGTTAGCTTTGCTCTCCTACAGTAAGTTTAACATTAGACATTAGACTTTAGGCCGATACTGACTGGTCAAAATCTGCAGAAAACCATGACCAATTAACTCTGCTGATATATGGGGCAGATTTTGATTATTTTGATCAAATGATGTCATTTACATGTACTACAAACTCCCCCACAGCCCTTATTACCCAAGACTCTTAAGACAGCTGTGTGTCACATTTAGTGCAGGTGTCTCTTTGTATTAAAGTGTTAAAATGAAACTTTGTGACAGAAAATCCATCAAAACTAAATACTGGCTTATACTGGAGATTTAAGGTCGATGACCCATTGGCTAAAAAGCCCCAATATCGACCCGCTATACAAGTAAAAATACCCCTCTTTAATACCCCATACAAGTAAAAATACCCCTCTTTAATACCCCATACAAGTAAAATACCCCCTCTTTAATAAAAGCTCATTTGTTTACCCCTCTTCCTCATCCATAAAGTTGTGTTTTATGCCTGACATCCTGCTTATCCAGACAGATGTCACTGTATGGAGCAATGTGGTGAAGTGCCTTGCCCAAGGCCCCAAAAATGGGAGTAGAACCACGGACCATCTGTGCCACTTGTGCTGAATAAGAGATTGAATAGATCTGTGATTACTGTGGGCTTCAGACACTCGTGAGCGCACAGAAGGAGCAGATGGTGAGTTTCCAGTCCACTTCTGATTTGATTCAGCTCAGAAATGGAACGGCCACAAACACCATTTATTTTAAAGAATAAAATTAAAATACTGGACCGAAACCGAACCAGGACTATAACAGGACCAAGACAAGTCTACATCAGGACTAAACCAAGACTGAACCAAGATCTTAGCAGGACCAAACCAAGTCTATATCAGGACTAACCCAGGACTGAGGAAGGACTACAGCAGGACCAAGCCAAGTCTCAGACCTCCCTCACTCCCCCCTTTAGTCCTCCAGAGCCTGCCCCTCCTCCCCCCTCAGTCTCCCCTTTAGTCCTCCAGAGCCTGCCCCTCCTCCCCCCTCAGTCTCCCCTTTAGTCCTCCAGACTCCGTCACTCTTCCCTCTCACTCTCCCCTTTAGTCCTCGGGTGCTGCTCAGTTTAGCAGCTCTACTTGAAGTGTGTGCTCTCAGACTGATTGCTCTGGTTTATACTGCAGGACACAGAGACATTTATGGAGAAACTCCACTTTTCAGAACAGAATCAATAGAACCGACAGAGTCAACAGAAATGACAGAACCAACAGAACCATCAGAATTAACACAACCAATAGAACTGACAGAACTGACAGAACCAACCGAACCCACAATCTCCATCTATCCATTTTTTCCCCCGCTTATCTGGGGCCGGGTCGTGGGGGCAGCAGTCTAAGCAGGGACTCCCAGACATAGTCCCTCCAGCGTGTCCTGGGTCTTCCCCGGGGCCTCCTGACACAGGGACATTTCAGAACATGTTTGTAAAGATCTAAACTACAGGGTTAGCTTGTGGACAAGTTCTCTAAGGGGGAATATGATTTGTAGGGCCAGGACTAAACCAGGTCTAAACCAGGTCTAAACTGGGACTAAATTGGGACTAAACAGGACTGAATCAGGCCTTTCACATTTGGAGCTGTAGCTTCAGGAGCTGATGTTGCTCAGGTGATTTTGTGATTTTTCTGATGACATTTATTATTTATATTTCATTTATTATTTTCTGATTGTTGTTATTTTCAGACACATTTTCATTTGAATCTTTTCTTTTTCTTTTGTTTTGACAAATTTAATTTGATCTGATTTGTGTTGCTGCGAAAATCATTTAAACAAGAATGAGTCTGTAACTTCAGTAACAACTTGTGCAGGTGCAACGATGTGCAGGTGTACACAGCAGAATAAATCTCACTGCGGCAGAGTGGTTAGCACCTCCACCACATAGCGAGGACGTCCTGGGTTCAGTCCCCGACTGTGGAGTGTGCATGTGCATCTATCACTTACCTTAAAAAGTGTTCTCAAACAGTTTAGACCTCTACAAACATGCTCTAAAATGTCTCCGTGTGTCAGATGCCCTCCCTGTGTCTCCATAGGGTCTTATTCTGTGTAAAAGCTGCTAACCCTGTTAGCTTAGCTCTGTACATGTTCTGAAATGTCATTCTTGTATCAGTTTGTCATTTCTTCTCAACAAATTTAAAATGTGAACTTTGAACAGAGTCTGATTATTCAAACAGAAATTACTAATCTAATAATCACTAATTTGTATTTTTCTCAAATGGGCCAGGGCTGATCTGGAGAAGGGTCTCCTGTGTAGAGTCGTGGGTAAACCAGGTTTCTGCCTCAGGACTGGTCCAGGGCTCCTGAGGTTTAACCCTCTGAGGCAGATGCAGAGACGTGTTTCTTACGGTGATAAAAAAAAAAAAAAAAAATCTACAAATTAATTACTCGATACTAAAACTACTATCGAAAATAGAGCCTCTTATATCCCATAGACAGGACAGAAATTAATCATGAATGAATTAATGTATCAGAACAAGTATAAGACACATAGATGAGTATAGACCCATGGACCACTGAGGATTACACAGATATAAGGCCACATGGGAATATAAAAGAAAGTACTAACATTTAATGATGAATCGGTATTGAGTATCGAGTCTATACCTACTGCAAATACAATGTCCTCATTTCAAAAACACTGGTTGAGTTCAGGTTTTTCAAAATAACTGAGGCTCAGTCACATCCGCTTTTGTGGTTTGTGGATCTCAGAAACTTTTACCAAACAAAAATGTGACATCTCTGCAGATTCGGAAATGCTTGTTTTTTGAAGGCAGAACAGGGACTAATTCAAGACTAAACCAGGACTAAACCAGGAGTAAACCTGGACTAAACCAGGACTAAACCTGGACTAAATGAGAACTAAATGAGAACTAATCCAGGACTAGACAAGGACTACACCAGGACTGCAGAGGAGAGGCAAGATTCATTTTCTGTGGACCGGGTCTCAGTTTAGAGCAGCGTCCTTGAACAGTTTTATGATCCTTCTCTTTCTATGGCTCTGCACTAAAGAAAATGTAAAGTAAACCAGGACTAAACCAGGACTAAATCTGGACTAAACCAGGTTCTGTTCTTGTGTCCTTTGGCAAGAAGCTTCACTCACATTCTCTATAATGAATGTGTTGTGTGAGAGTAACGGTAATGTAGATTGGCAGCCTCACTTCGTCAGTCTGCTCCAGGGCAGCTGTGGCTACAATAGTGTCTTACCACCACAGAGTGTGGAGCACAGACTGTATAGTGTACCACAGCATTCAGCTCCAGTCAAATTAAGCTCATCGAGGCCAATTTGGAGCAGAGTTCCATATTTGGAAATCTGACTGCGAGTATCATAGCAACTAAAGAGCCAATCCAGAGCGAGGCTGATGAATGTAATGCCCCTTCCTGAACCACTGATTTGGTAGGGAGTGGGCACTTAACAACACTGTCAATCAAACCTGTTGCTAATGCTAGTGGGAGGGACCACAGGGAAAGAATCATCATTGTTCTGTTATTAATGTTCAAGTCTTCATGTAGAGCGTGTTAATACCAACATGACGACCAAATGACGAGGCTGACAGCAGCAGTTACAGAGAGAGGGGCCACGCTTATTCAGTAGAAAGTGAACTGGAGCCAGAGTCCATGGCAGGTTAGCTATGTCTACTTGTATATACAGTGTATGGTGTGGAGTGACTGAGGAGAGACAGTGCAGTCTGTGAGAGGCTGAGTCTGTGAAGTGCATCTCATGTTTTTATTTTATTTTTATTTTTTTCTGAGCAGAGAAAATGAAGGAGCCAATCGTAGAATCTCTCTGAACATTGATGCAATTGTCTGAAATCAAACCTGTTTCACTGTGCAGTCGAACCCTTGGATCTGAACAGAACACTGGACTATACCGAGGATTATACCAGGTCTAAACCAGGACTTTACCAGGTCTAAAGGAGATCTAAACTGGGACTAAACCAAATATAAACCTGGACTTAATCAGAACAAACCCAGGTACAAACTGGGATCAAACCAGGATGTCGTAACGGTGCGGATAGGACCAAAGGATGCAGACCAGAGCAGTTTTAACAGTGTTTATTTACAGCGGTGAAAATGCAGTCTTTAAACAGGTCACAAGAGCAGGTACAGGAACCGGGGAGCGGGAGACGGGTCAGGCGGGTGCGGTGCAGGTAGAGGCGGGCAGGACAGGACCAGGACGGGGATAGAAGCAGGTGCGGTACCAGGGCAGGCGGATCAGACGAAGACCAGAGCGGGGAGCGGGTGACAAACCAGAGACCAGGACCGGACAGGAGACGAGACGAGCAGGAGACGAGACGAGCAGGAGACGAGACGAGCAGGAGACGAGACGAGCAGGAGACAAGACGAGCTGGAAGCGATACCGGGACTGGAACGTGACGGCAGGAGCTGGGCGAGTGGAGGCAGGAATCTGGAGGGTGCATAAATCCAAATGAGCATTTGCCGGAAAGTACCATATAACAAAGCTTAGCAAGAAACATTCACGTTTTACACGCGGACGGTCTGGCACCGAGTGTAGACTGCCAAGCCTTCTTGTACTCAGCAGCAGGTGGTGGTGATTAGGCTGATGCACCCCAGGTGTGCACGGGAGGAGTCAGGCACTCCACCCAGCTCCAGACACACAGGTAGGGGAGGGGGAGAGAGCACGGGAGGACAGGGAAACTGACATCATGACAGTACCCCCCCCCTAAGGTCCACCTCCTGGTGGACCCCCAGGCTTGTCAGGATGAGCGCGGTGAAAGTCTCTCACCATGTCGGGATCCAGAATGCGTGCCCTGGGCACCCAGGATCGCTCCTCCGGACCGTAACCCTCCCAATCGACGAGGTACTGGAGGCCCCTACCACGGCGACGAACGTCAATCAGGCGGCGGACGGTGAACGCCGGGTGGCCGTCAATGACTCGGGCGGGCGGTGGGGGATCGGCCGGAGGGCACAGGTCGCTGGTCCGGACTGGTTTAACCTGGGAGACGTGAAAGGTCGGATGAATCCGGAGAGACGGGGGTAACTGGAGGCGCACCGCCGATGGATTTATGATCCTCATGATCTTAAACGGTCCCAGGAATCGGGGGGACAGCTTACGGGAGTCCGTCTTCAGCGGGACCGTCTTGGCGGAGAGCCAAACCATCTGGCCAGGTTGGTATACGGGCGCCGGGACACGGTGGCGATCGGCCGTCGCCTTAGTGCGCGCTCCAGCCCGAAGAAGGGCCGCCCTGGCCTTCTTCCAGATCCGGCGACAGCGCTGGAGATGGCGCTGAACAGACGGGACGGCGAGGTCCCTCTCCTCCGTGGGAAAGAGAGGGGGTTGATATCCCAGCGATGCCTCGAAGGGGGACATACCAGTGGCGGAACTCACGAGGGAGTTGTGAGCGTACTCTATCCAGGGTAGGTGAGTACTCCAGGTCGCGGGGTTGGCGGAGGCTGTGCACCGTAGGGCCGACTCCAGGTCTTGGTTGGCCCGCTCCGTCTGCCCATTAGATTGTGGATGGAACCCGGACGTGAGGCTAACCGTGGCCCCCAAACTGTCGCAGAAAGACCGCCATACCTGAGAGGTGAATTGGGTCCCTCTGTCGGACACGATGTCCACCGGGATGCCGTGGAGTCGGAAGACATGACTGGTCAGCTGGTCGGCAGTTTCTTTGGCTGTGGGGAGCTTAGGCAGGGCAACGAAATGGGCGGCCTTGGAGAAGCGGTCCACAATGGTGAGAACCACCGTGTTCCCCTGGGAAGGGGGAAGGCCCGTCACGAAGTCCAAGGCGATGTGGGACCAAGGGCGACGAGGAACTGGGAGAGGATGCAAGAGACCAGAAGGGGGTGAGTGGGAGGCCTTGGCCCGAGCACATACCTGGCAGGCGGCGACATAAGCCCGGGTGTCTGTGTCCATCGTGGGCCACCAGAAGCGTCTCCTGAGGAGGGAGAGAGAGCGACCGGCACCAGGATGGCAGGCGAAACGGGAGGCATGGACCCACTGGAGCACCTGAGACCGGACAGAATCGGGAACAAACAGTTTATCTGGAGGGCCGTTACCTGGGTCGGGGTCGTTGGTCTGGGCCTCTCGGACGGTGTCCTCGATATCCCAATGGACCGCGGCCACCACACACGAGGAGGGGATAATAGTTTCTGCGGTGACCGGGCTATCCTCCAGGGCGAACTGGCGGGAGAGGGCATCTGGTTTGACGTTCCGAGATCCGGGGCGGTAGGTGAGGAGAAAGTTGAAGCGGCTGAAGAAGAGGGACCAACGAGCTTGACGGGGATTGAGGCGCCTGGCGGACTGGATGTACTCCAAGTTTTTATGGTCGGTCCAGACGATGAATGGTTGCTCCGCCCCTTCGAGCCAGTGGCGCCACTCCTCCAAGGCCAGCTTTACGGCAAGGAGCTCCCGATCCCCCACATCATAATTGACCTCGGCCGAGGACAATCGCCGGGAAAAGAAGGCGCAGGGACAGAGGCGGTTGTGGGGGTCGAACCTCTGCGAAAGCACGGCCCCCACTCCCGAGTCGGAGGCGTCGACCTCCACGATGAATTGCCGTGAAGGGTCGGGCTGGTGCAGGATGGGAGCGGAGGTAAATAGTCTCTTAAGCTTCTCGAAGGCAGTCTGCGCCTCAGGAGACCAGGCAAACGGCAAAGCAGGAGAGGTGAGTTTAGTTAAGGGCGAGATAACCCTACTAAAATCCCGGATGAAACGTCTATAAAAATTGGCAAAGCCGATAAATCTCTGGAGCTGTCTCCGGCTGGTAGGAACGGGCCACTCAGTGACAGCCTGGATCTTTTCAGGGTCAGCTCTTACTTGGCCCCGCCCCACAATGAAGCCCAAAAAGCTGACCTCCTCTGCGTGAAACTCGCATTTCTCAGCTTTCACGAACAGTTTATTCTCGAGGAGGCGCTGGAGAACCTGGCGAACGTGCTGATGATGCTCCTGGGGGGACCGCGAGAAAATCAAGATGTCATCCAAGTAAACAAAGACGAATCGGTTAAGGAAATCACGGAGCACATCGTTGATGAGGGCTTGGAATACGGCAGGGGCGTTGGTGAGACCGAAGGGCATAACCAAGTATTCGAAATGTCCCAGGGGTGTCTTGAAGGCCGTCTTCCATTCGTCTCCCTCCCTGATGCGCACCAGGTGGTACGCATTCCGCAAATCCAACTTTGAGAAGATGGTCGCACCGTGGAGGGGCGTAAATGCCGAGTCCAGTAAGGGAAGCGGGTATTTATTCTTTACGGTTATATTGTTCAGACCCCGGTAATCAATGCAAGGCCGCAGGGATTTGTCCTTCTTAGCCACAAAGAAGAACCCCGCTCCCACGGGTGAAGTGGACGGGCGGATGATTCCGGCAGCCAGGGACCCACGGATATAGTCCTCCATTGACTCGCGTTCAGGTTTAGACAGGTTATATAGCCTGCTAGATGGTAGTGGGGCACCCGGCAGGAGGTCAATGGCGCAGTCATATGGACGGTGGGGCGGTAAAGAGAGGGCCTTGCTCTTGCTAAAAACCTCCCCCAGGTCGTGATATTCAGCAGGCACCGAGGACAGATTGGGGGTGTCTGGGGACGGATCAGCGACAGGAACGGACCTCCCGGCCGGAGGGAGGGCGGACCGAAGGCACTTGGCGTGGCAATCGGGACTCCAGCCCGAAACTCCGCCCCTGGCCCAATCGAAAACAGGGTTGTGGGCGCGTAGCCAGGGGTAACCAAGGACCAGAGGAGAAGCGGAGGAGGACAGGACATGAAACTGACGGTTCTCTTGGTGGTTGCCGGACAGAATCACGGTGACAGGTTCTGTGATGTGAGTGATGTGCCCCAGAAAACGTCCATTGAGCCCCTGGGCATTTAAGGGGCGTTCGAGGGGCTCCAGGTAGACCCCGAGCTGCTCCGCGACTTGGGCATCAATAAAGTCCCTCTCAGCCCCGGAGTCGATAAGGGCGGAAACGCATAAGGTCTCTGTGCGAACGCACAGGGTGGCGCTGAGCCGCAGTCTATTAGAAGAGTCCAGGATGTGTTGCTCGCCCACCAGTACTCCCAGTGCTACTGGTGGGCCCCCCCTTTTGGCCGAACTGGGCAAGTGACCACATAATGTCCGCGCTCACCGCAGTAGAGGCAAGCCCCGGCCAGACGACGCCTCCGTTGACGCTCCTCGGTCGACACAAGGGTCCTGTCGAGTTGCATGGGCTCATCCGGCGGGGGCGGGGCAGCGCGTGGCTCCGGCGGGACCGGTGACCGGCGTCTCTCTCGGCGACGAGCCCGTAGGCGGTTGTCTATACGGTGAGTGAGGGAGATGAGGGTCCGCAGGTCGGGGGGTTCGTCCCGGGAAACCAATTCATCTTTCAAAGTCTCGTTCAGGCCCCGCACAAACACAGCCCGCAGCGCGCTGTCCGTCCAGTCCAGCTCCGCCGCATGTGTCCAGAATTCAATGGAATAATCCGCTACCGTCCTGGAGCCCTGGCTGAGAGTCAATAACCGGGAGGCAGCATTGTCCTGGTAGTGCGGGTGGTCAAACACCAGCTTAAACGTGGACACAAATTCATTAAAATCCAGGCTATCCACAGACGTCTTCATTAGGCGCGCCTCTGCCCACTGGAGAGCTCTGCCCCGGAGTAATCCACATATATATCGGATCTTGGTGGCCCCCGAGCTGAAACGAGAAGGGCATTGCTGGAACATGAACTCGCACTGGAACAGGAATCCGCGACAGAGGTGAGGTTGTCCAGCATACGGCTCCGGATCCGTGCCTCTCGGCTCCGGGAGGCATGGTGGCGCTCCAGCTGCAGCAGGCGGGGTGACGAGGAGCGCGGCCACCTGGTGGTTAAGCTGTGCCACCTGCTGGGACAATGTCTGATTTAGCTCCAATAGAGTTCGAATGGATTGTTCGTGCTGACCCAGCACCGCCTCGGGGTGAGAGTGCGTGAGGCGGCGCATCTGGTCCGGATCTGAGCCTGCTTGGTCCATAGTGGCCAGACCGTTCTGTCGTAACGGTGCGGATAGGACCAAAGGATGCAGACCAGAGCAGTTTTAACAGTGTTTATTTACAGCGGTGAAAATGCAGTCTTTAAACAGGTCACAAGAGCAGGTACAGGAACCGGGGAGCGGGAGACGGGTCAGGCGGGTGCGGTGCAGGTAGAGGCGGGCAGGACAGGACCAGGACGGGGATAGAAGCAGGTGCGGTACCAGGGCAGGCGGATCAGACGAAGACCAGAGCGGGGAGCGGGTGACAAACCAGAGACCAGGACCGGACAGGAGACGAGACGAGCAGGAGACGAGACGAGCAGGAGACGAGACGAGCAGGAGACGAGACGAGCAGGAGACAAGACGAGCTGGAAGCGATACCGGGACTGGAACGTGACGGCAGGAGCTGGGCGAGTGGAGGCAGGAATCTGGAGGGTGCATAAATCCAAATGAGCATTTGCCGGAAAGTACCATATAACAAAGCTTAGCAAGAAACATTCACGTTTTACACGCGGACGGTCTGGCACCGAGTGTAGACTGCCAAGCCTTCTTGTACTCAGCAGCAGGTGGTGGTGATTAGGCTGATGCACCCCAGGTGTGCACGGGAGGAGTCAGGCACTCCACCCAGCTCCAGACACACAGGTAGGGGAGGGGGAGAGAGCACGGGAGGACAGGGAAACTGACATCATGACACAGGACTAAACCAGGACTAAACCAGGACCAAACCAGGACCAAACTAGGACTAAATCAGGACTGAACAAGGACTAAACCAAGACTAAATCAGGACTAAACCAGGTCTGTCACTATGATAACTATATCGACTTATCATTCAACACATGAAAGATGCAACAGTATATTTTTGGGGTCAAGTATTTATAGTGTGTACTTTTTCTTTGAGGTACTGATTTGGGGTATTTGTCCAAACTGCAGTAGGTTGGAGCTGTGGAGGGGTGAATACTTAGAAACTAAAAACCAAAGTGTTTGATTCTGCTGTTTATTTATTGCTTCAAAATGTGTTATTGTGACAGGCCTAATTAAAGCATTACTAAACCAGGTCTAAATCAGAACTATATCAGGACTAGAGCGGGTCTAAACCAGGACTAAGCCAGGACTAAACCAGGACCAAACCAGGACTAAACTAGGACTGAATCAGGACTAAACCAGGACTATTGAGGCCGTGCTGCAGTCAGGTCACATAAAAAGCTTGAGCTAAAAACAGGAGATCTACAGTGACACTGGGAATACATCAGATACAAGAACTAAGCCAGGACTAAAAAAGGACAAAAGTCAAACTAAACCGGGACTTAACCAGGATTAACCAGGTCTAAACCAGGATTGAACCAGGTATAAACCATATAGACCCTTGGTGCTGGTCTTATGTTGCCATTGTTTGTAGATTTATTGATCTGTGATGATATGACAGATATTTATTATTTGGAAATAAACTGAAAATAAACCACTTCACAGCCAACGCCATTGAAGACTAAACCAGGACGAAACCAGGATTAAACCAGGACTGAACCAGGACTAAACCAGTTCTAAACCAGGATTAAACTAGGTCTGAACCAGGACTAAACCAGGACTAAACCAGCACTAAACCAGGACTGAACCAGGACTAAACCAGGACTAAACCAGCACTAAACCAGGACTGAACCAGGACTAAACCAGGACTAAACCAGGACTGAACCAGGACTAAACCAGGACTGAAACAGGAGTGAAGCAGGGCGGGACCAGGACTGGGCCGGATCTAAACCTAAAAATTAGCTGAGCTGTCTATTGTGTAGCTAAATAGACGGTTGACAGATTATTATTATTATTATTATTTATTTTATTTTTTTTACTCTATTGAGAACTTGACTAAATCGACACTAGGACTAAACTAGGACTGGAGCAGGGAACATAAAAGGTATTAACCCAGAAGTAAAGTAGTACCAGAATGAAACTAGTCAGTGCTAAACCATGACTAAAGATCTTTAAACAGCAGGAAACATGGAGGAAACCAGTACTGCACATGACCCATGGGGGGACTGATCTTGTGCATCTGGGTCAAGGAGTCCAAGCTGAACCGTCATACAGAACTAAACCAGGACTAAACTGGGTCTAAACCAGGTCTAAACCAGGGATAAACCAGAACTGAACCAAGACTAAACCAGGACTGAACCAGGACTAAACCAGGACTAAAATGGGACTAAAACAGGGTGCATTCACACAAGTCCTGGTTTGGTCCTGGTTTGATCCCAGTTTAGTCCTGATGTAGAGTTGGTGTGATTTTGTTTTAGCCCTGGTTTAGTCCTTGTGCTTAACTGACATCTTCATTGACTAAAACAAAAATAAACTGCTGAAAATCTGTTGTCAAAATGGCTTCTTACGCGGTGATTAAGCCGTGCTCATATGTGATTTTAAATGTGTAAACCAGGTGAGAAGCGCTGATTTCCAGGCACCCGATCTGGCAACCCACACGACGTGACAGAGAGGACTTATGGAGCGTTATGGAGCTGAGCGATGACCCGTGAAATGGTTTTATGTCGATATGGGCTCACTCACTGGACACACACTGTCACGGGTGGAAGTAGTTTAACATTACATTTAATATGGTCAATATATACAGGACTAGACCAGGACTAGACCAGGACTAGACCAGGACTAGACCAGGACTAGACCAGGACTGAACCAGGACTAGACAAGGACTAGACCAGGACTGAACCAGGACTAGATAAGGACTAGACCAGGACTGAACCAGGACTAGACCAGGACTAGACCAGGACTAGACCAGGACTGGACCAGGACTAGATAAGGACTAGACCAGGACTGAACCAGGACTAGACAAGGACTAGACCAGGACTAGACCAGGACTGGACCAGGACTAGACCAGGACTAGACCAGGACTGAACCAGGACTAGACCAGGACTAGACCAGGACTAGACCAGGACTAGACCAGGACTGAACCAGGACTAGACCAGGACTAGACCAGGACTAGACCAGGACTGAACCAGGACTAGACCAGGACTAGACCAGGACTGAACCAGGACTAGACCAGGACTAGACCAGGACTAGACCAGAGATAAACCAAGGACTAAACCAGGTTTAATCCAGGATTTATACTAGTACCTAACTCATATAGCAAACATGAGGCCTTTACGCTACAACTGCCGTACCTTCAGATTTAATATATATTCACTGTTTAAATAAAAATAATAAACAATAAAAAGGTATCAAAAATCAGATACTCATCGATACTAAAACTAGTATCAAACTAGATCAAATTGTTCACAGGTATCGATACTAAAAAAGTCCCATTGACAGGACAGAAATGAACCTTTTCTGAATATCTTGATAACAGGGGTGTCCAAACTTTTCTCATTAACGGACACATATAAAAACACAGGCAAAGCTGAGGGCCAACTGAGGGCCATGGACTGGTCACCAATACAGTGAATACTTCAAATCTGTGTTATTATTACAAGTTAGACTGAACCACTAGACCTTTATTCATGCTTATATCTTCAATGGGACACACTGATTATTTGATATGGGCAGTAAGTAGATTTTCAGAAATGTGCAGTGAAAAGTTCTGTTTAAGGTAATATGAGCTGATTCACTTGGAAGATTGAGGACCAAGAAAAATTGGTCTTAGGGCCGCATTTGGTTCCTGGGCCACAGTTTGTGCAAGCCTGATTTAGAATGACCTTGAGTTGTATCAGAACAAGTATAAGACACAGACTATTATACACCCATGGACCACTATGGAACCTACTGGACCACAGAGGGATTACACAGATATAAGGCCACATGGGAATAGAAAAGAACATACTGCCATTTAATGTACCGGCAGTGAAAATCACATTCTATTCTCTAAAGAGTGTTTTTATCATCATCGTTGTATCGGAGTTGGTATTGATTATGGAGTCTGTTCCTTAGTATCGAAATGGAGTTTGAGATTTACTACAAACACAATAGAATGTGTTGTTTGTATCTCTGAGTTGTGTCTCCGCCTCTCGCTCCGGTGCTTTTAAATTAATGCCATTTGATTTAGTGCTGCAGCTGCGCTAATCCTCCTCCGTCATTAACTAAAGCTGACCAGCCACAAATGTCAAGAGGGCAGCGCTAAATCAGCCCGCAACTGGCCAACCTGCTCTCTGCAGACAAGAAACTGGGGGAAAAGTACCCAAAAAACAAGCCAAACAAGCACCTTTTGAGTTTCCTTCTGTAGACAAAAAACATTTGTTCTGAAGGCAAGAAAAAGGGTAAAATGTAACCACAAAAACTTCAATTTAAACATCTGTTCTGCAGGCAAGAACGAGGGCAAAATATACAACAAAAAGTACAGCTAAAACATTGCTCTGCAGGCAAGAAAGAGGGCAAACTATACAACAAAAACTACAGCTAATGCTCCTCTCTGCAGGCAAGAAAATGGGGAAAATGCACCCCAAAAACTACAGCTAAAATTCCGCCCTGAAGGCAAGAAAGAGGGAAAAGTCGAACCCCAAAAACTCCAGCTAAATCCTCCACTCTGCAAGCAAGAAAGAGGGGGAAATATACAACAAAAACTCCAGCTAAATCCTCCGCTCTGCAGGCAATAAACAGAGGAAAATATACAACAAAAACAAGTCAAAAGGGAGGTGTGATCCAAGACATCCGTGCTCTAATGTCATCTGACGCAAACAAAGTACATGGCTGAACAATCACAAAATCAAAACTAAAACAGGACTAAACCAGGATTGGATCAGGACTAAACCAGGACTGGACCAGGGACAGGGGATTCAACCGGGACTAAACCAGGACTGTCAAGGCTAAATTAATCAGGGCTACACCACCAAACAAGATCTAAACCAGGTCCAAAACATGGTTAAACCGATTATTTCCTCTCGAGGCTCAGCAGAGAGGAAATTATACCGTGAACTTGAGTAAATGAACACTATACCAATAAAAACAGACTAAAACAGGACTAAATCAGGACTAACACTAGGACTGGACCAAACCGGGACTAGATCAGACTAAACAAACCCGGGCTAAACCATGAATGTGTCCACAAAATCACTAAAAAGCAAAGATATTTCTGACTAGACAATGTTTTTTGCGGGTATGAGTCACCATCTCTCGCGCTTTCAGACAAAAATATGCCCCAAATCCGCTCGGTCCAAATGAGCGGCTTCGCAAAGACAAAAACAGCGCATTATACGAGTCGTTCTGGACGCTTACCTTTGTATGACAGCGACATCGACTCCCTGCGTCTAACTTCCAGCACCAGGGCATCCGTAGTAATGTCAAAACGAACAAAACTGCAGGTTAGCTCCCACGGAACGAGCGGTACGCGTCCTGGTCCTCCGCCGCGTTGGGTGCTCTGTGCGCGGCGTGGAGGCAGCGGAAGCCCCGGTGTTCGCCGCGCTCCATCCCCCGGTGGACAAGACCGTAATGGTCCGATGATAAAAGAGGGTGAAAAGAGAGAGGGAGGAGGATGCGCATAGAGGAGAGGGAGAGAAAGAGAGGGAGAGAGAGAGAGAGAGGGAGGAGGATGCGTATAGAGGAGAGGGAGAGAGAGGGAGAGAGAGGGAGAGAGAGGGAGAGAGAGAGAGAGAGAGAGAGAGAGAGGGAGAGAGAGGGAGGAGGATGCGTATAGAGGAGAGGAAGAGAGGGAGAGAGAGAGAGAGAGAGAGAGAGAGAGAGAGAGAGAGAGAGAGGAGGATGCGTATAGAGGAGAGGGAGAGAGGGAGAGAGAGAGGGAGGAGGGTGCGTATAGAGGAGAGGGAGAGACGAGAGGGAGAGAGAGAGGGGGGGAGAGGGAGGAGGATGCGTATAGAGGAGAGGGAGAGAGGGAGGAGGATGCGTATAGAGGAGAGGGAGAGACGAGAGGGAGGGAGAGAGGGAGAAACGGGAGGGAGGGAGAGGGAAGAGGATGCGCATAGAGGAGAGAGAGGGAGGGAGAGAGAGGGAGGAGGAGGAGGAGGATGCGCATAGAGGAGAGAGAGAGGGAGGAGGAGAGAGAGAGGGAGGAGGAGAGAGAGAGGGAGGGAGGGAGAGAGGAGGAGGAGGATGTGCATAGAGGAGAGAGAGAAAAAGATAGAGAGAAGGGGGGAGAGAGCATAGAGGATGCGCAAAGAGGAGAGAGAGGGGGTGATGCGCAAAGAGGAGGAAGACCAATGGGGGAGGGAGGGAGCGCAAGATAGAGCAAAAGAGGCAAAACAGAGCGAGAGAGGGAGAGTGGAAAGAGGGAGTAGGATGCCCAAAAAGGGGAGAGAGGGGGAAGTTACTGTGAGAAAAAACTGTGGCGACAGTGAGAGTTCAGCACCACGGACAGCTCCAGGCCTGTTTCTACTTCTACACCAGGACTGAACCAGGACTAAACCAGGTCCAAACCGGTACTAAACCAGATCTAAACTAGGTCTAAACCAGGACTGAACTGGGTCTAAACCAGAACTGAACCAGGACTAACCAAGGTCCAAACCAAGACTAAACCAGGTCTGAACTAGCCCATAAGGACCTGTTTTGGTGAGCAGCTGTCATCTTCCTCATGAAGATTTATTTTATGTTTAGTCTCGACTTATCACAGTATCACATGAGAACATCCTGATGAAAAGAATTATCCCCAACAAATATAAAAACACAACCTCACAGAAACAAACAGCAGAATCAAACACTTGAGTATTTAGTTTGTGTAATGAGTCACATCTGTCTACTCACCTCCACAGATCCAATCTACTGTCCCAGTGCAAAGAGAGAGTCCCCACCACAAACACTCACCCCAACAGTGATCGTTCCATTTTGTATAAATTGAACAATAAGTCACTATTGAGACAGACCTAGTTTTAGTCCTGGTTCAGTCCTGGTTTAGTCCTGGTTCAGTCCTGGTTTAGTCCTGGTTTAGTCCTGGTTCAGTCCTGGTTCAGTCCTGGTTCAGTCCTGATTTATTCCTGGTTCAGTCCTGGTTCAGTCCTGGTTTAGTCCTGGTTTAGTCCTGGTTTAGTCCTGGTTCAGTCCTGGTTTAGTCCTGGTTCAGTCCTGGTTTAGTCCTGGTTTAGTCCTGGTTTAGTCCTGGTTTAGTCCTGGTTTAGTCCCGGCTCATTCAATTCAATTTATTTTTGTAAAGCCCAAAATCACAACAGCAGTCGCCTTTTAGGACTGAACATGAGAATTGATTTAACCAACAGAAAGTTAGAAAATCAACAATGAAACAGAAACAGACAACCAAATTAATCAACAGAAAACAAGCGAATGTAACCCCCCTGTCCTCAGACCCTTTGTCTCGTCAAGGAAAAACTAAAAAGAAAACAGTGGGAAAAAGAGAGGTTTAGTCCCCCTGGGTGAGTCCCGCTGACTCCACAGGTGTGAGGTTAAAAGTCACTGGTGCACGTGTGCTATTTAACTTAAAGGAGAAATAAACAAAACACACCAGGATAGTTGTGTCTAACAGTTCAGCTGGAAGAATATAAGAACTGAACAAATGTGTCAAATTAAATCAAATGAATGTGGGTTTATAGGACAAAGGCCCATTTTGTCACAGCCTGGATAGACCTGGTTTAGTTCTGGTCTGGTCCTGGGTTAGACCTGGTTGCAGCTGCTCCATCTGACTCTCTCCTCCTCTCCTCTGCTCCTCTTCACCTCCTCTCCTCCTCTCCTGTTCTCCTCCTCTCCTCTCCTCCTCTCCTCTCCTCCTCTCCTCTTCTCCTCCTCCTCTCCTCTCCTCTCCTCCTCTCCTCTCCTCCTCCTCCGCTCCTGTTACTCAAAGAATTGCACTGATGGCTCAGACAAAGCCTCTCGTAGCATCCTAATCCTGAGCCATTGATCGGACCAGCTGCTTCTCTCATCACTCACTCACACAGGAGCGAGGGAGAGGAGGAGGAGAGAGGAGGAAAAAAGAGAGGAGGACCACCTGTCTCATCACTCACTCACACAGGAGGGAGAAAGAGGAGGAGGAGAAGAGGAGGAGCACCACCTGTCTCTCTCATCAGTCTCTCACACAGAGGAAGAAGGAACAGGGGAGATAAGAGGAAAGCGAGAGAGGGCTAAAGAAATAGAGAGGAGGAGGGAGAAAGAGAGGAGGAGGGAGAGAGCGGAGGGGGAGAAAGACAGAGGGGAGAAAAGGGAGACACAGAAGAGAGGGAGAGGAAAGAGAGAGGGGGAATTAGACAAGGAGGAGAGAGAGAAAGAGGGTGATCACCTGTCTCTAATCACTCACTCTAATTGAGGGGAAGAAACTGCACTGAGAGGGAGGATAAGGAGACAGAGAGAAGAGAAGGGGAGTGGAGAGAGAAGAGAAAAGAGGGAGAGAGGACAGAGAGACAGAGAGAAGAGCAGGGGAGAGAAGAGAGGGGGAGAGAGGAGAGAAGGGATGAGAGAGAAGAAAGGGGGAGAGAAAAGAGAGAAGGGGGGAAGAGAGAGAAGGGAGGATAGAAGAAAGAGAGAGAAGAGAGGGGGTGAGAGAGAAGAGAGGGGGCAAGAGAGAGCAAAGAGGGGGAGAGAAGAGAGGGAGAGAGGAGAGAGAGAAAGAGAAGAGAGGGGGAGAGAAGAGATCACCGGGGGCATTCACATATTTGATATAACAGAGCTTTTGTCTGCAACTGCTGCTCACATTTATTAAAGCTACACTGTGGAACTTTTGTGTAGCAGCCACCAGCTGCTTGTCTCAGGTATGTTACTGCTTTGAATGTTCCAGGGATTAAATCCTTTTATCTTACATTTGTTAGTATCTTGGCTGGTCTCCATGGTGATAGATAAGTTGCCACACTGTGGAACATTCATTACAAAGCAATACACTGTCCTTGGTTACAATAAGGTTATCGACCCAACACAAAAAGTTGCGTAGTGTAGCTTTATAAATAACTTATATTATACTATATTAAAATATAGAGCTAAAGGGTCAAAGCAGCGCTGATGATGAGTAGAATCAGTTGTACAACCTCCTGATGAGAGGGCGGAGACAGGACAACCACTGTGACACAGGGAGGACATGCACAAAGTCTGTCAGCGTTGTGCCATCTAGTGGAGACGATAAGTATGACATTAAAGTTCAGAGAGAAACATCTGCCAATGTCAGATTATGACTGATATCAGTGTAATGACCGGACCTATCCACATGAAACAGACCTGATTTAGTCCTGGTTTAGATCTGGTTTAGACCTGGTTTAGATCTAGTTTTTGTCCTGATTTAGACCTGGTTTAGACCTGATTTAGACCTGGTTTAGACCTAGTTTAGTCCTGATTTAGATCTAGTTTTTGTCCTGATTTAGACCTGGTTTAGACCTGATTTAGACCTGGTTTAGACCTAGTTTAGTCCTGATTTAGATCTAGTTTTTGTCCTGATTTAGACCTGGTTTAGACCTGATTTAGACCTGGTTTAGACCTAGTTTAGTCCTGATTTAGACCTGGTTTAGACCTGGTTTAGTCCTGGTTTAGTCCTAGTTTAGTCCTGATTTAGACCTGGTTTAGTCCTGATTTAGACCTGGTTTAGACCTAGTTTAGTCCTGATTTAGACCTGGTTTAGACCTGGTTTAGTCCTGATTTAGACCTGGTTTAGACCTGGTTTAGTCCTGCTTTAGTCCTGGTTTAGTCCTGGTTTAGTCCTGATTTAGACCTGATTTAGACCTGGTTTAGTCCTGATTTAGACCTGGTTTAGACCTAGTTTAGTCCTGATTTAGACCTGGTTTAGACCTGGTTTAGTCCTGATTTAGACCTGGTTTAGACCTGGTTTAGTCCTGCTTTAGTCCTGGTTTAGTCCTGGTTTAGTCCTGATTTAGACCTGGTTTAGACCTGGTTTAGTCCTGGTTTAGTCCTGGTTTAGTCCTGATTTAGACCTAGTTTAGTCCTGATTTAGACCTGGTTTAGACCTGGTTTAGTCCTGATTTAGACCTGGTTTAGTCCTGGTTTAGTCCTGGTTTAGTCCTGGTTTAGTCCTGATTTAGACCTGGTTTAGTCCTGGTTTAGTCCTGGTTTAGTCCTGGTTTAGTCCTGGTTTATGGTTAATATCTGTATAATCACTGGACTTATCCACATGAAACAAAAACTGGCCCAAAGTTCATTTTTTTCTGTCAGTTTAAATAAACAAATGTCATTTTTTTCACAACAGCTTCATAAAGTGGAGCCATTATTTAAGACCAAAGACATGAGTCGCTAAAAGACTCTAAGACAAAACATGAATATGACAAGGATCAACATCTGTGGTCAGTCTGGACAGTTCTTTAAAGATATTGTTTCAGTTGTATTGATACTTTGCAGCTGGTGTCATTCACATTTCTTGGGGGTCTGATGTTAACTATAGAGACTGTGACCTACGCACGTCTGCCTCCAGTTTTATTTTCGTAGTTGGTGACAGTCGTAGGATTCGGTACAGATTTTAAAAATGTGCTGCTCTAGTGTGATGTGCCTCTCCATAGGGGGCGCCGACAGCACGCGGCGCTTTGTTGTGATGACGTTTACGGCGACGTCAGCTCCTGTTGGGCACCGTAGTTTTCTAACGCGCAAGTCACTGGACCTGTTTCTTTTATTAAGTCGTTTTAGATTAAGATTGAGATTTAAAATGAAAAATGTCTAAATTATAACAATGATCCACGGGTGTCACACACAGAGCAGACACACACACACAGAGCAGACACACACACACACTGGAGCAGACACACACACACAGAGCAGACACACACACACACTGGAGCAGACACACACACACAGAGCAGATGTGTGTCAGGGCTGATTTAACTTTTTTGTATAATGTCGTGATTATTATTGTCATCATTTCCTGGTGTTTATAGCGGTCACATTATAATCCCTGAATGTGTTCTGTTCTTATCAGTTTGCTTCTGGCGCAGCTTTGGTGTTGTGTATGAAATCTCTCCCTGAGGATTCCCGCGCCTCTTGTCTCAAATGCAAATGAGCTTCAGCTGTTTTCAGAGCGATAAGGGCATTAGCTACACTTAGAAGAATCTTTAAAGTCCAACCACCTCTGCAGGAGCGTCCAAGTGCATTTAGAAAACCTGGAGAGATGGTAAACAAAATGTGAACTGCACTGGGGACAGAGGCAGCAGTGAAGCACAATGTGACATCATCAGGGTCACATGTGAGGGACAGAAATGTGTAACACTGAAGACTCAGAATCATAAGAGACTCAGAATCATAAGAGACTCAGAATCATAAGAGACTCAGAATCATAAGAGAATCAGAATCATAAGAGAATCAGAATCATAAGAGACTCAGAATCATAAGAGAATCAGAATCATAAGAGACTCAGAATCATAAGAGACTCAGAATCATAAGAGAATCAGAATCATAAGAGACTCAGAATCATAAGAGAATCAGAATCATAAGAGACTCAGAATCATAAGAGAATCAGAATCATAAGAGACTCAGAATCATAAGAGAATCAGAATCATAAGAGAATCAGAATCATAAGAGACTCGGAATCATAAGAGAATCAGAATCATAAGAGACTCAGAATCATAAGAGAATCAGAATCATAAGAGAATCAGAATCATAAGAGACTCAGAATCATAAGAGACTCAGAATCATGAGAGAATCAGAATCATAAGAGAATCAGAATCATAAGAGACTCAGAATCATAAGAGAATCAGAATTAGAAGAGACTCAGAATCATAAGAGAATCAGAATCATAAGAGAATCAGAATCATAAGAGACTCAGAATCATAAGAGACTCAGAATCATAAGAGAATCAGAATCAGAATCATAAGAGACTCAGAATCATAAGAGAATCAGAATCATAAGAGACTCAGAATCATAAGTGACTCAGAATCATAAGAGAATCAAAAACACAAGAGAATCAGAATCAGAGTCAGACTCTGTTGTATTGTCATTGTCAGTGTGAACATTCACAAAGAGGAAGTTCCTTTGTCGTTATGATGCAACATTAAACAAAGAATCATTGATACTTTACAGTGGCACCACACTACGGGTCTACGTAATGTATGTCTACGGTGGAATGTTCAGCTGTTACCATGGTGACACAATGTGACACCTAATGTGACACATTAGCAAACACAGATAGGTTTTCTGAAAACTCTAAAAAACTCAAGGAAAAATACAAAATGGATTTAAACAGCACGTTTTAGGAGGCTGTGATCAGCACGAGCGTTCATGGTCCTGTTTGCTCACTAGCTTGTGCCTATTGTTAGCATCACACCCCCGGGGAATGTTGATGACATCAGCTGAAAACTATCAACAGGAGATGAAAGCAAAATCTTAATTTTTATTTTTTCCAGGACAACAGAACTGTTGGCCCCTGCACAAGTTTGTAGGGTTAGAGTTAGTATTTAAACATCTTTCAAAACAAATGAGACGTTTACGAAGTTCAAATACATTTTTGAGGCTTGAAAAATCATACTTTAATTTGAAACAAATGAAGAGCGTTGTCAATACTGCTGTTCCTCTACAGACTTTTTAAAATGTCACGACTTCAGAATGTTAAGATTCTGAAGGCAAAACTAGAGGCAAACTGAAGAAGACCATAATATATTTTCAGTAAACTGTGCACAGGACCACCTTGTTCAGTTTCTAGGGACAGTCGACATTTTTGCTCTAATGTTATGTCTATGAAGTTTTTGCTGAGTCACAGAAAAACAATAAGTCCTGACAGATCAGGCCATGGACAGGGCGGGTGGGTTAGGGGTTAGGGGTCAGAGGTCAGAGGTTAGGGGGTTGGGTCAGGCAATGGACAGGGTGGATGTCACTGAGAAAATGTTAAACACTTTACAAATATGAGGAAAATGTCACTGGAGGACAGTTCTATGTTTAAAAAAGGGACATCTTAATGTATCGGGTCTAATGCTAATGCTAACTTAGCTAATGCGCTAAGAGCCATGTTCCAATTCAATTCAATTCAATTCATTTATTTTTGTAACACCCAAAATCACAACAACAGTTGTCTCGAAGGGCGTTCATGTTTTGGTTGATGGGGGAAACCGGAGTACCCGGAGGAAACCCATCCAGACACGGGGAGAAAACTCCACACAGAAAGGCCTGGCGACCCGGGGATCGAACCAAACCTTCTTGCTGTGAGGCATGAGTGTTGCCACTCAGCCACCGTGCTGCCTACACACAAAAACAAAACAACAGGAAAAATCAGAATTCCAAATAGTAAGAGAGCATGGACGTGGCTCCGTAAACCCTGGCTCCAATTCACTTTACATTTGAGAACCTGTGGCTCCTCTCTCTGTAACTGCTGCTGTCAGACTCGTCATTTTGGCTTAAAATGTTCGTATTAACCTGCTCTATATGATCCTGGGGCTTTTATTTGCTATTGTTTCCGTAAATTAAGATAATAATTAAAAACATTAATAACAGATCAATCAGGTGCTTTCTTTCTTTCTTTGTTTATCTAACTCTGACTTGGTTTTGGGGACAGTTGGACGTACCTTTCCATGTCGATGACACAGGTAGTGAGAGGTCCATTTCACAACTCACCACTACGTCCTGTATTTTTCCACCAACTGTCACTAAACACATATCATAAAAAGTATGCTAAATCTTCATTAGACACTAATTAAGCACTAATAATACTATATATTGTTGTATTGAGAGTATTTTAGACTCACACAGAACATAATCTCCTTAGTTAATTTATGCAGAGAAAACATGGAACCTTTATAATGTGTAACTTACTTTTATTTCACATGGCCACTAGAGATAAAAACAGGGAAGGAAGAAAAAAAAAATACTCAAAAGTGTCACATGAAAAACTCTATAAGTAAAAGTATTAAACATGTACTTAGTGTGTAAAGATTTAAGCAGAAAGCTTAAAAGAACTGAATTTTTTTTCTATCCATTTTTATCTGTATATTTTTGTTAGCTCAAATTATGAAAGTGTTAAAAATAAACCCACAGACTTTTCTGAAGATCTCAACAATAAATAATACTTTTACTTTTCAGTCCAATTAAAAAATGTAGTGATGTAAAAGTATTCTTTAAAATGGACTTCCATTATGCCCCAGCACTGGATAAACACCATAAACCAGGCCAAAGCATGTGCATTTTGTATCACACTCTGCAGAGTTCTGTCAGTCATCTCCAGTTTAAACTATAGACTCTTTAGAATGTTCTAACATCACACCAACACAGCAGTAAAGCTTCAGTCACCTCTGAACAGCTGAAAGGTTTCTGTTTGAGTTTTGTGAGCCCAGATCTTTCTGGCCTTTCATGTGTGAGTTCTTTTGTGTCGATCTAGACTACTCTTAAGCGTATATGTTTTTTGACAGACTGAACAACTGTAAGGTCTTTCACCAACATGGCTTCGTATGTGTTTATCTAGATGGCCCTTAAATCTAAATGCTTCTTTACAAAATGAACAGCTGTAAGGCCTTTCTTTTGTGTGTGTTTCCATATGTTTCCTGAGAGTAGAGTTCTCAGCAAATCTTTTATTACACACTGAACAGCTGTAAGGTTTTTCTCCTGTGTGAGTTCTTTGGTGTATTTTTAGGCTACTCTTTTGGGAAAATGTTTTGTTACAGGTAGAACAGCTGAATGGCTTTTCACCTCCATGTGTCCTTTCATGTCTGTTCAGATTGGCTTTATCAGTAAATGCTTTGTGACAGGTTGGACAGCTGTAGGGTCTTTCTCCTGTGTGTCTTTTCATGTGTGACTTTAAACTAGTCTGCTCAGTAAATGCTCTATTACACACTGAACAGCTGTAAGGTCTTTCTCCAGTGTGAGTTCTTTTATGTATTTTTAGATTACATTTTAAGGTAAATGTTTTCTTGCACGTTGAACAGCTGAAAGGTCTTTCACCTGTATGTGTTCGTCCATGTCTATCTAAACTGCCCTTCTGACTAAATGTCTTCTTACAAATTGAACAGCTGTAAGGTCTTTCTCCGGTGTGTGATCTTGTATGTAGTTTGAGGGTGAGGTATTTTGCAAAACGTTTACCACATGTGGAACAGCTGAATGGTTTTTCACCTGAATGTGTTCTCATATGAATAAACAGGTCACGGCCTCTAATAAATCCTTTCTTACAAATAAAGCAGCTGTAAGGTCTATCTCCTGTGTGTGTTTTCATGTGTATCCTGAGAGTAGACTTATCAGCAAATGTTCTATCACACATTATACAGCTGTAAGGTCTCTCTCCTGTGTGGGTTCTTATATGTGTATCTAGTGAGCCCTTATGGGAAAATGATTTCTTACAGGTTGGACAGCTGAATGGTTTTTCACCTGTATGTATTCTACTATGTGCATCTAATGTAGCCTTAAGGGTAAACGTTTTCTTACAAATTGGACAGCTGTACGGTTTCTCTCCTGTGTGAATTCTAATGTGTCTGTGTAAGTGATCTTTTGTCCCAAATTTCTTTCCACAAAAAGGACAGTGGTGTTTGATGCCCTCTGCTCCTTTGGCTGTTCCTGACATGTCTCCATTTTTCACAGTGGCACTTGTCTCTGGTTGTTGAAACAGTGAGGACTCTTCTGTCTTCACACAGACAGCACTGGACACTGGGACATACCTGAGAATCAAAAACAACAACTAAAAGTTAAATAAACACAGGCCTCTACATCTGTGTGAGTAAACATGGAGCTGAAGTGTGCAAATGCTTGGTGCCTACACTGGCAGCTGCTCTTCCTCCTGTTTGACGATCTGTTCCTCTGGCTCCTCTTTGATTTGTGGAGTCTCTGGGATTACCTGGTTCAGACCTGGGCCAGGACTCAGGAAAGGCATCTGTCCACCTGCAGGAGTGGATGGGAAACAACAGGTCAAACTAAACATGAAAATTAGTGTGTAGCCATTTCTGTTCTGTGCAATATATTCATTGTGTCCCTGTAAAATAAATACACTTGTGTTAAGTGTCTTATAGGTCTCAAACTGGAATTGCAACACACGAATGTACTATTACTGGGCAATCTTATTTTTTCCTATTCCTATAACAAATTGGAGTATTTACCGCTTTAGAACAAATGAGCCACAAATTGATATGATATTGTACAAATGAATAATGCAATTAACTTATATTATTGTTAAGGAGAAATGATGTATAACTCTGATCACATATAGAATCATCTTGGAATGAGTTCCACAAGGATCAATGCTTGTCCACTTTTATTCAATTTTTAAGTAGAACTAAACAAAAAATCAACTTTTTTAGCTAGTAAACCGTGTATATGGCATTTTAATTACATCACCTATTGTGGCTCAATGAAGTTGGTAAAGCACAGGCAGACAGGTGATCTGTGCCAGACACATCAAGGTCAGAGATACTCATCAAGGTCAGAGATACAGAGAAGATGGTGATATCAGAGATGTGAGACACAGAGGAATCCAAACATGCTCCTATCCCAGTTACACCATTTCTGAAATTACAAAACTATGGAACAGAATGGAACAGACTGAAGTCTTGAAAGGGGATTTTACTAAATTATTCGAGAAGCTTGATAGAGTAGAGGTCAAGACTTTCATCAGTGGAAATCTTCCTAACACAGACAGAAGGAAGATGGACAAATTTAGCCAGTTGTTTCATCTGAACACATGGCTGATCAACACGTGTGCACCCAGAGGACTGCACTAGATTGAAAACTTTGATCTATTCTGGAAACGAAAGGACCTGTTCAAGGGAAATGGCCCGCACCTGAGCAGAGGTGGAGTGAGAGTGCTGACAGACAGTTTTCTACTATGGAAACATGACATTTGAACAAAGGTCTTTCTACTGCTATGCTGTGAAAATAAATTTCCATAGCACCTGCAGCTGACATGCATGCTCACATTCTCTATGTCAAAGGGTAAACAACAGTTGAAATCAGCTAGAATCAGCTAGCTAACTGGTTGACAAATAGAGAACTGATACCCGTTAGGTTGCCATCGCCCTGCACAGGTGGACCAGAGATAGTATAAGAATTTCAGACGGAAAATGTGAGGGGAGAGAAGAACATTGCACAGACTCCAAGGAGCAAGTGCTGTGCTCTTTTCACTCCAGAGAACAACTCTATAAACCACTCTGACTTCTCAACTTAAATAAAAATCCTTATTTTTATTGTCCTCATTTAAGGGTTTCACCTCTGGTACCAAAATAATTGGGAAGACAGGAGACGGGAGCTATACCAAACTGTGGGAGAGACCCTCAGGGTCTGGTGGGTTGGTAAAGACCTCACTGAGAATCATAAATAGGAATGTGTGAATGTCATGAATATGTGACATTAAAGGTACGATATAGAGCAGGGGTGGGCAAACTTTTTTTGACATACAGCCACAATGGGTTCTAAAACTACTCTAAAACAGAGGGGCCAGGCCTGGATATATGGATATATGGATAAATGGATATATGGATATATGGATATATGGATATATATATATATATATATATATATATATATATATATATATATATATATATAGATATATAGATATATAGATATATAGATAGATAGATAGATAGATAGATAGATAGATAGATAGATAGATAGATAGATAGATAGAGAGAGAGAGAGAGAGAGAGAGAGAGAGAAGTACTATCCACTTTTCTTTTTTTGCAAAAGGGCTGATAAGAGAATAAGAGTGAACAAGGTTAATGTAGCTGAAGTGCGCCATCTTTTGGGGAAACATTGACATTACAGGGGAAATGTAAATTGAACAAGGTTTACCTTTACCTATTTAAATATAATTTGGTTTTGTTCGGCAGGCCGGATTGATAAGACCATCGGGCCGTGTGTGGCCCCCGGGCCGTAGTTTGCCCACCCCTGGTATAGAGAGTCACAGAGGGACTTTTTAGATTAATTAGTTCTACAACACATACATTTTATGTTTCTCACCAAATAAAAAATCATCTTCTCTAACTGCATTTCAGAGCTTAGTGATTGCCTCTTTGGTGACAAAGAGGTGACATTTATTATTTTAAATAAATAGCTATATTTTATACATTTTGATTTTATTCTGTAATAGGACACATTTTTTCTTACGGTTTGAACTGCTGTAAGTTCGTTCTCCTGTGGCTCTGATCTGGACTTGGTTGTAGTGGTCTCCATCAGCCTCTGTCTTCATCTGTGCATCTGAAAAGCTGAATGGAGCTCTCCAATCTTCATCATTGTCAGTGTCAGAGGACTGCTTTGCATGCCCCTGAGTCTCAAAGTGTAAATGTGGCTCTGTGTCTCCTTGTGTTTCCTTTAAATGCTCAGCTTGGCTTTGTTGAGGGAGTGAGGACTCTTCTCTCTTCACGTAGACAACACTGGACTCTGGGACACATCTGGAAATCAAAAACACCATTAAAACAGTTCCAAAAAGTAGAAATGAAAACTTTGCACATCTCATCTCAAAACAAACATGACAGGTGAAAAAGGTCTGGGATGAGATCATATTGGATCGTGGATATGCTCCCTGGACTATGATCTTGTCTACCCTTATTTAACATGGAGCAGTCAGAGGCAGTGGGCTAACAGACAGAAAAGCCTCACTGCCTATGGCTCAGTGGGACTGCGGCTCTCCCCCGGTTTCTGTGTGTTCGCTGTTGAGAACACGGCTTTGGCGATGGTTGCTCGCTCGGAGGGGCCCAGAACTCGGGCCACTGATGGTTGTGCCTGGTTGTGGTGAACATCGGGAGTTTAAGCAACGTCTGCAGACAGTTTGCAAACAATCGTTGTATGGGACAACACTTGATATTTTTACAAGATGGGGCAAGTTTACAAGCAAAGGTACAGCTGGAGCTGTGTTATGGTGCTTCAAGCTCCCTGGTTTAGTCTTGGTTGTATGCGCGAGAGAGATGAGTCGGTCCATCACAGGAGGCATAGGGAGCACTATCCACGCTGACCTGGTTCATGCATGGAGTGGGCTCTCACCTGGAGCCGCTACACCTGTACGTATTATATTCTTTGTGAATGGCCCACAGTCCACAGTATAACCCAGGGAATCAGTCAGTCAGTATCACTGCATTTGATCCCGAGGGGCAGTTTAAGCACATAGAGCAGTGAAAAACAATAATTATAGGAAAGCTCAAACAAAAGTGCAGCTCAACAGGTAGTCATCAGAGCCAGTGTCATGGCCGTTGTAGGGGCGTAGCAGCCCTCAGGACAAAACTGTCCCTCCTCTGTGTTCTCTGTGTCCTGCCATCAGTGCAATGATGGTATATTTGGTGTAGAAAGTCTGTTGCATTTCAGAACTAGCTGGTAAGTATAGCTATCAACAAATCTCAGAGTCCAATAGATCTTAACTTCCATCCTTTGAACTGGACAAGCTGCACTTCTTGGTTTGTGAAAATCTCAAAATGTTAAATAAATAAATTTAAATACAAATTTAAAAAGTATAAAACCTGCTCAGTGTGCCAGCAAGTCAGCCACAAGAGTAGCCAACCACGACTATAGCTAACAGAGAATCCAACAGCAGTAGTGGGCGGGGACATCACTATCTGGAAGATCAGGGGCTCTTTACCATGGTCTCCGACTGGCTGGAGCCCTCTCCTCTGGACACACAGCACTCAAAGTTATAAAAGCACAAAAGCCTGTCTGCTCCAAATGCAAGATCATCTCAGTGTTTTGTAGATAAAACATTCTTTTGTATGTGTGGGAATCCTGAAGCAGAGTCTAAAGTTTGGACCTGATTGAATTAAATGAAAGATTGTGGATTATTTGCGACTATTTGTTTTTATTATTGTATTCCGTTTTTAATTTCTTTCTTATTCTGTAAAGCACTTTGGATTACTTTGTGTATGAACTGTGCTTTACAAATAAACTTGCCTTGCATTTGACATGTAGCAGCTCAGCTGGTGCAGAATCAGTTGGACGTTGGACTCATCATTTGCACTGGTCGCTCTGTGCTTCCATGCTAAACACACGCTCATTGTTTATACCTGTTGTTTGCTGATTCACCTTGTTTGCACTGCTCAATTCATGCTTTGCACCGCAGTGTCGCATGTCAGTGCCCTACATAAGGGCCCTCTACATAAGATTAACATGCAAATTCACTCGCGGTGAGTCATGTTCAGTCTGAAATGTCCCTATGGGGTCTACAGTACTATGTATAAACCTGCTAACCCCCCCTGCTAGACCTGTATAGTGTTCACGGTGGCATCTGTTTGAGCAAACATGAGTTACAAGTGTGTAAATGCTCAAGGCCTACACTGGCAGCTGCTCCTCCTCCTGTTTGACACCGTGCTCCTCTGGCTGAATCTGAGTCTCTGGGATTTTTTGGTTCAGACCTGGGCCCAGACTCAGGGAGGGCATCTGGACACCTGCAGGAGAGAAGGGGAAACTACATGTTTTACATGAGCCTTTTATTATTTTATTTATTAACTAAATTAAAGCATCAAGACATCAAGAACCACTCACCCATTCACATAACCCCATTCACACACACACACACACATATTATGTACACCAGCGTACGTAGACACAGGGGCTGAGGTTGGTTAATTATCTTGCCCAATGACACAGCAAATGAATTCATCTGCGGGAGCCAACTTGTGGGTCAGTGGATCTGACAGCTCCACCAAGGCTGCCAGTGCCAGTTCCCATTTCAAAACCAGCTGTGGTTTTATATAAAGCCTGGTCAGATGGGATTTGAGCCACTGAGACAACAATGGATGTCCTCCCAAGATGGCAAGATGTTACTTTCTGTTTTTGAACATTTTAATTCTATAAACGATGAAGCCAGGAAAAAAGGATCATCCTTGCACAAATTGACTTTCATTTATATTGATTGCTCCAAGCAGCCAATAAAGGTAAATGCAACAGTAAGTACCCAGTTAAGACACAAAATAAACGTTTGCATTGTCCTCGTCATTCATAAATTCTTTGATTAATTCTGTTTTGAAGCAACTATTAAGTATAGCAGGAGCCACTTGAGGGCGCACTACAGACGCTGTATGTGTTTAACATGGTGAAACTTGTTTAAAAATCCAAAACTACTGAATAAAAGATATACACAGTGTATGTTGATACAAAATCTAAAATATGTGGAAAACATGCCAGTCTTAACTTAAACTAGAAGGGACAGTAAGGAAAGAACAACTAAAAGCTAACGGCTGGCGAGTACAAAATACGTTGCTATAGCAACAAGTACTAGCTCCTGTGGAAAACTAGCATAGAACCAAAACCACCTTAGTGAAAGAGAAACGCTACCCACCACTGAATAAAGGCGATATAAAGCAGCGGGTGTATTATTAGCGGTTTTGTTTTACTAAAATCCGCTCTTTGATAGTTTCATTAGCACTAAGGTCTGTTTTTCAGGGGCATCCTGCTCTGCTGCTTTCTCCCGCCCCCGCAATAACCTTATCCCGCTCAACAATCCCACTCAATAATTCTCCACATCCTCATCGGACAAAGGCGTGAAAATGACACTCACGATGGAGCAGTTTGGAGCGGCCGTCCGCAAGTCCTCCTGCAGACATTTGACTCACTGTTTTTAGCTTTAGCTCAGAACTAGCCACCGAGACTATCGGAACACCAGCTGCGCATGCGTGCAAACCGGCTCCGGTGCACGCGCCACCTAGTGGATCAGAGCGTGCTACTTTATGCCGTTAAGAAAGTGACAGCAGAGCAGTGGATCTCACACTTTTCACTCAACTATCACCAGAATTAAACCAAGTCTGTGAAAAGACTAAACCAGATCTATAAAAGGACTGTACCGGGTCTGTGAGATTACTGAACCAGGCATAAAGTAGCTCACTCTGATCCAGTAGGTGGCGCAGTGCACCGGAGCAGACTTGAGACTCACGCATACGCAAAACAACTAGTGCTCCGGAGGCCCAGTCTCGTGGTGGTTAGTTCGCAGTCCTGGGCTATATAAGTTTTAAAGTAAATAAAAACGTTAATAAAAAGTATTTTAAAGTGTATATATGCAGTCTAGGCTCACAGCTAAAGCTAAAACGTTGAGAGCGTTGATGAAGGAGCGGCTGACTGCAGCTGCTGAAGACACACTGACATGCTGTTTAAAGGATCAATAGGGGAGTATGAGGAGGAACTGTGTCGCTCTTGTCCGTAACGACATGGTGTTCGTTATGGACAAACTGTGACTAGCACAGAAGTCCAATAACAGAATACTACTTCAGATCGGGGAGGCCATTCTTCCCAATCACGCCCCTCCAAGTGTCACTGTCATTGCCCACATGGGCATTGAACTTCCCCAGGAGAACAACGGAGTCCCCGGTCGGTGCACTGTCTACTACCCCTCCCAGGGTACTAGACAGTGCATGGAGAGGTGTCTTTCCACAGACCTCTCCAGATGTGCACCTCCAGCTGGCAGCTGACTGAAGGGCCCTGCGTGTGATTGGAGCTACAATTAAGAGCCTGGCCAATCCTGGCCTACCACCTGTGGCAGCACCCCGTTAAAAGGACCCTGCCACTCCTGACTGCCGGATTTCAAAAGTGAAACGCATGCCATTTGTGTTTCTGTGAACTTTAAAACCTTCTTAATCTTGTGACCTACAGAGCTGATTTAGATTTGAGACTGTGTAATTTGATTCTATGTGTTAACTAGTTTTGTACTCCATGAACCTTCTTTAGTTAGATTTTGTTTGTAGTGTAATTTTAAGTTTGTGATTAGTGTGATTCTGTGTGACTGTGATGTAGGTGTGATTCCGTGTGATTATGAGGCAGGTGTAATTCTGTGTGACTCAGCTGCAGGTGTGATTATGCCAAATTTGCTTTTTGTCCTTTGTCTTAGCCCTTAGCCCTTTTCCTTAGTCCTTGGCCATAAGCCCTTTGCCTTGGCTCTTTGCCTTAGCTCTTTGCTTTAACCCTTTGTTAGCCATATCCCTTTGCCTTAGCCCTTTCCTTAGCCCTTGGCCATTTGCATTCACTGTAATGTACACTCATTTAGAAATGGTAGAAAATGTATTAATTTTATTTCTATTATGATGTCATCCTAAAACTGCATAATTTAATTATATGCTATAGTATCTCAAAATTTGTATCATTTCACTTCCGAAACGATCGTGTTCATCACAATAATGTGTTTTTCATTACCGTAGCAGGGAGTTTTTGATGATTTTTATAAAATGATTTGACTATTCTTTTGATAGTTGTGTATGTATTTTATACTTATGACAATATGTTTTATCCATCAATATAAATGTATTTTACATCTAGTTCAGACTGACTCACACATTTTTAAATTAGTTTAAAATGCATAAAGTGCATGTAGTTTTTTATGTAATTATTATATATTTTTCTTGGGTTTTGGGGAAATACTTCACTCATTCAGAAAAAAAAACAAAAACATTTTGAGGTGTCATATTTAACGATGAAAAATTTAAATGCTCTTTGTTTCATTAAACACTCCATTGGGAAAATAAATTGAATAACACAAAGGGGGGAGGGGCAGGGGGGTTGAAAGTACAACAAGAAAAGACACACACATCAAGCACACACAAAGTTTCGTCCTTCATTTTATTACAAACAAGTTCTGTGTAAATAAGTGGCCGTCACCATGGAAACCCTTTATAAAGAATGTCCACTTGCAGTAGTCATGTTGTGAATAAACTCATCATTTTCATTTTCCCTTCAATACTTGGACTTGTATTTGTACTTTATCCAATGCTCACTCTCTACCAAACTCAGGGGAACTAATGCTGAAAAAACTATTTAGGCGTGAAGTAAATTATCACTGGTCATTCCCTGTGGTGTTTCGATACAACAACAGATTAACTCTGCATAAACAGTAGTGTTTAGATGAATCTTCATGTTCATAATTTAGAGTCAGATGTCAGAGTCCTGCATTAGGACACAAATACACCATTTAAACATTTTAACCAGTGAATTATCTGTTTTTACATTAATTTACATCAGAATTTTGCTCTTGTTCCACTCGCAAGATGGCCACCGCATTTGTCCGGGCAACAGAGCCAAGGTTCTATCTAGGGCTTATTATAATATAATACATTATTAATTACACAGAGGCACACTCACACAGGCCACTACGGCACAGGTTTATTTAATCTCTGCTTTTTCACCTCAGTCAAGACTCAGGCAAAATCCAAATTACATTTAATCTCAAACTGAACCAGATGCTACTGTGGTTTCCATTCACAGAGAGCAGCCTGTTCATGAGGAAATGTTTGTGCATGTATTAGATTAGGATTATTTTCTCATGTTCTTGTAGTGCGACAGAAGCACATTTGGTTGTAGAAATTGACAGGATTTTGTCAGATGTCAGAGGTCACAGGTCAGCGCTGTAGCTCTTGTGTTCAGACCAGTCCAAAGTTTAAAGCTCCACTGTGGAACATATTAGAGGTCACGCTTTCATTAAGTGTTCAGTTTTGGTCCATCCCCAGGTCCCGGAAAGCTCTGGCAGAGTGGTTAGCTTCTTGCTGTAGCAGAGTGGTTAGACTCTCAGTGTAGCAGAGTGGTTAGCTGTCATACCAATCGAGGAAGAGGAGGGAGAAGGAGCACATGACGAGGAAGAACAGGATCCAGACTCTGAACCCTGCGTTGTTTTTGATCGCCTAAAAAAACACAAAGAGCAAATAAGAAGGAAAACAAAGGGTTAAATTGTCAGAAGCAGGTCTGGTGCTGGTCAGGACTCGACTGGATCCAGCTTAAACTTAAGTCACAGAATTCAGAGCTGTAACATGATACACATAATTATGAAAGTATTAACTATGTGTGCACTATTTACTATAACACACTCAGGGGTCACACTCAGGGGTCACACTCAGGGGTCACACTCAGGGGTCACACTCAGGGGTCACACTCAGGGGTCACACTCAGGGGTCACACTCAGGGGTCACACTCAGGGGTCACACTCAAGATCAGAGGAATGGAAGTATTGGTAGTAGATGCAGTCCCCAAAAAATGTTCTCTTCCGCATTACTTCCTCAATACGGGCTAGCACCTCCCACTCATGTGACATCAGAATCAGAGCAATAGCTAGCATGGACCCAGAGCGGGCTAGGCTAAATGTGCCGTAATCAAAGCTAAAGGCAGACCAACGAAATATTAGTGTGTGACCTTTTTTTTGGTGGCGACTTTTTTTTGGCCAGGCAGTGTATTACTCAGATAAGCGGATGTTTCTCTGCACTCATCTGTTTGCTCAAGCTTTGAGCAGGTAAATAACTTCAAATAAACAATATAATAATACAAATAGATGGCATATTACATGTAGTTTGTCCCCTGTGTTGCTGTAGTAAGTGATGTGTTTGTGCAGAAGCATCAGGGCATGTGTCGAACTTTGATGCAAATTTGGCTCTGACTCAAATTAGAGAATGACAAGTGGTCAGACTCAGGGGTCAGGGGTCAGCCTCACCTCTCTGATGTCCTCGTTTCCTTCTTTGACGTTTTCTGTGGCTCCGACCACAAGTTGGTGAATGTTATCAATCTCTGTCTCCTGGAATTGAAAAGAAATTTAGATTTTATTATTATTACTTAAACATCAGACAAAACTAAAGCAGGAGAAGCAGAGGAGGAAGAGCAGACTAAAGGAGCAGAGGACAAGAACAAGGAAGAGAGGACACAGAACATGACGTACCTGCTGAAGGACTTTCTCTGCAAAGATTTCCTGCAGTCGTGAGATCTCCACCACCTTCCCTTCAATCTGTCTGAGGTTTGGGAGAACCAGGTCAGAGGTCAGGGGTCAGAGGTCAAGTTTAATGACATAACAGATGTTTAAAATGAGGTGAGACTCACTTGACTTCATCCACCAAACTGTTCATCTCACTGATGAGCCGCTGGTTCTCCTGCTCAAACTGAGACAGACACAGGGTCAAGGTTCATAGGTCAGGGATCATGAATTCTCAGGTGGAGTTTGCTGTCTAACTGTCAGAATGCAGATTTGTTGACCTGGTTTATGGCTAATATTGCTGTAATTACTGGACCTATCCACATGAAACAAAACTGTCACTATTGCTGTCTGACTTAAAGGTGCACTGTGTAATTTTTCCAGTGGGGGGTCTGTCTGCCACCTGTTTGTCTTCATGGAGATGGTATTTGTTCATTTGGAAAGTTCCACGCTATTGAATTAAACATATCCATCTTGTCTTTTTGCCTTCTCCAGATCCACAAAACACATGTGGACTGTCTGGGCAAACTCCCATGAACCCTCGAGGGCCCGATGGAGAGTATAGAGCTGGTCCGGTGTTCCGCGATCGGGCCAAAACTGCACTGCTCCTCCTGAATCCGAGGTTCGACCAGGTTGGATTCTCCTCTCCAGTACCCTGGAATAGACCTTACCAGGAAGGCTGAGGAGTGTGATTCCCCTGTATTTAGAACACACCCTCCAGTCCCCCTTCTTAAACAGAGGACTTCACTTATTGTTCATTTTTCAACCCTACATCTTAAGATTTAAGATGTAGGGTTGAATACATAACTTCTATGACTCATTACAAATGCAAATTAACTATTCAAAGGTTTCATTCTGCTGTTTATTTATTGCAGCTCAAGATTTTAACCATATTATAAATTTAGAATAGTTTTTGTGGTTTAAATCTGCTCTATTTTTGAGTCAGTGACAAAAAAAAATTTCAATATTATATTATTATATTGTTCACTTATATTTACTTCAAAATCTGTTATTCAAAGGCCTATTCGGCAGCAAACCTTTTTTTTTTTTATTTTATTCATACTTCACATTTTTTATTTCCTCTATTAATAATAATAATATGACATCATGGGGTGGTCTTTGGTGCCTTCTAGTGAAATTTTGATGCTACTGCTAATATATTGTACATTTCCCCGCAGACAGACTGTAGACGTATGAACAGACATATGGACAGACCAGGGCTGCACAATATACCACGAAAACATCTTTATGGCAACAGCACAAGGTTCTCTATTTTACAGAAGTGTGTTGCTTTTGGAAAAGAAAATGGACAAAAAGCAGATTTATTCATGATTTACTTGGTTTAGTCTTGTTAAGTTTTCATTTTGTCCAAGTTCGACTAGTAAAGGCATGTACATTTCTATTTAACTGAACTTATTATTATGCCAATAATTATGTTAAAATATGTCATTAATATGTTTAAAGCAATACTAAACACAGTTATGAATATGGCCCGTTTTCCTCGTGTCGTGAAGCCCTAATACATACTGTAGACTTAAGCTGTATATAAGCATTTGTTTTTGAATACTGCTTGTTGTAAATATTTGATTACATCAACAGTCTGAATATTATAATTATGTAGATTTCTGTTTTTACTAGAGATTGACTGATATGGATTTTTCATGGCCGATGTCTATACAGATTATTTAGAATCCAGAAACAAACAATGGCCGATATTCTACGCCAGTTTTGATGCTTTTTTACTGACCTATATAATTTTAACTCACTATAAACTCCTCCACTGTTTTACTGCAGACTGGATCAGAGGTGTGCAGTCACATTTTGTGCTATGTCCTCTTAACACAAAAGTGTTCAAATAAAATGTGGTTCATTTTTTTTAGGCAGCTGTTGTCCAAACAAAATAATCAGCCTCCGCTAGAGATTTAAAACCTAAAAAGTGCAAATATGGGCCAACCAATATATTGGTCCATGTCTAGTTATCCAAGTAGAGAAACACCACACACGGCACATACATCTCACTCGGTGGGCCTACAGTCTTTTTACTGTGAAATCACTCAACTTTTACTCAAACCTGTGGGTCTGCTGCTGTGTTTCAAGACTGAGACCAGACTCATGTAACTAGTGTACTTCAAACATACAGCATTCTACTTCAAACACACAGTATTCTGCAGTTATTAAACTTTAGACTGAACCCTTGTGTTAGAGCATACCATCTGAATCTCCTCTGGGGAGAGCTCATCCTCCTCCTGCCCCTCCTCCCACAGGTCTCCAGTGGGGTCCACTGCCTCTGGTACAGGCCGCTCTGGAGAGAAACAAGTATCTGTATTATATTTGAAGTATTACTTAAAGCAGTAGTAGTAGTAGTAGTAGTAGTAATAGTAGTAGTAGTATTAGTACCTGATCCCCCCTCCTTGCTCTGGTCGGTCTCCCCATTGTTTGCGTTGCTGGGTTCCACTGCTGCAGGCTTCACAGCTACAGGTGTGACATGGCGTTTGTGATGTTCAGGTAAAAGACGAGACCTAAAAACAAAAAAAAAGATGTACTCAGATTAAACACAAACAATAGCCTTCACTTGTGCTTCAGTTTAATGTGAGTTATACTGAAAGTAATTTGAAATTAAACACGCAAGTGGCATCGAACGACCCTTGAGGGCCGCGGTTGCACTTGGCTGACCCGGCTCTCCCTGAGGGTGGCGCTACTCCTCGCTTGTCTCTGTTTTCTTGTGCCTTTGGGCCGTGTATTTGTCACTAAACAAAGTCTACACACATTGGGAGCGCTGATGCATGGCATCGCCATGGCAACACCTTGCAAAATACAAACTTGGCCCCATGGACTTTTTTGACCAGGACGACCTGAAGAGTCACTGTGCCAAATTTCACATTCTTCAATTAAGCTAATTAGGTGTTATAAGTCTTAGAAATGTAGGAAAATTTGGTAATTTTCACATTAGAAAAACATGGGCTCGCACATCCCCATGATAACCCAGTGAAATATGATATGGCTCCAATTGGCTTTTTTGATCAGGATGACATGAAGAGTTATTGTGTGTAATTTCACATTATTCCATGATACTAATATTTTTCTTTTGAATGGGAAATTTTGGGATTACTCCCATTAGGATATATCCCATGGGATACATGGGCACTTTGGCAACTTTATTGATTAGGATGAGCCAATGGAATTTTGTGTCAAATTTCGTAACATTTGGGAAAACTAAATTCTCGGCCCTCCATACAAATAAATTTGTTATTTTGTAGGGGGCACTAGAGCGCCACTTTTGTTTTTTTTCACAATGAGTAAGTTTAGACAAGAAGGTTTTACAACTGATTTGAATTTGAACCCAATTGACTTTGTAAATGCCAAGTCAGCAAAAATGCTGATTCTGCATTTCGGAATTTTCAATCCAAGATGGCCGACTTCCGGTTTGTCAGGGGGCGCGGCCATAATAATATTTTTTGTTTGGCATAACTTGACAAACGTGTGTACCCAATTTTGTGGCTCTACGGCAAAGTTGATGTTGGGACGTCACCCATTGATGCAATGTGTTTTGACTTTTGCAGGTGGAGGTGCCATTTTTTTTATATTATTTATTATTTATTTATTATATTACATGTAAAAAAAAAAGTACATTTTTTGGCAGACCTGAATTTTGGGCAAACTTTTGTGAGTTTTTGAATATGTTCAGAGGGTCAAATTCCTGCTCAAAGAGCAAAAACAATATATCCGATAACATTACAGTGACATATACGTTTTTTTGAAAGGTCTCGTCTTTCCCCACATCACCATGGGGAACATAGCGTAGGGGTTGCCCATGCACTCATCGTTGGAGAAGCAATAGGCCTGGGGGCTCAGGACTAATAAAGCAAACATACATGATACATACAATGATAATTGTGACTCACAGTCTCTTCTTGTCCACGACCCTCTTCACTCTGACCGCTCTCTGCTCCGAGTACAGCTTACACACACCTGAGGCACAAGTGAAGTACTATTATAAAGTACACACACCTGAGACACAGTTGAAGTACTAGAATGAAGTACGCACATCTGAGACACAGTTTAAGTACTAGAATAAAGTACACACACCTGAGGCACAGGTGAAGTACTATTATAAAGTACAGTTTACACACGTGCGAGACACTTGATAATGTAGTGTGTATCACTGTGTTTCAGATGAGGTCATCACATTCTAGGCCAATCATATTTAACTCAGATGAAGCAGCTCAAATGAATGTTGTTGTCAAATGTAGGTTTGTGTTTAATACAGTGAGGTCCTGGGTCAAGTCAGTAATAGAAATGATCAGGTTCAATATTTGTGCATTTGCTCTTGGATATTTCATGGTAAAGTACAATGTAATCAATTGGGAAAACCACCAATACAGTCCAATACAGATTACTAAAGGACTACCCAGTATCCAGTAAGACTAAGGGCTATCACAGTTCTATCCCAGGACTAAACCAGGGCTAATCTAGTTTTAAACCTGGTCTAGAATAGGTCTAAACAGGACTCACCTCTGAGGTAGGACTCAATCAAGTCTAGCACAGCTCCTCTGTGGTCTTTGGTCTGGGCTGATCCCACCTGTTTCTCTGCTGGAAAAAACAAACCTCTTTCACTTAAAAAGTAAAAAATTGCATCTCAGACCTGTGACACTAGTAGAAGCAGAGTATAGCTCAAACTATCAAAGATAAAATGCACAGGTGTGTTCATAAGAAAAAAATATTAATATGATATCAAAATGCTGTGTTATGGTTAAAGAGGGTAAGGGGTCATGGGGTTAGGGGTCGTGAGGTCATGGGGTACCATCATGTCTGAGGGTCCTGATGGACTCAGAGCAGGTTCAGATTTGGGTTAGTGTAGGGCTAAGTGTTACCTGTGTTAAGGTTGGAGAGGTTATTGGGTTTAGGGGTCATGGGATTAGGGCTTGTGAGGTAAGGGGTCATGGGGGTTAGGGGTCAAGGGGTTTATGGGTCGTGAAGTTAGGGGTTGTGGGGTCGTGGGGTACCTTCATGTCTGAGGGTCCTGATGGCCTCGGAGCAGGTTCTCATGAAGATCTGGGCATCTTGGTCGATCTGGTCTCTCTCACTTTCTGTCATACGGCTCACCTCACATGACATCAGACTGAAGAGACAAGACACACAGGAGAATACAGAAACACAGGTCAGATATCAACACACCTAACACCACATTAGCCTGAAGACACACATAAAACATAAGAAAAGGACTGAGTTTAAACCAGGACTAAACCCGAACTAAACCAGGATTGAAACAATTCTAATAAACCAGGTCTAAACCAGGACTGAACCAGGCCTGAGCCAGGTCTAAACCCAGACTAAACTAGGTCTAAACCAGAACCAAACCAGGACCAACCCAGCACTGAATGAGGCCTAAACCAGGTCTGAGTTTGTACCTTCCGGCGCTGACGTAGTCTTTCCGATGCTGCAGAAGGAAGTCTTTGAGTTTGGAGATGTTGGTAACCTTCAGAATAAAAGCACAGATGTGAGACATTCAGAAGTTTAATTTATTCCTTCATAATAAAAGCCCACAGCTCCATTAGAGTTCATGTCCTTTAAGATCCAAACTGAGCATGTGTAAACAGGCCAAGCCAAAACTAACACAGACTTATTTTCAAGTAATTTCTGTAATTTTGATGTTTACTCCTGACATGTCCTGTACCTGGAGCAATTTCCTCGTCAAACGCTGGTTTTACATAAGTCTAAATAAATCAAAATAAACATGCAAACAGATGGAGACAGACGCTTTTCAAAACTGTTCAACATCACCACAAAGAACTCATTGAGAAGAACCAGGAAGCCTGAGCGGCCATGTTTGAGCTGCTATTACAGACTAAATGTGCTGAATGTGTGTACGAAAAAGAGGGATGGAAGGAAGGAGGAGGAAAAGAAGTTTGAGCTCCAATTAGAACCAAATATATGTACAGGAAAGGAAGGGAGGAGGGGAGTGAAAGAGAGGAGAGGTGGAGAAAAGACAGGAAGAGAGGTTTGAATTCAATAGAAACTAAATATGTACAAATCAGAGAGACAGGAGGGGTAGAGAGGAGGGAGAAGGGATAGGAGGGGAGAGAGGGGGAGGGCAGAGAGGAGAGACAAGAAATAAGTGGAGAGAGCGGAGAGAGAGGGGGACAGAGGGGAGAGAGGAAAAATAAAAACAAGAAGGAGGGGATGCAGAGACAGGTGACAGAAGTGAGAGGTGGAGAGAGGGGAGAGAGCTGGACAGGTGGGAGGTGGAGAGGTGGAGAGGGAAGAGAGGTGGAGAGGTGGAAGAGACGAGAGAGAGGCGAGAGAGGAGAGGGAGGTGGAGAGGGGGGGGGGGGGGAATAATTGCGATAGAGGGGAAGGTGGGGGGTGGGGGGTGGTCATGTTTCCACTGGTGACTCAGCTTCAGTGGGTTTGCCTGTGACAGACTCATGTTTGTCTGAGTCTGAGGAAATTAAAAAAACTTTATTTTGAAACTGATTTTATTTAAATGAGTTCAGAGACGAATCAGGTAACAGACGACCTCGCCCCTCCAGACCTGAGCCTGTCCTGGTGTGGAAGAAGAGCAGTAACACATCTCACAAATCAATATCTCAACAAGTGGGTCATGTGATCTATGATTTCTAGAGCTGTCCTTCACTAAACAAACTCTCATTAGACTAAAGACATGTGCTGCACATCAACTGATCGACTAAAAGGGCAAAAGCTCTCAAAACTATTCACATTCTCTGTATCTGACCCAAACTGTGCTCACAATACAACACCTGCAGGGGGAGTTCATGCAAAAACTACCATTTATGCAGAAAAATGTATTTATTTATATAAAGTCAGACTGAACTTGTGAATCATGTGTTTGATACAAATATAACTATAAATATACATTTAAAAAATCTTCAGTTTTCCTGTTTAAAGTAGATGCTGTATTCACATTTTCTGGCAGAAGGTGGCACCAGATGACTATACTTCAGCCCCTGAGTCTGGGAGGGCATCTGACACATGCTGAGGGCATCTGACACACGGGGAGGGCATCTGACACATGGCACTTATGTCTCTGAAGGTTTAAAAGTCATAGGCTAACTTCTGCTGGAAGAAAAGTACAGAAAAAGAGAGTGGAGGAGAAAGAAAAGGAAAGAAAGGGCGAGAGGGAGAAGGCAGAAGAGATGAAGAGAGGAGGAGAGAGGAGGAGGAGAGGGAGGGAGCGAGCGAGAGGAGGAGAGAAGAGGGAGGAGGGGGAGAGGAGGGTTAGAGAAGAGGAGATGGGAGGGAGGGAGAGAAAGAGGAGAGGAGGAAGAGAAGAGAGATGAGAGGAGAGAGGAAGAGAGGACATGAGGGTTAGACAGGAGGAAAAGGGAGATGAGGAAGGAGGGAGGGCGCTGCTGTAACATTAGCTCAAAATGAAACAGGTCAATCAGGGAGAGGAAGAGAGAGAGAGAACGAGAGGAAGAAGAGAGGAGAGAAAGCGGGAGAAGAGAGGAGATAAAGGGAGAGGAAGAGGGAGAAATAGAGAGAAATGGAGGAGGTGAGAGGAAAAGGGGAAAATGAAAGGAGATGGAGAGGAGAGAGGAGGGTGCTGCTGTAACATTAGATCAGAAAGAAACAGGTCAATCAGGGAGAGAGAGAGAGACAGCAGACAGTCTGACGGGACACAGCTAATCTACACATCACCCCCCCTCTTCCTCTTATGCTACCTCCTCATCCCTTGCTCTTCTCCTCCTCTTCTTACCCCTGTCTCACCCAAACACACAGGCACACTCTGACTGCCCCATAAGTACAAGGAGAGAGGGGGAGAGAGGAGAAGAAGAAGAGGAGGAAAGAGGAGAGGCAAGGGGGACAGAGAGAGAGGGAGGGAAAGAGAAAAATGGGGGAAGAGGAAGAGAGCAGGATAGAGAGGGGTAGAGAAGCAGGAGAGGAGAGAGAGAGAGAGAGAGAGCAGAGGGGCCAACTGTTTATGTTTCATTAAGGCTGAATGGAAAATCAAAGAATGCTGCAAAGGAGAGAGGGGAGAGAGATAAAGAGAGAGAGGATGAGGAGGGAGAGAGTGAGGGAGAGAGTGAGGGGAAGAGGAGGGGAGAGGAGACAAAAGGAGATGAGAGAGAGGGAGAGAGGGAGGAGAGAATGAGAGAGGGACAGAGAGAGGAGGGAGAGAAGTGAGAGAGGGAGCGGAGTTTTCAGATGTTTGATCATCTAACGACACAGGGTTAATCACCGAGGCACCATAGAAGTGTAAACATTTAGAGTAGCGTTTGAAGAGAGCTCTGTCTGCAGCCATTACTCCAGATGCCCTCCCGTCACAGCCTGAGCGCCTTCATGTCATTTCATGAGAGCTCTGTCTGCAGCCATTACTGCGGATGCCCTCCCGTCACAGCCTGGGGTCATGGCGTCACTCTCCTGAGTCCGAGACACTGAACCGAAAGAAGGAAAGACACACACATCTGCTGCACATTACTCTCTCTTTCTCCTTGTCTTTCCCTCTCCCTCTCTCTCCGTCTCTCTCCCCTCTTCCTCTGACATGACTGCTTCTGTCCCTCTCCCCTCTCTCTCGCTCCCTGTCTGTCTGACAGGTCTGTCTCTGTCTCTCTGTCTGTCTCTCTGTCTCTCTCTCTCATCCCTCTCCCCCCTCTCCCTTCTTCTCAGTCTCTCTCCCCTCTACCTCTCTCTCCCTTCTCCTCCTTAGACATGTCTGCTCCTCTCTCCTCTCTCTCCCTCCCTCTGTCTGTCTGACATGTCCGCTCCCCTCTCTCTCTCTCTCTCCCCTCTCTCGCTCCGTCCCTCTCACTTGATCTTGCTTGATCTTGCTCCCTCTCACTCCCTCTCACTCCCTCTGTCTGTCTGACATGTCTGCTCCTCATTAGCGCTCCCTTAGCCTCACTCAGCCTCAGTCGCTGGGACATAATCTAATATTTGGGGGGTTTGATCCGTGGCTTTAATCACAGCTCCAGAGACGATCCACTTTCAGCTCTAACCACTCACTGAAAAAATGGAAAAACTACTGAAGGAGTAGAGAAGAAAGAGAGAGAGAGAGAGAGAGAGAGACCGAGGAGGAGAAGAGAAGAGAGAGATGGAGGAGGAGGAGAGAAGAGAGAGATGGAGAAGGAGGAGAGAGAGACAGAGGAGGAAGAGAGAAGAGAGACATGGAGGAGGAGTGAGAGAGACAGAGAGAGAAAGAGAGAGAGATGGAGGAGGATAAGACAAAAGAGAGAGAGAAAGAGAGGGAGGAGAGAGGGGAGAGAAGAGAAGAAATGGGAGGGAGGTAAAAAAAAAACTTAAAACTGCCCCTGCAGGGAGAGGAAAAGAAGAAGACAAGAGAAGCAAAGGGGAGAGGGGAGGAATGAGTTAGAGAAATATACTCATTTAATGGGCTGGATTTGAATTAGAGCATTTCCTAAACCAGTTCAAAAGCAGGACTGAACCAGGACTGAACCAGGACTGACCCAGGACTGACCCAGGACTGACCCAGGACTAAACCAGGTCTAAACCAGGTTGTTTTAAATGGTCCATGTCCAATACAAATTGACAGCAAAAACTCCTCCCCTACAGAGAGAGAGAGAGAGGAGAGATGGGGCCCAGTGTCTCTGGGCGCTAAGCACCTCAAACCTCAGATCTTATCACAGACTCCAGAGACCCTCGAAACTACTTTTAATAAAACCCTACTGAACTAAGGCTGCACTTTCTGAAGTACCATCATTTCCTCCTTCTTGTTTTATTCTGCATAAATCTGCTGCCCTCTCTGTGTCTCCATGGGATCATATTCTGCATAAAAACTTCTAACCCTGTAGTTTAGATTTGTGCAAACATGTTCTGAAATGTGACTCCTGTATTACTTTGTGTATTTGTTGTCTAGTGAACAGAGAGTAAACAGACACTCCAAAAGAGAGTGAACAGAGACATTCGGAGCACTCCCACAGACAGTAAATTGAAAGTGAACAGAGGTATTCAGAGAGTGAATAGGGACATTCAGAATACTCTCACAGAGAGTGCAAAGAGAAATTCTGAGCACTCCCACAGACAGTGAACGGAGTCATTTAGAACACTCCCACAGAGAGTGAACAGAGACATTAAGAGCACTCCCACAGAGAGTGAAGAGAGACATTAAGAGCACTCCCACAGAGAGTGAACAGAGAGTGAAGAGAGACATTCAGAGTACTCCCACAGAGAGTGAAGAGAGACATTAAGAGCACTCCCACAGAGAGTGAAGAGAGACATTAAGAGCACTCCCACAGAGAGTGAACAGAGAGTGAAGAGAGACATTCAGAGTACTCCCACAGAGAGTGAAGAGAGAGTGAAGAGAGACATTCAGAGTACTCCCACAGAGAGTGAAGAGAGACACTCAGAGCACTCCCACAGAGAGTGAACAGAGATAATCAGGACACTGACATAGAGGGTGAACAGAGAGTGAACAGAGACATCCCATAGTTTTTAGTAGCATTGTATTTGATGTGATTTCAAAGCCACATTCAGACCGGATATTGAGGAGCTGCTGAAGTCCTGCACTGCATATTAGACAGGAAATCTACTGTTTCTGTTCTGTCCTGTAAACCTCAAAGTTATGAGGCGTTTGCTCCAAAGTTTAAGTTTGTTTTATTTGGAGTCAGTGAAACGCGCCAGGGTGAAGTCTGTGACACAAACTGCAGCAAAAACAAAACACGAACAAACCCACAATTCCACAGATGTGACCCACGGGAGACGGATCTATAGAAACATGAGACTGTCGTGTGGTGACAGACACGCATGTTAAACCCACTCCCGCAGCTGTCAGAGCCGTGGGCCAAGGGAATTGCAGAGTTAGCAGCGTTAGCAGAGTTAGCTCTCACCACTTCTCTCGCTCTGGGGCAGAAGCCGCTCTTGGTTCGGCCGCGGCGAAGTATCTCGTCTTTTCCGGAGTCAAAGCCGATCCCGATGGCCTTGTTCCGGGTCTTGACGGTCTTCACACTGGCCTTAAACAGCAGCGTAATGTCCATGGTCATCGCCGAAAAGCCCCGGAGCTACACCGGAGCTAACGGGAGCTAACAGGAGCTAACGGCGCTAGCACCAGCTGTAAACAAACGACACGTCACCAGCGCATACGTCATCTGTCCGCGACCGCATCTGGAACCAGAACCTGGTCCTGGTCTGGAGGACTGAGCTGAAGTTTTATAGTTGAAACCAGAAATGTACATACACTACGTAAAAATACACCGTCTGACATGAAATCAGACTAAACTTTGCCTGTTTTATGTCAGTTAGGATTACCAAAATAATTTCTATTTGCTAAATGCCAGAATAAGGATTTTTTTAAAGACATTTTTCATTACTTTTTTTCAGGGTCAGAATTTAACATATATTCCATCCATATTTGGTACCAATGCCTTTAAACTGTATGATTTGGGTCAAACATTTTGGATATCCTTCTACAAGCTTCTCACAATAGTTGGCTTTGTGATGGCCACTCCAAAACATTGACTTTGTTATCCTTAAGCCACTTTTTCAGCCACTGTGTAACCAGTTTGGCAGTATGCTTTGGGTCATTGTCCATTTGGAAGACCCATTTTCACCCAAGCTTTAACTGTCCTGGCTGATGTCTTGAGATGTTGCTTGAGTATTTCCACATAACATTCTTTCCTCATGATGCCACCTATTTTGTGAAGTGCATCAGTCCCTCCTGTAGCAAAACAACCCCACAACATGATGCTGCCACACCCATATTTTACAGTTGGGATGGTGTTCTCAGGCTTGCAAGCTTACCCCTTTTTTCTCTCGCAAACTAATCTGGCTTTTTTATGTTTCTTTTGGAGTAATGGCTTCTTCCAGGCAGAATAGCCTTTCAGTCCATGTCAGTACAGTACTTCTTTCATTCTGGATAATGACACAATCTTACCAGCTTCAGCAGCATCTTCACAAGGTCTTTTACTTTTGTTCTTGGGTTGATGTGCACATTTCGGACCAAAGCACGTTCACCTCTGTGGCACAGAACCTGTCTCCTTCCTGAGCGGTATGATGGCTGGACATTATCATGGTGTTTAAACTTGCAATTAATTGTTGGAACAGATGTGGCACCTTCAGCCATCTGGAAATTACACCCAAGGATGAACCAGACATGTGCAAGTCCACAATTCTCTTCCTGATGTCTTGGCTGATTTCTTTTGACTTTCCCATGATGTTACGCAAAAAAACTGCTTGTTTCAGGGGTGCTTCCAAATACATGATATTGTCATCTGGGTTTTCCCAGATTGTTTAAATACATAGTAACCTTACTGTATGTAAACTTCTGACTTTGAAGAAAGTTATGAAAAACTGTCTTAAAAATCCTTCTCTCATTATTCTGGCATTTAGCAAATAGAAATTATTTTGGTAATCCTAATTGACCTAAAACAGGAAAGGTTTAGCCTGATGTCATTTCAGACAGTGAGAAAAATGCATATGTATCTTTTTATATTACGTACGAAAACGTCTGGTTTCAACTGTATACACTGCCTGGCCAAAAAAAAAGTCACCACCTGGATTTAACTAAGCAAATAAGTACGAGTCTCCTGTTGGATAATTACTCTAGGTTCAGGTGAAAAATTAATGCAACACTGGATGGAAATAAATCTTGTGACATTGAAGCTTATCGAAACAATGTCACAGCGAATACAAATCCAAAAAAAAAATTAGAGTATGTGACCTTTTTTTTGGTTGCGACTTTTTTTTGGCCAGGCAGTGTATATTTGCCTCAGTTTAGAGCTGCGGCTGTGTTTAATTTCTGAGCAACTCTATTTCTCCTGGAACTGTTTGAGAATTCCTACCCCCTCCCCTCTCCCCGTCTCCTCTCTTCCTCCCTCTGCTTCTGTCTCCCCCTTTCTCCCCCTTTCTCCCCCTCTCTCCACTCTTTCATCTCTCTCTCCCTCCCTTCTGTGTGTGTGTGTACCCCCCCACTCTCTTTCACTTCTGTGCTTCTAAACACTCTTAAACATTTGTGTTCCGCGGGTGCATTACAGAAAATTACATTACTGACTCTAACCTGTGTGTCTCTGTATATGTGTGTGTGTATACATATAAATATGTGCATGTGTGTGTGTATATATAAATGTGAGTGTGTGTATATGTTTGCATGTAAGTAGTATATGTAAAAGTGTGTGTGATTGAAACCTGTGGCTGGTCCAAATGCAGATGTTTTTTTGATTATTTTGGGGAAAGGTTTTGAGCATGACGTTGATTCACCTCGTCTCATTTACAGTAAAAAAAAAATTCCAAATGTTCCGGACGACAGAAAAATTACTCAGACTCGTGTGAAGAAAAGAGAGTTATGTACTCTTTCCAAGAGAGAGGAGGAGAAGAGAAGAGAGAGAGAGAGGGAGAGAGGGGAGGAGTGGGATAAAGGGAGAGAGGAGGAAAGTGAGAGAATGGGGGAGGTGAGAGAGAGAACTGTAACTTGTTAAATCACATTTATTATTGTTTGACTCAATGACACACGAATGTAACACTGAAATATAATCTCAAATATTATATATATATATATATATATATATATATATATATATATATATATATATATATATATATATATATATATATATATATATATATATATATATATATATATATATATATATATATATATATATATATATATAGAGACAAACAACAAACACACGCACACATTGCAAGAGCTGAACTTTCTTTATTCTCAAAAATACTGGACATTTTAAAGCCAAATTAACATGATGAAGTATTATCATTTATTCCTTATAAATGAGTAAAAACTGAAAATGAAAAAGAAACTGTATCAGAATACAATTACTCAAAATGAATATTCAGAATAAAGTAAAGTGTGTATGTGTGTGCGTGTGTGTGTGAGTGTATGTGTGTGTGCATGTAGGGGTGTGTTTGTACGTGTGTGCTTGTGTGTATGGACATGTGTGTGTACGTGTGCGTGTGTGTGGGGGTGTGTGGGTGTGTGTATCCGTGTGTGTATGTGTGTGGAAGTGTGTGTGTGTACATGTTTGTGGGCGTGTGTGTGTAGATGTATCTGCAGGTGGATATTATTATTTGTGTTTTGATTTCTAATATTTTATTCATCTTTTTTATGATTAGATGTTGTTTTTTCCACAGAGAAACTATGAAAATAAAACTGATTATCATATTATTGCATTATTATTATTATTATTATTATTATTATTATTATTATTATTATTATTATTATTATTATTATTATTATTATTATTATTATTATTATTATTATCATCATTATTATTATCATCATCATTATTATTATCATTATTAACTGTGAAATGATAACGGTTTGACATCCTGAGGTTTTCAAAGAGGCCGCTTTCTCTCCTGTTGCCGCGGAGATGTTTGGGTCCAAATCCCGGAGTTCACTGCAGGAAATCACCATCAGCAAAAAATATGAAGACACAATATCCCCTGGAGCCTCCCAACGTCCCACCCTCCCCCTCCACGCACGTGAAGAGTGTGCACGTGAGCCAGGAGCATGCACACGGACCATGCACGTTTGGCTCTGGTTTCTCTGGGTTCAAGTGCACGCTCCTGTCTCACGTGCACGCTCCTGTCTCACATGCACGCTCCTGTCTCACGTGCACGCTCCGTCCCTCTGAGTCGATGAAAGCCGTAATTTAAATTTGCTTCAAACAGCGATGTCACATTAGGAAAGAATGTGACCAATCAGAGAGAGACGAGAGCACATTGTCAAGAGAGATCTAACCCACAACCTCAGGATAAGCATTCTGCCACAGTCACACACCACTCACACAGATCAGGAGTGTAACCCAAAACCTCCTTATACTGAGGGGAGGTGTGGAGGAAGAGGAGGAGGAGAGGAGGAGGAGCACAGGAGGGAACGAGTAGAGGAGAGGAGTAGGGGACGAGTAGAAGAGGAGGAGAGAAAAGAGGAGAGGAGGAAGAGAGGAGAGGACAAGGAGAGGATGAGGTGATGAGGAGAGGAGGAGAGGAGGAGCAGAGGAGGAGCAGAGGAGGGAATGAGTAGAGGAGAGGAGTAGGGGACGTGTAGAAGAGGAGGAGAGAAAAGAGGAGAGGAGGAAGAGAGGAGAGGGCAAGGAGAGGATGAGGTGATGAGGAAAGGAAGAGAGGAGGGGATGAGGAGGAGGAGGAGGAGGAAGAGGAGGACAAAGGAGGAGGAGAGGAGGGGACAAGCAGAGGAGGAGGAGGAAAGGAGAGGAGGAGAGGAGGAAGAGGAGGAGGAGAGGAGGAGGAGAGGAGGAGGAGGAAAGGAGAATGAAAGAAGTAGAGGAGGAGAGGAGAGAAGGAGAGGGCTGATCAAAGTGCTATTTCTCTAAAGTGGAGCTCATTTTCTCGTCTTTTCAGACTTTTGTTTTTGTGACGTTTAAATCGGGGCTATTATTTTTCTGTTTGAAGCTTTGAAAAATGAATTGTAATTTATGTGTCAGCAACTCAAGGCTATGGACCAGGTCTAAACCAGGTCTAAACCAGGTCTAAATCAGGACTAAACCACATCTACACCAGGCCAAAACCAGGTCTAAACCAGGTTTAAACCAGGTCTAAACCAGGTCTAAACCAGGTTTAAACCAGGTCTAAACCAGGTCTAAACCAGGTTTAAACCAGATCTAAACCAGGACTAAATCAGGTCGAAAGCAGGACTAACCAGGACTAAACCAGGTCTAAACCAGGACTAAACCAGGTCTAAACCAGACCAATCAAAAGTTACAGTATTTAGTTTCAAATTGTTAATCACTATGGCAACAGTCTTAGCTATTTCTGGTATAAAGCATCTTTTCTTTAAAGATAAATGTTTTTACAAATAATACAAACTGAACTAAAAGCCCCTAACCCTGAGAGAAGGAGGGTCACATTTCTCATATTTAATGTTATTGTAATATTCTTATGACCTCATGTATATATCACCTTCAGCCTCTAACATAGAGACTGTGGTTTCCATGGAAATGTTGTTTTATTGGCTATAATATTCCACAGTGTTCATATAGGTGAAGTTACATATTGTAGCTTTAAACAAGTTCAAACAGAGAAATGTCCCAGTCATTTGGAAAAACATTAAGTTGATTTAACCCAGAAAACCTGTTTCTCTCTCTCTCCTCTTTCCTTTCTCTCTCTCCTCTTTCCTCTCTTTCTTTCTCCTCTTCTCTCTCTCTTTCCTCACGTCTTTATTTGTTTGTGGTTCCGCTGTGACTCGAGTCGTAATGGCCGCCCTCAGGCTAATGCACTAACACTAATAAAAGTGTGTTAGAGCGAGAGGATTAAGAGGCTAAGGAAACAATGCGGAACATTTACAACAGAGGAGCAGAGCCAGAAGAGCAGACCCAAAGGAGCAGAGGAGCAGAGCCAGAGGAGCAGAGCGAGAGGAGCAGAGGAGCAGAGCCAGAAGAGCAGACCCAAAGGAGCAGAGGAGCAGAGCCAGAGGAGCAGAGGAGCAGAGCCAGAAGAGCAGACTCAGAGGAGCAGAGGAGCAGAGCCAGAGGAGCAAAAGAACAGAGGCGGAGGAGCAAACAAACAAATATTTTTACACCAAAAACATTGCACAAGAACACACTCCCCATGGAACTATTTGTAATATCATCAGAACTACTACTATTACACTGCTACTACTACTATGTTTTAACCATGTAATAGTTGTTTCCCTCTCGTTGACCCTCTGTAGTAGTATTTGGAGTGATTCATGTTTGAGTAATCTTTAATGAATGATGTTTGGGTTTTGGGTTTTTTTGTTTTGTTTTGTTTTTTTCTCGGGGTTTTTTTTTTCCGTTGTTTTAGATGAATATAGTGATGTAAAATGTGCAGATTTTAACATACTGGTGCAGGGGTGTGATAGATTATAACTATAGAGATAAACAGACACAAGCACAATAGGGCAGATTTAACTCACAAGTATTTACAGGTTAAGTTCATTAAATGTTGATCTTTATCAACATCAAATCCTTTTTCTCAACAAAAGCTGGAAACGTGCCACAAATAGAGACATGATTAGAAACACGATAATTACGCCTCATTAGTGGTTTTGTTTCAGTTACTCATGAAAAACAGAGCATGCTTTGGGCCTGAGGCGGGTCATGTGACTGGAACACTAAAAAACATTGTGCATTACAGCATTGTAGTCTCATAAACACTGATATGATTAAATGTTCCACAGTGGGTCTTTAACCCTGCTCTAATGTGATTAAATGTTCCACAGTGGGTCTTTAACCCTGTTCTAATGTGATGAAATGTTCCGCAGTGGGTCTTTAACCCTGCTCTAGTGATGAAAGGTTCCGCGATGGGTCTTTAACCCTGGTCTAGTGATGAAATGTTCCACAGTGGGGCTTTAACCCAGTGCTAATGTGATGAAATGTTCCGCAGTGGGTCTTTAACCGTGTTCTAATGTGATGAAATGTTCCACAGTGGGGCTTTAACCCAGTTCTAATGTCATGAAATGCTCCGCAGTGGGTCTTTAACCCTGTTCTAATGCGATGAAATGTTCCGCAGTGGTACTTTAACCCTGCTTTTTAGTGGACCAATCGATCGGCAGTACAGTCTTTGCCACAGGCAACTACAGGCCTAGAGTCTTCAGTGTTCCAGTAGAGGGCTCAGTTTCACTTTCACTTGTTTTATGTTTTATATTTAAATAAATCATAATTTTAGTTGACAGGAAATACCCAGTTAATATGAACCTGATGCAGGTTTGTATCAGGGTCAGCTCCTGTTCTATGTGGAGTTTGGACCAAACAGACACATTCCTCTTTGTAAAATGGGGCTTAGGGTAATTATTACTCACCCTTTCAAAACTTGATAATTATTAAAATAAACCTTATAATTGACTGGCATGTGGCCGCTCTGATGATCACCGTGTCTTTACCAGAATCCTGCACTCTGTGGTATCTTTTGTTTTTGTTTGTGTAAAATTGGATTATTACTGAGGTGATTTATGAAGTTTATGAAAAATTAATCATTTTAATTTGGACCAAACCCACAAAGCGTCAAAGTGTCTGAACCTCGAGCACCACAGATGTGATTTACAACTGTCGCAACTGTGTGTGTGTGTGCGTGTGTAACATGTGTGTGTGCGTGTGTGTATGTGTAACATATGCGTTTAACGTGTGCGTATGTAACATGTGCATGTGTGTAACGTGTGTGTGTGTGCTTGTTTAACGGATGTATGTGTAACATGTGTGTAAGGTGTTTGTGTAACATGTGTGTGTATGTGTTTGAGTAACATATGCATGCGTGTTGTATGTGTATATGTGGGTGTCTGTAACATATACGTGTGCTTGTGTGTGTGTGTGTGCACGCGCGGGGGTGCGTGTGTGTGTGTGTGTGTTTGTGTGTGTGTGTGCGTCGGTGTGTGACATTCATGTGTGTGTGTCAACTCAGGTAAGAAGCATTTATTACAAAAATGCTCCAATGTAGTCAAAAATGTGTGATTTTTATTAAAAAATGTCCAACTTTGACCAGTGATACACTTACACACATAATCCTGTGGTGTTGTGTCCTCTGAGCCTCTGGAGCTCTGAGGGAGCAGCGTCACGAGCCTTCCCAGCCGAGGTGCTCTGTTCTGGGCCAGACAGAGCGGCACCAGCCCCTGATGCCCGGGGCTCCTGGTCTGTGGAGTGTGCACAAGAAAAAAGACTGCACGAGAGAGGAGTGTGCAAGTGAGAGGAGCGTGCACGTGAGATGAGCGTGCACGTGAGAGGGCGCGTGACACTGCAGAATAACGCATTTACAGGTTGGGTTACATTATGTTAATAAACTGACCTAAGTCAAAATAATAAAATGAAAGCGTCGATGTGATGAGTTCTGAGCGACATAAAGAGACCCTGGAGCAGTTGTGTTTAAGCTGCTCATTTATAATATCTAATAATATTATATATGATCATTCAGAACTTGAGCTTTGCACTGCCATACAGACAGAGAGAAGAGGGGCACCACCATAGAGAGAAGGGGGGGGGGGGGGCTTCAATACATCAGAGCCAAGACTGAACTGAACCCGTACTAAAGTCAGGACTAAACCAGGACTGAGTGTTACTGGTCTGAGGGTCTTTACCTGGGTCTGAGTCCCTTTAGCCTCTTTAGCCCTGTTAGCGTGTATTAGCTTGTATTACCCTTCATTAGGCTGTGTTAGCGTATTTTAGCAGAGTTAGTGGCTTTACCATGTTTTGGTTCACACAGACGTTCCGAGGTTAACACAACACTCAGAGGAGACACAAGAGATCCAACCAGATCTACTGAGCAGGGCACGACCCCGGGGATTACTGGGGGGAGGGCAAGAGAGAGAAGGGAGGAGGAGAAAGAAGAGAGAGAGGGAAAGAGAGAGGAAGAGGGAGAGACAGAAAAAAGAGGAAGGGGGGCCAGAAAGAGAGGAGAAGACAGGGCAGGAGAGGAGGATTCAACAAGAGAGATGACCCTTTCTTCAGAGAGAAAACCCTTTTTTATATCACTGTCTCATCTCTCTCCTTCTCCCACTCTCATCCACCCCCCCCCCCCCCCCCCCCCCCCCACCCCACCCCCTCTCTCTGTCTCTCTCTCCTCTGTCTCCTCCTTTTCTTTCGCTGTTTGTGCCACTGCCTGTTCCTCCATTTGTTCCTGTTTGTTCTTCAGGTTGTTCCTCTGTCTGTTCCTCTGTTTGTTCCTTTGTCTATTCCTCTGTTTGTTCCTCTATTTGTTCCTCTGTCTTTTCCTCTGTTTGTTCCTCTGTTCCTCTGTCTGTTCCTCTGTCTTTTCCACTGTCCGTTCCTCTGTCTGTTCCTCTGTTCGTTCCTCTGTCTGTTCCTCTGTCTGTTCCTCTTCTTTGTTCCTCTACCTCAAATGCTCAGGTTCTGATTCTGTCCAAAGGCAATCAAACTTTATATTTGGTTTTACAGAAGTTTGATTTAAAACAGTTTAGTTCAGAGAAGAGACTCAGAACTTAATTCAACCCCAGACAGTTTCATTGCCATTGTCTGTTCAATTCAATTTATTTTTGTAAAGCCCAACATCAAAACAGCACCAGGACTGAACTAGGACTACACCAGGACTAAACCAGGACTGAACTAGGACTACACCAGGACTAAACCAGGACTGAACTAGGACTACACCAGGACTAAACCAGGACTGAACTAGGACTACACCAGGACTAAACCAGGCAGATAAATCAACATTCATAGAAAACCACCAATGGATGACGATCCCAGAACAACCCCTGTTCAACTCAAAATTAAAGCCGCAAACAGCATGAAGCGGCCCTCATGCCTTGTACTCCGCTGGCCCTCATGCCTTGTACTCCGCTGGCCCAGCACTTCCAAAGTGAGTCCTCAGTCTGTGTATTATTTCAGCTTCGGGGTGTAACTGTCACTAAAAAGACCAAGTCAACACAGACTGGAAGCACTGACGTGCTTCATCGTCATGGCAACACCATGCAAAACACAACATAGGTCCCACTGATTTTTTGATTGGGATGATACGAAGAGTCATCGTGCCAAATGTCAGATTCTTCCATGATAGTATATTTCTGAATGACTCTCATTGAAATAACATGTTGTGTTTTCAGGCATCACCATAGAAACAACGTTCAAAATGCCAGTTTGACCTCATGGACTTTTTTGGCAGGGATGACCTGAAGAGACAATGCACCAAACTTTACATTCATCAGTGATACTATAAGTTGTTTTATTACTTTGACACTGTCTGACTTTTAAAAGCTCTTGTCACCAGAAAGACCCTCCTCTCTCATGGATCTGACCCAGATCTATTTGGGTTATGCAGCGACATCTCTCCCCTGGACTCTCTTGGAGCACTGTCCTGGAACTAAATAGGCCTGAGTCTACAGGGGTACACAAGGGTGCATTACAACCTCATTGAACATGTCTTTGCTCCCCTTTGATACTCAAATGGACCCTCAGTTGGTTTGGTCTGGACCTGGGCCTGGATCTAAACACGTTTGGGGAAATTGCTCCCAGTCGAGCGTCAAACGTTCTGAGCTTTATATGCACCAGCTTTGGGAGGACATGGAGGTGAGGCATGTGTTTGTGGTATTTCCTCACATTAGAACAGGGCTAAAGTCCTACTGCGTAATATTTCAGCACATTAGAACAGGTTAAAGCCCCACTGTGGAACATTTCATAACACGGGAACAGATCCTGGACTTTTTGCTCTGACTGTGTATTGGCTGAGAGTTCATTTGCTTTGGGACGGATTTGCTTTAGTGTGTTTTGTGTGTTCTTGTTTGTTTTGGGTTATTTTGGCTCTGCACACGTCACTGATGGTTTCTTGAGAGCTGATTGGCTGTGATATGTGTGCGTGTTAGCGTGGTGTTAGCTCGTGTTAGCGCGGTGTTAAACTGTCAAAGCTGTCAGGCTGAAACGTTAGCCGCTAATGGAGCCTGTAATTGCTGCTGGTGTAAATAGCTAACACGGCTAACGCTAGCCGCAAGTCCAGGGCAGATTCTGTGTTTGACTAAAATAAATAAATGGTGAAAGGATCAACTTCAGACCGCAGACAGAGAGCAACCTGACGAGACGAGGGCCTCATTAGGTAAATGAGGCATATTATTGACCACTTACAAAGCGCTCTGTGTTTAAAGCACCACTCCTGCTACTGCACTAAACGTAAAGAGGGAGTATTCTGCAAAATAAATTTTTTGGAGCTTTCTACCATGTTATAATGTTGTCCCCTCATCAAAAACATGCTTGAAGAGGATTTAGATGTCATCCATGCATGTTTGAGTAATCTAGCGATCTCTCCCGGGCCCTATTCCTCCTTACAGTTAGCAGTACGAGTCTGTAAAATGCTCCGCCCACAAGCCCATGTCAAGTGAGTGTGCCGTCACCCACAGCATTCGGCTCCAAATGAAGCTCATCGAGGCTGGCAGTTATGACGGTCAATCTGCAACCAGGGATTTTTGGATTTGTAAGTCTGAGCTTGAGACCAAAGAGCTAATCAGGAGCAAGGGTGTTGAAGGTAGGGGGCAGGTGCTTAGCAATGCTGTCAATCAAACCTGTTGCTAACTTGACTCAGGGAAAGAAGCTGCGTGGTTGGTCTGATATTAATGTTCATATCTTGATCCATCCATCCATTTTCTTCCGCTTATCCGGGGCCGGGTCGCGGGGGCAGCAGTCTAAGCAGGGACTCCCAAACTTCCCTCACCCCAGACACGTCCTCCAGCTCCTCCGGTGGGATCCCAAGGCGTTCCCAGGCCAGCTGAGAGACATAGTCCCTCCAGCGTGTCCTGGGTCTTCCCCGATGCCTCCTCCCGGTGGGACATGCCCAGAACACCTCCCTAGGGAGGCGTCCAGGAGGCATCCTGAGCAGATGCCCGAGCCACCTCAACTGGTTCCTCTCAACGTGTAGGAGCAGCGTCTCTACTCCGAGCTCCTCCCGTGTGACTGAGCTCCTCACCCTATCCCTAAGGGTGCGCCCAGCCACTCTGCGGAAGAAACCCATTTCGGCCGCTTGTATCTGCGATCTTGTCCTTTCGGTCATTACCCAGAGCTCCCAAAAAAATTTTTCTCTTGATTTTGGGGGAAAAAAAATTGTAAAATAAAAATCCCAGGATCATCTAGAGCAGGTTAAAATAAACATTTTAAGGTCAGAATGATGAGCCTAACAGCAGCAGTTATAGAGAGAGGGGCCCCTTTTTTCAGTATAAAGTGAATTGGAGCCGGAGTCGACAGAGCTGAATTGCACCCACACTCACTTCCTGTTTAAAACGTGGTGGCTACCAGGTTAGATATGTCCAGAGATAATGTATACTGTATATGGGATATTCACAAACCTGATGTGCAGTAGTTTCATTAACGGGATGCATGCTGATTGTACTGTGACAACGCTCTGAAAAGATGTAAACTTTAAGAGCAAAAAGGGGGGAGGGGGAGAAAAGAGGAGAGAGAGTGAAGGGGGAGGGAGAGACAGCAGAGGAGTTTAGACAGATGTTTGTGTTGGATTCTCAGATTTGAAACATTTGTTAAACACTTTTCACAGCTATAAAAAGGCAAATCAGAGAGATGCGAGAGAGTTTGAGGAAGTCTGTGTTTTCTTCATATGTACACGTGTGTGTGTGTGGGTGGGGGGGCAGAGGGAGGAGAGACAGAGGAGGGAGAGACGTTGTAAGACATGGGGGGGGGAGACATAGTTAGGAGAGGCAGAGAGGGAAGGAGGGAGAGAAAGGCAGAGAGGTAGATAATGAGAGTGGGGACATATATGAGCAAGACAGGGGGAAAGGGCAGAGGGGTGAGACAGAGGGGGGAGGGAGGAGAGACAGGTAGAGGAGAGACAAAGGGGGGAGACAGACTTGGAGGGGGGACACAGAGTCAGGAGAGCGTGCACATCTGTCCTCACATCTCCTCAGGAAAGAGAAGCTCTGATTGTCGGACAAATTCAGCTTTGTGTGTCTGAGGGGAGAAGGAGGGAGGCTGAGGGACACCAAACACCTCCCACCCCCCCTCCCATGTGTCTGATTGGCACAGGTACAGTTCCAGTGGTCCAGTGGCCGAGTGTTTTTTGGGCCTTTAAAGCAGACCTATAGTGCTTGTGTCTTTTCTTTCTTTATCTTTATTTATACAGGGGGACTCAATGAGAGCATTGGGCTCTCTTTTTCATGAGTGCCTTGTTTAAAATACAAAACAGACAAAACAAACAAGTATATAAGTCTATATAAAACATAAAAAATAGGAGCAAGTGTGAGTTAACAGATTATTAAACTGCGATTGTGTCACCAATGCATCCAGTTTTGCCTTGAAACTCTGTTCTATAGTTATATTCTCTGACACCCATGGATCATTATGTTACAATTTGCACATTTTAAATCATAATATTCATCTAAAATAACTTAATAAAAGAAACTGCCGTGCCCAATGGGAGCAGTCCTTTTTTTTTTTTCATTTGTACCAAAATGACTACGAGACACTGCCGAGTCCAACGGGTATCGCCCATTAAGAAAATACTAGAGAAGGAAGTGCATATGTCACAGTGGGTGAGTATCGGTGGAAGTGAAAACGGGGGTGGATCAGCAAATATGGTATCTTAGAAATAAGAGGTTAAAGAGTACTCAAATATTGACCTTTGACCCTTATCGTCACATAAATCCAGACCCAGGATCAGACCAGACTGAGTCCTGGTTTAGTCTTGGTCTTGATTTTGTTTAGTCCTGGACTTTGGTTTAGTCTTGGTTAAGACCTAATTTTTCCTGATTTACAACGTTCCCCACAGTCTGCTTATCTGACCGCAGACCCCCACCCCCACCCCTCTCCGCCCCCCCTCCCCCCTCCTGTGGGGCCCCTGTGATTCCCTGTAATTGGTTTAGACATAATTTACTGGGCACTTGGTAATGTTGCGTCTCAGGATCAGATAGAGCCATATCCAGTGAGCCAGACTCAAAGGGCAGTATTGTGCTCCTCTCAGGGGAAAGGGGATGTGGGAGAGGGGGTGGGCAGAGTGGGAGAGGAGAGAGGACGGGAGGGGAAAGGAGGAGAGGACTAGAAAGGAGAGAAGAAAGAGAGAAAAGATAAGAGAGGAGAGGAGAGGAGAAGAGAGGAGGAGAGAGGAGAGGAGGAGAGAGGAGGAGGGCTCCTGAGGTCCATAAACTCCAGTTTAGAGAGCCACAGGAGTCATTGTGACGTCATCATCAGGGGTTTTACCTGAGCACTCACGCACTTATGAAAATACAGAGATATAGACACACAGAGACACACACACAGAGACACACACACAGAGGTACACACACAGACATAGGCACACACACAGAGATACGCACACACATAGAGGCACACACACACAGAGGCACACACACAGATGCATACGCTTACACAGAGATACACACTCACACACATAGAGGCACACATGAACACACACACAGACACACATATATACAGAGGCACACATATAGAGGCACACACACACAAAGCGGTACACACACATGCACAGAGGCACACACACACAGAGGCAGACACACAGAGGGGCAAACACACACACACAGAGGCACACACATATAGAGACACACATACACATATAGGGACACACACACAGAGGGGCATACACACAAAGGCACACACACAGACAGAGCGGCACACACATGGAGAGGTACACACACTCAGAGGCACACAAATAAAGGCACACACAGAGAAGCACACACACAGAGGCACACACACACACAGAGGCACACAAACAGAGGCGCACACACACAGAAGCACACACACAGAGACACACACACAGAGGCACACACACAGAAGGGCAAACACACAGAGGCATACACACACAAGCACACACACAGACAGAGGGGCATACACTTACACAGAGGTACACACACAGATGCACACATTCACATAGAAGCATAAACAAACGAACACAGAGGCACACACACACACACACACACATAGAGGCACACACATATATAGGTACACACACACGCACAGAGGCACACATACATAGAAAGGCGCACACACATAGAGGCACGCACACGCGCAGAACGACGTGCACATACAGAGGCACACACACTCGCATAGAGTCACATACCCACACACATAGAGGCACACACACAGACACACACAGACACACACAGATACACACACACAGAGGCCCCCAGGAGCTGCACTGGGAGACTGTGGCTCTGCAGCTCTGATCTTATAATGGGCCAAAGTGACTCTGTCAGGAGTAAACGCTCTCAGCTGGAACCCATCAGGAGGGAGAGAGGGGGCAGCAGAGGAAGGGAGGGCAGGAGAGAGTCTGTATTATTACTACTATCACTATTACTATTACTATTACTATTACTATTACTATTACTATTACTATTACTATTACTATCACCACAGGTCAGAGGTCACTGAGATGGCCTCACACCACTTGACAAAAGGGTCACCTCACCCCCCTACCCCCACAAAGGACACCCCCTGTTCCTCCTCCTCTATGTACTTTATGTACTCTTTATTTATTCTGTGTACTCTGGTAGTCCTGTACTCTGTGTACTCTCTGTGTTCTCTTGTACTCTGTGAACTCTTTTTGTTCTCCTGTTCTCTGTGTACTTTCTGTGTACTTCCTGTGTACTTTTGTACTCTGTATACTCTCTGTGTACTCTGTGTACTCCTGTCCTCTGGGTTGTGGATCTCGATGGCCTCTAGTGGTCGATTGGTTGATTTCAGGTTTTCCTGCTCTGCTTGTTCTCTTATTGCTCTTGTTTGTCTGTTGACTGTTTCTTTTTCTCACTCTTTTTTATGTTATTTTTTCCATGTTCAAAATGGTCTTCCTATTTCCCCTACATATACTGGTTTGCATGATAGACATGGTATTCATATTCATATACAGTGGGGCAATAAAGGATTTAGGCAGCCACCAACTGTGCAAGTTCTCCCACTTAAAAAGATGAGAGAGGCCTGTCATTTTCATCATAGATTCACTTCAACTATGAGAGACAGAATGGGGGAAAGAATCAAGGAAATCACAATGTAGGATTTTTAATGAATTAATTGGTAAATTCCTCAGTAAAATAAGTATTTGGTCACCTACAAACAAACAAAATTTCTGGCTCTCACAGACCTGTAACTTTTTCCTTAAGACGCACCTGTGTCCTCCACTCGTTACCTTTATTAATGGCCCCTGTTTGAACTCATTATAGTGTAAAAGACACCTGTTCACAACCTCAAACAGTCAGACTCCAGACTCCACCATGGCCAAGACCAACTTGTTTGGAGGAGAAAGAATGTTGAGTTGCATCCAAAGAACACCATACCTACTGTGAAGCATGAGGGTGGAAACATCATGCTTTGGTGCTGTTTTTATGCAAGTGAGTTGAGTCCCTGGCGGTGTAGTGTGTTACTGATTGTAGACTTTGTAATTTTGGTCCCAGCTCTCTGCAGGTCATTCACTAGGTCCCCCGTGTGGTTCTGGGATTTTTGCTCACCGTTCCTGTGATCATTTTGACCCCATGGGGTGAGATCTTGCGTGGAGCCCCAGACTGGTCTTGTATGTCTTCCAATTTCTAATAATTGCTCCTACAGTTGATTTCTTCACACCAAGCTGCTTACCTATTGAAGATTCAGTCTTCCCAGCCTGGTGCAGGTCTACAATTTGTTTCTGGTGTCCTTTGACAGCTCTTTGGTCTTGGCCATAGTGGAGTTTGGAGTTTGACTGTTTAATGTTGTGGACATGTGTCTTTTATACTGATAATGAGTTCAAACAGGTGCCATTAATGCAGGTAATAAGTGGAGGACATAGGAGTCTCTTGAAGATGAAATTACAGGTCTCTGAGAGCCAGAAATCTTGCTTGTTTGTAGGTGCCCAAACACTTATTTTACTGAGCAATTTACCAGTTATCTCATAAAAAATCCTACAATGTGATTTCCTGGATTCATTCCCTCCATTCTGTCTCTCATAGTTGAAGTGAACCTATAATGATTGATAAATTACAGGCCTCTCTCAGGTTTTTAAGTTGGAGAACTTGCTCAATTAGTGGCTGACTAAATACTTTTTTGTCCCATTGTATTGCCATTGTGTTGAAGTTCTTCCATTTTGGTCTTGTAACTGTCCATATCCATAACAAGGGTGCAGCCCTTATCTGGCGTTAGTGTGATGATGTCTTGTTGTTTAACTAGTGTGTTTATGCCTCTCCTCTCTTGATTTGTGATTTGTGGTGGCATTTCCAGATAAGTGGGAATCCTATTAATTTCAATGAGGAATTTGAGAAAAGTTTTTCCTCTAAAATATAAAGTAGAGCTGATTTGTGTCAAATGTTCAATGTTCATGTCGGAAGTCGCTGCACCAATTCTCTGGAGGCTTTAAAAAGGCTTTGTAGTCCTATACGACTTATTTACTGTCTAGATTGGCAGCCCCATGCAAAATAATACACCTCAAATGACAATGGCAGGGCCCATGGTAACTTCTGGAATAAGGTCAATAGCACACCTGAGTCCTTTTGCTGTTGCGGTGTGTGTGAGATTGTATTGTGACAAGTTATTTACCCAGTTATCTGGAGTGGCTGCATGGTTAGCTGTCTTCTTGTGGGTTTCTTGTTCCTTCCTTTAGTTTTTATGAATTCTCTTTTGTATTGTAGTTTACAATGATCTACCATATCCTTGTCTCTGTATCTTGTCCTTTGCAGGTGATCAGTTGGTTTGAATAACGCCTTTTTGCCTCTAAGTCTGCATTAATTTGAGTAATGTTGTCCATAATGCACCGTATCCTCTCTTTTACCAGGGCCATCCTTGCTTTCTTCATGATGTCCTCAGTATTCTTTGTCTTTATTGAGTTGTTGATGTATAAACTCCTTCAGATGAGTCTTTGGTCTGGACTCTGTACATGGAATCAGAGATGGTTTCAATAGCACGCTAACTTCATGTGTTACTGTTCCAGCACTCGGAAAGTCTGCACACTGCTTTGTTCAAGACTTTACTTCAGTCTTTGGTAAAGGTTCATTCTGTTTTCAGTTTTAAACTTAGAATGACGTTTTTGTCAGACTGAAGTGTTTGTTTACCTCCTTTACATGTTTCACTTCCTGTAGCCTTCCTCACGCGCATTACATGATGGTGTCACTACACCGATGAGTGAGATTTTAAAAAATATCCTTTACCCTTTGCTTTGGTCACTGCTTTGCACTTGTGGCATTCCCTGACTCTGACATGGCACAGCTGTGAAGTGAAAACCATTTCAGGAGACTTCATCCTGAAGCTCAGTGAGAGAAACCCAAGTGTTTGCAGCTCTGTCACCAAACCAAAGGATGAATACTGTGAGGATTTGAATATAAAATATGAAACATATTTAGTTGAGTTGACGTTTTTGCTTTGGTGCATAATCCCATATATTGTTTTGTCTGTGTCTAAAATGGAGAAAGTAGTTTGACTGGTTGTGTACATTTGATGATTTCATATTTAGTTTTGGCAAAAGTTTAGAAAATGATGCTTCGTGAGGTTAAAATAAACTCACGTAAATCCTCAGAGAGAGACAGACTAAAGGTCGTATTTAGACTTCAGTGACTCTGAAACGGAGAAGTCTAAATACAGTCTCTATAATGGCTCCTTTCAATAAACACATTTAAAATAATAAGTCCTCACTCGGCCGTGTTTATGCAGCAGTAACTCGACACGCAGTAAAAGTACTTCAAATACTTCAATAACACTGCGCTGGTCCTGCAAATTACTGCGATTAACAAGTCATTTTAGTCTCAAGTTTAACCAGAGAAAGTAAAGAGAAGAGAGGATGGAGACAGAGGGCAAAGAAAAAAGTGGATAGAGTGAGAGGGCAAAGAGAGGAGAGGGAAGATAGCATAGAGAGAGGGCCAAGAAAAGAGAGAATAGAAAGAGACGGCAAAGACAAGATAGGGTAATGAGAGGGAGAGGAAAAAAAGAGAGAAAAGAGAGGATAGAGTGAGCAACACCAAAGAGAAGAGAGAGAAGATAGGATAGGGAGAGAGAGGCCAAAGAGAAAAGACAGAAGAGAGGATACAGAAAGAGGGCAAAGAAAAGTGAGGGGAGAAACAAAAGGGAGAATGAGAGAAGACAGTGAAGAGAGAAGGATAGAGAGAGCAAAAAGGAGATAGAGAGGAGAGAGAAAGTGAGGAGTTTTGAGACACATTTTGCCACAACGATACTAATATATATATATATATATATATATATATATATATATATATATATATATATATATATATATATATATATATATTTTTTTTTTTTTTTATTTTTATTTTTTTTTTTTTTTTTTTTTAAAAAGCTCACATCCCCTGTGTGCAGATTTATCACATCACATTTTATGAAGGAGAAAGTCCAGGTCAGGTGACACATACCTCCTCATAACCTCCTCATGTTTTTTGTTCATAAACTCCTCATGGTTTTTGTTCATAACCTCCTCATGGTTTTAGTTCATAACCTCCTCATGGTTTTTGTTCATAAGCTCCTCATGGTTTTAGTTCATAACCTACTCATGTTTTTTGTTCATAACCTCATGTTTTTTGTTCATAACCTCCTCATGGTTTTAGTTCATAACCTCCTCATGGTTTTTGCTCATAACCTCCTCATGGTTTTTGCTCATAACCTCCTCATGGTTTTAGTTCATAACCTCCTCATGGTTTTTGCTCATAACCTCCTCATGGTTTTTGTTCATAACCTCCTCATGGTTTTAGTTCATAACCTCCTCATGGTTTTTGTTCATAAGCTCCTCATGTTTTTTGTTCATAACCTCCTCATGGTTTTTGTTCATAACCTCCTCATAGTTTTAGTTCATAACCTCCTCGTGGTTTTAGTTCATTACCTCATGGTTTTAGTTCATAACCTCTTTATGTTTTTTGTTCATAACCTCTTTATGTTTTTTGTTAATATCGTCCTTACAGTTTTATATGTAGTTCTTATGATCATCTGACCTGAATTACCTCCCTTGATGTCTGCAGGAGAGCCTGGCTGCAGACCTCCACCCTACCTCCACCAGGTTGTACCTCCATACATATGTTCTTTGCCATTTTCATTTGTTTTTCTTTTAAAACAACTTCAAAGATATTTAATCTCTGAAAGATTTCAGTTTTAGTTTTAAATGAACTTCCTTCATGATGTCTCTGCACAAACTACACAAGTTTGTAAGTTTACAAAAAGAGTTGTTGACTCATTTTAGCTGAAAACATTTCTCTCCAAAATATTTGCAGCTACAGTTCCATTTTATTTCCTTAATTTCATCCCAGAGTCTCCATCATGTCGGACTCCACAGAGGTGCAAAAGGAGCATCAGACTCTTAGGCAGGTTAAACGCCCCATATTCTGTAACATTCTACTTTCTGATCTCTGTTCTAATGTTGTTTCCCCATCACAAACAGACCTGGGGTTGTGTTCTGTTTCATTCACATGTTTAACACACAAACTCTGCATATGAGTTCATCTCTCAAACAGAAAAGACTCTGTTCCAATTTGTGATGTCATGTGGCAATACAGGAAGTGCTCCACTGTGTTTTTAAACTCCATAAACCTTCACCTTTACATTTGGATCATTTCAACCCTGGAATTGCAAAAAGCGTCTCAATTTTCCAGACGTCGCCATAAATATGTGGAAAAATTAAAAACATGAGCGTCTCCTCTGGGCAGCTGCCAACTTAAAGCTTTCTCATAAAGATAATGAGACTAAATGGAGGCGCAATGATGACATTGTTCATGAAAATATTTACATCTAAAACATACAAAGGTTTTCATAAGTTTGACCTTTGACCTTTTTGTGTTTCTACTGAGACACATTTTAAACTAAACCATTTTTTTTCACTTTAGTTTAAAACTTTCAAATAGAAGGAAATATGTGGTTTTGAAGTGAGATCAAGTGCATCAGTGTCCTGCTCAAAGGCACAGTGACAGTCAGGAGATAACAGTGGGAATCGAACCGTCAATTCTCAGCTTCATCTCTCTCCTTCTGTGCTCTGCCTCTCCTGTATCCTCTCTTTCTCCCATCGCTTTCTCCATTCCCTTAACTCTCTTGTCTCTATCCCTCCTTCCCACCCCACTGTTTCTTGTGACTCTTCTCTCACCCCATCTCTCCCCCTCCATTCTCTTGTCTTTCAGTCTTTTTCTTCTCCTCCTTCCCATTCTATTGTTTGTTCTCCTCTCTCCTCCCTCCCCCTCAGGCTTTTTCTTCTCCTTCTTCCCTTTCTGTTGTTTCTTCCTCCTTCCTCCTCTCACTCTGTCCACCCCCATCTCTCTCACTCTTTTTCTCCTTCTCCCTCCTTCCCTCTCTCCCTCATCTCCCTCCCTCACTCTCCCTCCCTCTTTTCCACCCTCTCTCCCTCCCTCCCTCTGTCTCTTGTCTCTCTCACTCTTTTCCTCCTCCTCCCTCCCTCCGTCTGTCTCTTGTCTCTCTCTGACTCTTTTCCTCCTCCCTCCCTCCCTTTGTCTCTTGTTTCTCTCTCACTATTTTCCTCCCTCCCTCATTCCCTCTCTCTTGTCTCTCTCTCCCTCCCTCTGTCTCTTGTCTCTCTCTCCCTCCCTCTGTCTCTTGTCTCTCTCCCTCTGTCTCTTGTCTCTCTCCCTCTGTCTCTTGTCTCTCTCTGACTCTTTTCCTCCCTCTCTCCCTCCCTCCCTCTGTCGCTTGTCTCTCTCTCACTCTTTTCCTCCTCCTCCCTCCCTCCCTTTGTCTCTTGTTTCTCTCTCACTCTTTCCCTCCCTCCCTCCCTCCCTCTGTCTCTCTCTCCCTCCCTCTCTCTCCCGCTCTCCCTCCCTCGCTCCCTCCCTCTGTCTCTCTCTCTCTTTTCCTCCTTCTCCCTCACTACTTTCCTTCCTCTGTCTCTCTCTCACTCTTTTCCTCCTCCCTCTCTCCCTCGCTCCCTCCCTCTGTCTCTTGTCTCTCTCTCCCTCACTCCCTCTCTCCCTCCCTCTGTCTCTTGTCTCTCTCTCTTTTCCCCCTCGCTCCCTCCCTCTGTCTCTTGTCTCTCTCTCCGTTGCTCCCTCCCTCTGTCTCTTGTCTCTCTTTCTTTTCCTCCTCCCTCCCTCGCTCCCTCCCTCTGTCTCTTGTCTCTCTCTCTTTTCCTCCTCCCTCCCTCTGTCTCTTGTCTCTCTCTCTTTTCCTCCTCCCTCCCGCTGTCTCTTGTCTCTCTCTCTTTTCCTCCTCCCTCCCTTGCTCCCTCCCTCTGTCTCTTGTCTCTCTCTCCCTCGCTCCCTCCCTCGCTCCCTCCCTCGCTTGCTCCCTCCCTCTGTCTCTTGTCTCTCTCTTTTCCTCCTCCCTCCCTCGCTCCCTCCCTCTGTCTCTTGTCTCTCTCTCCCTCACGCCCTCCCTCGCTCCCTCCCTCGCTCGCTCCCTCCCTCCCTCTGTCTCTTGTCTCTCTCACTTTTCCTCCTCCCTCCCTCTGTCTCTTGTCTCTCTCTCTCTTTTCCTCCTCCCTCCCTCTGTCTCTTGTCTCTCTCTCTTTTCCTCCTCCCTCCCTCGCTCCCTCCCTCTGTCTCTTGTCTCTCTCTCTTTTCCTCCTCCCTCCCTCGCCCCCTCCCTCTGTCTCTTGTCTCTCTCTCCCTCGCTCCCTCCCTCGCTCCCTCCCTCTGTCTCTTGTCTCTCTCACTTTTCCTCCTCCCTCCCTCTGTCTCTTGTCCCCCTCTCTTTTCCTCCTCCCTCCCTCCCTCCCTCGCTCCCTCCCTCTGTCTCTTGTCTCTCTCACTTTTCCTCCTCCCTCCCTCTGTCTCTTGTCTCTCTCTCTTTTCCTCCTCCCTCCCTCTGTCTCTTGTCTCTCTCTCTTTTCCTCCTCCCTCCCTCGCTCCCTCCCTCTGTCTCTTGTCTCTCTCTCCCTCGCTCCCTCCCTCACTCCCTCCCTCTGTCTCTTGTCTCTCTCTCTTTTCCTCCTCCCTCCCTCTGTCTCTTGTCCCTCTCTCCCTCGCTCCCTCCCTCTGTCTCTTGTCTCTCTCTCTTTTCCTCCTCCCTCCCTCCCTCCCTCCCTCCCTCTGTCTCTTGTCTCTCTCACTTTTCCTCCTCCCTCCCTCTGTCTCTTGTCTCTCTCTCTTTTCCTCCTCCCTCCCTCCCTCTGTCTCTTGTCTCTCTCACTTTTCCTCCTCCCTCCCTCTGTCTCTTGTCTCTCTCTCTTTTCCTCCTCCCTCCCTCGCTCCCTCCCTCTGTCTCTTGTCTCTCTCTCTTTTCCTCCTCCCTCCCTCTGTCTCTTGTCTCTCTCTCTTTTCCTCCTCCCTCCCTCCCTCCCTCCCTCTGTCTCTTGTCTCTCTCACTTTTCCTCCTCCCTCCCTCTGTCTCTTGTCTCTCTCTCTTTTCCTCCTCCCTCCCTCCCTCTGTCTCTTGTCTCTCTCACTTTTCCTCCTCCCTCCCTCTGTCTCTTGTCTCTCTCTCTTTTCCTCCTCCCTCCCTCCCTCCCTCCCTCTGTCTCTTGTCTCTCTCACTTTTCCTCCTCCCTCCCTCTGTCTCTTGTCTCTCTCTCTTTTCCTCCTCCCTCCCTCCCTCTGTCTCTTGTCTCTCTCACTTTTCCTCCTCCCTCCCTCTGTCTCTTGTCTCTCTCTCTTTTCCTCCTCCCTCCCTCGCTCCCTCCCTCTGTCTCTTGTCTCTCTCTCTTTTCCTCCTCCCTCCCTCTGTCTCTTGTCTCTCTCTCTTTTCCTCCTCCCTCCCTCGCTCCCTCCCTCTGTCTCTTGTCTCTCTCAAACAGAGCACAAAGGCAGGATCATAAATAAGCCTGAATTTGTTAAGGCGACTTTTGTAATTAGGAAAAAATATCGTCTGGAAATAAATCTTCTGTTTTATCATCGTTTATGGGCCTGGAACGACAGAGCAGAGGGAAAGAGGGAGGGAGAGAGGGAGAGAGGGAGAGAGGAAGAGAGGGAGGAGCAGAGGGAAAGAGGGAGTGAGCCGAGGGAGCAGAGAAAAAAGGGAGTGAGAGAGAGAGAAGAGTGAAGGAGAGGGTGAAGAAGCAGAGGGAAAGAGGGAGGGAGAGAGGAAGCAGAGGGAACGAAAGATGACCAGAGGGAGGGAGACATGGAGGAGCGACAGAGCAGGAAGAAAGACGGAGGGACAGAAGGAGGGAGCAACGAGGGAAGGAAAGAGGGAGCAGAGGGAAAGAGAGAGAGAAAGGAGAGAGAGAGAGGGGGGAGAGGGAGGAAGTGATGGAAGAGGGAGGAATAGCATCAGAGGGAAAGGGGGAGCGAGGAGAGAGAGGGAGGGGGAAGGGAGTGATGGAAGAGGGAGGGAAATAGGCAGAGAAGGAGGGAGCAAGATAAGGGAGCAGAGAGGAGAGGAAAGGGATACAGGAGCGAGGGAGCATAGAGAAAGTGAGAGGGCTAGAGGGAATGGGAGAGGGAGCAATGAAAGAGGGACAGGGGAGTAGAGAGGGAGGGAGGAGAGAGGGGAAAGGAGATGCAGAGGGGATGAAGTGAGTGATGAAAGGAGAAGAAAAGGAGAGAGAGAGATGAGGTGAAAGAGAGTGATGAGTAAGAGAAAGCATAAAAGCAGAAGAGATAAAACCATCATCTTTGGATTTTTAAAACAAGAACAGCTGTCCACAGAGAGAGAGAGAGAGAGAGAGAGAGAGAGAGAGAGAGAGAGAGAGAGAAGCAAGGGAGCAGAGATGGAAGGAAGTGGAGCGATGGAATCCCTCCCGGTGGTAGAGCGTAGGATAAACTGCAGGAGACGGGGTAGATTACCGTGGAGCCAGACACTGATCCAGGGACAGGTTGAGGGTTCAACTCCGCCTCCTCCTGTTCCTGTTTGTTTTCCTTTAGGCCTAAACAGAGGGAGGCCTGAGTGTGCTGTGTGCTGCCAGAGTGAAGCGGGGCGATCGAAACAGACGAGTGATGGGCGACTTTAACAAAACTTCATTTTGTTAAAGTTAAAAACATGATGAAAGTTTTTGGATCTGATACATTTGTGTTTAAAGGGCACATCTCTTTTCTGATCTGTTCTAATGTTGTTTCCTCATCACAAACAGACCTGGAGTTGTGTTTTGTTTCATTCACACATGTTTAACACACAAACCCTGCACATTTAGGTTGAGCTTTTCTCACAAATAGAAAACACTGTTCCACCTTGTGATGTCATGTGGTGATACAGGAAGTGCTCCACTGTGTTTTTAATCTCCATAAACCTTCACTAGAATCATTTGGATGATTTCAGCCCTAGAATTTCCAATTTCTACTGAACTAAAGGTAAAAGTATCTGTTAACTTGAAAACAACTGCTTTGTGACATCACAAGGTGGAACAGAGCATGTTGAGCTTTGGAGATGTAGACAGACATAATAAAGTCTTAATCAAAAATGCGTGAATGAAACAAAACACAACTCCAAGTCTGTTTTTGAGGAGGAAACATTATAACATGGTTTAAAGCTCACAAGAGTCAGTTTTGTGTAATACAGGACCATTAACGCGTCAGATCTGTGCTGAGAGTGACTCATGTGATACATGTGGTAAATGATCTGTTGAAGTTAAAGTCTCATTTGATTTGTTAAAGGTTCAAGCTTTATTTAGACAGAATATTAACATTAAAGGCTGATGTTTGTGCTTCCTGTGTTTAAGGCGCTGTGCATCAGATCAGATGCCTCTGCTCTGTGATCAGAGCTTAATTGGTTTGTCACCATGGAGACAGAGGCCTCACACTTAGAAGAAACTGTATTATTATTATTATTATTATTATTATTATTATTATTATTATTATTATTATTATTATTATTATTATTATTAAGACTACAGTGGAATTGTTCATGTGTTTATGGAGAAGACAAATAAAAGACAAATAAAAATCTTTAAGGGAAAAAAAAGTTGAGCTGAACAGAAACAGAACCGTGATTTTTTTTTTATTGTAGGTTTGTGGAAATGTGTTTTTAAACGGAATTGTTCAAAAATTCTTCATGAAATAAAGAAATGGGAAAAAAAGTCAAATAAAAGGCCACAGAAGCACGTGTGAAACGATCAAACACCAGAAATGTTTTTATTTGATTGTTTTAAACTGAAACGTGCAGTAAAACAAACATGAATAAAACAATATAACCCAAAGACACACAGCTCTGTGGTGTCAGACACCCTCCCATTGGTCCGTACATTATAGGACTATTTGAAACTTGGTAAAAGTGAAAGTGCTGCGCTCGTGGATCCGTCCTCGTGAGAATCAAATCTGCTCCAAATATAAAGGCCCATTAAACACGTCATTACGTCATCACGCTTCACTGCGCTTCCTTTAATGATCTGATCTCTTCATTAGCACGGGATTTGCCGTAATCAGGCCTAATTTGTTTCCAAGGCGCGCGCGCGTTTAGACTCTGGTCCGCGCGGTTCCACTCTGATCCCGGTGCGCTCGTTACCGGTGATTTGTAGCACATTACGCGCTTATTACGCGCTGATAAAGCTCTCCTTTTACGCGCCGCTTTGGCCCTATCTCCGCGCGCACTCGGCTCGGATCATAAATTAGAGCTCCGTCTGTTTTCACGGGACACTTCGGATCGTCCTTCTGGCGGTTTTTCTCCGGTTTAATGGCGTTTAATGGTGCGGGAGGAGAATGAAACCGGGCCGCGGTGAAAGGACCGGCTTTATCGGGGCTCGGCAGCGGCTCGGCGGCACGGGGGCGGCGGAGGGGCGGCGGCGCGGGGGCGGACAGGCGCTGATACCGCGCGGAAACAGATGAGGCTTTAAGGGCCACGCGGAGGTCAGGTTCACGCGCTGATCGTATCTGCGCTGCGAGGAAAAATCATATCTGTGGGATTCGGTCGAGACACACACAGGCACGCACACATGCACACGCACACATGCACCCGCATTATTAACTCTAAAGGGCTTCATAAATATAAATAATTAGCACAAAATCAATCAACAAATATAGATGCAATTACCAGCCCCAGAATCTGTGGTCACGTGCCTCAATAACGCCCCAAAGAGACTGCCAGTTATTATAATTCAACTGCTGCATTTACGGTGTGTCAGATGCCCTCCCCAATCCTCCTGTATCCCTGTGTGTCAGATGCCCTCCCATCCTCCTGAAATGATTAAAGAAAAAAACATTTGAAACATTTGTAGATTTGACTCTTGGAGATTTCTTGTCACAGGATCTTGGCTCTGCTCCGTCTGAGCGGGACACATTCTGCTTCATTAAAACAGGCCTGACTGATTAAAGTGTTTTTGGACCCGGGCCGAGTGCGCTCCAAATGACGCACGGTGTGTTAACAATTTATAGTTTTGTAAATTGTAATAAGCTGTGACTTGTATGTTATGTATGCTATTTTGTATGTTATTTTGTTGCGTTGAGCAGGAGTTTGTGTCGTTCCTCCGTAGAGTTTGGAGGTTTAGATTTCGTTTTGGCTCCTCCATCAGAGTCTCGCGCTGCCGCCTCATCTTTTCAGTTTGGAGCGCGTCTTTGCAGCTGAGATGAGCCCACCCGCCTCACTAGACACGGAGACACGTTTAAGTACACTTAAACATGTACTAATAAAAATATAATAATAATAATAATAATAATAATAATAATAATAATAATAATAATAATAATAATAATAATAATAATAATAATAATAATAATAATAATAATAATAATTCAAACATTTAGCAGACTTTTCATCGTCTGTGACAAAATCCGTAAATTATAGTTTTATTTTCCGCAGGTGATGCAGAATCCAATCATCATATGGAGACGTTTTACAGGTAAAGTTCATGGAAACAACAGCGTCAGACCTGGATCACTGTGTAAAAGACAAATGTATTTAAAGTGTGTTGCATTTACATGAAATAAAATGACAAAATTACTTCAGCTCGTTCAGAATGAGAAAATGAGACGATGAGGCCTTGCCTCGGTCTAATGTTGCCAAATATTTTTTTCTACATTTGAGAAAACTTCTCTCATCAAACCGCTGCGGCTAAAATGGAAAAACTTTCTCCTCGCGCCACGCGTAACCGGCTGGAACAAGAGGACCGGAGCAAGAGGCTTCTGGGGAAGGAGTGTGCCCGAAACAGTGCACCTTCCCCACGCAGCCCTGAACCCGCTGTCAAACTCTGAGCGCGTGTGTGAGACCTGAGCGCGTGTGTGAGACCTGCGCGCGTGTGTGAGACCTGCGCGCGTGTGTGAGACCTGCGCGCGCGCTCTTTCTCATGCTAACGATCCTGTGATCTGTGGCTGCTCTTTTGTCCCGGACTTTTATGAACTGTAAACACTTCATTTGTAGCTCTTCATCTGAATACCTTTAATGACATTATACGCTTTAATGACGGGATCATTTAGTGCGGCGCAGGTTAATGTTTACTGAATGAAAAAAAAAAAAAGTTTACTAAAAGACACGACCCGGAGGTGCAAAGGGGAATAAGAAGCAACCAACATCTGCAGATTAACTACATTCTACACAGTGCAAGGATAGGCCGAGGTCAACGGGAGGGCATCTGACACACTGGGGCAGGCCAGTAAGAGGATGGGAGGGCATCTGACACACTGGGGCAGGCCAGTAAGAGGATGGGAGGGCATCTGACAGATAGCGCACCAAACACTAGTCTGATAAATACGCACTGAGAAAACGAAGTGAATATAATGTTTAGGCTCTCTCCTCCTGGTCAGAAAACGCGATTCTCTTTTTTCTTAAAATTACAAAACTACAAAAAAAAAAATCTCATCATTTGTTTTAAATTTCTGTTTTGTGGGTTTATCTTTTGACTTTTGACGCAGCGGTTCTGAATCAGAACTGCACCAGGACTCAAAGCCGGAGCCAGCGGCGCGTTTCTCAGGCAACAGCCAAACAGGAATCCCTTTGAGCGGCTCTTTGTGCAGGGGCAGGCCGCTGACCTCTCCTCCACTCCGGGCCCGTGTCAAAGGGACAAAGTGGCGTGCGACACACGGAGAAAAGGCGCATTTCTCCGGGTGAGTGCGCCAGTGTCCTTGGGGACGGCGCAGCGTTTGAAGTGTCCGCGGTGGCGCCTAAAGACAACCTCCGCGTCTGCGCTTTAGACGCGGCTCCGCGGAGTGACACCGTGACTGATGTTTACGGCAATTAGCGACGTGGACGCGCGCAGGGTTTTTTCAGAATGGATAAGATATACTAGTAAAAGTGAGTCCGTGTAAAATGGTGCTGACTTAATTTAAAACATCTTAGTCACAAATAAGGTACATGTCCAATGAAGCCTGTAATTGTAAAGCCCACATGTCAAAGTAAACGTTAAAGGATTCTTTCATTTCACTCTTCAACTCCTTTTAAGTCTTTCTTTTTTACAGCGCGTAACTTCATAAAGGTGAAAGGTGAAACCTGAACTCCCCGCTGGCCCGTGCGCGTGCGTGTGACAGCGCGCCATCGTGGCTCCGTGCTCTGACGAATGAGCTGCAGGTAAATGACTGACACTTCAAACCTAACCAGACCGCTAATGAGCTGCGCTCCGCTCCGGCTTCGCTCCGACTCCGCTCCGACTTACACGCGCGTCATTCACATAAACAAGTCCTGTCAGATCCGCCCCGAGCGCGGCAATAATCAATGATCCCAATGATCGTGCCAGTTTTACTGCCTGTGGCCCGCAGCGCAGCGGAGATGGTTCAGTGTGTTCAAAGTGTGTTTATTAATATTCATGAGTAATTAAAAGTGAAAAAGTGAGATTTCATTATAATTCGGTCCTTCAAGAGCAGAAGTGACAGAAAGGATCGAAACCAAACCTGTTTCTGCACAAACGCTTCTCCTGCTTCTCTTTACGCGCACGTCAACACTTCAGTAAACTTCGTGTCATTATTATCGTTAATATTCAGGCCTTTGGTTCACGCCCACTTTGGCGCTGATTGGCTGCCTGGCTCTCGCGCCTGTCTTATACGTCCTTGCGCTCACTTGAGGCACAGACATGAGGAAGCCATGGGTCAGGGAGCGCGCGCACTCTGAGTAGCTTCATCCGTGGATCACAAACTCCGGATCGGAACAACCCTGTATGGCCCCAGCCTGCGTCATGGCACAGAGCGGAGAGCGCGCGGTGCTCGGGGACACGGAGAGCAGCCTGAGCGCAGAGAAGACTCGATCCAAGGTCCTGCCGTTCAGCGTGGAGGCTCTGATGGCTGACCACAGGCCGTGCAACGACAAACCTTCTCCGGACACTTGTGGAGCGTCATCCCAGCCCACCGGGCCCCGGCGGAGCGCCTTCGACACGTCTGTCCGGTCCTTACCGCTGAGCTCGGCGTTTTCCGTCAGCGACATCATAAACCTGTCCGAGGACGCGCTGAAGGCGGAGAGTCCGGAACCGGAGCGGAGTCCGTGGATCCAGAGCCCGCATTTCTCCCCTGTATCTCCTCGTAAGTTTATTCTGACTTTACTCTCCAAAGCTGCGGGTCATTGTCGTGCGTAGTGGTCCCATTGTGCTGTAGTTTCTGACTTCTCTCTCCTTTGACATAAGCTGATACTTTCTGATTTCTCTCTGTCCTTTTACATAACCTGAGTTTTACCCGTGTCCTCTTCTCCGCAGGGAGTCCGCCCGCTTGCCCGCTGCGCAAGCATAAGACCAACCGAAAGCCACGCACGCCGTTCACCACCGCGCAACTGCTCGCACTGGAGCGAAAGTTCCGTCAGAAGCAGTACCTGTCCATCGCGGAGCGCGCGGAGTTCTCCAGCTCGCTGAGCCTCACGGAGACGCAAGTGAAGATTTGGTTCCAGAACCGACGCGCCAAAGCGAAGCGGCTGCACGAGGCCGAGCTCGAGAAGCTGAAGATGGCGGCCAAACCTTTGCTGCCTCCCGCCTTCGGCCTCTCCTTTCCCCTCGGAGCGCACGTGCCCGGCTCTTATGGTGGCTCGTTCCAGCGGAACTCTTTCCCTGTGTCACCGATGGTGTACGCCGCGCACGTGGGATACAGTATGTACCATTTGGCCTGATGCGATTGTGACGCGCGCCGCGTAAAGGACTGTTTTGGACTGGTCCTCCGGATCAGCGAGACTTTCGCTAGAGTCATGCGGAGAGTGAAGAAGCGGGGCCCGGAGCAGAGTGACCCGGAGCCAAGGCGTATCTCCGGAGCCCGCACCCGAGGCGCCTCTCCGGGACCCGTAGGTGCGCACTAAACTCTAAACTCTTTGGAGCCGCAGCATTTGAACAGCACTGTCCGTTTGAGGCCTGTAAATATGTAAATCAGACGTTTATATTATGAAAATATATTTGTGACATAACTTAATAAATTGTTTATTCTTTTCCATGAAACCTTTGGTCGTTTTGACTTTGGCCCAAATAAGATCTAGGACATATGCATATTTCATCATATTTAATGCAAAAGTGCCATTTAATTACGCACTTTGTTTTTTTATAAATTTAAAGGTTCATTCGATCCAAAGAAATATTTTACCTTAAACTTCCACTAAACCAGCGGATCAGCTGCGTCATGTACGCATTTGTGCGCGCTGGAATGTTTTTCTACAGCTGCAGCCGCTTTGAGAAACTTAACCCAGATTTAGTGGCGCCAGAGGCCGGAGCGGGGGCTGCGCGCAGACAGGCCGGGCTCGGCTGCACAGGTCCCGGGGAGCGAGCACCGAGAGGTGGGCCGTGCTCCACGCTCCTGTTTAACTGAGGAAAGTTTAGTAGTAAGTCTTTATTTCATCTGCAGATGTGGCTGGATAAATACATTTAATTATCACAATAGGCCTATAAATGAACAGTGCAACGTCTGTGGATTTTAGTCACACGTGGTTCTATTGCAGAGAGAATCCTGAGGAACACCTGAAGAACACCTGAAGAACACCTGAGGAACACCTGAGGAACACCTGAGGAACACCTGAGCCTGATCTGGTATGACAACCCGCTTTCTCTGCCTGTTTTAAAGCTGAGGTTAAACGACACTGCGCTAATGAGCGGTTAGAAGCGCAGACCGAGCGGCTCCACTGCGGCGGTAGCTCCGGGCAAAGCTTTTATCATTCCTCCACTGACAGGCCGCGCGTTTCCACTGCGGAGACGGAGCGGGACGCGGCTGGAACGCAGCAGGAGCGCAGAGCACAAACAGACGGATAATAAAGAAACGCTCTCACATCCTCTCCCATCCCTTTGTCCTCCGCACCGGGTCTTCTGTGTGATCGGATCTCCTGAGGGCGTCAAGTGGAGACTGACTCTACAAGCCTCTGTCCAAAAAGCAGCCACACAGACAGAGTCTAAACCAGGACTAAAGTAGGACTAAACCAGGACTAAAACAGGTCTAAATCAGGACTAAAATAGGACTAACCAGGACTAAAGTAGGACTAAAACAGGTCTAAATCAGGACTAAAATAGGTCTAAACCAGGACTAAACTAGGACTAAACTGGGACTAAAACAGGTCTAAACCGGGATTAAAGCAGGTCTAAACCAGGACTAAACTAGGACTAAACTGGGACTAAACCAGGACTAAAGCAGGGCTACACCAGGACTAAAACATATTTAAATCAGGACGAAAACAGGTCGGACCAGGAAAGCTCTAACAAAACATATGGAGCTTAGTATTTATCGAATGCACATTTTCTTTCTGATCTTGGTGAGGTTTTTGCCATTTTTATGCAATAACATAAGATTTGAGCTGTAGAGGGTGGAATAAATAACTTCTGTGGCTAATGTCGGCTCATTCTGCTGTTTCAGCTCAGGCCTTTCAATGAAAATGTAGATTTAAAACTGGTTTTCTGGGATTATCCTTTGTGTCATTGGTATAAAGTAGTTTCAATATTATCGTTTATCGTGATAAGTCTCTGTAGCAATATATCGTGCTTCAAAATGTGTTATCGTGACGGGGGATGTGAATATTGTTATAATATTTGTAATATTAAAGAGAAGAACGAAGACGCGGAGCTCCGGACCTGTGCGTGTGTCGTGACGTGACTGATGATATCAGCCGCGACAAAGCGCCGATCACACGGCTGAACGCGCGCGCTCAAAGAACAAAAGAATAGTGAAAGTAGCACAAAAGCTCCGAGGGCCGCTCCGAGGCCGCTCCGCTCCAGCTTTTGTCCGGGCTGCAGAGATCACAGAGCGGCTCTGCGTCTGAGAGAGCCCCGGGGCCAAGCGCTGATTTACGGCTATTAACTCAAGCGCTCCATTCTCAGGCACTTAACCCGACAAGAGGAGGAGGAGGGTGTGCGTGCGTGTGTGTGTGGTGCGTGTGGGTGCGTGTGTGTGTGTGTATGCGTGCGTGTGTGTGTGTGTGTGTGTGTGTGTACTCGGGGCAGATCAAAGGCTGTTTAACAGATAAACCAGAGACTTTTATAAAGATGACGCATTTAGATAAAGAAACTCATTACATTCAAACCACGCTCTACTTTCACGCACGCGCTCAAAGTTTACGTCTAATTATATTTAAAACAATCTACTTACATCTACTATTTTTGAACTATGTCTTCAGACAAGAAGTGTTTTAAAGAAAAAAAAAATAATTTATATTGGACCGTTTGATCTTTGCACATTCATTCTACCACATAAAATGTATTTATTTATTTTCTGTCAAATCAGAAATTATTTAATTATTTCGTTCAAGTCATTTTAGCTATACTATAATGTATACTATAGCATTTTACCCTTCACGTCGTACGTCAGATATCATCTCCAAGTTTGTTGGGGTTTTTTTATTATTGTTGTTTTGTTTTTTGTTTTGTTTTTATCATAGATCAGAGTCATTTTTGGAATTAAAATACCAACGCTGCAAAGGTTTTTTCGACCATTACGCACGGGTTACGCACGGATTTATGTGTGTTTTCTGTCAAAACGGTGTTTTAGCACGAAACCATGTCTCTGAGATCACATGTATAATTAATAATCCACGCGTGTGTGTGCGCGCGCGCGCGTGTGCGTGTCTCTACATGTATGTAGAGACACACACGTATGTAAGAGATTCTTGTAGAAAATGTTTGAGCAAACATGTGTAAAGTGAAGCGTGTTGATTGTATCACACGTAAAAACACGCGTGATAAAAGGGGATCTTTACAGACGCACTGTGACGATTATAATTATTAAGTGTTACACATCAGAACACAAACGTCAACGAGAGGCCTTCTGTCCACGCGAGATCCTTTATCACCTTTACCTTCACTGAAAACAAATCAGACGTTTGTGAAATGCAGTTTCAGTTTTTTTCTGCAGAGTCCGGATGGAAACGTTTAAAGAGGTTCTTAAATATATTTAGTTTGTTTTCCGATTTGTGTCGCTGGTCTGTGTCCACAGGAGGCATGAGACAGACTGAGGCCTACACCAGAGACATGAGACAGACTGAGGCCTACACCAGAGACATGAGACAGACTGAGGCCTACACCAGAGACATGAGACAGACTGAGGCCTACACCAGAGACATGAGACAGACTGAGGCCTAGAATAGAGACATGAGACAGACTGAGGCCTACGCCAGAGACATGAGACAGACTGAGGCCTACACCAGAGACATGAGACAGACTGAAGCCTAAAACAGAGACATGAGACAGCCTGAGGCCTACATCAGAGACATGAGACAGACTGAGGCCTACACCAGAGACATGAGACCGACTGAGGCCTAAAACAGAGACACTAGAGACAGACTGAGGCCTACACCAGAGACATGAGACGGACTGAGGGCTACACCAGAGACATGAGACAGACTGAGGCCTAGAATAGAGACATGAGACAGAGTGAGGCCTACACCAGAGACACGAGACGGACTGAGGGCTACACCAGAGACATGAGACGGACTGAGGCCTACACCAGAGACATGAGACGGACTGAGGCCTAGAATAGAGACATGAGACAGACTGAGGCCTAAAACAGAGACATGAGACAGACTGAGGCCTACACCAGAGACATGAGACAGAGTGAGGCCTACGCCAGAGACATGAGACAGACTGAGGCCTAAAACAGAGACACTGGAGACAGACTGAGGCCTACACTAGAGACATGAGACGGACTGAGGGCTACACCAGAGACATGAGACAGACTGAGGCCTACACCAGAGACATGAGACAGACTAAGGCCTATGCCAGAGACATGAGACGGACTGAGGGCTACAACAGAGACAATCTAAGGCCTACACCAGAGACACCAGAGACTTTCTGAGGCCTACACCAGAGATGCCAGAGACAAGGACAGGCGTGTGTGCAGTCCCATTATAATTTCCACACACACAGTAGCCTAAATTAGGGCTACATTAGAACTACATTAGACCTACTACATTTGGCCCACGTTACATTACATTAGGCCTACATTAGGTTCTCGTAGCTCTACTTTGTGTGCGGCTGTGTGTGCAGTGGAACTGTGCACCTCTGACTTTTCTCTTGCGTTTCACATATATTTAATATTTCCACAGCTCTGTGCTTTATCGCTCTATGTTCAGTCACTTTCAGCTGAGTCTTAAGTTCCCCTCTCGCTCCAACCCTCTCTCCTGACTGCAGAGAAGCTTGTCCATGTCTTTGTCTCCTCCAGGTTGGACTACTGTAATGCACATCTTATCAGGATCCTTGGCAGGAGCATCCAAAAGCTTCAGGATGTTCAGAACAGCGGTGCCAGGCGCCTGATGAGGGAGCGGAAACACAAGCACACCCTGCACTGGCTTCCCGTTCACCTCTGCATCAAGTACAAGGTCCTGCAAACCCACCACTGTCTCCACTGTGACGTCCCCACCTATCTCACAGAACTGCTCACACCATGTAGTTCAGCCAGGACCCAGTCAGGCCAACAGCACCGTCTGCTCCTGCCCAGGACATGGCTCAAGATCATGAGAGACAGAGCCTTCAAGGCTGCTGCTCCCCGTCTGTGGAATGTCCTACCAGACAACCTCAGGCTCCACAGATGGGGGACACTTTAAGAAATGTCTAAACACCTTCCTTTTTACAAAAGCATCTTCTAGTTTTAATTTGTCTCTCAATGTTTTTATTGTTGTTGTTCTTTACCTGAAGATTTGTCTTCAAACGTAAAGTGCATTATAAATAAAATTCATTATTATCATTATGTTGAAAATGGTCGAGAGTTTGGAGACGTTGTAGAGTTTGGTGATGTTGGAGAGTTTGGAGACAGAGATGTTGGAGCTGTTGGAGATTTTGGAGATGTTGGAGAGTTTGGAGATGTTGGAGACGTTGGAGAGTTTGGAGATGTTGTAGACGTTGGAGAGTTTGGAGATGTTGTAGACGTTGGAGTGTTTGGAGATGTTAGAGACGTTGGAGTGTTTGGAGATGTTAGAGACGTTGGAGTGTTTGGAGATGTTAGAGACGTTGGAGTGTTTGGAGATGTTAGAGACGTTGGAGTGTTTGGAGATGTTGTAGACGTTAGAGAGTTTGGAGATGTTGGAGAGTTTGGAGATGTTGGAGGTTTTTCGTTGATGATGCTGTAAACACTGCTCTTATGGCACTCTCTGTTTGATTCAAAGGTTTTAGGCTTTAGTCTAAGACATATACGTGTTCTGCCGATTGACTATATAAAGAACATATATGCTGTGTTGTGATAGTGCTCTGAAGGGGGAGTGGCTGAGCAAAGGGGGGGAGACTCAAAGCGTCAAAAACAAAAGTGAAACATGTTAATACTTTGTTTGTGGTGTGTATAGCATTTTGCAAACAGAGACTTGATAAAGGAGCAGAAGTTGATGTAAGTCTAACACTGCAACACCAGTGCTGCTGTTGTTGTTCCAGACCTTTATATAAAAGAGGGGCGTCTCAGCAGAGTTAGCCAAAGGTCAAAGGTCACTTTAGGATGTGATGAAAGTGAAACCTATTTCTGGATTTTACCATTGTTCAAAAGGCCTTGCATCCTGGATTGCTTCCACCTAGAAACTCATAACTAAAATCTCATAACTCTCTCTTCTCTTCTCTACATCTCTCTCTTTCTCTCTCTGCAGTTTTGGGGGCTATAAAACTTTTACAGCCAAATTAAATAAACTGTGTTTCTTCTGTTGGACACACTCTCACTCTCACTCTCACTCTCACTCTCACTCTCACTCTCACTCTCACTCTCACTCTCACTCTCACTCTCACTCTCACTCTCACTCTCACTCTCACTCTCACTCTCACTCTCACTCTCACTCTCACTCTCTCTCTCTCTCTCTCTCTCTCTCTCTCTCTCTCTCTCTCTCTCTCTCTCTCTCTCTCTCTCTCTCTCTCTCTCTCTCTCTCTCTCTCTCTCTCTCTCTCTCTCTCTCTCTGCCTGTGTTTTTATGACACTGTAAACGCTTCAGAACGTCCAGATCTAAAGCCCCAATTACGCGCGGAAAATGATAAACCAGAACTGATTCAAGTTTAAACCTTGACACATAAGTCTCACGTGATGAACTCTAAACCAGGACTAAAACGGAACTAAACCAGGTCTGACACTTAAATCTCGCGTGATTAACTTTTAATTGTGCAACAAAACCAGAAACGAGGTGCGAGGAGGGGCTTAAAGTAGGAGAAAAGCGCCGACATGTGGCAAAGCGAGGTACCGTCTCTGAGTCACATGACAAAGGGCAGGTGTCACAGTCTCCAGAGTTTGATCTCTCAGAGATCCTGTCCTCTCTCTGAGGAGCAGTGACGAAAACACAGAAAAGACCAGAAACAGCGAAAATCTTTCTTTTTAATTTGGCACTTTCGTATTTTACGTTTCTATTGGGTTCAGTTTCAGAAATAGGAATGAAAAAGCGAAAACGTGTAACATGTCCCGGTCTCCACACAACCACGACTCATTAAAGTACCCGAGTATTTAAGAGTATCAGAGTATTTCAGAGTAAAAGTACTGAAACAGTTTTTCTGTGTTCATCTAGGATCTTCGAGAAATCGAGACAGATTTGTTCGTTAAAGCCCAACCAGTATGATCTGAACTTTTACTCCTTCAATGGAATAACGTTTATGATTCCATGGAAACAGAACGTTAAAACCAGGCTTTGGAACATTCTCCAGGGGGATAGAAACATGCAATGCCATACTGTGGAACATTATGGCCAAAGGAACATTTCTATGGAACCGAGCAGAGCCAGGTTGGGGAGATGCAAGCACACTCAGAGAAAGTGTACGTGTTCCTATAAACACAACAAAATTGTGGGGGGGGGGGGTGTACACAGACGAGAGACATAGTCCCTCCAGCGTGCCCTGCTGGGTCTTCCCCGGGGCCTCCTCCCGGTGGGACATGCCCAGAACACCTCCCTAGACAGGTGTCCAGGAGGCATCCTAAGCAGATGCCCTAGTCACCTATAATATAATATATATAAATTATAAATGTAATATACACTTTCTATATAGTCTATGGGCTTTAAGGTAAAATCATCGGCACATTTCTTAACCCAGTGTTTGTTAAACACAAATTTAATGTGAAAAGTAAAAAAAAAAAAAGAACAGTTGAATAAAACAGAGGCTTTTGTTAAAAAAAAATAACACCAAGAAAGTGGAACAGGATTTAGTCAGGTTATAAGAGTTCATTTAAAATAATATTTAAAATTTAAACGTAATGTGAAGGACAAAACATGAAATAAGTCACAAAATGTGTTATTTTCAGAGACACAAAAATGAGCCAAATCATTTCATATTGTCGACATAAAGCACACTTTAGACTTACTCACAGTGAGAAGAGGAACAACGACTTTTACTCGAGTATGAGTATTGTTACACTGTACAATATATTACTCAAGTATGAAAAAAAAAAGTATGAGTAATTGTACTTCAATAAAAATATAAAATAGGCAAGAGGCAGACAGGAGCAGGCAGGAGCAGACAGGAACAGCTCTTTATTATTCGAGGCTTTTTATCAGATGAAGCTCATTTCCTGTGAATGTATGTCGCCCCGGCCATCTCATGTCACAGGGTTGTGGAATGTAGCCCAGAGTCTGAAAGGTCCAGACAACGAGAAATACAAGAGGCCACTTTATTAGGTACACCGCTGTCAGCTCTTCTAGTTCTCTTCTAGTCCCGGTCTAGTCCCGGTCTAGTCCCGGTCTAGTCCTCTTGCAGAAGTTGGAGTGTATCTTCTCGGATGTACGGTTTGCTGTGTCCGGTGTCGATTCCTTCACAGTCGTCGGTGAAAAACACCAGGTCCTGCACAGAAACATGTGACCCAGGTGACCAATCAGAGGAGAGCTAATCAGAAGAGCAAAAGAGAGCAGAGCCAACCACACCACAGTCAGGTGTCAGGGATTAAGGTTAGGAGTTAGGGTTACCTGTAGCAGAGACGGGTTATGATGGTGTACAGGGTTAGGGGTTAGGGGTCAGGGGTTAGGTTTACCCTGTAACAGAGCCAAGTGACGGTGTGCTGAGTTAGAGGTCAGGTTTACCCTGTAGCAGAGGCGGGTGATGATGGTGTACAGATTCTGGACTTTGCGCTTGAGGAGGACAAGACGAGGGCGCTGTCTGCACTCAGGGTCAGGGTGGTTCAGCAGCACATACAGGAAGTCTCGCAGTTTGGTGGTGATGCACGCGTTCTGGAAACACACACAACATATATACAGCATATACCGTATTTATGTATGTATGTATGTATATATATATATATATATATATATATATATATACATACATACATATGCGCACACACACACACACATATATATATATATATATATATATATATATATATATATATATATATATATATATATATATATATATATATATATATATATATATATATACATATACACACATATATATGCGAAGAGGACAAGCCTTTGGTGGAGATCAAACTGTGGAGGAAAGACTGGTTCAGTCTTGGTTTAGTGCTGGTTAAGTACTGGTTATGTACTACTTCGGTTCTGGTTGGGCTGAAAAAGAGTAAATAAAGGTCTCGTGTTCCCGACATGTTAGTAGTTTTATTCTCTGTAGTTTATAAAAGGGAGGCACACAGTAAAAGAAGCACATAGTCAACACCAGTCTGTTTTGGAGCGTTTCTTTAAGCTCGCGCGTATCGTCATCATTCTGTGTGACCTTAAATGTCTCTTTACTCGCGTCAAAGTCACGTTCTGAGTCATTTTAATTTTTATTGCTACCTTAAACACCAACTGCTCTGGAAGTATGACAGAAACACTCACGTGCACGTCAATGAAGATGGTGGGGAGGACTTGTGCGCACGGCTTCTGCGCAGACAAACATATTAAACATATTAAAACACGTGACATGTATAATCTATGATATATTAACCCGGGAGGCCTGACCGTGCGGGGAAAGCGGTGGATCCGGTCCAGTAGAACCATGGTCTCTTTGCCCAGGCCGAGCGCGCGCGAGTAGCAAGTCGGGGGCGCGCCGTGGGTCAAACTCACAGCAACCCACACGCACGTAAGGAGCGCGAGCACCTTCATGTTTAAAGTTTAAAGTCTCAGGTCCAGAAGTGTCGGCTCACTGTTTCCTCCAATCTGACGCCAGCGGCAGAAAGACGCGCAGACACACGGGATGGCGTGTTTTGGAATGTCCAGAGTTCAAGAGAGGTCTTTGTTTATGGTTTAGTTCTGGTTCAGTTCCGGCCCAGTTTTGGTTTAGTCCAGGCCCTGTCCTGGTTCAGTCCTGGTTCAGTCCTGGTTCAGTCCTTGCTTTGCTCTGGTCCTGTATGCTGTAGTTGTTGTTGAGGTTTTTGTGGGACGCACCTCAGGAGCAAAAACATAAAAATCCTTTTGCACAAACTCAGGACAGATGTGACCAGAGACCACGCCCCCTGCCCCCCCTCCACCTGAGGCCCACACACGCGCGCACACGTACACACGCGCGCAAACATCTGGACTTGTAATCACTGCCCTTTTGACCGAGTACTGATGTACTTAATTACATTTACTGTTATTCTTTGGACAGCAGACAGGACAGCTCTAGTACCACATCGCTGTACTTCTACGGTAATAATATTTTCGAGTAACAGGTTCAACTAGTTCAGTCCATATTTTCAGTATTTCCACCTACCTGCTCAATGGCTACAGATGTAAATTAGCATTCATGCTATAACCTGGCACCAGCATCTCTCCTGTGACTTTTGACTTGGTTAAAGTATTGTTATGCACTGTCCCTGTACAAATAAAAGCAAACCAAACCATCCGCTCCTCCCAGAGACAGGACACTGTTGTTGAGGTGCTTGTGGTTGGACAGAGCTTAAACGTGTAAAAAGGACATACTCAAAGACAAGTAAAAGTATGGTGTTTTTACTGTAACCGTCACGTACAAAACATGGGTGAATCCAAAAGAATCTCATGTCAAACAGCTGCCTTTAAACTGAAACAGGAATAAATTCAAAATAATAATACAATCTTTAACACAATAATATTTAACACAGTCGAATAAAACATTTTCATCAGGACAGACATTTTCTTTCCATTATAAATAGGGACTCTCTAAACTCTTGGCATTTCATCTAGGGGCGGAGCTTAGCGCTCGATGTCAATCAAAGCCAACTACCTGCCTCATGCTGCATTTCCCCTGAAGAGTTCATTTCATAATCAGCAGATGTAATTACAGCAAATATTAAGGTTCAGTGACATTAATAGTATTTATTTAAATATGTGTGTGTGTGGGGGTGTGTGTGTGTGTGTGTGTGTGTGTGTATATACCTTAACCTGACTGTAGAAAATATATTGGCAAACATCAATTGGCGAGCCGAACCACTAATGCAAAGTGTCTATTTTTTGGGGAAAAAAATAGAGCCTCAGATGCATCAACAGATAGTCAAAGGAAAGCGGGATGTGTTTTTGTTAAGTTTGTTATGATGTTTTTTTTGGACCTGGCAGCTCAGGTGAATAAGAAAACACTGTTTAAATATGCATTGCCATGGTTGCAATAGAGCATTAAATCCCGCCCCTGAATGAAATGCAGAGTCCCATTATAAATGTGAGAGCAGGAAGTCAGGAGTCAGAAATCAGAGGGGCCACACTGCTCTTTTTCAGGTTCAGGAAGTTCTTCCTGCGTTTCCTGATGGCACCCTCTGGTGTTTGAGCGGAGACCGGCACGTCTCTGAAGATAAACAACCTCTCAGAGTGAACAGCATGAGCATCAGAACTGAGAACCGTACTGGGACAGGGACCAGGATCCAGATCAGGACTGGCCCGGGAGAGACACATGTACTCGTCTGGATCGGGCTTAACAAGACAGAGTTTAAGGAAATCGGAACCAGGTCTAGTCCCGATCTCTGGCCCAGTCTCAGATCTAGTCCCAATCTCAGGTTGGACCAGAATGAGAGGAGTGGCTGAAGGAGGTGGGGCACAGACGGAGGAGAGGAGCTTCTCTAACAGACCCCGTCTCTTTTCCTCCATCCTGAAAATGATATCATCGTTAGTGACACCTGACAAAAGGAGTATGGAAAACCAAAAGAAGTGTGGCAGTTCACCTATCAGTTTGCCCGGTGCAGACAGGAGCATCCAGGGATGCCTCACGAGTAAAATCTGCTCTCAGTTTAACAATGAGATGATTCAGAGAAGACAAGCTGAAAACACAGAGAGATCAGGAGTCTAACCCACAACCTCCTAGTGAGAGCGACGGGATAGGATAACCACTCAGTCACAGTAACACAAGGAGGACATGCACAACTCTGTTTAGAGAGATCAGGAGTCTAACCCAGAAACTTCTGGTGAGAAGGAGGAGACAGGATAACCACACACATGCCATAGTCACACAGGAAAGACATGTTGTATGCTGCATGTTCTTACCGTGGACACTGTGGCAGATCCTTAGGACTCAGACTTTCACACAGAGACAGGAGCTCTCTCTCAGGCAGAGCAGGCAGCAGCACACACAGCATCTGCATCAGAACATCACGAGGAACCTCCAGCAGCCTAACCAGAACAGACGTGAACTTCACATCCTGAAACAAAGACCAGGTTTAGTCCAGTTCCAGTCCCGTATCACTCCCAGTCAGGTCCCGGTCCAGTCCCGGTCCAGACCTGTGCACACAGCTGTTGCAGTCTCCTCAGCTCCAAATGTTGTCGCAGATCTTCTCTGATCTGAGTCCTGGATGTGGATTCTTCAGACCTGTAAAAATATCAGAGACACTGGGTTAGGTACATGTATAATACTAACACTAGTTTTAGTTTTTCGTAGTAGTATTTTATTTGTATTTGTAATAGTTTTAGTATTAGTATCTGTAGCAGTTTTAGCAGCAGTAGAAGTGGAGTAGTTACAGTAGTAATAATATTTGTTCTAATTGTGGTAGTAGTAGTAGTAGTAACAGCGATGGTAATAGTAATAACAGTGATGGTAATAGTAATAACAGTAATAGTAATAGTAGTAGAAGTAATAGCAATAGTTGTAGTAGTAGAACATAAACACAGCCTGCACGTCACTGACTTCTGGCTCAGCAGAGACAGGAGCTGTTCTCGTTTGTACAGCGCCTCCTGGAGGATAGACCCCATGTTGCAGTCTGGCTTCACCTCCAGGACTCCATCCTCCAAGAGAGGTGGGATAGGAGGGGGAGGGGACACAGAGGACAGGGTGGTCAGAGGGTCAGTGTCGACTGGTGGTGCTAGGTCAATGTCCACTCTGCACAGATCCTGTTGAAACTCCTCCTCAGCTGCAGCCAACCCCTGATCAAACCAACAACAGTCAGAGTGAGACGAGAGTGAGAAGAAATGAGTCAGAGTGAGAGGAGAAGAATCAAGAGTGAGAGTAGAGAGTCCGAGTCAGAGAGAGAAGAGAGGAGTCAGAGTGAGACGAGAGTAGTGAGAAGAGAGGAGTCCAAGAAAGAGGAGTCAGAGTGAGACTAGAGGAATCGGAGTGAGACTAGGGAAGTCAGAGAGATGAGAGAGTCAGAGAGACAGGAGATGAGTCAGCGAGAGAGGAGTCAGAGTGAGAGGAGAGCAGTCAGAGTAAGACGAGAGGAGTCAGCGAGAGAGGAGTCAGAAAGAGGACAGGGGTAAGGGTGAGAGGAGTCAGAGAGAGAGAGGAATCAGTGAGAGGACAGGAGTAAGGGTGAGAGGAGTCAGAGAGAGAGGAATCAGAGAGAGGACAGGAGTAAGGGTGAGAGGAGTCAGAGAGAGATGAGATGAGTTAGGGTGAGTGGAGTCAGAATGGGAAGAGGAGTCAAAGCGAGATGAGAAGTCAACGTGAGACGATTGTGAGACTAGAGGTGTCAAAGTGAGAGGAGATTTGTGGAGTGAGATAAGGATGCTCTCACACTGGGCTTTTATTATTGAGGGTTCTGTGGCACAACCAGATCAGGGCCTGATGCCATCATCACACAACACTGTTCACCTACATGTCGTGCTGAAGAGCTAATGTTTTAGCAGAGAAAATAAGCCGAGTGGCAGAAACCTCTCTGATAAAATTCTAAGAGGGTAAGAGCAGTGTGGTGCAGTGAGGGTTAAGCAGGAGATGAGAGACCAGATTTATTCACCGTTTATCTTTATGAGTAATATTAGCCCTCCTAAAGTCATGAGCGTTGGCATACATGAACCCTGTGCTTTGGCCCCTCCTCCTCTGTGCCACAGTCTGAAGTGTGCGGCGCGTGAGCACGGAAGATCTGAACTCACACTGGACACACATAGCAAATCTTTAGTGGCTTTAGTACTTGGGCGCCATTCGATTGGGTGACTGAGTGCTCCCTTAAAGACACAAAAACATCACAGACCTAAACACTATACGCTCACAACAGCCTGTGCCTGTGTCTGTATCTGTTTGTGTCTGTATCAAATGAAGCTCATCGAGGCTAGCAGTTATAGCGGTAAATTTTGAATGTGAGGACCATAGCAACCAAACAGCCAATCCAGAGTGAGCCTGTTGAAGGTAAGGCTCCTTCCAGCACACACCGCTTATTTAGCAGGGAGCAGGAGCTTAGCAACACTGTCCTTCAAAACTGTCTGTTATTAGAGTTCATATCGTGATTTACGGAAAAAATAGCTAAATAAAAATACCAGAACCATGCAGAGTCAGTTAATACAAACATTTTAAGACCAAAATGACGAGCCCGACAGCAGAATTTAGAGAGCATTTTTCAATAGAAAGTGAATTGGAGCCAGAAGTGCACCTATGCTTACTTCCTATTTGGAATGCAGCAGCTAGCAGATTAGCCATGTCTATTTACATATACAGTCTGCACTCCAAACACACTCTGCTCCCCTGACCATCAAATAAACTGGACAGAGACAGAGATTTAGTCTCTGGTCTACTGCTCCCCTTCCTGTTCCCCTCCCTGCTGTTACACCCTGACGGACGAGGGATTCTCAGCATTCTTTATTTGTACCGCTGGTCATATTTACTCCTACACAGCGACATGTAAACAAACAGCACCTCATGATGACAATACTGGCGCATGTTAAAAAAAATAAATAAATAAAACAGCCCTCAGCCCAGAGTAAGTGGACTATAGCATTCCTCAGCTGTCAATCACATCTGCTGAGAGAGTCACTCAGACACAAGCTCTATCCTGGGTGGCCGGGTGTTGTGAGAGATGTAGGTGATAATAATAATGGCTTACACTTGTAATGCGCTTTACAGGCTTGTCAAAGCGCTACACTATAGTCATTATTCATTCATTTCCACACTTGGTGATGGTAAGCTACTACTGTAGCCACAGCTGCCCTGGGGCAGACTGACGGAAGCGAGGCTGCCAATCTGCGCCATCTGCCCCCCCGACCACCACCTATCATTCGAGCACACACCACTTTCATACTAGGCAATGTGGGTGAAGTGTCTTGCCTAAGGACACAACGACAGACCACTGAGCCACTGTCGCCCCAAAGGTGAGACTTGAGTATGCTCAGTACCTCCCGGTGCGCGCGGATCTCAGTGGCCATCTCGGGTCTCTCTCTGAGCTCTGGGATCAGGAGCGACTGGAGACATAAAATGGCCTCCCATGTCTGCAACACTTGGCTCCAACTCTGAACCTTGTCCAAGTGAAGAGACACAAGGAGTGAGGAGAGACGCTCTGAGAGAGAAAGGAGGGAGGCCTGAGAGTCTGAACGCATTTGCTGCTCCATCTGAAAGAGAGGAAAAAACAACAGACATGAGAGGAGACGCTCTGAGAGAGAGAGGAGAGAAGAGAGGAAAGAGAAGGAGAGAAGAGGAGAGACACTCAGAGAGAGGAGTGAGGAGAGGAGGAGCAACACAACTAAGTGAGAGAGGATGGCCTGGGAGTCAGAAAGCATCTGCTGCTGTATCTGAGGAGAAAGTATAGGAGCAGAGGAGAGAGAAGAGACGGCCTCAACATGGAGAGGAGCAGAGTCAGAGGAGCCCCCTCCCCTCTCTCTTTCTCATCTCACCTGTCAGTCCCCTCTCTTCTCTCCCTCCTCATTTCTTATCTCTCTCCCGTCTCCCTGTCCTCTCACCTCTTTTATGGGTCCTTTCTATTCTTGTGGCTCTGTTTGAACAGTGTAACTTATTCTTGTAGGTTCTTCTTAGACCTTCTCAGTTCTCCCTCTTGCCTCCTCTCCTTACCTCTCACCTCCTCTCTCTCCTACTCTCTCACCTCCTCTCTGAGTTCCATCTCCTTCTTGTGGCTCTGTTCATACAACTTTAATCGTTCTTGTAGGTTTTTCTTAAACCTTCTGAGCTCAGATTCTTCTTTGGTGCTTTTCCTTTTGCCTCGACTCTGAAAACAACACAAACATTCTTTTAATAAACTCCATATGTGCCACAGGAAATATTCACTTCAGTTTTCATTAAAGCAGAAATATCCATAGCATTCATGTTGAAAAACACTGGTTATAACATCTGTGCAGAGAGTTCATGGTTTCAGCTTCTTATTGTATGCAACAGTCCAAGTAAAACAATACATTCTGAACTCCAGAGTCAAAAGTGAAGTGAGGCCAGACCATGGGTCTTTTAAAATGACTGGATATGGTATTGCAATTTTAGAGCTGTCTTGAGTTGGATTATTGGCCATTCATTGGTACTACAATGAAAAAATCCCTCTTGCCCAGAAAGGACTTTTCTAATAGGGTGCAATGTAATCACAAACTGCTCATGTTCATCTGACAGTGTACCTACAACTTTCATAAAGGTTAAATATTGTGTCAGTTTTTACCTATTTTCAGATCATAAACTTTTGCACAGCTCAAAATCTGTCTGTTGCCTTAAAAAAACACTTTTTAATTGTTAGATTCAGCTACACTCTATGTCCATTCTAGCTAAGGTCAGAATGGTTAGAGCGGTCACGTGGTAAGACATGAACAAGCATGTGAAGCACAGGTTTAGAACATGGTTCAGAAGTGCTCTGGAATCAAACATTATCATTTATGATTTGAAATGCATTTATTATTCCCTTGTGTTCTTCACAGCCACTTCGATCCACTCGCCCTTGACGCGCAAAGTCTCATGGGGGGTAGTTCAACTGTACATGGTCCATGGGCAGGGCAGGACCAGATGTACCTAGCTGCTTAAGACTAAACACACATGTGCCAATGAGCGCGGCCCATTGACTACAATAGGTGGCCATGTTTAAACCTCGGGGCTTGGGCCAGACGACACAATTTCTTCGACCTTTAAAATAGAATTGTTAAGTGTGATGTCACTTCCAGGTCCAAATCGAATCAGCTGATTAATAATGTTAAAAAGAGATTGCAGTTGTTTAACGCTAATGTGGTTATAACTGTGACAGAAAGTGCATGCAGGAGGTGGAGGTAAGAAACTAGGCTAGGCTAAGATAGCATTAGCAGTGACAGGAAGTTAGTGACATATACATTGGTAATCCTATGTTATGCTAGATTATTACTACATTATTTACATATTTGATAGAGTTTGTGGTTAAACATTTTTGAAAGGTGACTGTCTCTTGTTTGATGAATAAGGAACAAAAATAAAGGTATAAATCAGCTGTGAAGTTTCTGGTTGGACCTGGAAGTAACATCATCACTTAACAATCCCATAGGCACCTCTACTCAGGAAATTCAAAATGGTTGGTTATTTTTTTAGATCAGGAGTCAGCTAATCACTGAAATGTTTAGATTTTTTTTTTTTTTGCTCCCAGTTGCCTCCATTTTGATTTTTGAATATTCTACTGATATTTTAAAGCTGAACATTTAACACATTTAACCTGAGCTGGAGACAGGTCAGAATTCTCTGGTGGAGTTTGCTGTGTAACTGTCATATTGCAGATCTGTTGACCTGATTTATGGTTACTATCTCTGCAATTACTGGGCCTAACCACATGAAACAAAAACTGGCACAAAGTTCAGCATCTTCTCTGTCAGTGTAAATAAACAAAAGTCAAATGATTTTTTCACAAAAAAAAGTGGACAAAAAGTGGAGCCATTATTCAACTCCAAAGACGTAAGTGTTGTCAGGAGAAAGGATTTAAGCCATAAGATTAAAATGACAAGTTTGTGGAGCCAATCGCAAACAAATAATGAGAAGGCTCAACATTTGTGGAGCAGAAGTTTGGAGATTTCCTTCAATAACAGTGAATCAGAGTTCTATAGACAGCTATGTGCAATGTCACCATGAGCTTCTCTTGGCTCCGCCTCCACTCCTCCAGGCCACGCTGCACTTTGGCTCTGAGGACAGCAGGGGGTACCACCAGACACCTGTCCATCACTGAGAAACACTTCTGATACTCCAGCTTCAACTTCAGAAGGTCAGAGTCTGAGAGGGAGAGCTGAGAGGAGAGGAGACGCCTGTAAAGACAGAAAAAAGAGATAAGAGAGGAGAAGAGGGAGAACTAAAAGGAGAGAGACCAGGAGAGGGGCGGAGAAGAGAGGAGAGAGACCAGGAGAGGGGCGGAGAAGAGAGAGAGGAGGAGGGGGGCAGTTAAGAGGAGAGATGAAATGCATGTGAAGAAAGGGGACAGGGAGATACAGGGAGAACAGGCAGGGAGAGGTCAAAGTCAGAGAGAGACCTGAAGAAGATTCTGCACTGCTCCCTGATGTCCCTTTGCTCTCCCAGCTCCCTCTGCAGCGCCCCCTGTGGCTCCTCTGTGGTACAGCCTCTACTCTCCTGTGCCACCGCAGCCTCCTCTGTGTGCTGCAGGGGGCGCTCAGTCTGCAGGAGCACAGGGGTGTGGAGCTCTCTGAGCTCTGTCGTTGTGCCCTTGAGCAAGTCACTCACCACCTGCAAACAACAAACTTGTGAGGAGTCACAAAACATGTGCGTGACGGGTTGGAAGTACTTTACATCAAAATACAAACATACGACACATTTGAATAAAACTAAATCTTATTTCAGATTTTACAAAAAATCTTTCCTCCTATTTATTTATTTAACTTTCCTGAAGTTTATAATGTTACTTCCTGGTTGGACACAGGCAGCAGATGTGACATATGTAGAGGTAATTCCATAACTGTTACTTAACAACCATAATGTAAACATACTTGTTTAAATGACATAACAAAATAAAAATAAACAACAACCTTTATCGTATTTTCCAAACTATATGGCGCTCCGGAGTATAAGTCTCACCAGGGAAAAAATGCATAATAATGAAGAAAAAAATATTATATATTATATTAAGTGTTACAGACACACCAGCGCAATCTCTTGGTTAAAAAAGTGAACTGTAACATATATAATCAACCGTTACGCAACACATATTTTTTCAGCTGCATTAAGCATAGATAAACTGAATACGTGTATGGTATGTTACCATAAGATATTAACAGTTAATCAGATAACTAAAGCTTAAAAAACAAGCTAACAAGGTTACTCTGGATCTCACTCCAAATCACTGAATCCATTGAATTCTTCATCCTTTGTGTCACTTTCAAGTCGATGAAGCGCCACTTTGCGTGGCTGTGTTACTGGTACACAAGCTTAGAGACCCCTTGCGCAGTAGTTAGTGTGACAATAATGAAGATGTGAAATTATATATTTAAATAATTTCACATATAAATTGCCTCTAAATATAAGTCACACCCCTGGCCAAACTATGAAAAAAGTGTGACTTATAGTCCAGAAATACGTTAAAAATTAAAGGTTTAAAGTGTTTTGACATAGGCAGAGAGATTCCATTTTAAAACTCAGCTTGCTGTATTTTTGTACTTTTCTTGGCAAAGTTTTCTTCACAAACTGTCACTTAACTGATGTAAACAGGTACTATACAACCACACCAATGAGTGGATTTGCATTCAAGTCTGACGGCTCCAGTGAATGACCCTTTAAGCCTGTACTCCCCCATGGCAAACCCCCGTCTGCTCCAGTCTGCAGTGCTCTGACAAAAGGGATGCACTAATGCTTAGCTTAGCTTAAGGGGCTGGAGGAACCTTTTTCTTTTTCACCACTGTCCTCCGATACACATTCCCTACTGTCTCGGCATTTTAGACCCACATAAAAATGAACTGGTTCATAGCTGAATATATAAAATTAAGCTTGGCGTGCGCGTAGAGCCTCATTAAAATGAAACACTCAGAAACACTGTTACGTCGGTCACAGGTGTGTCTTAGGTAGCTCCTTTAAAGAGCTGTGTATCAAGTACCTTCTTGATGCAAGTGGCTGCCTCCTGGTCCAGGTGCTTTATGAGCTCAGACTCCTCACGGCTCTGAAACACCAGAAGATCTCTCCAGGACTGAAGGAGAAGCATGAACTCAACAGGAGGCAGAGGGGAGGAGGAGGAGAGGGAGGAGGGGGAGGAGAGGGAAGAGAGGGGGATGGAGGAAAGGGAGTTCTGCTGCTGTCTGTGGAGATGCCACTGAGGAGAGAAGAAAGAGAGAGATGAGGAGGAGGGATTGAAAGATGAGTGAGAGAAAAGGCAGGAGGAAGAGAAATAGGAGGAGGAGACTATTGTGGTCTGTTAGTCAGTATATAGAGAATCCCTGTGGGATGGTGGTCGGAGAGGCTGCCACACCTGTGCCAGTCTGCCTGAGTCCCTGAACATGAATGTGTGCCTTAGTCTGTATATACCTGTGGACATATATGTCCCACTAGTTGCTGTGTTGCATGGGTGCGATTCGGCTCCATCGACTCTGGCCAATTCACTTTCTATAGAAAAACGGTGTCCCCTCTCTCTGTAATTACTGCTGTCAGAAACAGACAAAAGGTTTGATTGACAGAATTGCTAAGCTCCCCCTCCACGCCAAACCAAGCAGGAACCAAGGATTAACTTCAACAGCCTTGCTCCTGATTGGCTCTTTGGTTGCTATGACACTTGCCATTGATTAGCTTCTATAAATGCTAGCCTCAATGCTCTTCATTTGTAGCCGAACGCTACGGGTGACATGTCACTCCCTTTAAACATGGTATGGCGTGTGCGCAGTGTTAGTACAGGTGAGTACAGATGTGTGTACAGGTGTGTGCCATATGACAGAGGGCATCTCGATGTTTCTGTAGCAGTACATTAGGTCAGTGTGTGTATAGGTTCAAGTATAGGTGAGCACAGATGTGTGTGTACAGGGGTGTATGTGATCTTCACACTATAGCACAGAGGGTGTTGTGGACAATATACAAATGTGATACATTGCTTACTTTCTTACAAAGGTGCAAAACATTCTGTTTTCCCATGCAGCAGTGGCCATATATCACACTAAGGGCAGCTGTGTTCTGGTCATTTTGGTTAAAGCCACATTGGTTATTTGTGGCTACAATCTCACCTGTTAGACTCTGCACTAGACTCTGCATTAGACACAGTTCAAGACTCTGCATTAGACACAGTTCAAGACTCTGCACTGTCTTTAACCCGAATGTATTTCAGAACAGAATCCAACTTTGTCTCGACATTTCTAGAGCAGTATGTTAGATGTGTGAGTTTGTGCAGGTGTGTGCAGGTGTGTTGTACCATATTTGAGAGCTTGTCTCGTCGTTTCTGGAGCAGGTCACAGCGGAGAGCTGCCTTCTCCTGCTTCACCGTCTCCTGCAGCCTTTGCCTCTGCACCAGCACCTCCTGCTGCCCTCTGTCATACAGTGCCTGCAGCTCACCCCCAGGCCCACCCCTACGATAACAGAGGAGCAGCGTCAAACAAGGGTAAATAGAGAGACAGGTTTCATATGTGTGGATGTTCCTTCTTATAGTAATTCAGGTATACAGGACACTGCTCCATGTGAGGACCACACTGACCTCATGGTTATGTGATAACTTACCATTATAATGTTCAATTTTTGCAGTACTTATTTGTGTGCACAGGACATGCAAGATTTGACTTGTGCCTTGGGTGAGTGTCTGTACAAGGGTGAGTGCATTGCGCTTGATTTGTGGCTGTGCATGTGCACTTACGTGCTTCATCAACTTGTGGTGCTCGGACCTAATAATGATTTAATATTTGTGCCTCCTGAGGTTATAATGATGACATAATGTGCACACCTTCTGCTGTTGTTGTTACAGAAGGTCTCAGAGACCAGACTGTGGACTCCCTGCAGACTCTGCACCAGGAGCTTCCTATGAGTCTGACGCTCAGAGAGAATAGCCTTCTGATGGGCCACCACCTCATCCCACACCTGCTCCAGAAAGTCCTATAGAGAGGGAAAGACAAAGGGGAGGAGGGAGAGAGAGGGGAGAAAGAGAGAGTGGGAGGTATGGAGAGGGTTCAGTCCTCGTGCAGTCCTTGGTGCAGTCCAGTCTTGCATATCAGACCTGGCAGTTGAAGTACAGATGCTGCAGAGTTGAGGCTGAGCTCTGGTCCATGTCTCCGGTCCTTGTGGCCTCCTCCAACTCCTCACAGAAGATCTGATGCACCACCTCTCGTCTCCTCTCTGCAACCTCCCTCTGCACCCGAGCCGACACCTCCTCCTGTCTGACCAGGAGGTGATGCTGTACCCACCTCTCTTTCAGTTTGTGAAACTTCTCCTGGAGTGTTCTGCAGTGAAGAGCAGTCTGTGGAAAGAAGAGAGAGGGTCAGAGAAGCAGAGGAGAGGATCACAGGAGCAGAGGAGAGGGTCAAAGGAGCAGAGGAGAGGGTCAAAGAAGCAGAGGAGAGGATCAGAGGAGTACAGAAGAGGGTCAGAGGAGCAGAGAAGAGGGGCAGAGGAGCAGAGAGTCAGCAGAGGAGAGGCTCAGGGAATGCAAAACAGAGGAGCAGAAAAGCAGATGAGCAGAAGAGAGAGTCATAAGATTAGTGTTGTCAAAACTATTGAAAATCAGATAGTAAGCAATACTAAAAGTAGTATCAAAACGAGATACTCATTTGAGCATATATCAATATTTAAAAAGTCCCATTGACAGGACAGAAATGAATCTTTACTGAATAGCTTTACAATGATCTTGAGCTGTATCAGAACAAGTATAAGACACATAGACTAGTATACACCCATGGACCACTATGGAACCTACCTGGACCACTGAGAATTACACAGATTGGAATAGAAATGAAAGTATTACCACTTAATGCTGAAAATCACTAAAAGTTCTGAATAAAGAATGTTTTTATTATCATCATGGTATCGAGTCTATTCCTTAGTATCAAAATGGAGTTTGAAATGTTTTTATCTTGAGAACACTACAACAGTGTCTCTGTGTTTCTGCTTCTCCCCTCTGCCTCCTCTCTCACCTCTGTGTCCCTGCTCTTCCTCTCTGCCTCTTCTCTCTCCTCTGTGTCTCGGAGCAACTGAGTGTTTATGGCATTCATGGTGTCTCTCATTTCTTTGTTGAAATGTTCGGTGAGGGCAGCCATCTTGTCCTGGTGCTCTTCCTGCAGTCTGCCCTCTAGCGCCATTATCTGGCCCAGCAGCACCTCCACCAGTGTGACTCCTGACCCCGCCCCTTGGCTCAACAGAGCCACCACCAGGTCTCTGTGCATCTGCAACCGCGATGCTTCAAGTTGAGCAGAGGCTCGGAGCAGAGAGGAGGTCTCTAGACTGAGGGAGAGAGGGAGGGGGTCAGACAGAGTCAACTCTTTAAAGAGGGGATAAGTTACATCTATGGGATATTAACTTCTAACACATAACATATTTACATCACATTGTTGCCCTTTATTGTTTTGAAAATGTAATATTCACCAAAACAACATATTAACATGTTTTATAAGATTCAGTTGAGTTTCTGATGCTCTGAGTCACCCCTCCCTTTGCTCCCTGCGCCAGGGTGATTGCTAAAATACTCAAACATGTATAGATGACATCTAAAACCTCTTTGTTTTTGATAAGGGAACAACACTATATTATGGTAGAAAGCTCCAAAGAGTTCAGTTTGCACAATACGCCCTATTTAAAAATGTGGAATATAATCTTTAAGCTCTTTAAGCACACGTGTTTAACAGCTGTGCTTTCTATTCGGGTTAACCAGTGATTATTTTAGCATCTCTAAAGGACTCATTCATGGATCCAGATGGAAGCTAGCTTTCTAACCCTAATTCTTTGCCGTTGGTGGCATACACAAGAGTCCTGGTCTAACCCCATCTCTCCTTGGGTCCCCACACCCCTGTTTGAGAAACCGCCCCCACCCCCCTGAGAAGCTATACCTGTCCAGAGCATGCTGCATGTCCTGAGGCTCCTCCAGAGTCATGATATCCACTATTTTGTCCTCAAACTCCGCCTCCTGCTTCAAACCGTTGCTAACCTCAGAGGTGTCGAACTCCAGGTCAGATGCTGCTCCACGTCTCTTCGATGCAAAAAATATGTTCAACACAATAAGGCTCATTTCCATTAGTTCTCTTTAGAGTGGATTGGTGCGGCCTGCAAGTGTCTCCACTATCTAAATTGAACCGTACTGCCCTGTTTGTTCTGACCCTAGAGGATACTAGCTCCCACAGGGGTCTGACGGTGTTGGGTAGTAGCTCCTACAGAGGGCTAGAGTGGTACGGATCACTTTAGCTAAGGTGTGGCTACACAAGAATGAAAGTATTTTTTTTATTTTTTTTATGAATCGTTGAGATCAGCTTTATGATTAAAAGTATAATTCTGGTACAATAGATTTAGATTTGATTGTTTAAAACATGAGTTATGTTTGGGTGACATCAGTTCTCGTGGAGAAGAGCCCTGCCCCTGAACCCGGAGTTCGGAGCATGGAATCACAACTGGGCTGAAGGGAACTGCACCAAACAGGGCCGAGGCCCCAAGTGAACTGTGCCAATAGAAAAGAAGCTAGAGAGACATTTGTGAAAAAAACTGAATCTCTCAAGAGAGAATTTTACCTGTTTAGGGCAAAGCCTCAGAGCAGTGCCGGGGTCAACACAGTTCAGGAACAGAAAACCCAAAAGGACCAAAGCCAAAGAGACCAGGAACCCTCCCAGGAACCCAGCAAAGTGTAAGGCGGGGTGTGGAAACATCTGGAGAGATAGAAGTGAAATAGATCAACTACTGATCATTTGCAGCTGATGTCATCAACATTCCCTGAGGGTGTGGTGCTAACTGGAGGTACTGCTCTGTCAGAAGCTCTGTTAAACTTTAATCTAATCTTTATTTTAGCACAATCTCACCAGAAAGAGCTGGACCTACAATATGTGAGCTGATTTGTGCTGTTAATCAAGTTAAACATTACAATCATAAGTTAGCTAGCATTAGCCAACAGTTTTTCAGTTAGTCACTCTCACCTTTTTACTGAAAATCAAACTCCTAAACAGGACTATGAACACTCGTATTGATCACAGGCTCCTGTTTAAATCTATTTTGTATTTTTTCTTGAGTTTCAGACAAAATCAGACATGCATGTAGAGATACATGCAACACCCCACAGCATGATGTCACTGCTAAGTATCAATATAACATCCTGACTTCAGTATTAAACTTACTCTGACGGTGGAATTCACCCTTAAGGTCAGATTAGCTGTGAGTGGTCCAAACATGTTTACATCATTCTGTGAAAGAGGAGAGCACAACTATTATCAGATTATTCATTTAAATTGAGGACTGAGGAGGAACAGTGAGGAGCAGAGGAGATGTTCAGAGGAGCAGAGGAGAGGGATAAAGGAGCCGAGGATGAGAAGATGCAGAGGATATAACCTGTGAGGCGTTGGAGAAGGTGAGATAAGCAGGGAGCTCCAGGACTCCAGTCTTTGGGCTCTTGATGTGGGCGGAGTAGTTTAGCACCACCTGGGACCCAGCTGGAAGAGAAACAGTGAAAATATGACCTAGGACCCCAGCGTATAGTATCTTTGTACTCACATTCCAGTTTAAGTTTTATAAGTTGATCCACATTTTTGGGGCATCCTGGTTTAGAACCACCAGCTCACAGAGACTTTTATTCTTTTTTTAGCCATAAAAATCATATCAAAGGAAGTAAAAGAATTTACTGCATTTTTTCACACAATTACCTCTATTTTTCTGGATGCAAAACTACTTTCTCCAACTAAACTCAGACAAGACTAAAATCATCATCTTTGACACACAGAAAAATAGAGAAAGTGTCAGCAGTCATCTCCAGTCTCCCTCTCTAAAACCTTCAAATCAGGCTAGAACTTTAACAGCCACATCAAATCAGTAACATCTGCAGTGTTTTACCACCTAAAAAACATTGCAGAAATAATCAAAGGTATACAAAGCCAGATTTAGAGATTTGCATTTGTCTCCAGTAGGTTAGACTAATGTAACGTCCTGCTCACTGGCCTCTCCAAACATGCGTTAACACAGCTGCAGTACATCCAGAACGCTGCTGCTCGAGTCCTGACCAGAACCAGGAAGTACGAACACATAAGTCCTGTGCTCAGGTCTCGGCACTGGCTTCCTGTTAAAGCAGCTCTGCTTGCGTATGTCTTTCCATGGCCTAGCACCAAAGTACATCTCTGAAATGTTAGTGCCATATGAACCATCTCGCAATTTGAGGACTTCAGGGACCGGCCTCTTGCTGGTGCCCAGAGTCAGAACTAAACATGGGGAATCAGCGTTTCAGTTTTATGCAAATAAAACCCGGAACAGTCTTCCTGAAGATGTGAGACAGGCCTCTACTTTGACAATGTTTAAATCCAGGCTCAAAACAGTTCTGTTTAGCTCTGCATACGACTGAAAGGTTTTTATTTTTATTCTGCACTCTTCTGTTTTAATGTTAATTTTATTATGTTTTTATTTGTGTGAGTTTAAATGTCTTTCTTATTCTGTAAAGCACTTTGAATTACTTTGTGTATGAATTGTGCTATACAAATAAACTTGCCTTGTCTTGCCTTTTTTACACATCCATCCGTATTTTTTCTTTTACGCATCAAATAAATGACTGGGAAAATCCCCGCAGCACCCACACATCATCACCTCTCACCCCTCATTCATCACCTTCGAGGGACAACAGAGACAGATTACCGTAATGACGGAAAAATGTTTAAATAGCCCCATGTCTCCCCTTTAGACGCCGTTTGAATTTACACAAGAGCACGACTGGTTGCGAAGTTACGCTACTGGAAAGTCCGCAACCCGCTCTATCGCTGACGATAGCATCCGATGCTATAGGGTTAAACAGGGGATAACTTAAATACAATACCTCTAGTTTATTTCAGGCCTACAGCTCTACCCTGCTCTTTGGGGTACTACCACAGTTGGTATTTTTGCCATTGGACTGGACTAAGAGTTATAGCTAATATCAACCCCAGTTATATATTTGTAAATCTGAGCGCGTGTATCATAGCAACTAAAGAGTCAATCAGGAGTGAGGGTGTTGAAAGCAACGCCCCTTCTCATCCATACAAATTTAGGAGGGAGTGGACGCTTAGCATCGCAGTCAATCAAATCTGTTGCTAACGCTAGCAGAAGCAACTTGGACAAAGATGGTGCCTGATTTGTCTGATATCAATGTTCATATCTTGGTTTATGGACAAAATTGTGAAATAATAACCTCAGGATCATGTAGAGCGGGTTAAAACCAACATTTTAAAGTCAGAATAATGAGCCTTGACAGCAGCAGTTACACAGAGAGACCACAGTTTTTCTTTAGAAAGTGAATTGGAGCCAGAGTCGATGGACTCCCGGGGCAAGCTAGCCATGTCCCTCTATACAGTCCATGGGCCCCACTCACCATAAAGAGAGTCTATGGCGAAGCTCTGGTAACCGGCCTCCACTTCTCTGCCCTCAGACCAGCCCAAGGACCGGACCTCAGACCGGACCGGAGCAAGGCCAGAGATAGAGTCTCGGACAGCAACCTGTGTCAGGTTGGAGCCATGAGAAGGGCCGACGTGGTGGATGAGGAGGAGAATGGAGATCAGAGGGGGGTCAGAGCCTGGGACCAACTAAGAATAAGAGGAATGATCAAATAAGAGCTATAGTTAAAACAGGAACCATCACACAAGAATTCTCACTCGAAAAATAGTGCACTAATACTAAAATACAAAAAATTTGATTTCAATACTAAGGAATAGACTCGATTCTCAATACCAATCAATACCACAATGATAATAAAAATATTCTTTCTTTAGACAGCAGAATGTGATTTTTAACATTAAATGGTAGTACTTTCTTTTATATTACCTCGTGTAATATAATGTATATCTGTGTAATCCCTCAGTGATCTAGGTAGGTTCCATAGTGGTCCATGGGTGTGTACTAGTCTATGTGTCTTATACTTGTTTATTCTAAAGCTTTTTAGGACGGTTCATTTCTGTCCTGTGAATGTGACTTTTTTTAGTATCGATACCTACTCAAATGACTATCTGGTATCAATACTAGTATTTTTTGATTTAACAATTGTACTTCAAATGTAAAAAATCATACAAAAAAAACATTAAGATTGACTAACAGGGTTTAACTTCAACATTTGTCATTATTCATTTACAGAAGAGATCATAAAGTGCATCACTCAATAGACCACATTAAATCGTATCCAAAACTTTAAGGTTTTGGGATCCTTAATGTAAACAATGTAAGTGCAATTTTCTAACAAAAACATTATACCTATACAAGTTCTATAGACTCAGATTCATACCTGAGCACATTTGTGGAACTTGACTCCAAACTGAGACAGCTCTGGTCCAGTCTGAACCTAAACACATGAAAAACTTTAATGTTGGTACCACAGGGTCTACACCTGGCTACTATCACCTTGCGGGGAGAGGGGGGACTACCTGGGGGAGGAGGTGCTCAGGGAGAGGGATCGGAGGGAGGGGGAAAGTACCTGGAGGAGGACGTGCTCAGATGGGCTTCTGGTCAGAGAGCTCCTCTTTCTTCTGAGGAGCTGTGTGTTTGAGTGCAGAGGATCCGAGGAGGACATTTCTGAAACAATCAAACCAACAAGACTTCAAACCAGCAAAAATAAACATTATACAGTTCCTAGACTCAATGACACTAGACAGCACAAAGATTATATTCAACTCTGGGTTTAAACAAAGGTTAAACCAAGTCATTAAACAATTAAACAATATTAAGGATTATTTCTACTGTTCAATCACTGTCAGGACGCCCATGTGAGAACGCCTTTTACTCTCAGTCAAAAAAGCTGTGGTGTTGTTGGCATCGATCAAGATTCAAAATATACATGATAACTGTATTTTAGTGTAATGTCCACTGGTTTGAACAAGACCTACACTACCAGTCAAAAGTTTGGACACGCCATGTCATTCAATGTTATTTTTTTCTTTGTTTTTAATACTTTATAAATTTTAAATATACATACAGAGGGCATCAAATTTATAAAGTATGATATGTATGGAATTATGTAGCAAAGAAAAAAAGGTAAATAAATTGATTAATAAATACATTTTATATTCAAATCCTTGAAGTAGTGTTATAGCAATCTTCACTTTTAAGCCACACAGAGTTTGTCCCAGTCACATTTAGTGTGTCTTTCTTTCTTTCTTTAGTCTTTATTTGTCAGGGATGATTTTACAGAATAAAATATGATTTGTATAAGATTTAACTACTGCTACTTTCCGTCTGCAGTTCCTGGGCAGGTGAACAGACATTAAAAATACACATTTCATTACAATTAAATTATCAGTTTATCATTGACATTAGCAGTTAAATACAATAAAATGTCCCCATGTCCACAACATGATGTATCCTTCAGTCCATACCAATATAAAAAATCATTATGTGCATGTTTTTACAGTGAATACAAAACAGTACAAATTACCTAGACTGATGTGCACACATCAAGTTAAAAAATATGAAAAGAATCATTGATCATACCAGGGTTCATGTGTGCAGACTCGTTCCCGGGCGGACCTGCGCGAGACTGAGGACAAAAGTTTAGATCAGTCTATGGTCGGTAAAACCTCAAACAGAAACATGAGGACAGACTCACCTCCCGAGAGTCCGCGGAGGTGTCCTGGTACGATCCGCCTCCGAAACCCGGTGTTTGAGCCTCTCCGCCGCCGTGTCCGGATCCCCTCACCCCGGTACCTCCACCAGAGCCCCCCGGAGCAGGGCAAGGAGGAGTGGGAGCCGGGGTGAGACACGGCGCCTGGAGCAGCACAGCCCACACCGTGACCGTGATCGCGATAAAGAGCCGTGGACGCATCCGTGCCTCTCCGGGGCCGTTACCCACAAGGGCTGTTAGCTAAACCCACCGCAGTGATTAAAAACATACAGTCCAAGTTTAAAACGCTCCCAAAAGCCGAATAAAAGACCTGCATTGTGTATAATAACCCGCTCATGTGCAGACACTGGAACATGTTTCACTACACATGAAAAAAACGCGCACATTTTGAGGTAAAACGCGGAACATTTCGCAAAGTTTTTCCAAACTTTGGGAAACTGCGGAGCGGAAGTGAACTACTGTGAGCGCGTGTATTCGCTCAGGACCTTCAGAATAATAGCACATTTTTTATTTAGACAAATATATAGGATGACAGAGCAGGTTTAAACCATGAAGTACACGTATATTTGTATAGTAAGTATTTAAAGTGTTGATTTTTATATATATTTACCTAAATCTATTGTAAAATCAATGTCAGTTCGTTTACGCTGAAGGATCAGCTGTGCGTTTACCTCACACAACACAACGGCCAACAGACCCATTACATTAGTGGAATAGACTATATACAGTCCATGATCAGTAATTACATCGTTTAATGTCGCTGTTATTTTTCTTTAAATTAATTTAGCATGAAATGTTAGGTTTATTTAAGCCCTTTACAATTAGATTTTGAGCCAACATGTTTCCTCTGTAGAGCTATCACAATCATTGACTTTTGATACTGTTACATATACTCAGTCACATTTACTTAGTATACGTTAGTATTTTTTCATTTATTTATTTATTTGTTTAATGTAAGACATACAAACATAATGACCATACATATACAATAGTGACAGGTGGTGGTAAGACATACAAGACATACCAAGACGTACCAAGACATACCAAGATGTAACATAGTTTGTAGACCTAACAGCTATTTACAGTTGTATGTGACAAGTCTGTGTTGTGTGTGTGCATACATTAGCGTGCTGTACTGCTATTCAACCTGTTGTTCTCTAGTTTATTGTTATTATTATAACTTGCTTTTAAAGATAAAATGTCTGTTCTTGGTCTCGGATTTTGTAAAAAAAAAAAAAAAAAGAAAAGAAAAGTGACTTATAGGCCAGTGCGACTTACATGTCATTTTTCGCTGGTCCCACTTATACTCTGGAGTGACTTATAGTCCAGAAATTACAGTTTGTGTGTGTGTGGGGTGTGTGTGTGTGTGTGTGTGGGTGTGTGTGTGTGTGTATAGGGGTGTGTGTGTGTGGGGGGGGGGGTGTGTGTGTGTGTGTATATATATATATATATATATATATATATATATATATAATGAACTCCCTGTCTTCTAGATAGGACTTGAACCTGTTTAGTGCTATACCAGAGACCCACCCAGTCGTCTAGTCTCTGTAAGAGGATCCCATGATCGACAGTGTCACAGGCAGCACTCAGATCTAACAGGATCAAGGCTGAGACTTTCCCTGCATCAGTGTTCAGGTGGGTTTGTCACCTTGATAAGAGCAGTTTCAGTGTTGTGGTGGGGTCTTAAACAGGGGTGGGAAAACTTTTTGACACAAGGGCCACAATGGGTTCTAAAATTTGACAGCCAGGATATATATATGTATATATTACTATACCGATGTGGCCTGTAACATGGAGCAAAGCATGAATATGCAAGGCACATTGTTTTCCAAATGCATTAATTCAATTAACAATTACTTTATCAAATTTCAATTAAATAAACACAGTAGAAAAACTTTGAACAAGATTTACCCTATTTTAATATAATTTGGTTACACTGAAATTGGAAAATGTGTCTCAGATAAAATGTCCCTGACCTGTGGGGTGCCCCTGGGGTCAATCCTGGGACCCCTGTTGTTCAATCTCTACATGCTGCCATTAGGCCAGTTAATACACAGCAATAATGTGTCCTACCACAACTATGCAGATGACACTCAGATCTATGTCTCACTGCAGCAGGTGAATATGGACCAGTGGATTCACTCTGACACTGCATCCAACAGATCAGTGTGTGGATGCAAAACAACTTTTTCCAGCTAAACTCAGACAAGACAGAAGTCATCATCTTTGGCCCACAGAAACATGAGAAAGTGTAAGCAGTCACCTCCAGTCTCTCTCTCTAAACCCTTTAAATCAGGCTAGAAATCTAGGGGTAATAATGGACTCAGACTTGAACTTTAACAGCCACATCAAATCAATAACATCTGCAGCTTTTTACCATCTAAAAACATCACAAAAGTCAAAGGTATACTGTCAAAACCAGACTTATCCATGCATTTGTCTCCAGTAGGTTAGACTACTGTAACGTCCTGCTCACTGGCCTCTCCAAACGAGAGTTAACACAGCTGCAGTACATCCGGAACACTGCTGCTCGAGTCCTGACTAAAACCAGGAAGTACAAGCACATAAGTCCTGTGCTCCGGTCTCTGCACTGGCTCCTGTGGCTCAGAGAATAGACTTTAATGCAGCTCTGCTTGTGAATTAGTCTCTCCATGGGTCCAAAATACATCTCTGACATGTTAGTGCAACATGAACCATCTCACACTCTGAGGACTTCAGGGACCGACCTCCTGCTGGTCCCAGAGTCAGGACTAAACATGGGGAATCAGCGTTTCAGTTTTATGCAGCTAAAACCAGGAACAATCTTCCTGAAGATGTGAGACAGGCCTCTACTTTGACAGTGTTTAAATCCAGGCTCTAAACAGTTGTTTGGCTGTGCACACGACTGAAAGGTTTTTATTCTGCACTTTTCTCCTTTAATTTTAATCTTACAATGATTATTTGTGATTATTTGTTTCAATTTGTTTTATTGTGATTTTAATGTCTTTTTTATTCTGTACAGCACTTTGAATAACCTTGTGTACGAATTGTGCTATACAAATAAACTTGCCTTGCTATGTTTCGTGATCTTGCCGTGATCTTTGGATCACGGATTTGAATTGGTGGTATTCTAGGTATCGTGTCTCCCTATGTTAGTATTTTTTTTATAAGAAATTGTAGTTTTTACTGTTCCTTTCTGGCTGCATACTTTTACTCATACTTAAGTAATATTTTTCTTGAAGTAGTCTAACGGTATCTCGTAGGGCCTACTTGAGCATTAGTTTTCCCAAATACTTTTTACTCTTACTCGAGTAATTTCTACTTGAGTAATATTAAAGTCCACCGCTGTGACAGAGGAGACACATGTCTGATCTTTTTTCACCGTGTAAACGAGGACAGCAAGTCCTGATGCATTAGTTTTAAACAAACACGACCTGTACAACAAATCCAGGCTGTAAATCCAGCAAAGTCCAAACTTTTAGAAATCCACGTTGTTGTTTTTTCCTCTTAATCCTGTCCGGGGTTGTTCTTTTCTCGTTTCTTTTTCCAAAAATCCTCCACAAAATAAAAAGCGATACTGATGTCACCCTGTCACTGCTCAGGCTCACAGGTGCACGTGCCGCGTATGAGCGCGCGCCATTGCATTCAGGTTTAATTTACCCACAGTTTAACCTTCAGACAAACAGTGTAATGCAGAAAAGATTCAATAAAGTAAAAATAGAAATGTATTTAAATGCAAAATATGAACTTGTAGAATTAGTTTATTTTGATCTACGAAAATATCTAGTTTTCCTCAGGGCTGATCTACCAACCAATTAGCCTTCCTGCAGCTCCATGACCCTTCAGCAGTGGGAACTATTGCACTCCCAGCCCCGCTAGTTCCAGCGGTTTTGAGTGAGGGTAAGCTTTAAATGGACTTTTCTGCATAAAATTTTGTAAAACACGAATAGCATTAACATGAAGTCTGATATTTCTGCTTCGTCACTAAACACAGCTGCCTCTCTTAAGATGAGGTCTACTCCCCATCCACTCAGTGCATCTTGTTTAAAGTGACAAACAAATGACTCAAAGTGGGTGAAAGATGTGGGCACTTTATTTTCAAATGCACTTTTATGGTTTCATGACATTAGTTTGAAAAATGTGACAGTCAAATGTTAAAGAGGGGGTATTTTGCTTCTATCGGGGTATTACACTTCTATGTGGTATTAACTGCAAACACATAACACATTTAGATCACCATGTTACCTTTTATTGTTTTGAAAATGCTTTGAGCAAAAACAACTTATTAACAGAGCGCTATCACAGCTCAATCAGCTGCATCCCACTAATGAAACTACTGCACATCACATCAGGTTTGTTAAGTTGCTGTGTAAAATTTTGTGTCATGTTTTTGTATATTTACGGAGAATTGTCGTGTGGGAGAATGGGTGATGTTGGCTTGTGGATGGAGCCTTGTACAGGCTCATACTGCTAACAGGCACGTTGATGAGGGATTAAAAAAATAAAAATAAAGATTTAGCAGAATACCCCCTGTTTAATGAAAAACAGTCAAAAGCAGTGAGACAGTCAGACTCCTCAGACTCTGCTTCAGTCCGACTGTACAACCGTGATTCATGTGTCTAATACATTTACAACACTCAGAGTTTACATGTGTTTAAATCGCTGCTGGTTCAAAAGTGAATTCAAGTTTCAGTTTTTCACATCGTCATGACAACAAACATGTGCACGTGAACGTAACATGTAAAAGTAACGAATACGTAAAGACTACAGTAATCCTGCAGGACATGCAGGGTTCAAAGTATTTAAATTCCACAGTAACTTTCACAAAATACTTAAGTGTGTGTGTATGTGGTGTGTATCAAATTTTACATTTTTAAATAAATAAAATGAACAGTTCTATTCTAAACCAACTCAAACATCACTACTCCAGAGGTGGAAATATTTAAGTACTTTTACTGTAGTACTGGTAACAGTAGATATTTTGTGTATTTTGTGTAAGTGTATTTTTTAGAGGTACAGTATTTTTGGCCAATTATATAGTACTAGTTGTACGTTAACAGTTATAAAAAACATTCATGATTGGTTCATATTTTTACATTCCATACATCTGGACAGGCACATGCCATTTAACTACATCTATTTAAGTCGTATTTGAAGTAACAGTAGTACTTTATATTTGAGCAGTACTTCCACCTCTGGTCAGCAGCACAGACCCTGCAGTCTGTGTTTATCCCCTCTAAGAAGCGCCTGTCACTGCCTGATCCGTGTCACTGCTGCTAGCTTAGTCACATCCACAGCTCAAACAAAGGGATTTCTGTGGTTGATGCTCATGAGCTGCAGACTGAGACAGATCCAGTGGTGCTTTAGGCCAGTCTCCCCTGACTCCTCCTCTCATAGTTTACTCCTGTTTCCTCTCGCTCTGTCTCCCTGTGCTCTGCCCTCCCCCCTGACCCTCTCCTATTCCCTCTCCTTTGACCCCTCTGTGCTGTCCTGACCCCTCTGTACCCCCTTTGACCCCCTCTGACTCCTCTTTAGTCCAGTTTCCTCTCTGTCTCAGTCTTGGTCTCGCTGACCCTCTCCTCTGACACAATGCTGATCCAGGGTGACAGAGAGCGTGTGATGGTTTGGCGGTTGAGGTTGTAGCGGTTGATGAGGGTGAAAAGTCGACCCCGGGGCCCCTGGGGGGGGAGGGACCCCTGAGGGGGGAGGGGCCCGTACAGCCCAGCTGGCACGCACCGCCCCTGCTGCACATGAACAGATGTCAAATAAGAAACATGGGTATTTTTCACTTAGTAATAATATATTGTAGTTGCTGTGTAATGGCTCTTTTCTTCTTCTCTGTGGAGTGATCCCTAGGTCAGTTGAATGTATTGAGTTCTGTATATTGTATGAACATTTTGTTTGGATGTTGTCTATTTTCATTGTGCCCCTGATGTCCGAGACGAATTTCTGTGAGGTAGGTGTGTGTGTGCCTGCATGTGGGTGTGTGTGTGTGTGTGTGTGTGTGCGTGACCCTTGTGTTCTCACCACGTAGAGGAAGTTGTCTGGACAGGGCTGTTCGTACTGGTACACTTTATACACCACCAGGAACACCACACACACCAGGAAGGCCAGAGCGCAGATCACCAGCAGGGTCATCTGTGGGGGAAAAGTAAGTATGTGACTACTGCTGCTACTACTACTACACAGTAACACAGCTTGCCGGCAGGGTTATCTCTGAGGGAAAAGTACATGTTACTACCACTTCTACACAGGAGTGTGGTTCACCAACAGGATCATCTCAAACAAAAGTACATATTACTACTACTACTACTACACTAGATTGCAAATCACCAGCGGGGTCATCTGTGAGGGAAAAGTACATGTTACTACAATTATTACAACAACTACTACTAATTCTACTACTACATCATCTGTGAGGGAAAATATACTGTAAGTCGGTGTTGAAGGCAGTCACTGTGACAACAGATGCACTATTGCCATGACGACAGGCCGACATGGCATTGGAGCATACACTGTATAAAGAGCTGGACTAAGTGAATGTAACATCACCCACAGCGTTCGGCTCCATATGAAGCAAGGCTAGCACTTATATCAAGGTTAGAAGTTATAGCGGCTAATCTGGACACAGCTTAATTGCTGACACACGCCCCCTTCATAGGCCACGCCCCCTCTCACCTTGAGCCGCTCGGACACGCCCTCGATGACGCTGATGGAGAATTCTGCCATTTTAGGAGAACGAAACTTCTGCTTTTGAGAGTCAAACTCAGCTTTGGTCCTGACCACCACCTGAAAATAGGAGAAGGTTAAACAGGGCTAAAATGTGACTAAAGCAGGACTAAAGCAGGACTAACCCAGGACTAACCCAGGACTAACCCAGGACTAAATCACCTGAAGAGGACTAAAACAGGGACTAAACCAGGTCTAAACAGGGTCTAAACCTGGACTCAGGACTGAACCATGACTAAACCAGGATTGAACCAGGATTGAAACAGGACTAAACCAGGACTAAACCAGGACTAAACCAGGACTAAACCAGGACTAAACCAGGACTAAACCAGGACTAAACCAGGACTAAACCAGGACTAAACCAGGACTTAACCAGGTCTAAGAGAGAGTTAAGTCAGGTCTAAGCCGGAGGTGTGACCTTGTCGGGGGGCGGGGGCAGCTGCAGTTGACCCGGGTCCAGGGGCGTTATGAGGGGGATGGTGTCGAAGCCATCCTCGCTCTCCGCCTTCGTGCTGCGCTTCTCCAGATGCGCTCCGAGTTTCACCATTTCACCTTCAAAAACATCAGATTTAAACAAATTGTGATAAAAAAAAAAAAACTAAAAAAAAACACAGTCTCAGATTTGAGCCACAAACCCTGCGATACAACATCGGCAATGGACCAATGAGCTGAGCAGCATAATCAGGGAAAACGTGTAGATTTCTCTTTTTACAATGCTCATCCAAATCCCAGAGACTGAGACTCTACTTCATGACAGTCACGCGCTCTGTTTGAACAGTACTCTAACCTTTTATGTTACGTTTAGGCCAAATCTCGTCCGTCTTCATAATGGGCTGATGGAGCCGCGCGTGCGTCGCCTTTGTGGCCTCGAAATGTCCCCAAACCCCGAAAGACGCGCGTGAAAAGCGTTTAGGACACCTCGGGCTTCACTGCGGAAACAGCTTGATAATACTGATCTTACCTGTAATGTGTGTCCTAAAGGCGGCTTCGGAGGTTCGGCCCGGTCAGGCACAGCGCTGATGTGACGCAGGTGCTGCGGGTGCACAATACGAACCAGTGCGCATGCGCGCTGTCTCTGAGCAGGCGCGAGGGACGCAGCATCAGGACCAGTAACAAACAGGACTAAACCAGATTCAAGCCGGGACTAAGCCAGGGCTGAACCGGGACTAAATCGGGTCTATAGCAGGACTAAACTGTGACTAAACCTGGATTTAAACGGGAGTAAACCTGGTCGGGCCAGGACTAAACCGGATTACATGCATTTGGCGTGCTGATGGGGTCGTTCTAATTGAAGAGCAGAGACGGTTTCAAATGATTTTATTTTAAAAATAACAAACATGATTTCCATGTAAACAATATAGTATAATACAATATATAAAATACATTTGATAACAAATCAGGTCAGATGCATGGTGTAGGCCCATACACACACACATACACACACACACACACACACGCACGCAAGCATAGCACACGCACGTTAGCCTACACGCACGTTAGCCTACTCACACGTAGGCCTACACTGTGCTTGTCTGAAGGTCTGTGGTTCAAGTCCCATTCTCGACATAATCATAATTGTTACAGAGATCTGATCTGACCCACAAATTAATTTCGTTGTGTCCTTAGGCAAAACACTTAACTTAACCTTCCCACCATCTCCAGTGTCTGCCCATACACATATGTAAGCCTACACACACATATACACACACACGTAGGCGGAGCAGCTGTGAGCAGATACAGATGTGTCTGAGCTCAGTGCACCTGAAACACAAACACAATATTCAAATCTAACACGAACAGCTGTATATACACATATGCTATATACAGTCCACACTGCATTACACTGTGTGTGTATTTGTGTGGGTGTATGTGTGTGTGGGGGTGTGTGCGTGTGTGTGTGGGGGTGTGTGGGGGTGTGTGTGTGTACGTGTGTGTGCGCGTGTGTGTGTGTGTGTGTGTGTGTGGGGGGGGTGTGTGTGTGTGTGTGTGTGTACGTGTGTGTTGTCACTCACTGATTTTACAAATATGAGGTGCACATGTGTATAGTTCTTACAGAGGTGAGGTGCACAGAGACAGACACGGCGATGACCACGGCTCCAATCAGCACTGAGGCCACGCCCACACACAATGCGCACCGTCCCAGCCTCCTGGAACCATCCCAATCCCCATGCTCATGGCTCCTCCTGGACTGGACCAGAGACCGGGGTTAGACCTGGTTTAGACCTGTTGAGTCCTAGTATAGTCCTGGTTTAGAACTGGTTCAGTCCAGGGTTAGACCTGGTTTTGCCCTGGGTTAGACTTGGTTTAGACCTGGTTTAGTCCCACGTTAGTACTGTTACAGTCCTGGTTTAGTCCTGTGTTAGACCTGGTTTAGACCAGGTTTTGTCCCAGAGTAGTTCTAGTTTAGTCCTGGGTTAGTCCTGGGTTAGTCCTGGGTTAGTCCTGGTGCAGTCGTGGAATAGACCTGGTTTAGTTCTTGTATAGTCCTGATTTAATCCTGGGTTAGACCTGATTTAGGTTCCAGGCACAGTAAGAACATGCAAACTCCCCACAGAAAGGCCCCAGAACCTTCTGGCTGTGAGGCACTCTTGCCTCACAGCCAAACCAGACCAGACCAGAGTCCAGACTACAGACCGGACCAGAGACCAGACCAGGATCCAGCCCAGAGACCAGAGATCAGAGACCAGGCCAGAGACCGGACCAATGTCCTTACCCAGAGTGGCAGAGCAGCTGAGGAGGCTCAGTTACATCTGACCAAGCAGCACCTGCCCCATCTGGGACTAAACCAGGACTAAACCAGAACTAAACCAGGACTACACCAGGTGTAAACCAGACTTAAAACAGGGCTAAACCATGACTGTACCAGGACTGAACTAGGTCTAAACCAGGATTAAACCAGGACTAATCTGGGACAAAACCAGGACTAAAGCAGGATTATAATAGAACTCAACCAGGTCTAAACCGGGACTGTAGCAGGACTAAACCAGGTCTAACGCAGGACTAAACCAGGACTAAACCAAAGCTGAACCAAAACTAAACCAGGTCTAAAGCAGAACTAAACCAGGTCTAAAGCAGGACTAAACCAGGACTAAACCAGGTCTAAACCAGGACTGACCCAGGATTAAACCAGATTTAAATCAGGACAAAACCAGGACTTACTCAGCAGGAAACTAGAACTAAACCAGGACTGTACCAGATCTAAATGAGGATTAAATCAGGATTAAAACAGGACTGAACCAAGACTAAACCAAGACAGTTCTCACCATGATGGAGAAGACCAGAGCAAGCAGGTTGATGGGGAAGGAGGGGCAAAAGCAGGAGAAGATGGAGAGCCACAGAAAGCTTTGGAGAGGAGGAGAAGTCTGAGGAGTGTTCTCCAGAAACGTGTCCCCCAAGGCAGGAGGAGCAACTTTATGGAACTGAGGATTCAACGTCGCCAGAGACATCCAGCCAGGAGGTGAGGAGAAGGAAAGAGGAGGGACAGGAGGAGAAGAGGAGAGAGGAGGAGGTGGACAAGAGGAGAGGAGGAGGAGGTTAAGAGGAAGAGAGAAGAACACGAGGTCACAGGAAGAGAGAGAGAGAAGTGGGAGAGGAGGTCAGCAAAAGAGTGAAAGAAGGAGGAGAGGGTAATCCAAGAGTAGAGGAGAGTCCAGTCTACAAGAGAAGAGAGAGACGAAGAGAGAGAGGTGAGAGCAAAAATATGATGTGTGAGCAAGAGTTCAAATGATGTTTACAAAAACATAAGGGGAGGGGAGGAGGAGGAGGAGGAGAAAGGAGGTCTGCAGAGGACAAGAGGAGAAAATAATCCAGGGAGGAAAAGGGAGAGAGAGAGGGAGAAAGCAAAAGAGAGTGACAAGGAGATGGAAAGGGAGAGGGGAGATATATAAATATATATAGAGAGAGGGAGAGTGATGAGGAGAGAGAGAGACAGAGAGAGAGAGACAGACAGAGAGAGAGGGAGAGAGGAAGAGTGACAGGGAGAGAAAGGGAGAGTGATGAGGGGAGAGAGAGGGGTGGAGACAGAGGAAGGGGGGCAAAAATCTGATGTCTGAGCGAGGGATCAAATGATGTTTACAAAAGCATAAGGAGAGGGGAAGGCTCAGTCTGCTCTGATCCTGTCCAGATACTGACCAGGGCCAAGACCAAGACCAGGGCTAGACCAGGCCAGACCAGGATCAGGGCCAGGATCAGGGCCAGGACCAGCACCAGGACCTACTAGGACCAGGACCAGAGTCTGATCTAAAGAGTCATATTCTCCTCTGGACTGTCATGTTTTATTTTCTCTACAGTATGAAGCCCTTGTATTTGATTTTGAAGTACTCACCTGTTACAGTACACACATTAGTAGCTAATTTATAAAAAAAAAAAAAAAAACAGATCATGCATAATTGGGTCTTTTTATATAAGTTGTTTCAAGATAAGAAAGTAATGTAACACCATTAAAACAATTAATCTTTTAGAGGCTTCACAAAAGAAGAAACAACTCTAAACTCTAACTAAAATAGGTGTTCAAGTTCAGAGTGCTTCTATTCCTTCAGTGTTTGTGACCGAGTACTCACCTGGGAAGGGGGCATTACCTTCACATTCCCTCAGTCCATTTCTTTATACTGTCTATGATACTGACCAGGATTAGGCCTGATCTCATATTTCCACCCGGACAGTAACGTTTGTTTTTTCTACGTTATGTTTTTGTGCTTTATTTTGAAGTACTCACATTCTTCTTATTCTAGATTTACTTCCTGCCTTCTTATATTACCTGCCCCGTCCTCATGTGTTACACCTGTGTGCTCACATAAATAGAAATGGATTGAGGGAGTGTGACGTCACCCACAGCTCATCGAGGCTAGCAGTTGTAGTTGCTAATCTGGAGCTGAGTTGGGCTTTATAAGTACATTTTACTTCAGCCTAAACCCTTTCAGTCATGTCATATGTGTCTATATCCTTGTTGTGCTTCAAATGAACAAATAAACTACTACCACTACTACTACTACCACTACTACTACTACTACTAGCGCTTTGTTACATAAAGATTATAAATGTTCAGTGTGATGTTGTAAACCCAGATGAACCATTCACTCTCCTCACACACAAATATGACACAAGACAAACAGAGACAGTTTTGAGAATAATTTATTTAAAGTTGAATTTTCAGAAACACAAATCGCTTTGACCCTTAAACAGAAAAATAGAGTTTTGTGTCAAAGTACAAAATCGTTTATTGCTTTATCGAAAAGTTTCATGTTACAGTGTTGTGTCCTGCAGTAGTTTACATCCGACCATTCAGAGCGCACCACAACACTGACCACTTTATTAGGTACAATTCTAAATGGAATATGCCTTTGGTTTATGCTCAGTCCTGGTTTAGTCCCAGTTCAGTCCCAGTTCAGTTCTGGTTCAGTCCTGCTTCAGTCCCGGTTCAGTCCTTGTTTAGTCCTGGTTCAGTCCTGGTATGGTCCTGGCACAGTTATTCCTAGTAAAGTGGCCGCTGTTTTCTTGCGTCTCTAAGAAAAGTCCTTCATTCAATTTTTTTATTTTTTTTTATTTTTTTATATTAAAGCAAAAACTAACAAAAGTTTAATTTTATATAGAGGAGGAGCAGAGGTGGGGCCAGGCCTTTAGTGAGAGGGACTAGAGTGACCTGTTATTTTAACCTTTTAAATGAGTCGAGACGAGATCTGTGGAGCTGTGGGAGACAACAGCCCTGCCCCCACCCATGCAGAGGAGAGAGCATATCCTGTCTACAGAAATGAACACATCTATCCCACTAGCCATCGTGTTCCAAACAAGAAGCGAGCGAAGGCGCAATTTGGTTCCATTTCACTTTCTATAGAAAAACAGTATTCCCTTTCTTTGTAACTGCTGTTGTCAGACTTTCAGACTGTTAGTAAAGCACCTTCTTTCCCCGGGGTCGCTCCTGCTAGAGTAAACAACAGGTTTGATTGACAGCGTTGCTAAGCACACAGCCCCTGCCAAACCAGCGCTGCAGGTGAAAGCCTCGCTGATTGGCTCTTTGGTTGCTATGATACTTGCAGCTGAATTTCCAAATTTGGAACTGGGCTGTAAATTAGCTGCTGTAACTACCAACCTCGATGGGTAATGTCACACTCACTTAGTCCAATTTTATAGACAGGTCTCCCTCTCTCTCTCTCTCTTTCTCTTCCTCTCTCCTCTTTCTCCCCTCTTTAGCTGCTCCAGAAATAGCAGGAAACATGAGATGATCAGTAGATGGGCCAGCCAATCGCATGCTGGCTGGTCACACAAGACTCATCCCTTCTCCTTGCAGCTCAACAGTGCCCCCTGAAGTCTTTCTACCGATAAACAAGCCCGTAACCCCAGAGCTACAGCTGCCCGGGGTGTCTAATATTTCAATTTTAAAGCAGATCTATTTTATTTTTGTCTCCCCTCACCATTTACGCACCTGAAGTTGTATTTGGAGTGATTCGTGTTTGAATAATCTTTAATCACTTATTTTCAAAATTCTATTTTGCTGATCACCTCCACTGGTACACGCCCACTGTGACGTACACACTTCCTTCTCCAGTTTTATTTTTTTATATAGGTGATACTTTGGTACAAATGAAAAAAATCTGCTGCTCGCTGGTGTGATGTGCAGCTATCCATTGGGAATGCCGATAGCTTGCGGCGCTTTGTTGTGATGACGTTTACTGCAACATTAGCTCCCACTGGGCACCATAGCTTTCTAACGCAGACTTGTGTCGTTTATTAAGTTGTTTTAGACAAATATTGTGATTTAAAAATATAACGGACATATTTCTTTTTAGATGAATATTGTGATTTAAAACGTCCAAATTATAACATAATGATCCACGGGTGTCAGAGATTATAACTATAGACACATGTACAATAGGTCTGATTTAAAATCATTGGTGTGAAATGTTCGGATACGGTTGAGCTCCTCATCTTTTAACCCCTGACCCCGCCCCTTACCCATATATGTACAGTATCTACAGGAAGACATAAACATGGCTTTAAACAGAATAAAAAACACATCAATGATAATAATAATAATAATAATAATAATAATAATAATAACAATAATAATAATAATAATAACAACAACAACAACAATAATAATGATAATAATAATAATAATCATCATCACAAAGGCTTGTTTAAAGTTACCAAATACCAAAATATACATTTGAGCCGCAGCTTTAGGAAACACGTTTGTATGAAAACCTTTTGTCTATTAAATGTCGCAACGCTACAGAAAAGTCACTCGCCTTTGCTCAGACTGTCCATCAGTCTCTCCCCTCAGTGCCAGGAGGGGGCGCTCTGGGTCACACAGCAGCCAATCAACACAGAGCCTCAGGACAGAGCGGCCAATCAGCACAGAGCCTGGAAGTGCTGTGACTGGTTGGCATCCTCAGGTCAGTGGTAGCCGTTTGTGAAGGCGGCGATGAGAGGAGCCTGAGGAGAGATAAGAATTATTACTAATACTTTTATACAGTGCCTTTTATAAAGTCGCCACCTTGATTTAACTAAGCAAATAGATATGAGCCAATAGGTACGAGTCAGGTCTAGGTTCAGCAACAGTCTGTGCTCAAAGAATGAGGTCAGCTGACACCTGAATATACTGAATGACCAGGTTATTCCATCAATGGATTTTTTTCTTCCCTGATGGCACGGGCATATTCCAAGATGACAATGCCAGGATTCATCAGGCTCAAATTGTGAAAGAGTGGATCAGGAGCATGAGACATCATTTTCACACATGGATTGTCCACCACAGAGTCCAGACCTTAACCCCATTGAGAATCTTTGGCATATGCTGGAAAAGGCTTTGTGCAGCGGTCAGACTCGACCATCATCAATGCAACATCTTGGTGAAAAATTAATGCAACACTGGATGGAAATAAATCTTGTGACAATGCAGAAGCGAAATTGAAATATTTCGTTGGGCCGCCCAACGAAATATTAGAGTGTGTTTTGTTAGTGGCGACTTTTTTTTTGGCCAGGCAGTGTATAAGGATAAGAATAACATGAGATTTGATCCTCCGTCTATACATTTGGCATGGGGATGAAAGGATTACACTCAGGCACTGGAGAGTGTCGTATCTTTGAGCAGCTGTAGCTAAAAGACTCCACACGGAGCTCCCTTATTCAGACAGAGGACACTTTAACCTCTGCCCCAGTTTTTATTTCATATTCAAATTATAACAATAGAGCAGACAACATTTAACCTCAACAGAAAAAGTACTGCTCTATACTCTAATACTACCCTCAGGTACTCTGTAGAACTTTGTAGTGCTTTGTAATACTCTCTGTAGTACTCTTACCCCCAGATTGTGTCCGAAGCCCGTGGAGGGTGCGGGGCTGGCGGCGCTGATGTAACCGCTCACTGTTGCGTCCTGATTGGCCGCTGTGGCGTAAAGCTCAGCCATTGGTCCAGGGCTGCTGGTACTCAAGAAGGCAGGGCGCGAGGGGGCGGAGCCTGAGACGGGACAGACTGTTTCGTTTATTATAATAATGATAAATATGATAATGACTCACCTCTGACCACGGCTGAGGTCATCGGGCCGAATGCAGTTGCTGTCAGAGGGATTGCTGCAAAACAAATAAATAAACAAACACATTAACTACTAACTATCTACACATGTGATCTGTACACACATCTGTCTCCACTGTCTCTGAGTCTTATGTGCCTATGATCACATGTGATCTTCACACATGACCCAAAACACATGTGATCTTCATACATGACCCAAATCACATGTGATCTTCACACATGACCCAAATCACATGTGATCTTCACACATGACCATAATCACATGTGATCTTCACACATGACCCAAATCACATGTGATCTTCACACATGACCATAATCACATGTGATCTTCACACATGACCATAATCACATGTGATCTTCACATATGACCCAAATCACATGTGATCTTCATACATGACCATATTCAAATGGATTAGAGAGAGAGTAACACATAAACATGACACACATCTGCTCAAACATGTGTGCAGAATGTGAGTGCAGTGCACAGACAGGAGGCAGAGTGTGGTCTATCTCTGGCACATGATCAGGACTACACAGTCTATATGAATATTATTATTATACAGTTTATATACGGTCTATATATATCTTATATGTATATTAGTATTATACAGTCTATATAGAGTCTATAGTGGACATAATAATTCTAAGTGTTAAACTTGTGAGCTCCAGTGGCTGAACTGACAAGAGGCATGTCTATCTCTGACGTGTGATTCTGATTTTATAGAGCTTAGATGTAAATGTAATAATACTGAAAGTTAAACCTGTGAGCTCTGGGGGGTGGGCCGAGGACAGGAGAGGCGTTCGCTCCAACTGGAACTCTGCAACAGGAAAAACATCAACAGGTCTGAACTAGGTCTGAACCAGGATCATAAGCAGTAAACCATAAAATCATTACAACTAAACCATATCCATGTGTGTGTTTGTGTGTGCATGTGAATATGTACATGGATGTGTGTGTGTGTATGTCTGCATATATTGGTGTGTGTATGTGTGTGTGTATGTGCGTGTGCATGTGTATATTTGTGTGTGTATGTGCATGTGTGTGTATGTGCGTGTGCATGCGTGTGTATGTGTATATTTGTGTGTGTGGGGGGGGGGGGGTGCATGTGTGTGTGTATGCGTGTGTGTGCATGTTACCTGGCAGCTGGTAGGGGAACCCCGGGGTGAAGGTTCTGCTGGTGTAGGTCGTCGTCTGGAAACTCGGGTAACCTAAAAACACACAAGTAGCATGAATAATAGAGTTTATAGAGTAACAGCGATACAGCAGTGGCCTGAAAACACACAGAAAGTTAAACAGTTTTTAGATGAACAGAAACCTGCAGCTATGGGCTTCTACTGAACCAGTTTGTACACAGCACATGAGTGCAGTGTCATGTGAGTATTACAGGAGTACAATGTTCAGGCTCATAGCAGCACTCACAAATGAGGAACAGTACTGTGACATATCAGTACTTTTATTGTAGTAACATTTATAAAACAGTACTGCAGCTGTGTCCAGCAGATGGCTGTGTAAGACAGCAGACTTCACAGGGCAGAGAGAGCCAATGGGAGCGAGACAGGAGGCCTCCTATTGGCTCCCTCCCCACAGTGGGTGGAGAAAGCGTGTTTTCTGAATGAAATTGCACTTCCCATGTCCTCCTGCAGGGGGGAGCATTGTGTGACCTCTAAAAGTGATGTCACATATCAGGTTTTTTTATATAATCCTTTTGTGGATCTGAGGCTGATCTCAGACTTAGTTTGAGAGCAGCACACAAGCGCTGATACACACTTTCGTGATCAGACCATTTTTTAAAAAAATTATGTACACGACCAGTCAAAAGTTTGGACACAGATTCTCATTCAGTCTTGTTTTTCTTTATGTTTACTATTCTCTTCATTTCAGGCACAGAGGACATCAAATATATGAAACAACATGGTAAATAACAAAATATTTTTTTATATTTGATATTCCTCAGAGTATTCCTCCTTTGCTTTGTGGACTGCACTGCAAAACTGCAAATAAACTCCTGAAATGGTTTTCACTTCACAGCTGTGTCAAGGTCAAGAAATGCCAAAAGTACAAAGCAGTGACCAAAGCAAAAGGTAAAGGATATTTAAAAAAAAAACTCAACTCTAAAACAAGTTTGGCGTTATTTAGAGTGTATTTTTGTTTGATGCATTCATATTTGCCATTCATAGTTTTGACACCTCAGTGACAATCTACAGTGTGAATAATCAGGAAATCCAGAAGGACACGAATGAAGGAGTCTAAATGGACACAGTGTAGCTGTGTCCCAATTCAACGACTGCAGTCAGCTGCATTTGAAGGCCACTTACCCCACCTCCACCGCGATAAGGCCCGTCCTATTTCATGCAGCTCATGAAAGTTTAGGTGGGTAAAGTTTAGGTTTAACTTCTAATTTCTTGCAGGAGTAAAAAATATTTCATTTAAATGTAAAGGTAGGTTTTTTTTTTATCTTAGCTGAAGAACACCTAAACAGATTTATCACTGAAGAAGTGGACAATGGTAATGTTCCAGTTACAGAAAATAGATTTGCACTCCACATTTGTGTGTGACAAGCAGCAGAATGTTTGAAGACCAAAACACAATTTGTCCATGATGACCACGAGATAATTTATATTTTAAAGATGTTTCTTTCTATACTGACTTTGGATCAGCCCTATTCTGTAAATAGGGCCATTTTGCCGATCTACCACCATTTTCACCTCTACTGGTACACACCCACTGTGACGTACGCACTTCATTCTCCAGTTTTATTTTCTTAATCGGTGATACTCATAGAAATCTGCTGCTTGATAGTGTGATATGCAGCTATCCATAGGGAGCGCTGACAGCATGCGGCGCTTTGTTGTGATGACGTTTACAGCTACATCAGCTCCTGTTGGGCACCGCAGTTTTCTAATGCAGAAGTCAGCAGACTTACTTCTTTTATTAAGTCGTTTTAGACAAATATTGTGATATAAAAATATAAAGTAATGGTCCACGGACCAGACACAAAACACAATAAGTCTGATTTAAACCTTAGAATTACATTTACATTATATTTACCTTATATTTATATTTAAATATTTCATACCAAGCATCCCGATCCCAAGCATAAACGCAGCATCCACTCCATATGGCACCACTCTGGAGCGCCCCCTGGAGGAGCTCGGGGTCATAACCTCTTTGGGCTGGGCTTTCTTACACTCCACCTGCACAGGAAAGTGAAAGCAAAGTTTGATGTAAACTTAAAAAGGTGAGAATAAATCACTTAAACATGGGGGACAAACCATTTTACTGTTGATCTCATGAAAGTGAATCTCACACACTTTCTCCACCACCTCCTCATTTTCAAATGTCACAAAACCGAAACCTGCAACAACAAACCAGATTTTTGTTCTGGTTTAGTCCTGTTATAGTCCTTGTTCAGGCCTGGTTTGGTCATGCTTTAGTCCTGGTTTAGTCCTGGTTCAGTCCTGGTTCAGTCCTGGTTCAGACCTGTTATAATCCTGTTTTAGTCCTGCTTTAATCCTACTTTAGTCCTGTTGTACTCCTGCTTTAGTCCTGCTTTGGTTTTGGTTCAGTACCTCTGTGTCTGTTGGTGGTCTTGTCGAACATTAACATGGCGTCATCGACCTGAAACAGAGGGGGGAAGGTTAATGTTGTGTTTTATATTTACTCTTTCATTTCATTCATTCACTCCACTCCTGTGGCCATAGCTGCCCTGGGACAAACTGACAAAAGAGAGGCCCCCCTCTTCTGACCCCCTTGAACACCTCTGACCTCCTTTGACTCCATCTGTCCTTCTCTGACCCTCTATGACCTCCTCTGACCCCATCTGGCCCCCTCTGACCTCCTGCAACATCCCTCACACACCAGTAACATAACATATATAACATAGATTGATATTTCGCAGCTGATGTCTTCAACATTCTCTGGAGGTATGATGCTAACTGTAGGCACAGCTCTGTTATTCAAGTTAAGACTTTAATCTGAGCTCTTCTTTAACACAATCTGACCATAAAAAACTGACGTAGCTGAACTACAACAGGTGAGTCGATTTGTTCTGTTAAACAAGTCCCTCTCAAATAACATTACGGTCACAAGCTAGCTAGCATTAACCGACGGTTTTGAATTAGTCACTCTCACATTTTTGTTGAAAATCAAAGTCCTAAACACGACCATTTTATATTTTTCCTTAAGTTTTCAAAATGATCATTTGACTCGAGTCAAGAGCAGAGTGGACGCAGTATCTGTGGTCAGAGCAGTCGAGCTAATACCAGGTTTAAAGGAGTTAGCACTGAAACGTGAAGCCAACCACAACAACAAAAAGAAGAGCCGGAGGAGAGGACAGCTGCTTCTCAAGTCTGAAGGACACAGAGGAGGAAGAGGAGGAGCAAACAGAGAGGAGGGATAGATGAAGAACAGGAGTGAGGAGGACAGTGAAGAGACAGAGCAGGAAAGGAGGACAAGCACAAGAGGGCACTGCAGCCCTGTCCCTCTCTCATTTGTCATTTGGCCACACTATAAACTGTATATATGAAAGGGACATAGCTTACTTGCTAGCTGCCGTGTTCGAAATAGAAAGTGAGCATGGGCGTGCTTTCTCTGGCTCCAATTCACTTAAAATTGAAAAACGGTGGCCCCTCTCTCCGTAGCTGCTGCTGTAGACATTGTGTGTTAAACTGTTCGTATTAACCCACTCTACAAGATCCTGGTATATTTATTTCGCTATTGTGTCTGTAACTCAAGACATGAACATTAATAACAGACAGATCAGGTGCCTTCTTTCTCTGAGGTCGCTCCTGTTAGCATTAGCAACAGGTTTGACTAACAGTGTTGCTAAGCAGCCACTCCCTGCTAAACTAGCTAAACTAAACTAGCTGTGTGTGCGGGAAGGGACATTACCTGCAACAGCCTCACTACACATTGGCTCTTTGGTTGCTATGATACTTGTGGTCTGAATTCCTAATATGGAACTTGGCTCCAAATTGGCCCCTACACCTGCTAGCCTCGATGAGCTTCATTTGACTGAAGATGAACGCTATTTGTAACGTCTCACTCACTTAGTCCACTCCTTTATACATTCTATGGGCCAAACACACACATGCATGTACACACATACACACACTACTGTTAGCCCCAGAGCCTTACCCACACACACACACACACACACACACACACACACCCACACACATCGCTGTTAGCCCCAGAGCCACACACATGCACTTCACACACACACTGCTGTTAGCCCCAGAGTTGTAGGCACACACAATGTTGTTAGCCCCAGAGCCCCATGCACACATACACACACACCCACAGACATACACACTGCTGTTAGCCTGAGAGCCATACGTACAAACACACGCACACTGCTGTTAACCCGAGAGCTGTACACACACACTTCTGTTAGCCCCAAAGCCGTACACACCCCCACACACACACTACTATTAGCCCAAAGCCTTACACACACACATTGCTGTTAGCCCCAGAGCCACACACACACAGACACACACACCCTGCTGTTAGCCCCAGAGCCACACACACACCGACAGACACACACACACACTACTGTTAGCCCCTGAGTCATAAAAACACACATATTGCTGTTAATCCCAGGGTTGTAGACACACACACTGTTGTTAGCCCCAGAGCCCCACGCACATACATACACACACACACACACCCCTGTTAGCCCCAGAGCCACATACACACACACACACACCCCTGTTAGCCCCAGAGCCACACACACGCACACACACACACTCCTGTTAGCCCAAGAGTCATACACACACACACTTTGGTTAGCCCCAGAGCCACACACACCCACACAAACACACCTCACACACACCCCAACACACCCCTGTTAGCCCCAGAGTCACACACACACACACACACACACACACACACACACACACTGTTGTTAGCCCCAGAGCCGTACCTTCCCAAACTGGTCGAAGTACTGTCTGACGTCCTCAATGGAGGTGCTCACAGAAAGACCTCCAACAAAGATCTTCTTAGTCCTGGTCACCAACTGCACAAGACAGGAGGAGAGGGGTTAAAGGGCTTAAAGGAAGAGAGGGGAGAGGAGGAGAGGGGTTAGAGGAGCAGAAGGGGGGGCAGAGGAGCAGAGGAGAGGAGGAGCAGAAGAGAGGAGGTGAGCAGAGGAGAGGAGGAAGGAGGGGGAAAGGGGTTAGAGGAGCAAAGGAGGGGGGTAGAGGAGCAGAGGAAAGGAGTAGAGAAGAGGGTCAGAGGAGCAGAGGAAAAGGTCAGAGGCATAAAGGATAAGTTCAGAGAAGCACAGGAGAGGGTTAGAGGAGCAGAGGAGAAGTTCAGAGAAGCAGAGGAGAGGGTTAGAGGAGCAGAGGAGAAGTTCAGAGAAGCAGAAGGTGGGGTCACAGGAGCAGAGGAGCAGAGGAAGGAGGAGACAAGAGGAGAGAAGAGAGGTGTTAGAGGAGGAGAGGATGTAGAGGAGAAGGTCAGAGGAGCAGAGGAGAGTGGCAGAGGAGCAGAGAAAAGGAGAGGAAGAAAGAAGAGAGAAGAGGAGGGAAGAGAGGAGGAGAGGGGTTAGAGGAGCAAAGGAAAGGGTCAGAGGAACAGAGGAGCAGAGGGTCAGAGGAGCAGAGGAGAGGGTCGGAGGAGCAGAGAAGGCTCAGGAGGTGCAGAGGATGTCTCACCTTGGGTTGGGCTCTTCGAGGGAATGCCACCTTCGGGTCGATCTATGGAAGAGAGAGAGAAGTGAGGTCAGAGGGGAGAGAGGTGTGGTGAGAGGAGAGATAGAGAGAGAGGGGTGTGGTCAGAGAAGAGAGAGAATGGTGGTAAGAGGAGCGACAGAGAGAGCGGTGTGGTAAGAGGAGAGAGAGTTGTGTGGTAAGAGAAGAGAGAGGTGTGGTAAGAGGACAGAGAGCCAGAGAGAGAGAGAGTGAGAGAGAGAGGTGTGGTAAGAGGAGAAAGAGAGTGAGAGAGAGGTGGAAAGAGGAGTGAGAGAGAAGTGGTTAGAGGAGCACGAGAGACAGAGTGAGAGAGAGGTGTGGTAAGAGGAGAAAGAGAGAGAGAGAGAGAGAGAGAGAGAGAGGTGTGGTAAAAGGAGAAAGAGAGAGAGAGAGATGGGTGTGGTCAGAGGAGAGATAAAGGTATGGTCGGAGGAGAGACTTTGGCCACAGTGACCCCGAGGTAGACTGACAGAGACATGAGGGGAGTGTTTTGCCCAAGGACACAACAACATCTACCTGTCGGGTTAAGACATTAATCACGGTCCGGTGTGAGACCCTCTGTCCCTCCCTCCCCCTCCCTCTTTCCTTTCTCTTCTCTTCCTTTTTAAAATTTTATTCCACCCCCCTCTCCTCACCCCTGCCTCCTCTCTCTTTTGTCTCTCTCCCTCTTCCTTTCTATCCCTCTCTTTCTCTCTCTCTCTTCTCTCCGTTGAAGGTTACAGTTAATCTTAGCCCTAAATTGAGTCGTCCTTCAGAACTGAACTGGACAAATGCAGGAGCCTTCAGTGTCTCTGGGTTAAACCTGCATTTGACAAATATCACCGTCAACACCAGCATCGGTTCCATAATATCGGTTAAGTTGATATCCTGGTTGGGCCTTTCAGTGGATGTAATAAAACAACTTACATCTCATAATGTTTCAACTTTTCTTTATTCTGAGCTGTTCAGAGTGATGTGAAAGATAATGCACTGTTACGTAACACTATCGGATCTCTGTGTAATAAGTTCACTGTGTCCCCACACTGGCATCTGTTAATATCAGGTATCAGCAGAGTCAAAGTATCAATATCAGTATCAGAACTTTTGTTCTGACCTGGATTAGTGCATCCCTAATTTGACCCATCCTTCAATGTCTCTGGATTGAACCACACACTGTATATATAAATGGATATAGCTAAACCACTCAGCATAAGCACGTTTCACCTACATCAACTCTGGCTCCAGTTCACTTTACAGTGAAAAACTGTTGCCCCTCTCTCTGTAACTGCTGCTGTCAGACTCATCATTCTGACTTTAAAATGTTTGCATTAACCCGCTCTACATGATCCTGTTTTTATTTCACAATTTTGTCCCTAAAATAAAGATATGAACATTAATAACAGACAAATCAGGTGCCTTCTTTCTCTGAGGTCACGTCTGTTAGTGTTAGCAACAGGTTTGCTAAACCACCGCTGTATGCACAATGGCCTCGCTCATGATTGGCTCTTTGGTTGCTATGATACTCGAGGTTAGAATTCCACATATGTAACTGAGCTTCAGATTATCCATTATAATGGTTAGCCTAGATGAGCCTCATTTGGAGATGAACACTGCGGGTGACGTCACACTCCCTCCCACTTTTTTATACAATCTATGCGTTAACCCTGCATTTGATCCATCCTTCAGTGTCTCCGGGTTAAACCTGCATTTGGCCCCTTTTTCAGTGTCTCTGGGTTAAACCTGTCAGAAGAAGTGGGGCCCATCTCCAGATCTTGAGCTAATCATGAACATGCAAACTCCACACAGACACAGGGAGAACATGCAAACTCCACATAGAAAGGCCCAGGAGGAGGAGAACCAGGGACGCTCTTGCTGCAAGCCGAGAAAGCTAACCACTCTGCCACTGTGCCTCTGGTCTGAGTCCTGGTTGTTGGAGCTTTTCTGTTTTCATCACATCAGAAGAACACTCCTCGAGGCTGTACACCTCTCTATCCTCTCTCTGTTTTCTCTATCTACCTCTCCTCTCTCTTTCTTTTCACTATTTCTCCCTCCCCTGCCTCCCCCTCTCTCTCTTGCCTCCCTCTCTTTCCTTCTCTCTCGCTCTTTCTCTTTTAATGTATTTATGTGAAAGCACTGACGTCTGCTGTATTTTCTGAAAGGGTGAGTGAAGGAGAGATGAAGGAGGGGATGGGAGAGGGAGAGAACGAGATGGGATAGGGGGAGGAGGGGATGGGGGGAAGATGGGACAGATAGTGCCCTGTTGTGACTGGATGAGCATCTACATCATTTCAGTCAAATTTGAACAAAAATAAAAGTGTTTCTATGGACTAAACCAAGACTGAACAGGACCAAACCACTGAACTCAGATTAAATCAGGACTGAACCAGGAATAAACCAGGACTTAACCTTTTGTTCTTTTAGTTTCTCTGTAAAAGTCCAGAGGAGCGGTGCCTTTGTGCCCTGAGACCTCACACTCACAGTGGGAGTCTAACCCTCAGCCTCTCATTCTCACTCCTCTCCCAGGGTGATGCAAAGCAGCAGGTCGTCATGGTGACATAAATCCCATCAGGCCGAGCGGCGGGTGTGTCTCCGGTAACTGCTGTCGTCATGGCAACAAGATCACAACTAAGACTAACCACTCTGCCACAGGGTCAGGAGAGGACACAACAACAACAACAACTGGGGCTACAGCAAAACTAAACTCAGACTAAAGCAGGACTAAACCAGGACTAAGGCAGGACTAAAGCAGAACTAAACCAGGGAAAAACCAGGGAAATACCAGGTCTGAACCAGGACTTAACCAGGATGACAGCAGGACTGAACCAGCACTAAAGCAGGACTAAACCAGGAATGAACCAGAGACTAAACCGGGACTAAACCAGGACTAAGCCGGGACTAAACCAGGACTAAACCAGGACTAAACCAGAACTGGAACAGTACAGATTGAAGATTAGTCCACGACTGTGATTTGAATGCTTCAGTCTGTATGTAAATGTCCTCTTGCGTCATGAGGCTAGGCAAAGGCACGGAGCCACCAGCACACCAACAACCTACAGACCTACAGAACCCGCACTAAACCAGTTTTAAACCAGAATTAAACCAGTATTAAACCAGCACTAAACCAGGACTAAACCAGGGCTAAACCAGGACTAAACCAACCTGCAGAACCTACAGAACCACTCGTCTATTGATACTTTGCAGTTGATGTCGTCAGCATTCCCTGGGAGTGTGATGTTAGTCGTAGGCACTGCTTTGTCTGAAGCTCTGTCAAGTCAGACTTCACAATCTGACAATAAAGAACTGATTTATCTGAACTACAACAGGTGAACTGATTTGTGCTGTTACTCTAGTCCTTCTCAAATAACATTAGTCACAAGCAACAGTTTTTCACTTAATCACAGTCACCTTTGTTGAAAATCATAAATCAGGACTAAACCAGAACTACACTAGGTCTAAACAAGACCTAAACCAGGACTATATCAGCACTGAAGAAGCACTAAACCAGGACTAAACCAGGACTAAACCAGGTTTAAACCAGCTCTAAACCAGGACTAAACCAGAGCAGACACTCTCTCTCTTCTCCATAGACATTTCCCTCAGAACAGACCACAGGAGAGAGGGGTGACCTTTGACCTGTGACACCAGGGTACTGTACTTTCACAGGACCGCAGAGTTACTCAGAGTTACAATATTTCACTAGCTCACTTACATCTAGACCACTCTGAAGATCTGAGGTTCAATCCCTGCTCAGACCAGTGCATTTTGTTGTTGTGTCCTTGGGCAAGACACTTCACACAGGTTGCCTATGTAATGTACTGTGTAAAGTGAGTGTAAAACTTCTGCATAAGAATCACTCATTATAAAGTGGTTGCACAGAAGTGTCAGCGTTTGGGTTTTAGATCCTGACCGTCTTAGAATCCAGCTCATGTTTGCTCTGGGCCAAGACTTTGTCCACTCCAGCCTGCTCCTCGTACGTCACGAACCCGAAACCCCTGAGACACAAGGCACAGGACAAAGAAGAGTTAAACCAGTCCTACTCCAGATACATGCTATACTAGGCTATACAATATATACTTTACCATAACCAGTGATAGGAAAAATCATTTGAACATATTTGCTACATATATTCAGTTTTTATTTTTATGTATGTATCTTTATTTATACAGGGGGACCCAATGAGAGCACTTGGGCTCTCTTTTTCATGGGCGCCCTGTTTGAAATACAGTACAAACTGAAAAAACAATCAAAACAAATAAGTCCATATAAGTTAATATTGAAACCAAATCATAAAGCAGAAATATCCCCAATAAGTATTCTAAATGAACACTGTTAAAAACAAGAGCTGCAGTACACACATAACCGAATGCTTAAGTATCTATAGAGACATAGATGTTTATAATCCAGCACTCTACAGCTCAAATCTGACCAAAGAACAGAAAATGTACCCACATTTTTCACTAGTACAAAGGAAAAGTACCACAATAAATACTAACCTCAAAAAGTTATTGTTACATCTGTTGTGTACTGAACGATAAGTACACAGAGTATATATCATGAAACACCTACTACTACATAACACCTGTACTTTACAAACTTCACCTCTGAGAGAAAAACACAAGAGGTCACAATTATGACTACACACATGTACTGTAATACATGTAATACTGCATATAATACTACATGTAATACTACATGCATGCCTCAAACAGGTCACAATTTATTCATACTGTATGTACTTAATACTACTGATCACAACCCACTGTATCTAGGCCAATACACAAGTACTACACATGTACTACATCTGTACTACACATGTACTACATCTGTACTACACATGTACTACATCTGTACTACACATGTACTACATCTGTACTACACATGTACTACAGCTGTACTACACATGTACTACATCTGTACTACACAAATACTTTATATGTACTTCACCTTTACTACACCTGCACTACACATGTATTTCATATGTTCTACCTGTACACAGGCCTCTGACATCACAGAGCAGGACTCCTCTGAGCTCATGTTGAAGCTGAAGGTCTGTGGGATAAACCTGGGCCTTTATGGCGCGTGCCACCACTACCTTTTACTTTCATATTTTAGTGGCTCGTGTTATGTTCCATTTATCATCGTTGTTTATCTTGTTTTAATCGTCTGTCTCTATTCTCCAACTGTTCTTGAACTGTGCGTTGCAACACTGGAATTTCCCCCATTGTGGGACATAAAGTTTTATCTTATCTTTATCCTGTAACGGACGGAGGTCATGCACACGCCTCTTACCTGGAGCGCTTGGTGACGGGGTCCCGCATCACCATACAGTCTTTCACATCCCCGAACCTCCCGAAGTACTCCCTCAGCCCCTCTGCAAGAAACACACGGGTCAGACACACGCACGCACGTCAAAGATGCGCTGCACGAGGCTGCGTCAGACAATGGGCTCGCGGACCACGTTGTTTGTGTCCCTCGCGCTCACAAGCTGCTGCCGTGTGACCACTGAGCAAAACAGCTCGGGGAATATGACTCGCGACCGCATCTCCGTGCACTTTTCACGCAAAGGAAGGAGGAAACGCGTTTCCACGCGGCACTCTAGCCCGTGCGCGGTTTGAGAGCGGACACGGGACAAGTGCACTTCTGATCCCGTTACACCGGAGCTTACACCGGAGCTTACGCCGGAGCACGCGCTGAGTCCGGTCCGCGGCGGATCCTCCGTGACGCAGAGGGCAGAAAGGACGCTTTGTGACGCTTACGTCAGGAGCACCGCGCGGTAACGAAACAGCACCGCGCGGTAACGGAGAGAGAGTGAAGTGCGGCGGGACTCACCTTGGGTCGTCTGCCAGCTCAGCCCCCCCACGAACATTTTTCTGAACGAGAAAAACACAAGCCGTGAGTGAGAGAGGGTTGAAGAGAGGGAGAGAGAAGGAGGGAGGGAGAAAAAGAGGGAAGGAGACACGGGGGACACACACGAGGGACACACGGGGGAGAGCATCCTAAGCCCGGGCTCCCTCCGCTGCTCCGGTCGCACCGCGGACTCCAGACCCCAGCGGAGGCGGCTCTCCGCGGGATGGAGAAGTTCGCGCGTGGCCTGGAGACGAGGCGCGCGGTAAACAAACGGAGCCGCGTGCTCGCTTTGTCTGCGCGCGCCTGAAGTCCATAAAGTCCCGGGCTTTAGGGGAGAGGGTCCGGGGGAAGGCAGGGGGAGGCGAAGGGAGTCCGGGGAGAGCGGGCCGGTACCGCGGATCGTGCGCGGAGCTTTCCGTTCCTTCCGTGTCCATGATGCGCGTGGCTCCGGGTCCTGTCCCGCACTGAGCTCGCGCTGCTCCACACGAGGGGCGGGAGCGCGAGGAGGCTGGGGGAGGGGACACGCGCACGCACAGACAGACCCCGCCCCCCTCACGTGCTCGCGCACTGCTGATCTGTGCCGCGTGCTCTACAAAGCGGAATGAGCGCGAAAACACGCGGTTTCTCGCCGCGTCTGCGCCTCTGAGCTGAGATAGGACGCACTGGTCTACCGCGCGGTCACACCGACACTCAGGAGCGCGCGCGCGTGTCGCACAAGACTATGGGCCGGAGGCAGAGCGCGGCCCCGGAGCGGAGAGTGTCTCCTGTGGAAATATATGATCTGTCCTCACGCAGTCAGAAGGTCATAAAACACAGTAGCGTTTGGAGTTTCATTCTGAGACAATGACTTTATTTTGTGAGACGAGCAAAAATCTATTGATACAAACTCCTCTAATGACTCCAGGTCTGAATCATGATGACCATTTAAAATGTCAACTAGTATTATATTTAAAACCGACAAACACAGTTGATTCGTTCAAATCCTGATGGACAAAATGTGGATTATAATAATTATAATCCCAGCATGATCACATATGCCGTCATTTACATGTGTTTATCATGACGTCACTACAGAGTAACTGGGAGGGCATCTGCCACAGGGATACACTTGGATGGGAGGGTATTTGACTTATGGGGAGGGCATCTGATACATCTGTACTACACGTGCTGTTATGTGCATAGTGCTGTATGTAGGACAGGCCTGTTTTCAGCAGGATCAATGAACACAGAGAAGGAGGGGGTAGTCCTGGTTTAGTCCCAGTTTAGTCCTGGTTTAGTCCTGTGTAGGTCTGGTTTAGTCCTTTTTAATCCTGGTTAAGACCTAGTTTAGTCCTGGTCCTGCAATGCCCCAAACCAGGACTGAACCAGAACAAACCAGGACTGAACTAAACCAGGACTGAACCAGGATTAGACCAGAACAACACCAGGAAAAAAGGACTGAACCAGGACCCACCCAGAACCAAACCAGGACCAAGCCAGGACTGAACCAGGACTAGACCAAGACTAAATCAGGATTGAACCAGGACCAAACGAGGACTAAACCAAGATAATCTTTGATTATTATTTAATCTGAGTCAAAATGTGGCTTCTCCCTTTTCACTCTCCCCCTCCTCTGTGTAGGGTTTCTCTCCTCCACCTCTTTCCTCCTCTCTCTCTCTCTCTCTCTCTCTCTCTCTCTCTCTCTCTGTGGGGCTTCTCTCCTCCCTCTTTCCTCCTTCTATCCTCCCTCCCTCTTTCTTCTTCCCTCTCTCCTGGCGTTACTCCTTTCTTCTCTCTCCTGTGTGGGGTTGCACCTTCTGTCTCCTTCTCTCCCTCTTCCTGCCTCCCTTTCTCCTCCCCCTCTCTATGTGTTTGGTTTCCAGGCGACAGGTGCAGGGCTCCGATTTACCTGAGACACAGCTGTGCTCAGGCCACACCCCTCTGCGGCTTCCTCTGTCCTCAGGGGGGAAGAAGAAGAGGGGCCACTTCCTCTCATGAGAGAGGAGGAATGAAGGAGAGGAGAGAGGAGAGGAGTGAAGGAAAAGGGAGAGGAGAGGGGGCGAGAGAAGAGGAGGGGAGCGGAGCAAGGAGGAAGGGAGATCAGTGAAGGTGAAGGGAGAGCAGGGAGAGGAGGCAAGAGGAGAGAGGAGGAGTGAAGGAGAGGAGAGGTGGGAGGAGGAGAGAGGAGCGAAGGGGAGGAGAGACAAAAAGTCAGAGAGGGGAAAGGAGAAGAGTGAAGGAGAGGAGGATAGAGGAGAGAGGGGGAAAGGAGAGGAGAAGGAGGGGAGAGATCAGGAGGATAGACAAGGAGAGAGGAGTGAAGAAGCAGAGGGAAAAGGAGGAGGAGAAAGGAGAGAAGGACAGAGGAGAGGAGGGGGGAGAGAGGGAGAGACAGAAAAAAAGAGAGGAGAGAAGGAGAGAGGAGAGGAACAAAAGGACAGGACACAAAGGAAAGGAAGGAAGGGATTAGGATGCAGCCCCAGATTTTATTAATAACAGACTCAAGTTCTGTTTACACCAGATACAGAAACAAGTACTACTACTACTACTGCTACTGCTGCTACTACTGCTACTACTGCTACTGCTTCTACTACTACTGCTACTAGTACTACCACTACTGCTACTATAACTACTACTTACTAATACTGCTATTGCTACTACTACTTCTACTATTATTACTACTACTACTACTACTATTGATAATATTACAATACTCAAATTTCAAACTGGATTTCGATACTAAGGAATAGACTCGATGCTTGATACTGATCCCGATACCACGATGATAATAAAAGCACTCTTTCTTTAGACAATAGAATGTGATTTTCCATATTAAATGCTAGTACTTTCTTTTATATTCCCATGTGGTCTTATATCTGTGTAATCCTCAGTGGTCCAGGTAGGTTCCATATCCTACCTAGCAGGTAGGTCTTATACTTGTTCTGATGCAGCTCAAGATCATTCTAAAGATATTCAAGAAAAGTTCATGTTTGTCCTGTCAGTGGGGCGTTTTTAGTATCGATTTCTGTGAATAATGAGGCTCTAGTTTCGGTGCTAGTTTTAGTATCGATTATTACATTTTTTTTCTCACTAGTGTCTTAATAAACTTAATAAAGTGACCACTGTATTTTGTCATGATGATGTCACAGTTTCTGTAAATGAACTCATGATTTCAAAGAGCATCTGAGTCATCTCTGCTTCTGATTGCTCCTTCTGCTCCTCTGGCTCTGCTCCTCTGGCTCTGCTCCTCTGGCTCTGCTCCTCTGGCTCTGCTCGTGCCTGCTCCTCTGGCTCTGCTCCTGTCTGCTCCTCTGGCTCTGCTCCTCTGGCTCTGCTTCTCTGGCTCTGCTCCTCTGGCTCTGCTCCTCTGGCTCTGCTCCTCTGGCTCTGTTCCTTCTGCTCCTCTGGCTCTGCTCCTGCCTGCTCCTCTGGCTCTGCTCCTGCCTGCTCCTCTGGCTCTGTTCCTTCTGCTCCTCTGGCTCTGCTCCTCTGGCTCTGCTAATGTCCGCTCCTGTCAGTAAAAGTATCCCGGTCCATTTCTCTTTAATCCTTTTTCCATCTCTTCCACAGGAGCTGTTCATTCCAGTGGATATTTTTAGACCCCTCCCCCTCCCCCACACACTCTTCGCTCTCACCTGACCCCCCCACCCCACCCCACCCCCACTCCCCAACCATGTCTTGTACTTGTACTGTAAAACAGTACTGTTTGTGTATTTCCTGAGGGCTGAATACAGAATCTTATGGTGATATTTGGGATTAGGCAGCGTCATTAAGTTCTATGTGGTATAGTTATTTTGTGAGTTCTGTTGCAAAAGTGTAGAACTATAGTCTTTATAATCTTTGTGAAACAGGCTCACGCTTTATTTTACATTTACATCATAACTGTAGTTTAGTCAAGACAGGAGGCAGGTGAGGCAGGGGGTGACAGAGGAAGGACGGAAAGGAAGGGCTGCTGGTCTGAGAAAGGGGAGAGAGTGAAGGGCAGGTGGGTTGGGTGGGGGTTGGTGGTTTTTGGGTTATTTGAGCGTCTCACTATTTAGTTGAGATTTATTTGTTCTACAGAGCAACAAAAAGTGTTGAATGTGCCACAGGTCCTCTTCTACAGTACTGTCAAATGTAAAAGAGTCTTTAGAACGGGAAAGGAGAGGGAGAGAGGAAGAGGAGAGGAAGAGACGCAGGAGAGAGGGAGAGACACAGGAGAGAGGGAGAGGATGAGACACAGGAGAGAGGGAGAGACACAGGAGAGAGGGAGAGACACAGGAGAGAGGGAGAGACACAGGAGAGAGGGAGAGAACGAGATGCAGGAGAGAGGGAGAGACACAGGAGAGAGGGAGAGGATGAGACACAGGAGAGAGGGAGAGACACAGGAGAGAGGGAGAGGACGAGATGCAGGAGAGAGGGAGAGACACAGGAGAGAGAGAGAGGATGAGACACAGGAGAGAGGGAGAGACAGGAGAGAGGGAGAGGATGAGACACAGGAGAGAGGGAGAGACACAGGAGAGAGGGAGAGGACGAGATGCAGGAGAGAGGGAGAGACACAGGAGAGAGGGAGAGGGTGAGACACAGGAGAGAGGGAGAGAACGAGATGCAGGAGAGAGGGAGAGACACAGGAGAGAGGGAGAGGATGAGACACAGGAGAGAGGGAGAGACACAGGAGAGAGGGAGAGGACAAGAGGCAGGAGAGAGGGAGAGACAGAGGGAGAGGATGAGACACAGGAGAGAGGGAGAGACACAGGAGAGAGGGAGAGGATGAGACACAGGAGAGAGGGAGAGACAGAGGGAGAGGATGAGACACAGGAGAGAGGGAGAGGACGAGATGCAGGAGAGAGGGAGAGACATAGGAGAGAGGGAGAGGAGAGGAGGATGAGACACGGGAGAGAGGACGAGATGCAGGAGAGAGGGAGAGACACAGGAAAGAGGGAGAGAGGAGAGGAGGACGAGACACAGGAGAAAGGAAGAGACACAAGAGAGAGGTAGAGGACGAGACGCAGGAGTGAGGGAGAGACACAGGAGAGAGGGAGAGGAGGATGAAACACAGGAGAGAGGACGAGATGCAGGAGAGAGGGAGAGACATAGGAAAGAGGAAGAGTAGAGGAGGACGAGACACTGGAGAGGTAGAGACGCAGGAGAGAGGGAGAGACACGGGAGAGAGGGAGAGGATGAGACGCAGGAGAGGGAGAGACACAGGAGAGAGGGAGAGACACGGGAGAGAGGGAGAGGACGAGATGCAGGAGAGAGGGAGGGACACAGGAGAGAGGGAGAGGAGAGGAGGATGAGACACAGGAGAGAGGATGAGACGCAGGAGAGAGGGAGAGACACAGGAAAGAGGGAGAGACACAGGAAAGAGGGAGAGTAGAGGAGGACGAGACACTGGAGAGGTAGAGACGCAGGAGAGAGGGAGAGACACAGGAGAGAGGGAGAGGATGAGACGCAGGAGAGGGAGAGACACAGGAGAGAGAGAGAGGAGATGAGGACGAGACACAGGAGGGAGGGAGAGACATAGGAGAGGGAGAGAGAAACAAGAGAGCGGGAGAGACACAGGACAGATTGTGAGAGGCATAGGTGAGAGGGAGAGAGTGTGACTAGTAAGAGGAGAGAAAAGAGAAGGATGCTCAGGTGTGAGTAGAGAGAGGAGATGGGGAGAGAGGGATGGTCAGGTCTTCTCTCTCAGATTTTGTACATGTCTTCACTTCTTCAGATCTGGAAAAGTTTAAATGGCTTTTTGTTTGTTTGTTTGTTTATTTGTGTTTGTTTGTTTGTTTGTTTGTTTGTATGTATGTATGTATGTATGTATGTATGTATGTATGTATGTATGTATGTATGTATGTATGTATGTATGTATGTATGTATGTATGTATGTATGTATGTATGTATGTATGTATGTATGTATGTATGTATGTATGTATGTATGTTTGTGACAGGGCATGTGAATGGCATGTGCCACAAACATGAATGTAAACAGTGTTTTCTGAGGGGCTGGTTTCAAACAATTACAAATACATTAAATGCCCACATGAATGAGCCCTGAATGTCAGTTCAAATAAAACAACACAATCAAATAAAAACACTTGGAATAAAAGTCCACGTGAGTCTGGGTCCTCAGAAACTGTAGCTCTGTACAACAGCTCCCTCTGGTGGCACAAACAGTGTATCTCATTCTGTAAAATCACCGAACATTTGAGTTCACTTCTGGTTTAAGTTCAGATTCATAATACACAGATGTGCCTCCTGTTTCACTAAATGTGTGTGAGTGGCTTTGATTTTAGTCCCTTTAAATGACTCACGTGAAATTGGGATCAGAAACAGAACTGAAGACAGGACTTCATTGTGATTGAATAATACACCTGTCACGCATACTCAGGCTGACCAATAGGAGGACAAGGGGGCGAGGTGGACAGGGACAGAGGGACAGAGGTATAGGTGCGGAGGGGCAGGTGCGGAGAGGCAGGTGCAGAGTGGCAGGTGCAGAGGTGGACAGGGACAAATATGTACATAGATATAATAGAGACATTTCCACGATTGGCGCAGATCTGTAACTCTGTGGAGACACCACCTGATGCAAGCCTGTGTTTAGACCAGGGCTTTTCACTCCAAGTACCATCAGGTCTAAACCACGTCTAAACCATTTCTAAACCAGGTCTATACCAGGACTATTCCTAGTCTAATCTAGGACTAAACCAGGTCTAAACCAGGCCTACAACAGGACTATTCCAAAACTAAATCAGGACCAAACCAGGGGCTAAACCAGAATTAAACTAGGACTAAATCAGGGACTATTCCAGGTCAAATCTAGGGCTAAACCAGGTTTAAAATCTATAACAGGACTATTCCAGGACTAAACCAGACCTAAAACAGGAGTAAACCATGGATAAAAACAGAACTAAACCAGGACTATATCAGGGACTAAACAAGAACTGAAACAGGACTGAGCCAGGTGTCGCTGTTTGAGAGGAGGATTCGATTTCTTTCTTTGTTCAAACCTGTTCATCCTGTTTAAAGAGAAAAAGAGATAAATGAGCAACAGAAAATCTGACACACAGTGAGGGCATTTGACACACGGGGAGGGCATCTGACACACGGGGAGGGCATCTAACACACAGGGAGGGCATCTGGCACACGGGGAGGGCATCTAACACACAGGGAGGGCATCTGATACACAGATAGGGAATCTGACTCACAGGGAGTAACATTTGTTTTGAAATGTAAACATTAAATCAAGTATAGACTTGTTTACATTTGGAAAAAAAATGTGGGGTACTAAAATTAAGATTAAAGAACAAAAAAACATATTTTTAAAGGGCCCATATTAGGCTATTTTCAGCTCTATATTCTAATGTTGTTTTTTCATCACAAACAGACCTGGAGTTGTGTTTTGTTTCATTCACACATGTTTAACACACAAATCCTGCATAGTTAGGCTGAGTTCTTCTCTCAAAAAGAAAACACTGTATGGAACATACTATTCCACTTTGTGATGTCATGAGGTAATACAGGAAGTGCTCCACTGTGTTTTTAATCTCCTTCACTAGAATCATTTGGATAACTCCGGCCTGGAATTTCCAGTCTCACCTGAACTAAAGGTAAAAGGAGCTGTTAACTTGAAAACTACAGCTTCATGACATCACAAGGTGGAAGAGAGCATTTTGAGGTCTGCAGATGTAGACAGACTAATAACAAAGGGTTACTGAAACGTGTGTGAATGAAACAAAACACAACTACAGGTCTGTTTTTGATGAGGTAACAACATTATAACATGGCTTAAAGCTCACAAGAGTCAGTTTTGTGTAATATAGGATCTTTACTATTAAAATGAAGGCTAAATGTTCTACTGATTCTAAAATTCACTGTTAATGTTTTTCCTATTTTTCCCCCCTCTTTCTGTCCCTCTTCCGTGTGACTGGAGGGAGTGTCTCTCTTTCTCCCTCTCTCTCTCGTCACAGGAGGGAGTCACTCTCTCTCTCTGTCTCCCTCCTGTCCCCGTTTGTCCCTCTCTTTCTTTCTGTCCCGCTCTCTCTCTCTCTCTCTCTCTCTCTCTCTCTCTCTCTCTCTCTCTCTCTCTCTCTCCTCCTGGAGGCTTTCGGAGGAGGGCGGAGGAGGCGGAGGGAGTGTCCGGGTGGAGAGTCTCTGACGTCCGCTGAGAGCAGTGAATACTCCCGGGGAAGTGTGGGAATAACAGAGTGGGCGAGCAGCCAGAGTCCCACAGCGAGGACTAAACCGGGTATAAATCGGGACTAAACCGGATCTAAACCAGGACTAAACCGGGAGTTAACCGGGACTAAACCCGGTCTAAACCAGGATCTAAACCAGAACCTACCCCGGACCTGTGCTTCCGCCGTGTTCCTGGATGTCTGCGTAAAGGAGGTAACTGATTCTTATGGGAAAGTTACGGAGAGGCAACAGGTGCAGCGTTTAACATTATCCAAACTTTATCTAAAAATTTGACGGATTACGTAGGCCACACGCACGTCGTTTTGAACGGGAGCGCGTGCGTGGCTCCGCTGTGAGCGCGTGTTTGGTTTAGGCACTGGTTCAACGACTGCGCGTTCATTTGGAGGTTTTCATCAGTGACTTATTAAAACACTTTTTACTTTTTTGTTTTACGGGTTACGCGCGTAACATGGTGATGTCGTGGCTGTACCGGGGTGCCAAGGTTGAGTTTCTGGGGTGAGAATGTGGGCTGAGGACATTTTAGGGTCCGGAGCGCCCGCGTCCTTCCCGCGGTGCTGGTGGGGTCCGGGTTAGTCGTGTTTGCACAGGCGAGATAAAGCGCAGCGCTGCGGCCTTGGAGCGCAGAGGACAGAGACAGAAGCGATAAAGACACAGAAAACACACGACTGAAACACGAGAAAAACTGAATCTCTCACAGTTTGTTTCTCTGCTCTGATGAGATCTTCTGCTCTGAGACTCTTACTGAGTCAATCACAGAAAACAAGAACACTTAGGGGCGTTCACTCTCAACACACCACACCAAGAGAATGACTAAACTCAACTGGCTTTAAACCAGGAAACCAGGAATAAAACCAGGACTAAAATATACGAGACTAAACCAAGACTAAAGGAGAACCAAAACGTACACGACTAAATCAGGACTAAACCAGGACTAAAGCAGGACTAAGACATGCAGGACTAAAGCAGGACTAAAACAGGACTAAAGCAGGGACTAAAACATGAAGGACTAAACCAGGGACTTAACCAGGACTAAAACATGCAGGACTAGGCAGAACTCCATAAAACATTTGTGTATGCGTTTCACTCACCTTGAGCTGAACCTGAGCAGCCTGAGGTGGACCAGCTGAACTAAACTAAACTCAAATTGACAACTCAGAAAAATGTTTGTTCAAATCCAGAGTCTTACCTTGCACATTAGTGGTGTGATTTTCCAGTAAGAGTACTTTACTACTGCAGTAACTACAACAACTCCTGTGAGTGACAAAAGCTACATGTTCAGTATTAGATTTAAACATTTGTATATCTGAGATACAGAAACTCTCATCATAAATCACATGTTACACTGTCAGCACAGTCAGTACTTTTACCACACCCTACTTTTACTACAGTTCTCAATACTACTACTACATCTTCTACTATTGATACTACTACTATTGTAGTACTCCAGGTTCAGTGCAGTAAAATTGTCTTTTCTCATGTGTTTGTGCAGGTGAAAGTTTAGCTTTTCCTGTGACACAAACACACATGCACGTGCAAACACACATCCATGTTCACACACTCGCATGCACACGCACAAACACACACATGCACACACACATAGATGTGCATGTACACATGCACACACACTCACACATATGCACACAGAGGACACTGACACTCAGGGTACAAACCATAGACTGTATATGATACTAACGTGTCAGTAACCTGTCAAACAGAGACAGCAATCGTCTTGGTAATTATAAAGGTACTGCAGATGTTGAGGTGATAATGCCCTCTGTCACTACGTTTCCACACACCAGGAAAACCAGATAATGCCATGAAAACCAGACAACGCCATGAAAACCAGACAACGCCATGAAAACCAGACAACACCATGAAAACCAAACAATGCCATGAAAACCAGATAATTCCAGAAAAAACAGATAATGTGAGGAAAACTAGATAACGTCAGGAAAACCAGATAATGCCACAAGAACCGGATAACCTTAGGAAAACCAGATAACACTAGGAAAACCGGATAACGTTGGGAAAGCCAGGTCACCAGCCTAGTCCAATTTAAATTGCATTTTTTAAATGTGTGTAAACACAGGAACTACGTCACATCACTTTGCCCAAAGAGCTGCAGCCTGTGACCAACCAGCCATATCACATGTGATCAGTATCATACATGTAAAATTAATGTGTTTCCACTATAGAGAGTACATATAAATGGATATAGCTAACCTGGTAGCTGCCGCATTCTAACGTGGAAGGGCTCCAGATGAGCTGCTATAACTGCTATCCTAAATCGACGTGTACACTGTCATACATGATCAGTGTCATACATGTTCACTAGCATACTTGTTCAATGTCATACGTATTCATTGTCATAGTGTTCAGTGTAATACAAGTTCAACATCACACATGTTCAATGTCATACATGTTCAGGGGTATACATCTTCAGTGGCATACGTGGTGTCATACATGTTCATTGTCATAGTGTTCAGTGTCATATGTGTTCAGCATCATCCATGTACAGTCAGTGTCATATGTGTTCAGAGCCATGCATGTTCAGTGTCATACTATGAGTTCAGTGTCAACGTGTTCAGTGGCATACATGTTCAGTGTCATATGTGTACAGAATCATACATGTTCAGTGTCTTACGTGTTCAGTGCCATGCATGTTCAGTGTTATACTATGAGTTCAGCGTCATGCTTGTTCAGTGCCATGCATGTTCAGTGTCATACTATGAGTTCAGCGTCATACATGTTCAGTGCCATGTGTTCAATGTTATATGTGTTCAGTGTCATACATGTTCAATGTCACGTGTTCAGTGTCATTTGTGTTCAGTGTCACACGCTCAGTGTCATTTGTGTTCAGTGTCACGCGCTCAGTGTCATTTGTGTTCAGTGTCATACGTGTTCAGTGTCATTTGTGTTCAGTGTCATATGTATTCAGTGTCATTTGTGTTCAGTGTCATATGTGTTCAGTGTCATTTGTGTTCAGTGTCATATGTGTTCAGTGTCATTTGTGTTCAGTGCCATATGTGTTCAGTGTCATTTGTGTTCTGTGTCATATGTGTTCAGTGTCATTTGTGTTCAGTGTCATATGTGTTGTGTCATTTGTGTTCAGTGTCATATGTGTTCAGTGTCATTTGTGCTCAGTGTCATATGTTCAGTGTCATATGTGTTCAGTGTCATTTATGTTCAGTGTCATATGTGTTCAGTGTCATTTGTGTTCAGTGTCATATGTGTTCAGTGTCATTTATGTTCAGTGTCATATGTGTTCAGTGTCATTTGTGTTCAGTGTCATTTGTGTTCAGTGTCATATGTGTTCAGTGTCATTTGTGTTCAGTGTCACGTGCTCAGTGTCATATGTGTTCAGTGTCATTTGTGTTCAGTGTCATTTGTGTTCAGTGTCATGTGTTCAGTGTCATATGTGTTCAGTGTCATATGTGTTCAGTGTCATTTGTGTTCAGTGTCATTTGTGTTCAGTGTCATACGTGATCAGTGACATATGTGTTCAGTGTCATTTGTGTTCAGTGTCATACGTGATCAGTGATATATCTCAGACCTCAGTTTGAGAATCATTTCACAAACAGCAGCACGCCCTGTTTCCTGTGAAAAACACATGCAAATCACTCTTTCTCTTCTCTCTCTCTCCTCTCTTCATCGCCCTGTTTCCACTCTTCCTCCCTCGGCTTCTTTCGCCTCTCCTCCCTCTTCCCTCATTCCCATTCTCTTCTTCACTCCCCTCCCTCCTTCTCTCTTTCCCTCCATCTTACTCTCTCCTGTTTTTTCTTTCCGCACAAATGAAGTAACTGAAGTAAATGAAGTAAAAGTGAAGTCATCTTGTTCTAAACCAAACTGCTCCTCCTGTATCTATTTTCACTCCTCCTGAAAAATATACAATTTTTTTCCCCCAGTTTAGTCATTTTTTTAGGTTTCAAATTTTACTTCAAATCATGACATCATGCAAGGGAATTTCATAACACTTAGCTAGTAACTATGTTTACACTGGGCCAAAACTCCTCTAATATACACAGAGATTAATATCCCAGTGCGATCATCAATATGTTTTAGAACTTTCTTCTTTCTGTCCGGTCCCAACCTACACGTATGATAAATGTACAACACGTGTATGGCTCACACATGGATTATGAGGAGGAGAGAAAAAAATTACACTTCAATTTGAAATAAATAGAAAGAGATTTACAAATGTGACACTGGAGAGACAGGTCTGACTCCTCCTACTGGTCCAACTAGAACTGCTCCTCTGGAATTTACACTCAGGAAAGATGAGGGAGAGTGAGTAGGAGAGGAGAAGAGAGGGGAAAGAGGAAGCAGAGAGAGGGAGAGAAAGAAGGAGAGGAGAGAAGGAGAGGTAGGGGTGAGGAGAGTAGCAGAGAAAAAAGGAGGAGAGAGAGAGTAGGGGAAGAGGAGGAAAGGGAGAAGACAAGTAGGAGGCGGCAAGAGGAGGCAGCAAGAGGACGAGAAGGAGAAAGGAGAGGAGAGAAAGAAGGAGGAAGAAAGGATGAGGAGGATTGAGGAGAGGAAGAAGGGAGGAGAGGAGAGTGCAGATGAGAGAGTAGAAAAGGAGAGAGGAGACAGGAGAAGGACTGAAGAGGAGGAGAGAGGACAAGAAGGGGAGATGAGAGGAGGAGAGGACGTGAGAAGAGTGTGGAGAGGAGTGTGCAGAGGAGTGTGCAGAGGAGTGTGCAGAGGAGTGTGCAGAGGAGTGTGGAGAGGAGTGTGCAGAGGAGTGTGCAGAGGAGTGCGCAGAGGAGTGTGGAGAGGAGTGTGCAGAGGAGTGCGCAGAGGAGTGAGGGTTTGACTCCGCCTTCAGGTCGGACCTGCTCCTCTGGAATGACACATGTTCTGTGGAGCTGCATACTTTGACATTTACTCGTGTGTACTTCATGTGTATTACTGTAGGGCATCTGGGGTAAACAATGTGAAACAATGAGAAAGCTAATTAAATGTCGTGAGCGCAGTTAGGGGACCAATCGATCAGAAGCACGTGTTTAGTCAGCTGCAGACTTAATCTTCACTGTGATTGGTGAAACCCTCCTGTCATTCACACAGAGACTGGCGAATCAGAGGAGCAGGTGTTTGCCTCATGTGTTCTCCCATTTGTCTCCACAGATCTTCAGAAGATGGAGAGTTCTGTGGAGGCTTCCTCCACCTCCAAACCGGCGCTGGCTCCTAAACCCCGTCTGACCCCAAAACCCTTCTCTCTGCAGAATCCCACCAAGCTCAAGTCCTTCAGCGCACCCAAGCTCCCCACGTCTCCTAAATCAGGGAGTCTACAGGCAGAATCCACCACAACACCCAAACCAAACACCACACCAGCCAAACCAGGAAGTTTAGAGACCGGGTCCACCAGAACTACATCTAAACCAGGGAATCTAACCACAAATTCAACCGAGACCAAATCCAGCAGGACACCTCCCCAAACGTCTGTTCAGAACGTGCCGGAGAACGCAGATGTCACTGATTCTAAAGGGACCAAACCAGGAGAAGTGCCCATCTCAGAACCTAAGGAAAAGATAACCAATGTGGAAACAAAGGACAGAAGAGAGGAGGAGAGGAGGATGGAGGAGGAGTGGAGGAGGGAGGAGCAGAGGAACGATGAGGTGGTGCTCAGACACTCTCTATCTCCATGGATAGGGAGCAGAAAGCGTCTCTCCTCTGACCTCGTGTCCAAGTTTGAAAATGGAGGTCTGAATGTGCATCCGGTCACTACAGCAATGCCCAAAACAGACGAGAAGAACGAGAAGAACGAAAAGAATGAAAAGAATGAAAAGAACGCAGAGGGTGAGAAGAACACAGAGAACACGGAGAACGAGAGGAACGTGATAGTGGAGAGTGGAGGGAGCATCAAACAAAGAATCAGTCAGCTGTTTGACTCAACGAGAGAGGAGGAGAGAAGGAGAGAAGAAGAGATGAGAGAGGAGGAGAGGAGGGAGGATGAAAAGAGAGAGGAGGAGAGAAGGGAGCAGGAGAGGGAAGAGGAGAGAAAGAGGGAGGAGATGAAGAGAGAGATGGAAAGAAGGGAGGAGCAGAAAAGGATGGAGGAGAGGAGGGAGCAGGAGAGGAGAGAGGAGGCAAGGAGACAAGAGGCCATCAAAGAACAACAAAGGAGGGAGGAAGAAAGGAGGATGGAGGAGAGAAGGATAGAGGAGGAGAGGAAAGAACAACAAAGGAGAGAGGATGAGAGGAGGATGGAGGAGAGAAAGACTGAGGAGCGAACGATGGAGGAGGAGAGGAGACGAGAGGAGGAGAGGAAAGAACAACAGAGAGAGGAAGCGAGGAGAATGGAGCAGAGAAGGAAGGAGGAAGAGAGGAGACGAGAGGAGGAGAGGAAAGAACAACAAAGAGAGGAAGAGTGGAGGATGGAGAAGAGAAAGATGGAGGAAGAGAGGAGACTAGAGGAAGAGAGGAAAGAACAACAGAGAGAGGAAGAGTGGAGGATGGAGAAGAGAAGGATGGAGGAAGAGAGGAGACTAGAGGAGGAGAGGAAAGAACAACAGAGAGAGGAAGAGAGGAGGATGGAGAAAAGAAGGATGGAGGAAGAGAGGAGACGAGAGGAGGAGAGTAAAGAACAACAGAGAGAGGAAGAGTGGAGGATGGAGCAGAGAAGGATAGAGGAAGAGAGGAGACGAGAGGAGGAGAGGAAAGAAAAACAGAGAGAAGAAGAGAGGAGGATGGAGAAGAGAAGGATGGAGGAAGAGAGGAGGCGAGAGGAGGAGAGGAAAGAACAACAGAGAGAGGAAGAGTGGAGGATGGAGCAGAGAAGGATGGAGGAAGAGAGGAGACGAGAGGAGGAGAGGAAAGAACAACAAAGGAGAGAGGAAGAGAGGAGAATGGAGGAGAGGAGACGAGAGGAGGAGAGGAAAGAACAAGAGAGGAAAGAGGAAGAGAGGAAGATGGAGCAGAGAAGGATGGAGGAAGACAGGAGACGAGAGGAGGAGAGGAGGAAGGAGGAGCTGCAGTCCAGAAGGTGAGCACTGCGCCCTCTGCTGGTGCATAGGGGTGTAAATGAGGTTATAAACAATAGTTAAATACAGTCTCACTTTGACTTGTAGCTGTAGTAGTAGTGGCTGGAGTAGCAGCAGTGTTTGAAGCAGCAGCAGTAGTAGCAGTAGCACCATAGTAGTAGTAGTAGTAGTAGTAGTAGTAGTAGTAGTAGTAGTAGTAGTAGTAGTAGTAGTAGTAGTAGTAGTAGTAGTAGTATCAATACTAGCAGTATTTGGAGCAGTAGTAGAGACAGTGTCCTCTTCGAGCTGCAAGTCCAGAACTGTTCAGATATTTGGATAAATATTTTCCAACACTCAGATTCACGTCCAGACAAGAGAGGTATTTAAACTGCTACTTCTACTACTACTACTACTACTACTGCTATTACTACTACTAATGCTATGAACACTACTACTACTACTACTACTACTAGGCTACTGCTACTGCTACTGCTACTGCTACTGCTATTGCTACTGCTACTACTACTACTACTACTACCAGTGATGAGAAGAATACTACTGCTGTTTTTACTGTGTCTATCTCTTTTTTTTAGCCTTTGTATTGATACTTTGTGGTGACATCATGGCGGGGTGGGGTGGGGGGGTTGTGCATGTATCTCTATGATGGAATGTTCAGCAGTTACCATGGTGACACAATGCACACATTAGCAAACACTGAAATTCAAGAACGTGCAAGCATTCATGGTCCTGTTTAGGAGTTTGATTTTCAACAAAAAAGTGACAGTAAGTTACAGTTGGCTAATGCGAGCTAGCTTATGACTGTAATGTTATTTGAGAGAAACTTGATCACATGTTGTAGTTCAGATAAGTCAGTTCTTTATGGTCAGATTGTGTTAAAATAAAGCTCAGATTAAAATCTAACAAAGCCTCAGACAGAGCAGTGCCTATGGTTAGCACTGCACCCAAAGGAAATGCTGATGACCTCAGCTGCAAAGTATCAACATTATACTGGTTTAGCCCTGGATTTGTCTTGATCCTGGTTTAGTCCTGGTTTAGTTCTGGTTTAGTCCTGCTTTAGTCCTGGTTTAGTCCTGCTTTAGTACTGGTTTAGTCCTGCTTTAGTCCTGGTTTAGTCCTGCTTTAGTCCTGATTTAGTCCTGGTTTAGTTCTGGTTTAGTCCTGGTTTAGTCCTGCTTTACTTCTGGTTTGGTCCTGGTTTAGTTCTGGTTTAGTTCTGGTTTAGTCCTGGTTTAGTCCTGGTTTAGTCCTGGTTTAGTCCTTGTTTAGTCCTGATTTAGTCCTGGTTTAGTTCTGGTTTAGTCCTGGTTTAGTTCTGGTTTAGTTCTGGTTTAGTCCTGGTTTAGTCCTTGTTTAGTCCTTGTTTAGTCCTGCTTTAGTCCTGCTTTAGTTCTGCTTTAGTCCTGGTTTAGTCCTGGTTTAGTCCTGATTTAGTCCTGATTTAGTCCTGATTTAGTCCTGCTTTAGTTCTGGTTTAGTCCTGGTTATAATTCTGGTTTAGTCCTGGTTTAGTTCTGGTTTAGTCCTGGTTTAGCCCTGGTTTAGTCCTTGTTTAGTCCTGGTTTAGTCCTGGTTTAGCCCTGGTTTAGTCCTTGTTTAGTCCTGGTTTAGTCCTGATTTAGTCCTTTTTTAGTTTAGTAGTGATTTACTTGGTGAACTAGCACAGACTGAAAACTTGTTGTTTATCTTTCAGGTTTGACCCAGACCGAACACGGATCATCTCAGACGGTTTGGAGCAGACGAGAGGAGCGAAGGAGGAGGAGAGAGAGGAGAAGAGAGAGGAGGGAGTGTTTAACCGTAGGAGCGAGAAGAAGAGGCGATCTGTGAGGTTTGGCGTTGTAGAGACCGATGACGGAACGCCTCCCATTATCCTGGGACCTGACCCAAGCAGCGATGAAGAGGAGGAGGACAAGAATGAGAGAAGGAGGAGAGAGAGGGAGGAGGAGGAGAAGAGGCTGCATGAGGAGTTTGAACTGAGACGAAAGAGGGAGGAGAGAGTGGAGGGCAGAGATGAGGGGGAGGGAGACACAGAGGAGGAGGGAAGGAAAGGAGAGGAGGAGGACAGAAAGAGAAGAGAGGAGGAGGAGGAGAGACTGAGAGAAGTTGAGCGACAAAAGATGGTGGAAGAGATGGAGAGACAAAAACAACAAGAGGAGAGGAAGAGGCAGAGGAGAGAGGAGGAGCAGAGGAGGAGAGAGGAGGAGCAGGAGAGGAGAGAGAAGGAGCAGAGAAGGATAGAGGAGGAGCAGAGGAGGAGAGAGGAGGAGCAGAGGAGGGGAGAGGAGGAGCAGGAGAGGAGAGAGAAGGAGCAGAGAAGGATAGAGGAGGAGCAGAGGAGGAGAGAGGAAGAGGAGAGAAGGATAGAGGGGGAGCAGAGGAGGAGAAAGGAGGAGCAGACGAGGAGGACAGAGGAGGCACACTACCCCCTCCTCCCCTCTGGACTCTCAGGAGGAGACCAGGGCAATGTAGATTTTGAAGATTTCTCAGTGAAAAAGTCTCTCATCGACAGCGTGGACTTTGACGACTTTTCTGTGAAACCAAAAAGACGGAGCTCCAGAGCGGACACCAAAGGAATGAGAGAAGAGAGAGGAGAGGAGGCGAGGTGGAGGGATGAGAGGAAAAGAGAGGAGACAAGAAGGGAGGAGGTGCAGGTGGCCCACAGGCAGGAGCTGAAGGCGGTCAGAGGGGTAGAGGAGAGCAGACCCGCCATGGAGGAACTGAAATGGAGAGAGAGGATGGAGGAGTTCAGTGTGGAGAGGGGGATGGAGGCAGAGAGATGGAGGGAGGAGGAGAAACGAGAGGAGGAGCGAGGAGAGGAGCCAGTGGATACCATAAATATGATGACACCGCAGCAGGAGGAGCAGTCTGTGGATGGAGAGATGGAGGAGGAGGAGAGCGCAGAGGAGGAGACCAGGCCGACGGATGGCCCACGAGAGACGATAGAGAGAGACACCGCTCTGCAGGTGAGAAACCAAAATGTTCTACTGAAGAGGGGCAGAAGAGCAGAAGAGAGGGGCAGAGGAGCAGAGGAGAGGGGCAGAGGACAGGGACAGAGGAGCAGAGGGGCAGGGGAGAGGGGCAGAGAAGCAGAAGAGAGGGGCTCGTCTCTCTCCTTTCCTCCTTAACTCCTCTCTCTGTTTCTCTCTCCTCCTCCTCCCCTCTCTCGTTTCATCACACAGGGTTAAAGCCCCACTGCGGGACATTTCTTCACATTAGAACAGGGTTACTTTGAGGGATGCCTCTCAGATGTTTGAGGTCTGTTCTTGTCTAGGCCTGTCTCTGGTTTCTCTGAGTCTGAGCTGTTCTGACCTGATCCAGATTCCAGTAAAGTCTAAAGGACAAACAGGGACAAACAGGGACAGACAAGGCCAAACAGGGACAGACAGGGACAGGGACGGACAGGGACAGACAGGGAAAGACAAGGCCAAAATGGGACAGATAGGGGCAGACACTGTTAAAGAGGGCCAAACAGGGACAACCAGGGACAACCAGGGACAAACAGGGACAGCCAGGGACAAACACAGGCAGACAGGGATATACAGGGACAAACAGAGACAAACGGGAACAAACCAGGCCCAAGTGAGACAGGTCTGCTGAGAAACCAGGGCAAAGGAATCTAAAGTTACACACACACACACACACACAAATACATACACACAGATGCATGCAGACACACAGACACACACATACAAACACACACACAGATACACACATACAAACACACACACAGATACACACACAAACGCACAGACAGATACACATGCAGACACAGACACAAACATACATACAGACACACACACAGACGCACACAAACACACACTCTGTCAGTCAGAGAGTGACTTCAACAAAATGAACATATGAAACAGCAGCAACCAAAGTTTAGTTTAAACCATAGACTGTATATATATATATATATATATATATATATATATATATATATAAAAATGGACATAGCTAACAGACTAGCCACCTCGTTCACAATAGGAAGTGATCAGGGGCGTGCTTTCGGCTCCATCAACCATTAGAAAACTGTGGCCTCTCTCTGTAACTGCTGCTGCCATCCTCGTCATTTTGGTCTTAAAATGTTTGTATTGACCCGCTTTACATGATCCTGGTGTTTTTATTTCACTACTGTGTCCATAATTCAAGATATGAACATTAATAACAGACAAATCAGCTGCCTTCTTTCCCCAAAGTTGCTCCTATGTTTGATTGACAACGTTGCTAAGTGCTGGTCCTCTGCTAAACCAGTGGTGTGGGCGGGAAGGGGCCTTACGTTCCACAGCCTCTCTCCAGATTGGCTCTTTGGTTGCTATGATACTCGCAGTTGGAATTCCACTAGCCTGGATGAGCTTCATTTGGCCGGAGCCAAACGCTATGGGTGATGTGACTTAGTCCACTTCTTCATGAAGTCTATGGTTTAAACATTTATCAAGGGGATTGTAGAGTGGGTTATTGGGCTTTTGGTGGGTTTGGGAGGAGTGGGGCAGTGAGGTAATGAGACACAGAGACACACAGACACAGAGAAACAGAAGGACAGAGACACAGAGAAACAGAGGGACAGAGACACACAGAAAAAGAGGGACAGAGACAGAGGGAGAGACACACGACATAAAGGGACAGAAGCACACAGACATAAAGGGAAGGAGGCACACAGGCACAGAGGGACACTGAGGCATAGAAACAGACACTCACAGAGGGACAGACACAGAGACAGAGGGACAGAGACACACAGACACAGAGGGACAGAGACATAGAGGGGAAGAACGGACAGACCCAGAGGTGCAAATACACAAAGACACAGTCATAGAGACACAGACACAGAGGGACAGAGACACAGAAGGGACATGTTTTCATTATTATCCACAGAAACACAGAGTGCAGAAAGAAGAGATTTCTGCTTTTGTGGAGAAAAAACGTAAACAAATGTTTTTCTGTTCTGCTGTTGTGACACTTCAGCCAATCAGACTGGAGTATTCGTTTGAACCACCTGATAGGTCCTGACCGCTCTCAGTTTGGTCTGTGCATGTTGTTATCCTCCTCAGAGTTTAGACAGGCCCAGCCTTTTCTGTCAGGTACAATTACATTATTGTTACAATTTTATGAGTCACATTCACCTGAGTACATTCTGTCTCTGTGAGTGTGTGAGGGCGTGCATGTGGGTGGGGGTGCGTGTGTGTGTGTGAAGGCGTGCACATTGCAAATTCAATTGTATTTGTCATCATTTGAAACTCGTTTGACTAAATGTGTTTCACTGGACATTTTAAACATAATTATAAACTGACACAGAGCAACAGGTTTCACCACATGACCAGAAGGTGACCGCTCCTACCTGAGATTAGAACCCACAACCTCCCTGTACCTGCAGCTGCTTCAGAAGGGCTGCATGTGATGAGGGAATTAAAAATATTATTTTTGAAGTTTAGTTTAAAGTCTTTTCTACATTTTTACAAAGGCACAAATCCCGAGTGACCCAAGAGCGACCGAGGGGAAGAAGCCAGCGACAGAGGAGGAGGAGCCAGAGCCCGAGGAGGAGGAGTCAGAGAAGCAGAGACACCCATCCACTCACACATACAGGTGAATGGTCACATTTTTCTGTATCATCATACACAGAGCCTCCCACAGTTCCCTGAGTCTGTACAGATTTGTAGTGTTTGATTGTGTGAGTGCTTTTAGACCTGATGCACTGACACAGATCACCTAACTTCTTTAAACTGTCTAGAACATAGACATATATTAGTAGACGTGACGTTCAATGCTAATGATATTATCCACTTAGCAACACCACAATTAGGTCAGAGCGTGGTTTAAACTGCTGAGTATATAAAGATTTTGATGTCTTATTTTAGATGAAATCCTGGAAGCTTAATAAGATCTGAAGATGAACCAAACATAACGTATTGTTTTCAGTTGCCTGTGCTCACTGGAGCGAGATCTTCCCCAAATAATTTTTTCTTCTGCATTATTTTCTCAATGTGAGCTAGCACATCCCACTGTGTGACAACAGAAACATGGACCACGTCATCACTTCTGACCAATCAGAGTGATAACTTCTAACGTAGTGTTAGAGCGGTCTCATAGTGGAGCAAGGATAAAGCATACAAAGCTAACTTTTAGGTGCTTTGAGGATTTAAACATTCTAAAAAGTTCATGGTATGACAATAGAAAACAATCCTACAGAATCGGCCCATTGTGAAAGCTGTGGACACCCTGTTAGAAACAGGCTGTTTGCATTCACATGCATTGTGCTCTTGGGGAGAATTCTTTGCGGGACGCAGCTCCTGGGAGCTACAATACCTGGAATGGCTACTAGTCGATCTCACTCCAGTACAGAGGGGGAATGTATTATCCAGTTGTCCAGTGTTTAGTTGTGGGGCCCCTTTCTGCTTTAGCCTTTGTTTTGTGTGTTTTCAGGTTTGAGTCTCTGGAGGGCTCCAATGAGTCACACACTGAAGAACCAGAAGAACTTTCTCTCTTCCCCGACGTGAGTCATCCTCTGCACCTCCTCATCCTCTCTTCTGCTCCTCTCCTCTGACCCTCTCTTCTGCTCCTTTGACCTTCTCCTCTCTCCTCTCTTTTGCTCCTCTCCTCAGGTGACACCTCTCCTGGACTCCAAAATTCAGAAGTCAAAGGTGGATTTGGGGAGGAGGAGGAGCAGAAGCAGAAATCCTCGCTCGATTCGACTTACGGCAGAAGAGGCGCGGGACTGGAGAAGCTGTGATTCCACAGGTACTATTACTATTACTACTACTGCTGCTTCTAATAATAATAATACTACACCTCTATCTGTTCTCCAGCTTCATGGCTCTCCCTTCCCTCTTCTTCACTCATGTCCTTCTCTCCCTCTTGTTTTAACCCCTCCCACTCTACCTCTTATATCCTTCTCTCATTTCTCTCATGTACTTCTTTCTCACATCCCTCTCTCTGACCCATCCTTCACTCTCTCTCCTTTCACCCTCTACCCTCATGTACTCTCTCATTCCTCCCTCTCTCTCTCTCTCCTCAGACAGTCCGGTCCTTGTCAGGTTAGACTCACCTGTGGAGGAGCCTCCATTGAAACAGCGCCACCAGAGGGTCAATCTTTTCCCTGGGACTAGTCCTGCGGCTCTCATCGTATGTAACAATACACTGTCCACTGTGCACCTGTCCCACCTGTACAATACATCTGTACAACACACCTGTTCACCTGTACAATACACCTGCCACATGTACAATACACCTGTATACACTATAGAGTCCATGTGTCCCACACTCACATAATTTAAAAGTCCTGTTTCAAATGTGAAGTCCTGAAGATGAAATATATGGTACAGCAGAGTGCAGTGTATAAAAGTTTCTCGGGAGGGGGGTTCTCTACCTGCTTATGTCCATGGAGTATTGTGATGGGGTTAGAGGTGGGATCTGCATGGAGATGTGGCGGTCACCGTGGACAAGGGATGCTTACTATGGATACGTGATTGTTCACACCTGCTGAAGTTTGATGTTGGGCTGTGGCCATACTGGCTTGTGAAAGCCTGTTTTTGTCAGCCCTCTTTTGCTAAGAAAGGCTGAGCCTGGATAGTACTTGGATGGGAGACTGCTGGGAATACCAGGTGCCACAGTGGAGTGCTAGAAGAAAAAACTATCATCGTGTTCTTCGGCAAGACACTTCACCTACATTGCCTAGTATTAATGTGGTGTGTGAGTGTGTTGGTTGTTATTGTTATTATTTTTGTTTTTTTGTCTCAGGCCCAGATAAAGAAGAGGACCTCAGAGCGACACCCAGAGGTACAGGAGAGCACTGAAAATGGACGTGAGGAGAGGGCAGAGTCAGAGGAGGCGACAGGTGTGCCCCTGTCACGCTCCCCCCGGCCCTCTCGCCAAATGGCAGGTGCAATGATGGTGCTACCCCCTATGGACTCAGCAGGGTAAGGGCTCCACTCCATTGTAAATGTGTCAGATGCCCTCCCTTCCCCCAGTATTCCTGTGTGTCAAATGACCTTCCATCCTCCTGTATCCGTGTGTGTCAGATCCCTGTAGCGTTAGACTGAGATGGGGGCAGGCCAAATGTCTGTAGTGAATCTGCAGATGATGTTTCTGTTTCAGTGGTGGCTTGTCTCCTGCTTGGCTCAAAGAACTCAAGTCCAAGAAGAAAATGCAGGATGGAGAAGCTTAGCCTGAGGTAAAAGATGAATCTGAACTTTAAACTCATCCAACAATCCCACGCATTTCAGAACATTTTTAGAGGTCTAAACTACAGAGTTATCAGCTTTTACACCCCATGGAGACACAGGGAGGGCATCTATGTACATCAAACTTTAACCTGTAAAAGTATATTATTATTATTATTTTAAAAGAACCGTAAGATTTAGATTTGAAATTCCATAAACTTGTTCAAAACAAGTCTGCATAATCCCTCAGTCGTCCAGGTCTGATCCATAGCAAACTTCAATCTGTCAACTGGACAAATAGTTGTAGGAGTGAAGACATTTCGCTGCTTATCCAAGCCACTTCTTCGGTTCTGGTCAGATTACTGGTGGACACTGCCTTATATCTATATATAAAACTGGAGACAATAGCTGTTTACAGTTTCAGTGTAGTTAGCCCCTCCCTTCAGATAGATATAAAACAAATATAACTTCTAATGCTGGTTTAGTCTTAATCGCAAAAAGCATTGGACATAATGTCGCATTTATATTCCAATGTTATAATTTGGTGTTTTGGTTCAAGACAATTATCCAATCAGAAAGCAGAATGAGACTCTCATTTTAGTTGCCAGTTCCAGTGCAGAAATCCAGCTGGTTTAAACCTAAAAGGACTCTCTGATCTGAATGGTCACTACCTAAACCCCAGCACCTGCAACCAATCATGAATCAGTGCTAGTGCAGCCTCTGTAGCTCAGTGAGTGAATTCTGGAGGTTCTTTCACAGGCCTATCCATATACTGAGAAAGAGACAAACGTGTATGTTTCTCTTATCTGCAGGGTAAGGCTCTGGGCACACATGTTCAGTTGTGATTGTAGTACATTTTACAGTAAGAGAGCAGGATATAGACAGTTCCTTTAATGTACACTTTTGTCACTCATGTAGGGCAGGGTGAGTGCAGTTGCAATTCAAAGCAGAAGTTAATTAATCACATTGTATTACAGTGTTTTAGTAACTGATAGAGTAATAAAATTGAAATGCTGTTTGGTTAAATGTTGCTTATTAACAGAATAATAACAGATTCCATGTTTCTCAGGTGAGGAGCAGGCCCCTGAGATCTCCTCTCAGACTGTATAGAGTCTTCTACAGACTATATATATATATATATATATATATATATATATATATATATATATATATATATAGATTGAGTGTATGCTCCCTGGAACATTCCTGAAGTTTGTCAACTCTGGAGTACACCTGAGGCCAAACTACTTTGAATAATGTAAATAAGGCATGACTGCTGCATCTCATGCAAAATGAGATGCATGCCAAGAAGGACAGGAGATAAGGGATGGAGGGGGAAGGAGAGGGAGGCGAGGGAGAGAGCAAGGGATAGAGAGAGGGAGGGCCCACAGACTGCATATATAAATGGATATTGCCAATAGTCACAACCAAATTCCAAACAGAAAGTAAGCATGGGTGAGCTTTGACTCGCCCATGCTTACGTAACCATTCTGGCTTTCATTTACTTTTTCTGTAGAAAAAACATGGTCCCTCTCTCTGTAATTGCTGCTGTCAGACCCGTAATTCTGACCTTAAAGGCTGGTTTTAAACCGCTTAACATGATCCTGGGGTTTTTATTTCACTGTTGTCCCTAAAGATATTAACATTAATAACAGACCAATCAGGTGCCTTCTTTTCATGAGGTTGCTCTCGCTAGTGTTAGCTACAGGTTTAATTCATGGGGGGGGGGCACTGTCTTCAACAGACTCCCCTCAGGGCTGTGACATAAGGGTAATTTTAAACTCTGGGTTCTTTAATTTTTTTTTTTTTTTTTTTTTTTGAGATTTTTATAGTTACAGATTTGTACAGATTTGTTAAGATAACGATGTGCGGACTGAAATCCTTTGCATAGAGAATGATTTACAAAAGTATTTTTTTCTGAATATATCAAACTGTACATTATTCTTATGTTGTCTCTGTGATATGATCTGTTCGGTGCAGCCCTTTGGACAGAAAACTGTGGATTTGAAATGGATTCTATGTAAATATATAGAGATAAGATTGTAGCTGTTAGCCTCAGGTCTCATGCACTTTATGAAACTGACCGCCCTTTGGCTCCTGATGCCAAAGGTCTAACACACGTGTGCCTTATCCGCGTTTACTGTAAATGCTTTGAAACAAAAGCCATGTTTTACACTGTGGGAAACAGGGATTTTATTAAAGATTTTATATGTAAACTATTTGTGTGTTTCTTGTTTTTGATTCTGAATATTTCTACCCCAGATGAATCAGGACAGTCAAGCTTCATATTCTAACGTCATCAAGTCAGGACACCGTGCTTTATCACTATCTGGCATTATGAAGCTCCACAGTGACTGCCCACCCATGGTTCCAGAACTAAATTTCCAATTCATTTTTTTCATACTTTAAGAGAAAAAAAAAATGTAATTAAATGTTGGAAAGCTTCCTCAGGGATACTCGGGTACTTGGTGATGAATTACCACAAGACCTGTACTTTGATTACAAATCTGTTTATGAAATTTTATAAACTGATAAGTTATTCAAACATTTAGCAGAATCTTGCATTTTAAGCTTAATGAAACTAATATTTTATGAAATACTCATATCACTCACCCAAATGAGATTGTGAACATAAATTATTATCATTATTACCTAGATAATTCAATAGAAATTAGTCAAATTAACTCTCGTCTTTGTTTTTTCTTTTTTTGTGACATTTACTAAGCGCATTGCTGCTGACCCTTGGTTGTCACACGTTTTAGTCTCACCTGTTTCCTCTTTTTACAGTCTCTCAAACCTTTTTGTCACATTTTGATCGGAGGGTCTCACCTTCGTTCTTTGTGTTGCTTTAGAGCGTTTTATTTGAAGAAATGCCAGGGAGATTTTCTAAAAGTAAACGTGTTCGGATCTTCCGCTGCTGTAGGAGGGAGGCGCTCGGTAATTGGTGGAACAGAGCACTAGTCTCGCCCTCGCGGTGAAACAAACCAATCAGCTCACTCGCTCAGACAGAGGTGGGCGGAGACGCGGAAAATTTGAAAGTTTCCCGGAAGTGCGTATTTTTGTGCCAAAAGTGCGTCCCGCGGCTTCAAAGTGATGGAACTACGAGCATACACGAACCCACTGGACATTTTGGGTGAGTTTGGGTGGAAAAGCTGGTGTTTTAGCTTTATTCTGTGTGAAATACGAGCGTTAAGCTGCGGAGTCGTCGTTATAGACCGTTATTAGATCAGATGAGCCGAGTGTTGTCAGCCGCGTTAGCTTCTCACTCACGCTTTGACATGTCTGTGTTTTTTACTCGTTTAAGTTCTAATTTGACTGATGCCGCCATAGAACAGATACTAAAATACACAAAACACTTTTATTACGACAACATTGCCTTTAAGTTCATGAATCTTTGTTTATGTTTGTTAAAAATCTATTTTGACAAAACGGTCAGAATCTATAGGTTTGACAGTTGGCTTTTTGTGATGATGTGAGGGACTGAATTAAGATGTAGATTATAATACAAATACAAAGAGTTATTAGCCAAACTAATAACAAATAAGATACTATATAAAACAAAGTACGAGATTGCAAATAACTAGAAACAACTAGATATACTAATATGCAATAGACTATTCCATTGAGTTTATTCCATTGTTTCCCGTGAATGCAAGAGACTACGGTGGCCCCCCAGAGTCATAAAACAACCTGGAGGACATTGGTATAACAGAATTACACAATGGAGCTCATCATAGTGTCATAAATTTAAAAGAGACTACACTCATCAAAAATGACTACTTAAAGATTAAATATAGCAGTAAGTGACATTTATACTCCACAAACTGAGAATTATTAATTATTTAAAAAATGATTGAATAGTAATATTTGTGTCACCATAATAACACTGCTATTGTTTACCAAATGAAATGTAAGGTACTATATAAATGCATTTATTATTAGTTATTATTATGAACATGAGGTTGTGAGGCAAGGCATGAGGTTGTGAGGCAAGGCAAGGCAAATTTATTTGTATAGCACAATTCGTACACAAGGTAATTCAAAGTGCTTTACAGAATAAGAAAGACATTAAAATCACACAAATCAAAACATAAATAATCACAAATAATCATCATAAAATTACCATTAAAAGAGAAGAGTGCAGATTAAAAACCTTTCAGTCGTATACACCGCTAAACAGAATCATTTTGAGCCTGGATTTAAACATTGTCAAAGTAGAGGCCTGTCTCACATCTTCAGGAAGACTGTTCCAGGTTTTAGCTGCATAAAACTTAATGCTATTCAGTTCAGTTTATTTTTATAGCACATTTATAACAACTTCAACTGACCAGAGTACAAAATAAAACAAAAAAAGATATCCTGTCTAGCTAGTGTTAAATACCGGGGGGAAAGTAGTGGATGAATTGTATTGTATTAATATTGTAGTGATGTGTTCAGGTGTGTGCCTCTAACTCTGCAGTGATGCTCCAACACTAACTGTATCAGATCATCTCTAGATCAGGAATGTCACAATATTACATTTTAATGTTGTAATGTAACGATGTAGGTCAGTGTAACAATTCTTCAGAATTATTGACCCTATGACCGAACTACAGTGAAGTAATTTATTTTCGTTCATTTGTGTTATCTAACATGTTAGTCTTTGACCTGGTATATCAAATCAAACGTTCTGAATGACCATTTATCATTCATTATATGAAGCTGGAACAGTTTTTCTTTGCACTACTGGGACATTTTTATTATTTTTTTGGCTATATGATGAGATTTAAGCTGTAAAAGGAGTGAGTGGAAATTAGTTTCAATATTATCGTTTATCATCTATATTTACTTGAGCAATATACCAAACTTCAAAATTTGTTGTGATGGGCCTAGTGAGCTGACATCAAGGTGACATCAAGGTGACATAAAGGTGACATGAGGTGACATAAACAACCATATTATAAAAAGCACTTAATATTATTGTATTTTTTGGAGAAGAGGTTACATTGAAATGTGTTGGAGCCTTAACCCAATTTTGTGATTGAGGTCATATTTTCATTATCAAGTTCATTCTTTCTGTTGTGTTTAGATTTTATATTCACTGAAGTTAATGATCTGCGCTTATTCTGGTCATCTCTTGGTGGTTATAGCATTATTTGATAGATTATTTGCTTACATAATAATTTGATCTATTTACATTTTTTCTTGCAGTTATTTATTGCTAATGTGAATCATAGGTTTTGCCTTAGTAATGTTTATTTTTCAGTATTTTGGGGTAAACAATAATAACTAAAGTGGTCCCTCGTTTATTGAGGGGGTTACATTCTAAAAGAACCCGCAATAGGCGAAATCCATGAAGTAGTAAGCTTTATTTTTTACAATTATTATATATGTTTTAAGGCTGTAAAACCCCTCATCACACACTTTATACACTTTTTTCAGACAGGCATGAACATTTTATCATATTTTTCTCTTGTTTAAACACTCAAAGTTCAAACCTTCCTATATTACATACCCCTTCCTCGATGATTGCTTTTAATTTGTGCACAACGTTTTGTCGGCATTGTGGGTTTTGTCGGGGAGAAAACTTGCAAACATACAACACTTCAGAGTCACACTGCAATTGAACATTTTTGTAAATTAGGCAGAATGCATTCTGTACTGTGCAGGAGACACGACACGGAGGAAATTGGTCTATAGTCTCTTAGCCAATCAGGAAGCAGAAAACAATGCGCGTTCATACGCTGTAAAAAAAAAAAACACTGTGGTTGATGTTGCCCTTTTTTAGTCCGCTTCTTTATACTATCTATGGTGGGCGTAACACTTTTTTAAAAAATGTATTTGTCTGTTTTATTTTACAGGAACAGTGTAATTACAAAGAATATGATCTCCGGTCCTTTTGTCCTGTGTTCAGGTGTGACTCTGCAGTGAAGAATCAAATTGGTATTGAATTATCTCTGGATGTATTTATTGTAAGTACTGTATTTGGTTTATTTAATAGGTGCAGGCATGAATAGAGAGAGTGTGACTTCTGTCCTCTTTTGCTGTGCTCTGCAGGTGTGAAACTGCAGTCAAACGACATGTTGAAGTTTAAATATGTGAACCATGGAAGCACCAAGTCTGTGTGCTCCACCACAGACCCCCTCACCAGCCGCAGCTCCAGACTGCACCAGCTCCTACAGGTAAATACATATACATCAGCTCCACCATGGACCCCCCTCACCAGCCGCAGCTCCAGACTGCACAGGTAAACACATCTACACCAGCTCCACCTCGGACCCCATCACCAGCCACAGCTCCAGACTCCACCAGCACCTACAGGTCACTTAACTTACAAACCTACATCCACCCCTACAAGTAACTACACGTACACCAGCTCCACACCCACCCCTACAGATAACTACACGTACACTTACAAACTACATCTACACCTTTACTATATGTACAGACCTCCACAAGATAAAGAATAGCTGCAGATTGCACCAGCTACTACAGGTGAGTATAACATATGACCCCCTGCCACTAAATAACTACACCTGTTACTACAGGTAAAGAACAAACGGCTCCAGACTGCACCAACTTCTACAGGTAGCTACACCCATACACCTGCACCAGGAATCTACAGATACACCACAGCTCCACCATGTAAAAAGGTGCAGGTTTTGAATTCCCACATATGAAATGCCCTTTCTTTTATGTGACCCCTAATAAGCCCCATATTTTTCTGTCATTCCTGTAAATGTTATTTTTTTAGGATTTTTGAGGACTTTTTCCCCATTCAAAAGGCAGAATATTTAAATTTGCACTGCGTTATTGCTACAAGGGAGTGTTGCCAACTCCTTGAGGTCTGCAGAGCAGCATGCAGAGACCCATCTCCTCAGCCCTTCAGCCTACTGCACATGACCTTTAGCTCTCTGAGCTCTTGAAGAAACAAAATCCTCTATGTGGTCCCCTCTCTCCCTCTTTCCTCTCTTATCTCTTCCTGATATTGATGGACCTCTCTCATGTCTGTATTCCATGTTCTCCAGGGCCGTGTGTCTCTGGGTGAACCCCAGACCAGAGCTTTCTCCCTCTCTCCTTCTCTTCCCTCTCTCCCACTCTTTCCTCTCTCCCACCCTTTTGTCTCTTGTCTGTTGTTGATATTGATGTGCATTGTGTTATCGTCCTCTCCAGGGCCGTGTGAGTCTGACTGGACCCCAGACTGGAGCCTCCTCCCTGGGCAGAGAGGAGCTCCTGGAGGCCTTCCTCATGCTATTCCAGGAATGCTCCTCTCCACATCTCATGAAGAACCAGGACGTAGCCAAATTTGTCCACAAGTGTGAGTGCCTATAGCAAACTACAGTAAAATGAAACATGGCTTTCCTTTGAAGAGAAACGGAGAGCTCCAGACCCTCCAGCGCTCTCTTCAGGACTTTATATCTCACTGTTTCTCTCACTCTTTATCTCTGTTCTTCTCACTCTTTATCGCTCTGCTCTTCGCTCACTCTTTATTGCCCTTTGCGTCGCTCACTCTTTATATCTCTGCTCTTCTCTCAATCTTTATCTCTCTGTTCTTCTGTCACTTTTTATCTCTGTTCTTCTCTCAGTCTCAGAGCTGGTGTCAGAGCTCCAGACCCTCCAGCCCTCTCTTCAGGACTTTGAGGAGCGTGCGGTGGTGGGACGTGGACACTTTGCTGAGGTCCGAGTGGTCAGAGAGAAATGTACTGGAGATGTGTACGCGCTCAAAGTCATGAAGAAGGACCTTCTACGCACACAACACAACGTGAGTAGTTATATAAGAATATAACTACTACTACTGCACAAGTACAGCAAGTACTGCCATCACCACAATGTGAGAATTACAAATGTACATTCACTAGCAAGGCCCACATCACAACAATGGTGTACAATAGAGATATTTATTGATGAATAGATGTGGAGGCTGGGTCAAGATTCAGGATGGGGACTATGTCTTTGGCAGTTAGCCCAACTGATACAGGACCCCCCTCTATAGATGTTGAGATCTTCAGGTTGAAAGATGAACAAGAGACACGGGGTGGGAGGAAGGAGTCGAGAGAGTGGAGACAGACGGTGTTGCCAAGATAAATAGGGCTTCTGGGTAATTAGAGGTGTAGTTGAGGTGAGCTGTATTTTGCTGGAGAGGAGCAGAAGGTTGAGGCGTGGACCTGCTCCTGAATCTCAGTCATCATATTAACTCCATAGAATATAAATAATACTGCTCTGTATATGTACAAGTGCATGTACAAGTACTACTAATATTACACAGTTACATACCCGTAAGTACTACTGTACTAACATGTAAGTACTGTTCCTCTTTACAAACTATTATGGCTCAGAAAGCCTAAACTAAATAACAAGTATCCTTGGTGTGACAGGTTTGCCTCTCTGCTCATGCAGAATCATTCATGTAACATTAGTTTAAATTAAAGCTGAATTCCAGTAACTTGGACTTGGTGCAGTATTGTCAGTTATACACTGAACATAGTATTATTTTCTATCACAAGAGGGCGCTGTCATTTAAAGAAACCACAGTGAGCACTTTCAAATAAACATGAAAACAGCAATAAAACCAGCTGTTAATCAGGAGCTCATAAAATTCTGAGTAAAAATATATGTTCATAAAGGCGATGGAGTTCTCTAAATGCCATACATCTGTGCCTCTGTTTAAACTCTTTAGTAAAAGACTGACTTTGCTCTGTGACTCTGTGACTTGCTCTTCTTTTGTATTGAATATAGAATACTATATGTGTTTTTTTGGTGTTCCAGGTTCAGTTTTAGTTGTATGTATCACAGTATTTTGTATATTACGGTGTTTCAGATGATATCACAACATTCTATAGGCCAATCATATTTAATACAGATGGAGACAGCTAAAGTAAATATTGTTTAAACGCAATTTTGTGTTGTAATACAGCAATGTCAGGATGCAGATTTTTTTGTGTGTTCTGTGCTGTTTTCCCCCCTCCCTTCTGTATCTTGGCCGGTGCTAGGCGGAGAATCTAGCACCACCCAATACACACCTGCATTTGCATCTGCATTCAAGCCTCAATCTCTGCAGAACAAAGGGGCTGAGAATTGTTACAGAGGCTGCTAGATCGTCTGGTCATCTTCCTGTATTTCTACAAGTCATCCTTCATATCATCCTCCGGTTTATTTTGTCTGTGTATCCCCCATGATCCCCTCCTTGGAACTACTCAGCACCTCCACCTCCAATCCAGCTCTCCAGGACTGGTACGAACACCTCAACCTCCGACCTAGCTCACCTCAACCGTACAAACACCCCCGCCTCTGACCTCGCTACCCCCGACCTGCTCGAAGACTACGGCATACGACACCGCTCTCAACTGTCTGCTCCATCAACCTTCATTTACATACAGTTGATACGACAGAACGATCTTGCCAACATGGATCAGTCAGACTTGGGGCCGGATCAAATGCTACATTGGGCACTTCACAACAGGGAATCATCATTGGACAACATGAACAAAATAACCAGACCCTGCTCAAATGCAACCACACCCTGACCCAGCTCACCAACCAGGTTTCCTCTTTGCATTCTTCGGTCTTCAGCCCCTGCGGCCACTGCCATCGTCTCCGGCACCGATCCGGACCCATACTCAGGTCAGCCCAGCCACTGCTGTGGCTTTCTTTTTCAATGCTCCTCTATGTTCCAACAGCGTCCTTTCCTGTCCTGACCTGTCCACTCCCGACTTGTCCACTCTTGCCCCAGACCTTCCAGGGACCTCCTCGTGTCCTTTCACCCTCACCTGGACCATTGTAGCTCCACTGGACACAGCTTTTAATCCAGGGACCTCATTGTGTCTTCTGCCCCTCGCCTGGACCATTGTAGTTCTGCTGGACACAATCTTCCATCCAGGGACCTCCTCATGTCTTCTGCCCCTCGCCTGGACCATTGTAGTTCTGCTGGACACAATCTTCCATCCAGGGACCTCCTCATGTCTTCTGCCCCTCGCCTAGACCATTGTAGTTCTGCTGGACACAATCTTCCATCCAGGGACCTCCTCATGTCTTCTGCCCCTCACCTAGACCGTTGTAGCTCCGCTGGACACAGTCTTCCGTCCAGGGACCTCCTCATGTCTGCTGCTCCTCGGCCTGCTCCTCTGCCTCCATGGACCCCAGGCCCTGTTTTCAGGACTTTTGGTCCCCCCAGTTGCTACGATGCTTCTTTGGTCTAGTCACTGATAGCAATAATCAGGTTCAACATTTGTGCTATTACCTTTTGGATATTTCATGGGAAAGTACAATGTAATTAATAGGGAAAACTTGTTTGTTCCCCCGTCTGAGAGTATCATCACATTCTACAATCTGAAAACCAACAATACTGATTGCAAGTGGAGTTCTCGTTGTGTATGTTGGCATGTATTTTATGTTATTATAATACTTGTATGTAGTCCATCCATCCATTTTCTTCCACTTATCTGGGGCCGGGTCACGGGGTCAGCACCCTAAGCAGGGACTTCCAGACCTCCCCCACCCCAGACATGCCCTCCAGCTCCTCTCGACTGGCATTCCCAGGCCAGCCGAGAAACTTACTCTCTGCAGCATGTCCTGGGTCTTACCCGGGGCCTCCTCCTGGTGGGACATGCCCGGAACACCTCCCTAGGGAGGCGTCCAGGAGGCATCCTGAACAGATGCTTGAGCCACCTGAGTTGGATCCTCTCGACGTGTAGAAGCTACAGCTCTACTCCAAGCTCCTCCTGTAAACTCCACATGCTTTACAGAGGTCATTTTCACGCCTTCCCCATTATTTTTGGCCCAAAACATAACTCTGCCACCTCCTTGCTGACTTGTTGGGACATGGTGGCTGCCCACCAACCATCCACCACTCCATCCATCTGGACCATCCAGGGTTGCACGGTGCTCCTCAGTGAATGAGACTGTTTGAAAATTAGTCTTCATGTATTTCTGGGCCCACTGGAGACGTTTCTGCTTGTGAGTATTGGTTAAAGGTGGCTGATTAGAAGGTTTATTCATAACTGCAAACCTCTGGAGGATCCTACACCTTGATGTTCATGGAACTCCAGAGGCATCAGCAGCTTCAAATACCTGTTTGCTGCTTTGTACTGGCGTTTTAGCAGCTGCTCTCTTAATGCAATGTCTTTGTCTGACAAAGAAACCTTCCTCATTGTGGCTTTATCTGCACAAGTCTGTGTATACTTTGAATCCATTACAAATCTCTTAATAGTACGATGATCACGCTTAAGTTTTCGTGAAATATCTTAGGTTTTTATACCTTGTCAACAGGTATTAAACCATTTCACGCTTTTCAGCACTAGAGAGATCCTTTTTCTTTCCCATATTGCTTGAAAATGGTGGTCTGCTTAATAATGTGGAACGTAAGTTAAGTAGTTTTTCCTTTAATTGCAACTAATTGGCACAGGTGTCTGAGAATGATTCCATTGACCCAAAGCTCCCTGAGACACAATACCATCCATGAGTTTCACTGGAAAACAATTTTATATATACACACAGACACATATACGTGTATGTGTGTAATACATTTTCAGGCTTCAGTTAAAACAATTACAACTGTCTGAAAAGATAAGACATATATTTTGTTTAGGTTCACTAATATTCACTAAAGGGAATTAAACTGGTTAGGTGGCGTTGGTTTATGAGAGTGTTCCATAAATGAAGGGCATAAAACCTAAAACCAGAGCATCCAAGCTTTAACTTCCTGGCTGATCTCTTGAGATGTTGCTTCAATATTTCCACACAATGTTCTTTCCTTATGATGCCATCCATGATGCAAACTGTAATTTGGCTTTTTAATGTTTCTTTTGGAGTAATGGCATCTTCCTGGCAGAGTGGCCTTTCAGCCCATGTCGGTCTAGTACTAGTACGCTGTGGATAATGACACATTCTTACCAGCTTCAGCCAGCATCTTCACAGGGTCCTTTACTTTTGTTCTCGAGTTGATCTGCACATTTCGGACCAAAGCGTTCACCTCTGTGGCACAGAACCCGACTTGTGCGACTTGCACGAGTCTGGTTCATGCTTGGGTGCAATTTCCACAAGTTCCTTCCTGATGTCTAGGCTGATTTCTTTTGACTTTCCCATGATGTTACACAAAGAAGCAGTGTGTTTCAGGTGTGCCTTCAAATACATCCACAGGTGTGTCTTTAATTAACTCAAATGTTAATAAACCAATAAAATCTGAATCTTCCAAAGACATGACATCATTATCTGGGTTTTCCCAAATTGTTTAAATGTATAGTAATCTTACTGTATGTAAACCTCTGACATTAACAATTAATGAAAGAATGTCTAAAAAAAATGATCATCCTTATCCTCTCATTATTCTGGCATTTAGCAAATAGAAATAAGTTTGGTAATCCTAACTGACCTAAAACAGGAAAAGTTTAGACCGATTTCAAGTCAAAAAAAGTATATGTGTCTTTTAATATAGTGTATGCAAACAATGGTTTCAATTGTATATGATCTTTGTTTTATTGTAGGTGGTGTTTTATATATTATATATGCTGTTGGTGCTGTTCCAGGTTGTGTTCCATGAGGAGGAGCGCAGGATCCTGTCTCTGAGCTCCAGTCCCTGGATCCCTCAGCTGCTCTACGCCTTCCAGGACCAACAGCATGTGTACCTGGTGAGAAATCTATACTATCTATACTACCGTATAATCTAATTTATACTCAATCCTATTTACAACTCAAACCATTTATAATAACAAAAATAACAACAATAATATTAATAACAATGAGCTCATTTGAACCTGAAGACAGCAGGGGGCGGGACTTGAGGGGACTTGCTGTGGAAACGGCTAAACTGGTTTATATACAGTAAAGGAGTATCCATCCATCCATTTCCTTCTGCTTATCCGGGGCTGGGTCGCAGGGGCAGCAGTCTAAGCAGGGACTCCCAGATTTCCCTCACTCCCAGACTGCAAACAGCAGAAATGAGATCCTGAGGTTCCCAAACCAGACCCCCTCCGGCCCCTGGCTACACCTAGAAATTCTGTCCATAAATACAAAGAACAGAACCGGTGACAAAGGGCAGCCCTGGCATAGTCCAACATGCACTAGGAGCAGGTCTGACTTACTGCCGGCAATGCGGACACAGCTCCTGCTCCGGACAATGGGGGCAGGACAGCCCTTAGCAAAGGGCCCCGGACCCCATACTTCCGGAGCACCCCCCAAAGGGCACTACGAGGGACACAGAAAAATGCCTTCTCCAGATCCACAAAACACATGTGGACTGGTTGGACAAACTCCCATGAATCCTTGAGGACTCAATGGTGAGTATAGAGCTGGTCCCAGTGTTCCACCACCGGGATGAAAACTACACATCGCACTCCTCAGCCTTCTCTGTAAGGTCTACAGGGAAGGCTGAAGAGTGTGATTCCCCTGTAATTGGAACACACCCTTCGGTTCCCCTTCTTAAACCACTCCGGTCTGCCAATCCAGCCGTACCATCCCCGACTGCCATCCGACGTTAAAGAGGCATGTCAGCCACGACAGCCCTACAACATCCAGAGACTTGAGGTACTCGGGATAGATTTTGTCTACCCCCGGAGCCTTGCCACCGAGGAGCTTGCCAACCACCTCAGTGACTTCAGCCAGGGTGATGGAGTCCGCCTCTGGGTCAGTAGTGTCTGTTTCCTTTTTGGAAGACATGACCGTGGGATAGTATTCCTTCCAGGGTCCAACAACATCCCCAGTTGAGATCAGCAGCTCTCCGCCTGCACTGTAAACAGTGTTGGAGAAGCACTGCTTCCCCATCCTGAAGCACCGGACAGAATCTCTTTGAGGCTGTCTAGTAGTCCTCCTCCATGGCCTTCCCGAACTCTTCCCAACCCCGAGTTTTTGCCTCTGTGACCACACAAGCTGCAGCCCCCCTGGTCCGCCGGTACTCGTCAACTGCCTCAGGAGTCCCACAAGCTAACAAGGCTCGATAGGACTCCTTTTTCAGCCTGACAGCATCTCTTACTTCAACATTTATCATAATTCTAGTTTAAAGTAAACAAAAAACTGCTTCTTGTTTTTCGGTTGAGCATTTTACGCTAATGCGAAATCTTACCTGTCTTACCTTAAGAAACTTGAAAAGTAAAATATAAAGTTTTTGGTTCACCGGTTTGTTTACTAGAGGCCAAAGTGGTGTGTACATTTTCCATGCGTTCACATGCAATTTTGTGTGTACATGTAATATGAGCCAGAGCTTATGTTATATTTTATGTGTTTGCTAGTTCTACAGTGTGAAATGTGATGAAGAAGTAAGGCCACAATAAACATCAGTGAAAAGAACTCTTGGGTCTTTCGTGTTTGTGGACAAGCCGGCATATGTTACAGCGTACTTACCTGATTAACTGTTAATATCTACATTAACATACTAGACACGTATTCAGTTTGTAATCTATGTGTTATGTTAGAGTGCTGTACTGCTATTCAACCCGTTGTTCTCTATTTTATTGTTATTATTATAACCTGCCTTTAAAGGTAAAATGTCTGTTCTTGGTCTCGGATTTTATGAAATAAATTTCCCCCAAAAATGAGACTCATAGTCCAGTGCAACTGATATGTTTTTTTTCTTCATTATTATGCATTTTTTTGCTGGTGCGACTTATACTCTGGAGCGACGGATAGTCCGGAAAATACGGTGCAGGTGCAAATGCCATCTGCTCGTCTATGTCTGTCAATATGGCTTTAAAAGTATAATTTTTTCAGATGTTTTTTTTATTGCTCGACCTTTAACTTGGGCTGGTGATGTCACATGCCGGTCACCATGGAAATAAAAATGTAATTGGGGTGGTTGGGGGAGGGGGGCTGCGGACTTTGAGAATGGCTGATGTAGAGTAAAAGACTTTAATGATACCGAACTCTTATATTCAATACATGACCATGACCAAGAGGTACTTAACAAGGACTGAACCGGGACTGGAGCAGGACTGGAGCAGGACTGAAGCAGGACTGAACGGGACGTTCTCTTGGCTGTGTGTCAGGTTTAAATCACTAAATCTGATTGGTTTGTTTTTCCACCTGTGAGTTGGTTCTTCTCTCTCCTTCATCTCTGAGATCTGCGGGCAAGTGTGGACCAACATACAGAGCAGCTCCTCTCTCTCTCCTCTCATCCTCCTGCCCTCTTGCTCTTTTTTTATCCCTCCCTCCTTTCCTCTTCTCTCCCTAACTCTCACCTTCTCTCTTCCTCATCTCTCTTTCCTTTCACCTGCTCTCCTCACCCATCTCTTCTTCCTCCTTGCCTGTTTCCTCACCTCCTGTCTTCCCTTTTTCCTCTTTCCTGTTTCTCCTCTTCCTCCTTGCTCTAACCCCCCCCCCCCCTCCCTGTCTGTCTCCCCCCTCTCTCTCGCAGTTGCTAGGATACTCTGTATTCATTTGCTTTATTCAGAGGAGCTCATTCATGCAGCAGCAAATCCCTTCTCCCTCCTCCTTCTCTCCTCTCCCTCTCTATCTGGCTCTCTTTCGTGATCATATTGTTAAACATACTGACTTTCTGCCTTTTGCTGTGTTCCACCTTGTGATGTCATTCAGAAGTGCTCCTTTGTTCTTAAAGTCCATTCCCCTTTCCATAAAGTCTTTGCTTCACATGCATCATCATGCATACATCTACTTATTTCTCATTCATACATTCTTCATTGTAAAATACTGCTTAACTGTGTCTGCTCCTGAGATGAGCTGTGAGCCTGTGAAAGGCTGACCCTCCTCTTCTCTGCTCTCCTCATCCTTGCTCCTCTTCTCTCCTCTGCTCTCCTCTTTGCTCTTATCCTCTCTGCTATTGTCTTCCTCTTCTTTGCTCTCGTCTCCTCCCGCTTTAGAGCCTTATGTATAGAGAGGGTAGACCTGTTACAAAAACACATTTTGAAGTATGATATATCGCTACAGAGAAATATTGCATAAAAACATAATAGAGAGAGAGGGGAGGTCTCATGTACAGGGAGAGAGGGTGTTTGGTGTATTTTTAGAATGTTTATTCAGAGCAGAGAAATCACAGGAAACCCATATTAACATATGAGGGAGTGCGTCTGTCACTTTTCTAATTTAGGGCTGTGACAAATTGAATCAGAATTATCTGGTTTAGACCTCTACAAACATGTTTTGAAAGGTCACTGTGTGTCAGATGCCCTTATTTTATGTAAAAGCTGCGAACCCTGCCGTTTAGACCTCCACAAATATGTTCTGAAATACATGGGATTAGTTTCAAGTTCAGATTTCATTCTCTGTCCGATGTGAATGCTCCTGGATGAGGTTTTAGGTGTGTTTTGGCAAGGCAAGTTTATTTATATAGCACAATTCATACATGAAGTAATTCAAAGTACTTTACAGAATAAAGAAAGACATTAAAATCACACAAAGCAAAACATAAATAATCATCATCAAATTGACATTAAAACAGAAGAGTGCAGAAAAAAAAAACTTTATAAAAACCTTTCAAACTTATGCACAGCTAAACAAAATTGTTCGCTTAGAGAGGCCAGTGAGCAGGACGTTACAGTAGTCTAGCCTAATGTAGACAAATGCATGGATAAGTCTCTCTAAGTCTGGTTTTGACAGTATGCCTTTGATTTTTGCAATGTTTTTAGATGGGAAAGAGCTACAGATGTTATTGATTTGATGTGGCTGTTAAAGTTCAAGTCTGAGTCCATTATTACCCCTAGATTTCTAGCCTGATTTGAAGGGTTTAGAGAGAGAGACTGGAGGTGACTGCTTACACTTTCTCATGTTTCTGTGGGCCAAAGATGATGACTTCTGTCTTGTCTGAGTTTAGCTGGAAAAAGTTGTTTTGCATCCACACACTGATCTGTTGGATGCAGTGTCAGAGTGAATCCACTGGTCCATGTTCACCTGCTGCCAGTGAGACATAGATCTGAGTGTCATCTGCATAGTTGTGGTAGGATGTATTATTGCTGTGTATTAACTGGCCTTATGGCAGCATGTAGAGATTGAACAACAGGGGTCCCAGGATTGATCCCTGGGGCACCCCACAGGTCAGGGACATTTTACAGATTTTACAAATAGAGATACATTTTCCAATTTCAACAATGTACTCACTGTTTTCTAGATACGACTTGAACCTGTTTAGTGCTATACCAGAGATGCCCACCCAGTCCCCTAGTCTCTGTAAGAGGATCCCATGATCGACAGTGTCAAAAGCAGCACTCAGATCTAACAGGATCAAGACTGAGACTTTACCTGCATCAGTGTTCAGGCGGATGTCATTTGTCACCTTGATAAGAGCAGTCTCAATGCTTAATGGGGTTTAAAACCTGACTGGAAAACATCAAAGGAGTTGTTTATCTGAAGAAAGTTAATAAGCTGTTGGTAAGCAACGTTTTCGAGGACTTTGTCCAAAAACAGAGTCTGACTGTTAAATAAAAAAAACAAAACAAAACTACAAATCTAATCTGCAATTCTTCTCAGAACCAGCCCAGAGAAAGCAGAGAGATGTCTGTATAATCTCTCATGAAGCAGAGAGATGCATGCGTAATCGCATTAAGCAGAGAGGTGCGTGTGTAATCTCACAAAACAGAGATGTGTGTGTAATCTCTCATAGAGCAGAGAGATGTGTGTAATCTCTCATAAAGCAGAGCGACGCGTGTGTAATCTCTCACAAAGTAGAGAGATGTCTGTGTAATTTCTCAAAGCAGAGACGTGTGCGTAATTTCTCATAAAGCAGAGAGAGATCTGTTTAATCTCATAAAACAGACACGTGTGTATAATTTCTCATACAACAGAGAGACGGGTGTGTAATCTCTCATAAAGCAGAGAGACGTTTGTGTAACATCATGAAGTAGAGAGACTCATGTGTAATCTCATAACCCAGAGAGACTTGTGTATAATCTCTCATAAATCAGAGAGACTCATGTGTAATCTCATAACACAGAGAGATGTGTGTGTAATCTCAACAAGCAGAGAGGTGGAGAGCCACAATTTCTGATTCAAACACATCAGAAAAGTGAAGTGGCTTTTGAACAGTTTAAATTAGGGATGTTTAATTTGAATAATTTACTCTTAAAATAATTGTAGACTATTTTACTAATCGTTATTTGCTTATAGAGTGTAAAACCCATTTAAGAGGCTTCTCATTTTTATGGCCTCACTATAGAGTTTCTCTCTATAGGCGATGGAGTACCTTCGTGAGGTGTTTTTTGGGTACGCTCTTGCACATGTCCTTTGCCTCTCTCTGTGGGTGATGGGGTTTTGTTTGGGTACTCTCTCACATCCCTCTCTGTATCTCTCTTGTTTAGGCGATGGAGTACCTCCCTGGAGGAGACCTGCTGTCTCTGCTGAATCGTTATGAAGATCATTTTGATGAGTCCATGGCTCAGTTTTATTTGGCTGAGCTCACAGAGGCTGTCCACGCCGTGCACACGTTAGGATACGTGCACAGGTAACACACCAGGCTGTATATATTGATGGCTAACCTGCTAGCCGCCACTTTACTAACAGGATGTGAGCATGGACGCACTTCTGGCTCCAATTCACTTAACACTGGAAAACTGGCCCCTCTCTCTGTAACTGATGCTGCCAGGCTTGTCATTTTTGTCTTAAAATGTTTGTTAACCCACTCTACATGATCCTGGTTTTCATTAATAAGACAAATCAGGCACCTTCGTTGCCTGAAGTTGCTCCTGCAAGCGTTAGCAACAGGTTTGATTGACAGTGTTCCTAAGCGCCTGCTCCCTGCTGGCTCATTGGTTGCTATGATACTCATGTTTGGAATTCCTAATATGCTTGGCTATGGGTGAGGTCCACTTCTTTATTCAGCCTGTCCCTCATCTGTCCCTTCCCTTTTTTTTCCTGTCTCTCCCCTTCCCTCCCCTTCCCTCCCCTGTCTCTCACCTGTCTCACCCTTGTCCCTCACCTGTCGCTCCCCTGTCCCTCACCTGTCTCTCCTTCCCCTCCCCCTCCCCTCTCTCTCATCTCATCTGTCCCTTACTTGTCCCTCAACTATCCCTTACCTGTCCCTCTCACAGAGACGTGAAGCCAGAGAACATTCTGATTGATCGGACCGGACACATCAAACTGACTGACTTTGGGTCTGTGGCAAAACTCACGGCCGACAGAACGGTGAGTCTTTACTTTAAACTCATGTTAATAATAAACATGTTCAGTTAAATACACGGCTGACACTGTTTTCACTCGGCTGACACTGTTTTCACTACTACATGCTTAGGTCTGTCACCATAACACATTGTGAAGTATGCGATTTTGCTGTAAATATAGGCGATAAATGGCAACCTAAAAGCAGATTTAAACCGCAAAAACTATTCACAATGTATAATATGGTTAAAATCATGAGCTGCAATAAATAAACAGCAGAATGAAACACTTTAGTACTTAGTTTCCATGTGCAATTAGTGATAGAAGTTGTGTATTCAACCCTCTACAGCTCAAATATTATCATATAGCTAAAAAAATAACAAAAAATAACAAATATAAAATCAAACTCACAGCCGACACAACATTGAGTGCCTTTAACATCTTATTTTGTATCAAAGCCTGTATATACCTCTGGACATATCTATCCTGCTAGCCGCCTCATTCCAAACAGGAAGTGAGCATGGGTGCACTTCAGCTCCATCGACTTTCTATTGAAAAAACATCACCTACCTGTCTGTAACTGCTGCTGTCAGGCTTGTTATTCTGACCTTAAAATGTTTGTGTTAACCCTCTCTTTATGATTCTGAGGTTTTTATTTCACTATTTTGTAGCTATGGGTGACATCACACTTCCTTAGTCCACTTCTTTATACAGTCTATGGTCTCAGGTCTTCTCCTCCTCCTTCATGCCTCTGTCCTCCCTGTTGTCTCAGGTCTCCTCCTCCTTACCCGTGGGGACTCAGGACTTCCTCTCCCCGGAGGTGCTGTCTGCACTGGGGGGCTCTGGTGCCTCGTATGGCCCAGAGTGTGACTGGTGGTCTGTGGGAGTCGTGGCTTATGAGATGATCTACAGGAAATCTCCTTTTAGAGACGAGACCACGAGCAAGACAATTGCCAACATTCTCAACTACCAGGTACAATATGTCCCCCATGTTTAAGAGTGTCAGCACACTATATTCAACCAACGTACAAGAGAGAGAGGGATTAGCGCTTTAACTCAACATCCTCACCTAACAAGTACGTAAATGGGTGCACAGACGGGTGCAGGTTTAGTTTAGACCTTTTTACACCTGCTTATATATGTTTTAGACCTGGTTTGGTCCTGGTTTGCACCTGGTTTAGTCCTGGTATAGTTTAGTCTGTGTTAGGCATGTCACAATAATTAATATATCGACTAATCATTCATTATATGAAAGCTTGAACAATATATTTTGTGGCTCAGTATTTATCAGGTGCACATTTTCTTTGCAATAGTGTGGATAATTTGTCATTTTATGTAATAAGGTCAGATTTGAGCTCAGTTATCTGTCACAGCTCAGGCCTTTTAATGATACTGTAGATTTAAAACTGGTTTTCTGGGATTATCCTGCTTTGTGTCAGTGGTATGAAGTAGTTTCAATGTTATCGTTTATTGTGATATTTCTGTAGCGATATATCGTGCTTCAAAATGTGTTATTGTAAAAGTCCTAGTTATTGTGTTTGTTCTGTAGCATCCTCCTGGCTCACTTGTTCTCAGACCTGGTGACGGGTTGGCAGGGCTTGTTGGCCATCAGTTGCTTTGTATTCTAAAAAATTGGTATCAGCGCTGGCCAATGAAAATACCAAATATTGGTCGAGTTCTACTCTGTACATGATGTTCTTGTTTGGTTCTTGTGTTTGCTCCACAGCATTTTCTGAAGTTCTCAGACCTCCCTCATGTCTCAGACTCGTTCTCAGACTTGGTGAGGGGTCTCTTGTGTGGACCCAGAGACAGATTGGACTTTGAGGGTCTGCGCTGTCACCGCTTCTTCAGCTCCACCGACTGGAACAACCTCAGAAAAGGTCAGTCAGTCAGTCAGAAATACTCACTATTACTACAGATTTAAACTATAGAGCAGACTCAACTCTTAAATTAAATAAATTGTACTTGTCTTTATTCCTGATTGATTTTCATGGGCTGGTATCTGCTTTGTTCATAATGATTTGAACATTGTCAATCTGGACTTGTTGCTTTTGCCTTATCAGCTGAAGTGGTCATGTTTTAGCAGATTGAGTTTAAATTTACCCTGGAGGTGTGATGCTAACTGGAGGCACTCGTCTGTGTGATGCTCTGTTACTCAAATTAGGCTTCTCTAATCTGAGCTTTAATTTAATGCAATCTGATCAGAAAGAGCTGACTTATCTGGAACTACAACATGTGAGGTGTTCCCCCTCAAATAACATTACACTTACAGTTGCATTAGCCAACAGTTTTCCATTTTGTATTTCTCCTTGAATTTTCAGACAACCTTAAAACTTTTTTAACAGTGTTTGCTAATGTGTGAATTGTGTCTCCATGGTAAATGATGAACATTCAACCATAACAATACATGTATAACCCCCCCTTTGCACTACAAAGTAACAATAACTCACTGGCGAATACATCCAACTCCAACTGCATTTGGAGATTTAAATTACTTCAAAGATAAAGTTAATAAATGATCAATAGAAAAATTTTCAAAGGCTTCTTGTGGATAGTGTCTTCTCATGACATAGATCAAACCACACAGATGCCAGTCAGTTGTTTGGCAGTGGTGTAGTGGCTGGCATTGTGTGTACAAGTGTGTATGTGTGTGTTTTGTGTATGGCTCTAGTGTCTGTGTGCGTTTCTATATTGGAGAGCTCCTCTGGACCCCAGTCCCCCGTACATCTCCATCTCAAAGCCGCTAACCACTTCTTTGAAGATAATGAGGTATCGATCTTAGCCAGAGAAAAGGGGGGGGGGGGGGGGGGGGGTTAAATAAGCTTTTTTTCTTTTTTTTCATTTTCACTTGTCGCCCCAACCCCAATTTATAATTCCACACTTAGACCCAAAGCAAACAAATTAAACAAAGAGAACAATAGAGTGAGCCAGTAAAGCCATTAAAGGTTGAATGGAGGCCATTAGGGCGGTAAACAATAGCTGTTTACAGTTTCAGTGTAATTGGCTCCTCCCTTCAGACAGATATAAGGCAGTGTTCACCAGCAATCTGACCAGGACTGAAGAAGCGGCTTGGATGAGCAGCAAAACATCTTCACTCCTACAATGTTTTGTCCAACTGACAGATTTAACTTTGGCTTTTACTATGTTTCTGTACTGGGTTTACTGCAGTAAAGGCTGGTGACAGTTGTAGAGTAATGAGAGTGGAGCCTTTGGCACACATCCACATCTTCACCTCTTTCTTTCTCTCTGTCTCTCCCTCTTTTCTCTCTCTCTCCCCCTCTTCTTTTCTTTACCTCCCCCTCCTGTCTTTTCTCAGTCTTTCATACTCACACTCTTTCACTCTCTCTCTCTCCCTCTGCTGTGTCATTTTCCTGTGCAGGAGCCTGTGTAATCTGAACATGTGTATAAAAATAATGAGTAAAACCCCAAATACACAGCTCCCGGATCCAGAGACAAACACTTGTGAATAATTTCTGACATATGTTACATGTAACATGTGTAACAAACAAATATGTATAACATTGCATGCAGGTTACATGTTATACATGTAAGATGTTGAATATGTGTTACATGTTTCATATGTGTCTAACTTGTAACACGTGTAACATGTAACACCCGTGTGTTACGTTTAACATGTATGTGCTGAGCATTTTTGTGTTCTGCAAGAGCCCTGTCCACTTACTGATTTCACAAAAAGGATTCATGAGGGTCTGCTGCAGTGAGACAAGAGAGAGAGAATGAAAGGAGGGAGATACAAGAGGGAGCAAGGGAAAGGGGGGGTGAGTGAAAAAATGAGGGAGAGGAGAGACGAAAGGGAATGAAGGAAAGGGGGAGAGGAGAGATGAGAGCGAGAGAGGGAAAGGTGGAGAGGAGAGATGAGAGCGAGAGAAGGAAAGGTGGAGAGGAGGGATGAGAGCAAGAGAAGGAAAAGTGGAGAGGAAAGATGAGAGCGAGAGAAAGAAAAGTGGAGTGGAGATGAGCGGGAGAGAAGGAAAGGTGGACAGGAGAGATGAGAGAGAGAACGAAAGGTGGAGAGGAGAGATGAGAGGAAAAGGGGGAGAGGAGAGAAGAGAGGGAGAGATAAGCGGGAGTGAGAGAAAGAAAAGGGGAGCCTTCAGTCTCCTCTCTGCTTTCTCTCGCTCCTGGTTCTCACTTGCTCAGTGCTGCACTATGCACCCCCGTCTGTCCGTCTCCCACTCTCCCCCTCTTCCCCACTCTCTCTCCAAGCGTGCTCTTCACTGTTATCACTCCCTCATGGCTGCATACCGCATGCACACACCTCTCTCTCCTCTGTCTGCTCGCTCACTCGCTCAGAGCTGCATTGTGCACTGCTCCCCTCTCTCTCTCTCTCACTGTCTCTCTCTCCAGCGTGCGCTCCTCTATTGGCTTGCTCATTCGCGACTGCACACCCTTCCCACTCTCCCTCTCTCTTCTCTCCCTTCTCATCTCCTCTGTTCGCTCGTTTGTGGCTGCACACGCCTCCATCTCTTTCCTCATTGTCTGTTCTTTTTTCATTCCTCTTCCCCCTCTCCTCCTCAGTGGTCCCTCCGTTCGTGCCGGCGCTCAGCTCTGATGATGACACGTCCAATTTTGAGGATCCGGAGCTGGAGGGAGCCGCTCCTGACTTCGCAGCCCCTCGCGCCCAGCCAGGAGCTCCATCTTCGGGCTTCACGGGCCGCGACCTCCCCTTTCTAGGCTGGTTCTTCTGCCGTGCGCTCAACACACTGGCCAAGGCAGAGTAAGTCCCACACGCCTGCTCCTGTCAGGACTAATCTGCATCATACACCTGAGTCTATATCTCCACTGTGTCTCCTCTCACCTGTGTCTGAACATAGCTGCCTTTTCACATACTCCACCTGTGTTTAACTGTCTATGTGTCTATACCTCTGTACTTACTCGCCCTGTGTTTAAGTGTCTATGTGTCTATGCCTCTGCACATACTCCACCTCCATACAAACATGTTCTGAAATGTTCCTGTGTCAGCTGGCCTCCCTGTGTGTCAGATGCCCTTCCTGTGTCTCCATGGGGTGTCATTCTGCATAAAAGCTGCTAATCCTGTAGTTTAGATCAGTACAAACATGTTCTGAAATGTGATTCTTGTATTATTTTCTTTTTGTGAGTTCTTCTGCATGTGTTTTAAATATGAACTTTGAACTTTTACTAAAACAGAAATCACAAATACAATTGTAATCTCAATGTCAGTCAGAAAAATCAAACATTTGAACCAAATCTGTACATACTACCTATGTTACTACCTGCAAACACACAGCCTCATTTCTAATGGAATTGGCAAAAAACATAATGCACCTTTCTCACTTGTCTCATGTTTTAATGTTCTACCTGTGTCTCTGCCCAAACCAAATAGAACCTCATAATTTAAACCTGTGTCTGTGTTTAACCCTTTAAAGCCTCCTTAAGTGAACATTCAGACTCTTCATTTCTCTGTATTCATCTTTTTCCTAAAATGTTGATTTTGTCTTTAGATTTTCACAAAATGTGGGCCCTTTTTGTTCCATCTCCTCATGCATTGCCTAAAAGGTTCCATAGCTCTTTTCTAATCTATGTTATAATAGTGTTTCCATATCACAAACACAATACCTAAAGCTGTGTTTTGTTTCTTTCACACATATTTTTAATTGTTAAACCCGGCATATTTAGGCTCAGTTCTGCTCTTAAACAGCAGACACTCTTCTACTTTGTGATGTCATGTGGGAGTGCTGTCCTGCATGTTTAAAAGTTCTATATTATATGTGCTTTAACCCATGTTACAATGTTGCTATCTCATCAAAAACATACCTGGAGTTCTGTTTTGTTTCCACCTTGTGATGTCATGAAGAGGTAGTTTTCAAGTTAACAGCTCCTTTTACCTTAGGTTCAGTAGAGAATGGAAATTCCAGGGCTGAAGTAATCCAGAGAATTCTATTGAGTTTAAAAACACAGTGGAGCACTTGCTGTACTACCACATGACATCACAAGGTGGAACAGTGTCTTTTCTGTTCTGAGAGCTCTACTACTCAAACCCTGCATATTTAGACTAACATGTATGAATGAAGCAAAACACATCTCCACGTTGAAAAGGAAACAACATTATAACATGACATAAAGCTTACAAGAATCAGTTTTGTGTAACATAGCATCTTTTAGCATGTGTTCAGTCTGTGCGTTCCTCTGTGTCCTCTCACATTTGAGGCATCTCTGTGTTTTGGATGTTACTGTTTTAAACCTCAGCTGCGCTCCACATGTGCAGAGACACGTGATGAGTCAGTCACACGTATTCTTACCGATTCTTTCTTCTCTGTGTATTTGTGTATCTTCTGTTAATACCTGTGTCTCTCCTGTTACACTGGCCTCCACATGTCCTACTATCACATCTACAGCAGATCTGTCACCAGCATTTTATCAGCTGAAATCTCTCTCTGTCTCCTCTCCTGTCTCCTCTCCTCCTCCCTCCTCTCCTGTCTCCTCTCATCCTCTCCTCCGCCCCTCCTCCCCTCCTATGCTGTCTACTCTCCTCATCTCCTCTTCTGTCTCCTCATCTTCTCCATTCTCATCCTCTCCTCCTCTCCTCCTGTCTCTCTCTCCTCCCCTTTCCCATTCTCATTTCCTTTTCCCTTCTCTATCCTTTTCTCCATTCTCACCCCCCCTTCTGTCTGTGTCATCTCTGTACTTTTCTCTTCTGCCTCTATCTCTCCTATCCTCCCCTCTCTCCTCTCCTCTTCTCCCATCCTCATTAATGCTCTCTCCTTTCCTACTTTCCCTCCTTCCCTCAACATCTACTTATCTTTCACCATCACAATCAGGATTCCCTCTCTCCTCTTCTCCTCTGTCTCCTCCCTCTCTCCTGTTCCTTCTCATTCTCTCCTCCCTCTCTCCTCTTTCTCTTGGTGCAGTTTGGTGTCATGAAGTGTCTCTCCTTTTCCTCCTTCTCTCCTCTCCTCCCTCGCCCCTAATGTAGTTTGGAGTTCTGAGGTGTCTCTCCTCCTCCATCTCTCCTCCTCCCTCTCTCCTGTCCTCCCTTATACGTCCCTCTTGGTGCAGTTTGGTGTTATGCGCCACAGCGCATCATCTCTTAAATGTTTGTTGTTGGCAGAGCAGATCGGGATCCCCCTGCTTCCTCTCTGTTTTATGTCTTTTCCTTTGTGCTATTTTTAAAACCGCAGTAACTATACAAACGCACGAGTTTCTATCAATGAATGAGCCCACCGTGTTTTTGTGTTTGTGTGTGTGTGTGTACATGTGCATGTGTGTGTATTTTTGTGGACATGAGTGAGGTTATTTTGCCATGGTGTCATTGATATGCAGCACTTGGAACCTCAACCCACCTCCTCCCTTCTCTCCTCCGATCTCTCCTCCTTGTGCTCTGTTCCTTCTCTTCTTTATTAGCCGGGGTTTTGGGGTTATAATTGGCGCTAATGCTTCATGCTAATGCTGCTGCTAACCTCCTGTGGTACAAAAATGCTGCGGACTGTTTGGTTGTTTTGGTTTTTTGATTGTTTTGGTGACGCCAGTGCAGCTCTGACTACACACACTGCGCTTCAAGACAGGAGAGAGAAGGAGGGGGAGGGAGAGAAGAGGAGAAGGGAGAAGAGGGGAGAGAAAGGAAAAAAAGAGAGGGGGGGGACCACTATAGCAGAGAATAAGAGGGAGAAAGAACAGCATAGAGGAGGAGAGGAGAGAAGGGGGGAGCATAGATGGAGGATTCGCATGGATGGAGGATATAGCACAGAGAGGTGGAGGAGAAGAGGAGAGAGGGTTGAGAAAAGGAGAGGGAGAGCATAGAGTGTTCTGCAGCGTGTGGTGGAGAGAAGAGGGGAGGGGGAGGCAGGGGAGAAAGAAGGGAGAGGATAGAAGGTGAAAAAGGAGAGAAAGAGGAGCACAGAGGAAAGGATAGCGAGAGCATGGAGTATTCCGCAGCATGTGGTGGAGAGAGGAGAGGGGTGCAGTATTTCCCATAGATTACGGTGACCATGGCGACGACATTGTGGTGCAGACTGTTCCTCGCTCACAACCTGAAAAATGAAATGTGTTTGATCTGTTATTAAATGAGGAGAAAATTAGACAAAGAGGAGGAGGAAAGAGCGAAAGAGAGAAGGAGAAGAGAGAAAGGAGGAGAGAGGAGGGGAGAGGAGGGGAGAGAAGGGGGGGTTGGGGATTTCTATGGTAACTGGTGATGTTTCGACCCGGACACACCCCCTCAGCTCTATACTCACTGCAGCATCTGACACACAGCGAGGGCATCTGATTTGCAGGAGGCTGGTAGGGCATCTGACTCACAGGAGGCTGGGATGGCATCTGAGTCACAGGAGGCTGGGAGGACATCTGACAATTGGACTGAGAGGGCATCTGACTTACAGGACGCTGAGAGGGAATCAGACTCACAGGAGGCAAGGAGCGGATTTGTGTGTGGGCTGTGTCTGGGTATTTCTGTCTCAGTGACTCAGAGTTATTCTGGCTTTGCTTCGGTTCATTCATGTCTCAGACTCAAACACTGGATTTAAACTACGACAGAATCACGTTTCTCTCCCAAACAAAAGAAGTGCTGCCAAAGAGTACAAGGGCACAAGCACAGGGTTGAGTGTGCTGAAAAAGAACACAAGGGCAGAATCCAGGAAATTATATATTTATATAAAGTCAGATTCAACTTGAGAATCATGAGTTTAATCTGACTCCATTGACTTTACACAAACTGGTGAGAGCCCTAATCACATTCTGATGAATACAGTTTAAGGAGTGATCCCATGGTCCTGCCATAGAAAGTGTTAAGAAGTGAACTTAGTGAATGTGACGTCACCCGTAGCATTCAGCTCAAGTTCATCGGGGCTGCAAGTTAAAGGGGTAAATTTGGAGCCGAGTTCCATAATTCCTACCACGGGTATAGCAGGGAGCGGGTGCTTAGGAACACTGTCAATCAAACCTGTTGCTAACATTAGTAGCAGTAGTAGTAGAAGGCGCCAGATTTCTCTCTTATTAATGTTCATATCTTGAGTTACGAACAAAATGGCAAAATGAAAATACCAGGATCACGTATGAACATTTTAAGACTGAAATAACGAGCTCGACAACAGCAGTTTCGGAGAGAGGGTTTTCCAATGTTAAGTGAATTGGAGCCAGAATCAATGGAGCCAGAAGCACGCCCATACTCACTTCTGTTTGGAACGTGGTGGTTAGCTATGTCCGTTTATACAGTCTATGGTGACGTCATACTCCCTTAGTCCACTTCTTTATGCAGTCCTGTGGTCCTCTGGGGTGTTTTGTGTATGTATATGTGTGTCAGTGTTGTCAGTGATGTCTCATTTAAATGTGTGATGTTTGGTTTCAGGTCAGTGTCAGCGGGGCTCAACTCTCCGGCCAAAACCAACTCCATGGAAAAAAAACTGCACCTCAAGACCAGAGAGTTGCAGGACACACAGGACAAGTGTTATAAGGTAAGAGAGGAATGGGGTAGGAGAGAGAGGGGGAGAGGAGAGAGTAGGAGAGAAGGGAGGAGGAGAGGACCAGCAAGGAGAGACCTGAGAGCTGCAGGGCACACGGGACAAGTCTTATAAGGTGAGAGAGGGGGGAGAGGAGAGAGCAGGGGAGAAGGGAGGACGAGAGGATCAATGAGGAGAGACTCGAGAGCTGCAGGGCACACTGGGCAAGTGTTATAAGGTAAAAGAGGAGAGGAGAGAAGATTGCCCCAACGTGCAAGGGGGGTGTGTGGTAGAGATTGAGTAGGTTCTCGTGTCCTCCAGCCTCAGGCCCATAGTAGAGTGTATATGTCTGTATATGTCATAGCATGTGTATATGTCTGTCCCATAGTAAATGTGTTATATATTTGTATAATGATACTTTGCAGCTGATGTCATCAACATTCATTGATGAAGTTAACTGCGTGAAGCTGTTACTCAAGTTAGACTTGAGTAATATATATATATATATATATATATATGTATATGTATATGTATGTATATATATATATATATATATATATATATATATAATACACACACGCACACACGCACGTGTGTGTATATATGCACACATGCACGTGTGTGTATATATGTATATATGTGTGTGTGCAGATGGAGCAGGAGATCTCCAGGTTCCAGCGTAAAATGACTGATCTTGAGTCAGTTCTTCATCAGAAGGATGTGGAGCTCCAGGCCTCAGAGACTCAGAGGAGCATTCTGGAACAGGATCTCGCAACATACATCACAGAGTGCAGTGTGAGTACTACTAATACTAGTAATACTACTACTTTTACTGCTCCCAAAGGGTTATCCCGACTTCCCCTATCTCTTTGCTCTCTAAGTTTGAAGCACTCTCTCCCCCTCCTCTCTTTTCTGCTCATCCTCCCTCTCATTTCTTTCTCCTCTCTTTGTACAGAGTTTAAAACGCAGTCTGGAGGAGGCTCGGGTGGAGGTCTCCAGAGAAGATGACAAAGCCATGCAGCTTCTGCACGACATCCGTGAGCAGAGCAACAAACTACAGGAGATCAAGGAGCAGGTATTACTAATACTAGCACTACTACTGTTACTATTACTACTACTGCTACTACAACAGCTGCTACTACTACTACTACTACTGCTGCTACTACCACAGCTAGTACTCCTTCTACTACCACAGCTGCTACTATGACTACTGCTACTACTAATATTATTACTGCTGCTATTGCTGCTACTGCTGCTACTACATCATCTACAAGCAGGCCAACAAACTGCAGAAGATCAAGGAGCAAGTATTAGTAATACGGTTTCTACCTACTACTACTGTAACTATTACTGCTAATGTTGCTATTACTACTGTTTACTACTATTTCTCATAATGTTTTAGGAATACCACGCTCAGCTGGAGGAGATGCAGGTTTCCATCAGACAGCTGGAGGAGGATCTCTCTGCAGCTCGGAGACGCAGCGACCTGTACGAGAGTGAGCTGAGAGAGTCCAGACAGACAGGAGAGGAGCTGAAAAGGAAAGCTGTGGAGTACCAACAACGCATACAGAAGGTACAGAGGAGAGGGAGAGAGAGATAGGAGGAAAGAGGAGAAGAAAGGGAGGAGAGAAAATGAGAGGAGAGGGGAAGAGAAGGAGGAGAGGGGAAGAGAGGGAGGAGAGGGGAAGAGAGAGGAGAGAAGGGAGAGAGGGAGGAGAGACAGACAGGAGAGGAGCTGAAGAGGAAGGCTATGGATGCGTACCAGCAACTCATACAGAAGGTACAAGAGAGAGGGAGAGGAGGAGAAGCAGAGGGGAGGGGTGAGACAGGGAATGAGGAGAGGAGAGACAGACAGGACTGAAGGACAGAAAACAAAAAAGGAAGGCTGTAGGCAACGCATACAGAAAGTTTACTCTGCACTCCTGCTCTTCCTCCTCAGTGCATTTGTGCTGCTCTGACTCCTGTGGTGTGGAACATGAATTATTAATAATAATTATTTTTTATGAACAATTTTGTTGTTGTTTTTGTGCTGAATTCTGTTTTCATAAGTGGATTTAGGCTTTTGGTTTTGTGTTTGAGGCCAAAGAGCAGGGCAAAGCAGAGGTGGAGGAGCTGCTCTCCAAACTTGAGAAGGTACCTCACATCAACAGGGTCCTAACAACTCACCACCTCACACGGACAGGGTCTAATTCACCAATACCTTACACCGACATCTGTCCTACTATCTCACACCGACACCTCACACCGACACCTCACACCAACAAGATCCTATGTATAATACATACAGCAAACAGCAGCATCTGACGTCTTTAATATGTTAATGATATTAATAAAGTAAAACATATTCCTCTTTTCTTCCTCAGACTAACTCTGAGCAGCAGGTGAAGATCCAGGAGCTGCAGGACAAACTCTCTAAGGTCAGAACATAAAACTACCTTCACCTCAACCCCTCCTGACCTGTCCCTCTTCTCCACCTCTCTCGTTCTCTCTCATCTCACCCTCTCTCCTTCTCTTCTGTTTCCCCCTTTTCATTCTCACGTTTTCTCCTGTCCTCCCCTCTCTTCCTCACCCCCTCTTTCTTTGCGATCTTCTTCTCCTGTGTAAAGGCCCGCTCTCCTCTCTTCTGTCCTTTCTCCTCCTCTCATCCTTCTCTCTTCTCTTGTTTAGGCTGTGAAGGCGAGCTCAGAGGCCACGGAGCTTCTGCAGAATGTGCGTCAGGCCAAAGAACGTTTGGAGAGAGACTTAGAACGCTTGAGGGGAAAGAGTGACAACAGTGACACTTTAAAGCGGAGGCTCAGAGAGGCAGAGGTATTATATGAACACACGCACACACAGACTTAATTAGACCATATCCTGTATACATCTCTGGACATGGTAAACCTGCTAGCAGCTGTGTTCCAAACAGAAAGTAAGTATGAGTGGGATTTGGCTCCAATTCACTTTCTCTTCAAAAAACGAGACCCTTCTCTCTGTAACTGCTGCTGTAAGGCTTGTCATTCTGACCTTCAAATGTTGGTTTTAACTTGGTCTACATGATCCTGAGGATTTTATTTCACTATTTTGTCCCTAAATCAAGATATGAACATTAATAATGGACCAATCTGGTACCTTCTTTCCCCGAGATCACTTACACACGTGGACAAAAGTACCCTTCAGTTAATGAAAGAAAAACTCACGATGGTCACAGAAATAACTTGAATTGGACAAAAGTAATAATAAATAAAAAATCTGTGAAATTTAACCAATGAAAGTCAGACATTGCTTTTCAACCATGCTTCAACAGAATTCCTTAAAAAATAAACTCATGAAGCAAGCCTGGACAAAAATGATGGTACACCTAGACAAGACTGAAAATAATGTGGCCAAAGGGACATGTTAATCCAAGGTGTGTCCACTAATTAGCATCACAGTTGTCTACAATCTTGTAATCAGTCAGTGGCCTATGTACAGGGCTACAGTTTGTCACTGTGCTGTTTGGTGACATAGTGTGTACCACACTCAACATGGACCAGAGGAAGCAAAGGAAAAAGTTGTCTCAGGAGATTAGAATGAAAATTATAGACAAGCATGTTAAAGGTAAAGGCTATAAGATCATCTCCAAGCAGCTTGATGTTCCTGTGACTACAGTTGCACATATTATTCAGAAATTTAAGATCCATGGGATCCATGAGCCAACCTCCCTGGATGAACCCCAAATCAAAGAGACGGAAAAAACGAATGGTCACAAAAGAGCCCAGAAAAACTTCTAAAGAGATTAAACTTCAAGCACAAGGAACATCAGTGTCAGATTGCACCATCCGTCGTTGTTTGAGCCAAAGTGGACTTAATGGGAGACAATCAAGGAGGACACTATTGTTGAAAACAAATCATAAAAAGCCAGACTGGAATTTGCCAAAGTACATGCTAACAAGCCACAAAGCTTCTGGGAGAATGTCCTATGGACAGATGAGACAAAAATTGAACTTTTTGCCAAGGCACATCAGCTCTATGTTCACAGACGGAAGCATATCAAGAAAAGAACACTGTCCCTACTGTGAAACATGGAGGAGGCTCTGTTATGTTCTGGGGCTGCTTTGCTGCATCTGGCACAGAGTGTCTTGAATCTGTGCAGGGTACAATGAAATCTCAAGACTATCAAGGGATTCTAGAGAGAAATGTGCTGGCCAGTGTCAGAAAGCTTGATCTCAGTCGCAGATCACGGGTCTTGCAATAGAACAATGACCCAAAACATAAAACCTAAAAACACCCAAGAATGGCTAAGAGGAAAACATTGGACTATTCTAAAGTGGCCTTCTATGAGCCCTGACCTAAATCCTATTGAGCATCTTTGGAAGGAGCTGAAACATGCTGTCTGGAAAAGGCACCTTTCAAACCTGAGACAACTGGAACAGTTTGCTCATGAGGAGTGGGCCAAAGTACCTTCTGAGAGGTGCAGAAGTCTCTTTGACAGTTACAGGAATCATTTGATTGCAGTGATTGCCTCAAAAGGTTGTGCAACAAAATATTAAGTTAAGGGTACCATCATTTTTGTCAAGGCCTGTTTCATGAGTTTATTTTTTAAATAATTCTGTTGAAACATGGTTAAAAAGCAATGTCTGACTTTCATTGGTTACATTTCATAGAATTTTTATTTATTACTTTTGTCAGATTCAAGTTTTCTGTGACCATTGTGAGTTTTTCTTTCATTAACTGACGGGTACCAATTTGTCCACATGTGTATGCTAGCATTAGCAACCGGTTTGATTGACAGCGTTTCCAAGCACCCGTCCCCAGGTGCTTGGTCACACCTCTGGTGTGGGGGTAATGTCCCTATCCCATGTGGGGGATAGGGGCATTGTTTTATCCTGCAAGTGAATGGGGAGGGACACACTATCATACAGAGCAGAATGTTTCTGAAAATGGAATTCAGCCCATACTTCTATATCTGAAGGAGCCCAGGGTCACAAAGAGTGACCATTTGTGCTTTCAAATTTACATTGCCAGTATGTTTGGTGCTAAGCCTGCTAGTCACAATGAACTTGCTCCTCCTCTCCTCCTTTTACCACAGATGCCCTCCCAGTGTGTTAGATGCCCTCCCTTCCTGTAGTAGACTTGTATGTGTGTGTGTTGTTTTAAGCAGGAGGGCAGGAAGACGTTGGAGAACCAGGTGAAGAGGCTGGAGATGGTGGAGAGACGAGAAAATAAACTGAAGGATGACATCCAGACCAAGTCCCAGCAGATACAGCAGATGGCAGACAAGATACTAGTCAGTACTAATACTAATTCTTTTACTACTACTATAAGATCTTAGTGAGACAGAGCGAGATTAGAGTCATTATGGAGTTAATTCTACTAATGCCACTAATACCACCAATGCTGCTGCTGCTACTAGTACTGCTATTCCTACAACTGCTGCCACTACTTCTACTGCACCCTGGTTTGGGGGCATACTGCTCAGAGCTGAACTCTAGAAGACATGGATACCAGTACTTTTGCTACATACATGAATACTTTTTTGTTCTGTAATTATTTTACCTTTTTTAATTATCTTATGTGAGATTGGGTCAAAATGAGCTGGACCCAAAGCCTTCATCTGGTGGACTTCAGCTTCTTTCATGCAAGTTTGGACTTTTGTCATAAAGGAGTGACTACATGTTTAGGTCTATAGTTAGCAGTGCTGGAAATTGTTCTAATAGAGGCGAGTTCTAGATAGGGATGTCCCCATCTAGTTTTTTGGACCATTGTGGCAGAGAACATAGTGGCAGAGACATTAAGTGATCCTTTAGCCTCTGTTTCTAAAGGCAAGAAGACAGAAGCCTGTCTGAAGCACATGGCTACTTAATGTACATAAATAAGTTACCCCATTCGGCAAGATTGGTTTTCACTCTTAAGACATCGCAGAGATAAAACAAACACTCTTCCTGCCATTAAAAATGTTTTAACTGTTTTAGAGCCTCCTTAGTTTGTGTTTAGGCTGCTTTGGGCATTAGCTGCAGCAGTAACAGCGACAGTTGCTGTATCGGCCCGATCTAGTCATCAAATCCGATCGAAGCTGATGCTCTAAAAATGCTAATCAGCTGATACCGGATCGGGACATCCCTAGTTCTGGACTGTCTATACTGTTGGGAAGATGTTCTGGGGGTGATAACAGGCTGGTATGTTTTTGTTTTGTTTTTTTCCATTTTGTTTAGAATCCAGAGAAACTGATGGCCAATAAGTTCAGCCGAAATTTTGGGTCTAATATGTAGGGGTGATTTTGATTATTTTCTTCAAATTCAGTCATTTAAATTTGCTACAGACTCATCAACAGCCATGTTTCACCTGTAAGATGCCATAAACCGCAGTAGAATCTGGTTCTTCACTAACTCTTCATACTATTCTTTGGATGTTCTCCAAAACTTGCTCAGATGTTGCTCATATGTTATGGACTGTTCCATCTTCTCCGTGTGTGTTCAGGAACTGGAGGAGAATCTGCGTGATGCCCAGTCCACGGCTCAGAGGATGGAGACTCAGCTTGTGCAGAAGGAGCGCCTCTTTGAGGACAAGATCAAGGTTGGAGACTTTTACATAATTTACACAACAATCTTATAGTGTTATAGTGGAAACTGACTTTTTAGTTCACTGATAATACAGTCTATCTGTTAAGATCTATCGCTACATGAATGAGTTTAAAGTGTCCCCGAGAGGAGCTGTGGGGTTTAGCTCCACATGTGAGTAAAAGCAAACTCTTGTGTCTCATGTGAGTTTAAGGTGCTAGAGGCTCAGATGAAGGCCGACCTGGTGTATTTAAACAGCTAAATTTCACCTGTTGTGTATGTCAGGTCTGTTATGTTATCTGTACACTGTGTGCAGGTGCTGGAGGCTCAGATGAAAGCCGATCTTGCAGATAAAGAGACTCTTGAGGCTCGACGAGTTCAACAGGAAGAAGAGACACGAGAGAACTGTAAACTCATCAGTGAACAGAAGGCTGTGAGTACTACTACTACTACTACTACTATTACTACTGTTGCTACTGCTGCTGTAAACTCATCAGTGGGAAAAAGACAGAATACTACTAAAAACTCAGATGCCCTCCCTGTGTCTTGATAGGTTCTTATTCTTTCTAGAGGTCTAAACTACAGGGTTAGCAGTTTTTACCAACATGTTCTGAAATGCCCCTGTGAAATGCCCCTCCAACAGAAAATTGAAACTCCCAACCACATTGAAACTGAAGTAGTCCCTGCTGATATTCCTCTCCTGTTGAGCAAACTGTCTTTGAAGAGAGCAGGAACTGTTTTAGACATGGAGAATGACAGAGTTTTCATGTTCAAGCAGCTTGTGCCTCTGGAGATCACTAGTTCAGGACACCATTGTGTGGACATTAGAGCTGTAAAGGCAGAAGTGAGCTGTAATGACGATGATGTCCTAGTTGTTACTGCAGACATGTCCATAAGAGAAATGCATAAAGTTCTTCTGAAACTTCACAAGCAGTCTGGCCACGCCTCTGCAGAGAGACTGCAGAAGCTCATCCACACCTCTGGAAATACTGATCAAGACTGTCCTTTCATCCTGCAAGAAATCATTCGTGACTGTGAAATATTTCAAAGATACAGCAGAACCAAACCCAAGAAACCATTGGAGATTGTTAACTCTTTCATTCAGTCATGGATAAGTGTCCATGGAGCATCAAAACAGATCTACACTGACAATGGTGGAGAGTTCAACACTGAGGAGATGCAAAACATGGCAGGAAACTTCAACATTGAGAAGAAGACTACAGCAAGATACAGTGCCTGGAACAATGGGTTCTTGGAGAGACACAACATGACACTGACAGAGATCCTCGTGGGAAAATGGGTGTGGGTGGCAAATTGCCTTAGACTGGGCCCTTATGGCTAAGAGCAGTATGATCAATGTGCATGGTTATAGCACATACCAGCTAGTATTTGATCAAAACCTTAATCTCCCTTCTGCTTTAGTTGATAAGCTATCTGCTCTATAGGGCACAACTATGAGCACCAGAGTAGGGCAGCACATAGCGGCTTTACATGCCTCCAGGAGACTTTTCACATGAGCTTTCTGAATGCTCAGAAAGAATAAGGAGGGCACTACTCAAGCTGCTTAGGCCTACAGATGACAAGTATGAGACAGGAGACAAAGCGTTCTATAAACGAGCTGACTGGTCTGGTCTGTGCTGTTTAAAAGACATAGGAGAATCCTTGAACGTGTGCACCTGTTCAGGTCAAGTAAAATGAATGCACAATACTCCTGAAAACAGCTCAGAAAATAAAAGCATAGTGACAATTGCTGTGTCGAAAAGTTCAGATGTTGAATAAAGAGGAGAACAACAACAAATCAATGACAACAGTGAAAGTGAAGTGACAGAAAACCCTAGACAAATTGATGTGACGCCTCCTGAAACAGACCATCATGTTACTTCTAAACTTAAAACTGTAAACGGGGCAGAAGGTCACATTTAGAGACAACAGAGAGGATGGTATTCACTACACTGCCAGAGGTTTAAGCAGAGCAGGGAAAGTCAAAGGGCAGTACAAAGATTGGTACAATGTGCAATATCTTGAGCCAGATGGCAGTGAGGGACAAAAGCAAGCATTAGACATGTCATATGTTGACAACTTTGACATTGAGTCTGAAGATGTGGACACTGATGTTCTTATTGCTAAAGATTTTTTTCATTTAAACAGCAAGAAATCAAGGATTGGCAAAATAATGTTTTTGATGACGTCACAGATAGGGGTCAAAAATCTGTGTCTAGTAAATGGGTCTTTACACTCAAAGAAAAGCCAAATGATATTGTCCCAAAGGCACAGCTTGTAGCAAGAGGTTTTGAAGAGGTAAACATTCAGAGTTTACAGAAAGACTCTCCCACGTGTGCATCTGAGTCACTTAGATTGCTGTTAGCTGTTGCTAGTTAAAGCAAGTGGAAGCTTCACTCTATGGACATCTACCTTTTTGCAGGATATGGAACTCTCGAGAGACATTACATTTGACCCCCACCTGAAGTGGGTGTGAACAATGTACTGTGGAAACTAAACAAATGTGTGTATGGATTTGCAGATGCCTCCCACTACTGGTACAACAAGGTTAAATAACTGATGCTGAACACTGGTAGTAAAATGTCTCAGGTTGATCCTGCAGTGTTCTATTGGCTGAATGACCATTATGAGCTCACAGGTTTACTGCCATGTCATGTAGATAATTTTCTACGTTTTATGTTGTATGTGAAGAACACAAGAGTTTTTCTTATCAAGACTGGACCTTACAACAGTTGGTCATAAAGTACTAGTTCATCAGCACAATTACATTAAAATCTGCAACCAGTCCATTTACAGGACGCTCGGGTTGTGCAGAGAGATGCTCTTTTAAACTATCCAAAGATCCAAAATAGGACAGATCTTGTGGGTTGGTAAACAAACAAAGCCAGATGTAATGTTTGACACATGTAGCCTGGTGTCCAACATTAAAAAGGCTACTGTCCAGTTTATTCATGAAGTGAACAAAGTGATCTGTAAACTTAAGTCAAAATCTTCTCTGCAAAAACATCCTTGTGTTTTGGGAATTTACAATTAGTGCCAAAATAATTTCTATTTTCTAAATGCCAGAATAAGAAGAGAAAGATTTTTTTAGGCAATGTTTCATGTTTATTTTCTTCGAAGATTACGTACATAGTCTTTGGTACCCTTGCGTTTAAACTATGACTTGGGTCAAACATTTTGGATATCCTCCCATTCCTACTGACAGAACTGGTGCAACTGAGCTTTGTAGGCCGCCTTGCTCGTAAATGCCTTTTGCAGATATGCCCATAAATTTTCAATAGGATTAAGATCAGGGCTTTCCAAAACATTGACTTTGTTATGCTTAAGCCACTTTGTAACCAGTTTGGCATTATGCTTCAGGTCATTGTCCATTTAGAAGACCCATTTAAGCCCAAATGAACCTTTCCTGAATAAATTTTTTGGCTGATGTCTTGAGATGTTGCTTCAGTATTTGCACATAGTGTTCTTTCCTCATGATGCCATCTATTTTATAAAGTGCACCAGTGCACCCCAACATATGATGCTGCCATGTTCTCAGGCTTGCAGTCTTCCCCTTTTTTCCTCCAAGCGTAACGATGCTCATTATGGCCAAACAGTTCAATTTTAGTTTCGCCAGACCAAGTGCATGTCTCCAAAAATGAAAGTCTTTGCAAATGCACCCAGGGACAAACTAATCTGGCTTTTCTTTGTTTCTTTTCGAGTAATGGCTTCTTCCTGGCAGAGTGCCCTTTCTGCTCATGTCGGTATAGAATAATCACACACTCTTCTTGTGTCATCTTTGGGACACAGATCCCGTCTCCTTCCTGAGCAGTATGATTGCTGAACATTCCCATGTTTTTTATACTTGCATTTAATTGTTTGAACAAGTGTGGCACCTTCAGGCATCACAAAGCAGTGTGTTTCAGGTGTGCTGTCACATACTTTCACAGGTGTGTCTCGCATAAACAAATATTTGCAATAAACCTATCAAAAGCTTCCAAATACATGACATCATCAATTTGTTTAAATACATAGTAACCTCACTGTATGTAAACTTCTGACTTTGAAGAAAGTAATGAAAAATTGTCTAAGAAATCCTTCTCTCATTGCTCTGGCATTTAACAAATAGAAATAATTGTGCTAATCCTAATTTACCTAAAACAGGAAAAGTTAAGTCTGACTTCATGTCAGACAGTGAGAAAAAAGTGTGTTCTGGTTTCAACGGTACGTTCTGAAATGCATGGGATTCTTGGATGAGTTTAAAGTTCAGATTTCAGTCTTACTTAGATATGAATGCTCCTGAACGCATTTAAAATTTGACCTGGGATTGAATCCTGATTTGAAACCTGAATCTAATCACAAATGTAATACTTGTTTTTTGTGCAGACAATCAACGCCATGGACTCCAAGATGAAGAGCCTGGAGCAGCGCATAGCAGAGCTCTCAGAGGCCAACAAGCTCGCAGCTAACAGCAGCATCTACACACAGAAAAACATGTGAGTTTAACTAGGAAGAGGAGAGGGGTAGAGAAGGAGGTGAGGAACAGAGGAGGAGAGGGGCAGAGCTAGCAGCCAACACCATCATCAACACATAGAAAAACATGAGTTTAACTGTGAAGAGGGAGGGAGTGGAGGAGGACAAAAGAGAAGAATAGGAGAGGGGCAGAGGATGCAGTGGAGAGGTCAGATGATGCAGAGGATGATGTGTCTCTGTGGTTCCAGGAAAGCTCAGGAGGAGATGATCTCAGAGCTACGGCAGCAGAAGTTTTACCTGGAATCTCAGGCTGGAAAACTGGAAGCTCAGAATGCAAAGCTGGAGGAACATCTAGAGAAGATCAGCCAACAGGAGCAGAGCAAGAGGAGCAGACTGCTGGAGCTGGAGAGCAGGCTGAGGGAGGTAAGCGAAACAAACGTACCCTAAACAAACGCACCTACATACCCTGTCAAGGCCCTATATTACACAGAATTGACCTTTGTGAGCTTTAAGCCATGTTATATTGTTGTTACCTCCTCAAAACATACCTGGAGTTGTGTTTTGTTTCATTCACACATGTTTGTGTAACTCTTTATTATTGATCTGTTTATATCTCCAAAGCTCAAAATGCCACGTTCCGCCTTGTGATGTCATGAAGTGGTAGTTTTCAAGTTAACAGCTCCTTTTACCTTTAGTTCAATACAGATTGGCATTTCCAGGGCTGAAATCATCCAAATGATTCTAGTGAACTTCTAGTGACAGCAGGCTCGGAGACTTAATGCACCCTTTAACTATGAGGGTTGAGCAAATCAAGCGTGCCTGTGTGATGGGAGGTAAAAGTGAAAAACATTGGTGATGAGTGAACTTGTTTAGGTTCATTTCATTTTGCAGATACAGCACAGAGAAATCTGAGTCTCATTTACACTGAAGTGTGCTCCAGCCATTCAGAGAAGTCAGCACTGATCTCAGAGCTTTAGGATGGACAGGGAGAGCTGGGATATATGGGGAAAAAAAGAATCATGATCATGAATCATGATCTTTTTGAGGGCAGATGGCACCGCACAGACACCAGAGGCTAAGGGAGAAGGAGACACTGGACCTTCAGTCAAACTGCGAAGACCTAAGTCAAAACTTGTGAAAAATATGTGATTAAAGACGGTCAGAGTGTGTACTGTCCATTACTGTGTGTACTGTACTTAATATGAAAAAACATCATACAAAATATAAAAAACAGTGGATTCACACCACTCCCTCTTGTGCTGTGGAGGTGCTGGTGCTCCATCAGTCCTTCTTCTAGTGTCAGCATGTAGTTCCAGGTGAAGCCTGTAATGACCAGGTTTAAACCTGTGATTTTCTCTGTCACGGTCTGACGTGAGCCTTATTTATACTAGCATCCTCCTCCTACTCCTCCTCTTCCTCCTGCTGCTCCTGTGTCACAGTCACCTGTGGACTCACACTGAATAGTCTTTCTCCTCTCCTCTTTGAGCTCTTTCCCATTTCACTGTCTCTGTAACATTCTCTCACTTGCTCCATCTGCTACAGTTTGTTGTATAAATAAAAGTAGACTCTGTGTTAGTAAAAAAACACTCTTTCTTTAAACAATAGAATGTGATTTTCAAAATTAAATAGTAGTACTTCCTTTTATATTATCTTGTGGCCTTATATCTGTGTCATGACCTCAGGTCATTCAAGATACTTTGGACATACTTTCATACATGTGTGTTTGTGTGTTGACATATGGGCCTGCAGCACTCTCTATAGTTGTTTGTATGTGTTAATAGTTCATAAAGATCCCATTTTGTGCTATTTTCTAATCTAATGATAATGTTATAATGTTGTTTCCTCATCACAAACATACCTGTAGTTGTGTTTTGTTTCATTCAGTCTGACATGTACACAGATAAACACCAAACATCACACTCACATAAACATACATTACAAAAACAGACATTATGCCTCAGCGGGGCCTGTTGTTTAAGAAAGCAATGGCCGCTGGGACCAGGCTTCTACTGAACCGAGCCCTCCTGCACCTGATCGCCCTGTACCTCCGTCCTGAGGGCAGAGGGATTAGATGGTCCTGGAGGGGGTGAGTGGTGTCCTGTGTTATGGCGAGTGCGAAGCGTCCAATAGCCCGATTATTTAGATCTGTTAGATTGGGTGTGGGGAGTCCTATGATTTTAGCAGCTATGTGTGTTACTTTTATGACTTTGGTTAAAGATCATGGCTTAAAGCTCACACCAGTCCATTTTGTGCAATATAGGACCTTTAAATGTGTTCACAGATTGGACTGTACTATCCCCCTGTATTTGAAATGTTCTCTGTAGTTGCATGTGTCGTAGATGTGTGTGTTCATAGTTCATGTGTTTTAATTGTGTTTTGTATTTGTATGTATTTACAGATGGGTCTGCAGCACGAGGAGGAGAAGTTGGAGATCAAGCGTCAGGTGTCGGAGCTGAACCTGTCGCTGCAGGAACGGGAGTCTCAGATCAGCAGCCTCCAGGCAGCTCGCCTGGCTCTGGAGAACCAACTACACCAGGCCAAAACAGAGCTGGAGGAGACCACAGCAGAGGCTGAGGAGGAGATCACTGCTCTGAGGGTGAGGAGGAGGGAGGGGGATTGAGATCGTCTCTTATCCTCTAAGAAGCTCTACTCTAGTAATAGATCATAGTCTCTCCTAGAGACTATGATCTATTACACTCTGAAACACCAAAAATACCAAACTGCTGCGTCTGAGTGGAGAGGAGGAGAGGAGGGGGCGGACCGAAGATTTTCCCAGATCTTTGTTTCACCTGCTTTTAGGAGACAGAACGTTACCTTGTCCTTGTCTTCTCCTCCTCTCCTCCTCTCCTTCTCCTCTGGTATGAACAGCACACTTTGGATGTCCATTTGTTCTGTTGTTGATTTGAGTTTCTTTCATCAGAATCACAGAGATGACATCCAGAGGAAGTTTGATGCTCTGAGGGACAGCTGCTCTGTAAGTCACTACTTCTGCTTAACCACTACACACTGCAACCGCGCTCTATCTGCGACGATAGGATCCGACGCTATAGGGTTAAACTAACTTGCGCTTGTTTATGCGTGTGCAGCGCCCATGACGTGACCTAGGGTCAGGTGTAATCTGACTGGTTGTCCTGTATATTAGTCATGTGACTGGATGGATGACGGGACGTGATCTACCCAAAATGCCTTTGCAATCGACTGGTAGATCGCGATCGACGTAATGAACACCCCTGCGATACTTTTGATCTAGGGCCTAGATCCTACACGCTATCCGTACTATCCACTACTCTCTACACAGTCTCCTACTGTTCAGCCCCACATACTCCTCTCTACACGGTTAACCCTAACCCCTACAATCTGTACTAGGGTTGCACAAACTGTTATCAAATCAAAATCACTGAGTTCATGCAAAGACTGCAATTAGATACTATAATGTCCTCTGTAAAGAACAAAATCTCCTTCCTTTCTATAGAAAAATCTTGTTGTACCTGTAGTTTGGACCTCTTCAAACATGTTCTGAAGTGTCCCTGTGTGAGATGCCCTCCCTGTGTCTCCATAGTGTCTTATTCTTTGTAAAAGCTGCTAACCCTGTAGTTTAGACCTCTTCAAACATGTTCTGAAATCATAGCATTCTTGGGTAAGTTTTAAGTTCAGATTTCAGTCTCTGTCAAATGTGAATGCTCCTGAATGAGTTTAAAATGTGCAGTCTGAACATAATCTTAACTTTTTAATAAACATAAAATGCAAATGTATTCACAACCTCAACACTCTAGGGGTGAATAGTCTCTGTAAAGAGTACTGGTTAGGGAGCAAACATTACACACTGCAAACTACAGAGGACTCCTTCTGTTTGTCACTAAAACTCTTTCACTTCTTTTAAACAGAAATGAACGATTCCATCACACAGTCTGTTTAACCCAAAACTTTCTGAAGAGTGGTGCTCAGTCTGTGGATTAGACTGATAGCTCATTTCTCCACTGACACAGAGCAAAGCATCATGGTCTAGGTAGTTTTCTCTAGACCAGGGCAAGTCTTTTTCACAGTGAATCATTGAAATGATTCACTGTGAAGGTTCCATAGGCGTATAATATTCTATCTGATCTTATACTTGTTCTGTTACAGCTCAAGATCATTCTAAAGATATTCAGGAAAGATTCATTTCTGTCCTGTCAATGGGACTTTTTTAGTATTGATACCTGTGAACAATGAACCTCTAGTTTTGGTACTAGTTTTAGTATCAGTTTTTGCGATACTTTTGACAACACTTGAGACAATAAATACAACTCTGTACTGTGCTGTATTGCGGTTGTGATGGTAGATTTTTTTTAAAGATTTTCTATAAAAGATTATATAGGTTGATTCATGAGGAGGTCTGAGGGACCATATTTAGTCCCTGGGCCATAGTTTGGACACCCTGCTCTAGACCCTGTTACGATTGATACTTTGCAGCTGATGTCATCAGCATTCCCTGGGGAGTGATGATAAATATAGTCACTCCTCTTTCTGAGGCTTATTATACTTTACAGTCTGACTGTAAAGAAATAACTTAGGTGAACTACAACATGTGAGCTGATTTGTGCTGTTAAACAAATCCCTCTCAAATAACATTACAGTCACAGCTAGCTAGCATTAGCCAACAGTTTTTCAGTTAGTCACTCTCACCTTTTTGTTCAAAGTCCAACTAAACAGGACCATGAACACTCGTACTGATCACAGCATTGGTGCCCATCCATCCATTTTCTTCTGCTTATGCGGGGCCGTGTCGCGGGAGCAGCAGTCTAAGCAGGGACTCCCAGACTTCCCTCACCCCAGACACATCCTCCAGCTCCTCTGGTGGCTATTTAAATCCATTTTGTATTTTTTCAGACAATCTTAAAACATATTTGGCAGTGTTCCACAGTGTTCCATTCAACCACAGAAATACATGTAGGACCCCTCCAGCTTGATGTCACTGTAAAGCAGTGGTCGGCAACGTCCGGCCCGGGGAAAATGTTGGCCCTTTGCCAATTTATTTTGGCCCGCCAGAGGATTTTGGACTTTCTTCCGGCATTGATTCTTTAATACTGTCATGATCCGCTCCGTCTGCTCCACGTTTTTCCTCCTGTCCTGCTCGTTCCCTCCCTCACCTGCCGAGCTGGGCTGAGCTCCTGGCTCCTCCTGCGCGCACCTGCAGCTCATCAGCGCGATCACCACCACCTGCTGTGTATAAGAGGAGGCAGGACCAGACACTCAGGGCGAGATCATCTGCGTTTCTACACCCTGTTCAGTGCCGGTTCATCTTCGTTTCAGCCTCATCCCGTTCGGTGCCGGATCGTATGTGCGTCTCCACCCAGCTTGCTGGACCGTCTCAGCTCCAGCGCTCCCAGCTCAGCTCCGACCCTGCTTCCACCCTGCTTCCCAGCCCTGGTACTGTCTGTTTTATCTCTGCATTCCGCGACCCCGGACCCTGGTTAGCACTCTGCGTCCTGCCCTGGTGCTGCCCGCATCGTCATCTCCGCTGCGCTCCACGTTCCGCTCCTGGATCCTGGCCCGTGCCTCACCTCCTGCTCACCGCCGGATCAACCCTCGAACTGCATCATTTGTCATTTCTTTAATAAATACTGTAAATATTCCCCGAGTCTGCATCCTTTGGTCCGCTACACCCACCGTTACGACAAATACCAAGTTATGTGGGCACTGCTACGGGCATTCCACTGCCCATGATGTGCACGTAACACAACATTAAAAGCAAACAATGAACTGGTGTGTACATACACCTTCACCAGTCAAAATCGTGGCTAACTGTTTTTGGACATCTGGTGAGGCAAGTGTGCAGACTGCGCGCAGCTCAAGGAATGTGCACCCGTTACGCTACAGCCTTCTTGCACTTCTGTGGTTAGTTATTCAAAATTCCCTATTTTATTAAAATAAATCACTTAATCACAAAACTGTCAAAATACTCAGTTTGAAGATTTCTTTTAACCGGGGTGGGGACTTGCTTTTTGTCCGCATGTCAGGTTTTATTGTTCCCGACCTTTGCTCATGTTTGACACAACATAAATCCACTTAGCCATGTCAATTTTAAACATTTTTCATTTACGTTGTGATTTTATCACGATCCTTGCTGCACTTGGCATCATCCAAGTCCTACAGCTCTCCCACAGTCGTGCGTAAAGGTGCAGGTCATTACGGCACCAAATGCGGAGTAAGGAAGCCGTTAGTGCGGTATTACGCACGACTAAAAGCCTGTCGTAGTTTAACCTTCGAGGCAGAGCTAAATCGCAGCGATGGTCACAAGAAGACAGCGTGAGAAAAGAATTTTGATGGAGAGATTTGACGATAAGCAATAATTACGCAGCTTCCTGGTTCAAGTAACCGTCTTAGAAAGATTTTATCCTTGTTTAAATCCGCACATTTTAACCACAAAAGTATTAGTTTCAATTAATATCATGAGACAAAGACCTGAATAAATGAGGTAAAACCTTAAAGTGAAAAGTTTTTCATAGCTCTACCTGATACTGTGCGCCTTTAGTATCCATATTACCATGTTCAACAAAGGCATAATTCTTACCAAAACCATAATAAAAGGAGCAAAAGCTTTTGCCTGAGGATTTTTTAATTGGCTGTTTTAGGTGAGTTAAAATGCATGTAATTCATATTTATGTATTTATAAATATATGTAAGCCAATACCTTTACCATCTGGCCCGCCACCTGTGGGCGCTGAAAAAAATTGGCCCGAAGCCAAGCGAAGTTGCCGACCCCTGCTGTAAAGTATCAATTGTCTCCTCTAACCTCCCCTGTGTTGTGTGTGCCCCCTGCAGGTGATCACAGACCTGGAGGAGCAGCTGACTCAGCTCAGTCAGGAGAATGCCGAACTTAATCGGCAGAACTTCTACCTCTCCAAACAGTTGGACGAAGCCTCCGACGACTCAGAAGATCGACTCCAACTAAGCCAGGAGGTGGAGAGGCTGCGGAGGGAGGTGGCAGACCGCGAGATGCATTTAAACAACCAGAAACAAGTATGAAATTACACCACAAAAGTACTACAGACACATTAGAGCATTATACCAAACAGTACAGCTGAGGAGGGGAGGTGGAGAGGTTGAAGAGGGAACTAAAGAGGCTGTTTCTTTCATTGTCATTCTCATTTGTTCCCCATGTTCTCCTTCAGAACATTGAGACCCTGAAGACCACGTGCAGTATGCTGGAAGAGCAGGTGGTGGAGCTGGAAAGTCTGAATGATGAGCTCCTGGAGAAAGAGCGACAGTGGGAGGCATGGAGGTCAGCTTTGGAAGACGAGAAGAACCAATCAGAACGCAGAACCAGGGACCTTCAGAGAGCGCTGGACACAGAGAAACAGAACAGGTAAATATACACACATGTAAAGACACACAGTCCACAGAGAGACCACCTAAAGCACCTCAGAGGTCCCATATTCCCTTTTTTTCTGTTCCTTGTTATAATGCTTCCTCTTCACAAACATACATTGGAAACATTGGTTGTTTCATTCACACATGTTTAACACACAAACCCTGTATATTTAGGCTGAGTTCTTTCAAACAGAAAACACACTATTCCAACTTGCGATGTCATGTTGTAATACAAAAAATGCGCCTCTGTGTTTTTAAACTCCATACACTTTCACTAAAATAATTTGGATGATTTCAGTCCTGGATTTGCCAATTTCTACTGAACAAAAGGTAAAAGGTAGCTGTTAAGTCTGAAAACTCCCACTTCCTGTTCCTTGTGTTCTCCAGGCTCCGTGCAGACCAGCGTAGTACTGAGTCTCGCCAAGCTGTGGAGCTGGCGGTCAAAGAGCACAAAGCCGAGATCCTGGCTCTACAGCAAGCCCTGAAGGAGCAGAGACTCAAAGCTGAGAGTCTGTCTGATACGGTCAGTCTAATATACACTATACACACATACTAACACATACAAATGCACCCTACACACCATAACAAGCCCACACACCACAGCCCTGAAGGATCAGAGGCTCAAAGCCGAAAGTCTGTTTGATTACTGTAAATTATGTAAAATACACACACAAACACATACAAACATACACTACATTTATACAAATATATACTCTATAACAACCCCACTATAAAATCCCACACAGACTCCTCTGTTTGAGACTGTGAGTCTGATGTGTAATTTACAGACATACAAACCAATTAGGATGTCAAGGAGTTAATCAGGACTAAATAAAAAATAAACTGTTTTTTGGAAAACAGACCGAATACAAATGACTTATCAGTCTGTCTGTGTCACAAGACCTGGACTTTCTTTTTCTTAAAGTGTGATGTGATAAAGCAGCTCACAGACAGACAGTGTAAATCAAAGTGAAGGAGGATCCAGTGTTTGGTCCGGGACTCCAAAACAGTGAATAATACTAAAATCATGTTTGATGTGTTACCGTGGGGACAATAACACGTCCTGTCCTCATTAAATAATCCTTAAATGTTGCACTGATCTTTAGTGACCTTTACTGACCTGTGTGTGTGTGTGTGTGTCTTTGTGTGGGTCTTTCTGTGTGCATTTGTTTCTCTCTGTGTCTGCGTGTGTTTATGTTTTCAGTTAAATGACCTGGAGAAGAAACACGCCATGTTGGAGATGAATGCTCGAAGTCTGCAACAGAAGCTGGAGACAGAAAGAGAGCTGAAACAGAGACTTATGGAGGAGGTGAGAGAGAGGAGAAGAGAGAGGGAGGAGACAGCTGGAACAGAGAATTGTGGAGGAGAGGAGAGAGGGAGGAGACAGCTGAAACAGACTTATGAAGGAGGTGTGAGAAAGGAGAGGAGAGAGGAGACAGCTGGAACAGAGACTTATGGAGGAGGTGAGAGAAGGAGGAGACAGAACTGGAACAGAGACTAATGGATGAGGTGAGAGAGGGAGGAGACAGCTGAAACAGACTTATGGAGGAGGTGAGAGAGAGAGGAGAGAGGGAAAAGACAGAGCTGGAACAGAATGAGGGAGGAGACAGAGGAGAGAGGGACGAGACAGCTGAAACAGACTTATGGAGGAGGTAAAGAAGAGGAAAGACAGGGGGAGGCAGAAAGAGAGCTGAGACAGGAAGAGGGCGGAGAGAAACCAAAAGGTATGGATGTAACTACGGTTCTTTGAATCTTGGATGAGCACCAGAGTCAGTACGTCCCTGTACATACACAAAGGGAATCATTCAGTTTGAACGCTTCCTTCTCAGGGATGAAATAGTAGAGACTCATGGAGGAGGTAAGAAAGACGGAGAGTAGAAAGGGAGCGGTGGGGCTAAAATAGAAAAAAACAATATGGACAAATCAGGGGGCAGAGGATGGATATGGGTGAAGAGGAGGTTCTGGCACCAAACATTTTTCCGTGTTTCCTGAAACCCTGTTGATCTGCTCTTTTGTGATGTTTGATTGTTCTGCCTGTGCTTCTGTTTTTCATGTTCCTGTGTTTCCTGTGACCTATGACCTGTAGCAGGGGAAGCTGCAGCAGCAGATGGACCTCCAGAAGAGTCACATCTTCAGACTGACTCAGGGCCTTCAGGATGCTCTGGACCAGACTGACATGTTAAAGACTGAGAGAACTGACCTGGAGTACCAGCTGGAGAACATACAGGTGAGTCTGCTCCTCAGGCTCTGCCCTCTGGCTCAACTCTTGTCTCTTATTTGTTCTTATTATTTGCATTTAAAAAATCTTAAATGTGTAAATCTCAAGATGTAGAAATGTCTTGAGTCTCTGAAGTAAATATTCCTTAGACACATTTCATGTGTTTTTAATGTCTCCTCCAGGGATCAGCAGAATAATTGCTCTCTTTTAATCACTCCTCCTGCTACAGTTTTAATGGTTTTATTTAAGTTGAGGTTTAAACTGTTTCAGGAAAGGAGGTCTAAACCAGGTCTAAACCCAGTTTCTCTCCCTCTGTGTAGGCGGTGTATTCTCATGAGAAGGTGAAGATGGAGGGCACCATCTCACAGCAGACCAAACTCATCGACTTCCTCCAGGCCAAGATGGACCAGCCGGCCAAGAAAAAGAAGGTCTGTGTCTCCTCTCTCTCCTCTTTTTTACTCTCCACCTTGCATCTCCTCTTTCTCCTCACTCATCTTTACTTCTCTCTCCTTTCTCTCCTCTCATGCTCTTCTCTCTTTCTCATAAGGTATCTTTAGGCATGGGCACTACCACAAACAGTGCCCCGACCTCTCTCCTTCAGCTCTCCACTCTCTTCTCTCCTCCTCCTTTGTCCTATTTGTCTCCTCTTTTCCTCTCTCCTCGTCACTCCTCTCATGTCCCTTCATTTCCTCTCATGTTTCCTCTCTCTTATAGGGTATCTTTGGTCGGAAGCGTGAGGACGTTGGCACCACTACAAACGGTGCCCTGACCCCCCTCCCTCAGCCCTCGGTGCCGCTGCAGTACGGGGACATGAAGCTAGCATTAGAGAGAGAGAGGACGCGCTGTGCCGAGCTGGAGGAGGCTCTGCAGAAGATGAGGATCGAACTGCGCTCGCTCAGAGAAGAAGGTCTCCACACTACACTATTGATACTTTGCAGTGACATAACGCTGAGGTTGTTCTACATGTATGCCTTTGGTGGAATGTTCAGCAGTTACCATGGCAACACAATGCACAAACTAGTTAACACAGCCAAAATTTTTTTACGATCGTCAAGAAAAGATACAAAATGAATTTTAATAGCACATTGCCTGTGATCAATACGAGCATTCGAGAAGTGTAGGAGTTTGATTTTCTAACTACAAACTAACTTCTAACTGAAAAACTGTTGGCTAATGCTGGCTAGCTTGTGACTGTAATTTTATTTGAGAAGGACTTGTTTAACAGCACAAATCAGTTCACTTGTAGGTCAGCTAAGTCAGTTTTTTAAGGTCTGATTGTGCTAAAACAAAGCTCAGATTAAGTATAACAAGCCTCAGACAGAGCAGTTCCTACAGTTAACATCACACCCCCAGAGAATGTTGACGACATCAGCTGCAAAGTGTCAATACATTCTGACTATGAAGTAGTACTGCTTTAGACTAATGGTGTACTGACACTATCTAAATACTACACTGCATATATATATATATATAAAACACCTCTTTTATTGAAAGCTTCTTATTTAAAGTGTATCTTTACTGTCCCAGCGATTCACTTTAAGTCCCAGGAGCACATGGCGCCCTCCACTCCAGCTCAGGCCAGACACCAGATCCTCATGAGTGCCATCGTCAAGAGCCCAGAGCACCAGCCTAACCCTGCAAGCCTACTACACCCATCCACACGCTCCAAAGAGAGCTCCACCCCAGAAGGTAGGTACTTCAACCTACACGTACACACACACAGACAGACATACAGACACACAGAGTCCATACATCTGCAGCGAATGGATATCTACACACAGCACAAAGATGCTGCAGATCTGAGATCTGATCTGAGAGCTCTGAAGTCACTTTGTCCTTCTCTGGGCATCCCTGTGTGGTGGTAACATGGTTTTGTACTGTGGTGTCACTGTGTGTTTTGGTTCCTGTCTGGTGATCTCATGCGTGTTATGATTTATGTAAGGTGGCAGGGTGTTCGGTGTACTTATGGTAGTGTTCTGTGTGTGGTGGTTGGCATCTGATGGTTTTGGTGTATGTATGTTCCTGTGTGTGGTGGTTGTCGTATGATGGTGTTGTCTAACGTGGGCGTGGCTCTGTTCTCTCTCTGCCTATCACAGAAAAGAGAAGGGTCACCTTTGAAAGTAAGTCCCTCCCACACCTCCTCTGCATCACTCTGCATGAGTACTGCATGGACCTCCTCTCCCTCTGTTTCTGCGTGTGGACTGTGCTTTCATGAGCTGAGCCATGTTTGTGTTAGAGTGCGAGTAGCAAGTAATTGTGAAGGAAGCAATTGCAGACCAGGTAGAGAGTCGAAAGAAGTTTTATCTCATGAGATGAATGAAGATTATAGACAGCAGGCATATGTGTTACATTTCAAGGGAGTTTGTCCAGGACTTATAGCCTGAGAAAGGTACTATCTATAGAAGGCTAGTCTATGAGCCTTAAACTAATTTTACATACTGTCCATACAAAGTCATATATACCATTAGCTGTTTACTGGAAGGTAGAATACGTCACTAAAAAGATGCTTGCAGTCACTGAATAGATGTATTACAAGACCTCTTGTCAACCTGAAGATGAAGAGCTGTGTCTTGTAACTGAAGTAGCCGGTTACAGTGTAGCCCTCTTAAAATAAGTCATTTTCAAATTCTTAGAGAGAAGCAAGTTCACATTAGTGTTTGTAACACACGGTATTCAACACAAGGTTTAAGAATAAAGCAATAAAACCGAAAAAATCATGCTTTCATAGCACAAACTCTGCTCTCAGTCTCATGTGTGCTCTAATGTGCAGCTCTATAACAGAAAATATGGTCGGATGTATATGTGTAACCCTTTGCTATGGTCAAATGTAGTTGTCTCATTTTGTCTCCTCCCCTAAAAACTTGTGTATTTTACATCTCTACAGGTTTGAATGTTCACTGAGGTTCTTTTGAGCAGCAGAACGTTTGGCATGTTTAGTAGGGATGGGCCGATATGTTTTGGGTTTGGTTTTTTTTGGTTTTTTTGAGCTAATAACAATATCCTATATTTGGCTTGCTGCCGTGGATGATAACTGATATTTGCCGATGCCAATATTTCACATTTAAAATCCATAGTAAGAACAAATTTATCTTAAATTTAAATAAGAATCACAAATAAACTTTTCACTTTTTAAAAATAACAAAATGTATTGTCTGGGATATAAACATACAGCCATATGACACTCTTCTATTTCCATTTATCACTATCAATATCTGCCAATATGATATCGAAGACTCATATTAATATCATATAAATTTTTGTTTGCTCAAAGCTGAAGTTTGGACTTGAAAAATTTAGTCAGGATGTTACCACAAATGTGGTAAAAAAAAAAAAAAAATACCCCCTCATTATCATAATTATATGAAAAGTACTTTTTACTTTTCAGTCCAGTTCAAAAATGTAGTGGAGCAGAAGAGTACGGATGCACGCTCTTAAATGTAGTGAAGTAAAAGTATCCACTGTAAAATGTACTTAAGTACAGATACAGATTCAGTAAAAAGTATAGTACTTCATTACTTTTACTTTATTATCTTCCACCACCGGTCAGTACTGATGCTTGAACTGATATATCGCCCATCCCTGCTGTTTAGTAACTATATCTGTCCACACTAGCCAATTCATTGACTGCTTCCAGCTAGGTACTCCTGACCAGGATCAGGCTCAGACCCTGGCAATCTTTGTGTGTTGATTCCGGCATTCCTTTTGTGTTCTAGAGTCGGGGCGTCGTGTGAAAGAGCGGATGCACCATAACATTCCTCATCGCTTCACTGTGGCTCTAAACATGAGAGCCGCCAAATGTTCTGTGTGTCTGGACACGGTGCACTTCGGAAGGCAAGCAGCTACATGTTTAGGTATGTCAGCGGTGTGAGGGACAGAGGAGAGGGTCAGAAGATGCAGATGAGAGGGTCAGGGGATGCAGAGCAGCAGAGGAGTGACTGTTGCCTCTTGTTGTTGCAGAGTGCCGTGTCCTGTGCCATCCTAAGTGCTCTCCATGCCTCCCTGCCACCTGTGGACTGCCGGCTGAGTTTGCGTCTCATTTCTCAGAGGCGCTGTGTCGGGAGAAGAGCAGCTCTCCAGCTCTGCAGCTCAAAGAAGCCAGTGGACACGTGCGGCTGGAAGGCTGGATGAAGCAGCCCAGGTCAGTCTGAACACTGTTTTAGGTTAAAGGTTAAAGCTACAGTACCTTTTGGAGGGGTCACCTGCATGGAAATAGAAAGTTAAAACTATTTTTTGGAACATGCTCCATGGAAACGAGCAAGAGGGTGGCCTCCTCCAGGCGAAGTAACAGTCAGGATTGTGGAGATGCAAGCCCAACTAGGACACATTTTTTCAGTACAATAAAAACATCCAAAATGGAAAAACATGCTTTTTTATGTCCGTTTAATACTTCCTAACACATGTATATTTTCTCAGGAATGGTAAAAGGGGGCAGCAGGGCTGGGAGCAGAAGTACGTGGTTCTAGACGGAACCAAAGTGTCTGTGTTTGACACTGAGCCTCGAGAAGGTACGAAGAACCCTGAATTAACTCTACTACTACTACTACTCTACTATAACTATAGAGAATATTCATCATACACATGTTTAATAGAGGTCATCGGAACCAAAGTGCCTGTGTTTGACATTGAGCCTCAAGAAGATGCCAACAAATCAAGCCTGCTCTCTTTTGCTAAGCAGGGCTGGGCTTGGTTAATACTTGAATGGCAAAAACATTGTTGCATCCACAGGCAAAGCACGTCACCCACATTGCCTTGTATGAATGTGATGTGTGTTGGTGGTTGGAGGGGTCAGTGGTGCTGATTGGCAGCCTCACTTCCGTCAGTCTGCCCCAGGGCAGCTGTGGCTACAATAGAGCTACAAGAGTTTAAGCATGCAGTGAGAATCATTCACAAGGCTGATTATTTGGAACACACTACACTCTATTCTTACAGTCAAAATGATTAAGATTACTCTATTTGGTAGATTTCTATACAGCTCCTCCAGTAAAAAAAAAATCCAGTAAAAAATCCCTGCTGTCCAATATTCAATAGTGATTGACGGGGAGGACTGCTGTAACAGCCAATAAACCACAGGCTGTGAGCACTACGAGAAGGACTATGTGTTTTATTACACAGTTCTTATTGCTGTTATGTCATTTATTAAGGTTTTATTAATATTACTAATATAACAAGTATGAACGCAGTACAAATACATAATGGCAAACGTATTATAATTATGTTAGTCAAAGCAAACGCCTAACAAACTGTGCAGTGGGAATGGGAGTAAAAAATTTTAACTTGTTTTGACTCCCTTTTGAGCCTTTTTTCAGTGCAGAAAGGTTTTGTTTTTTTATATATTATAATAAGTTGAGTTCCATGACTGTAATGTGTGAAAACAGAAATGAACAAGCATAAATCATGCATAGAGAGATCATCAGAACTCAGGACTAAACCTGCCCCCCTCCTCCTGTTGTCTGCAGACGGTCTTCTGCCTGAGGAAGAGTTTGAGTTGTGTCTTGCTGACGGAGAGGTCACGGTGCATGGAGCTGTGGGAGCCTCCGAACTCATCAACACAGCCAAGTCAGGTCTGCTCCTGTCTACCCACGTCGACCCCTGTCTACTTCTTTGCCTCTTCTCCTCTGGCTCTGCTCCTGTCTGCTCCTGTGGCTCTGCTCGTCTAGCTCAGATCCTGTCTGTTCCTCTGGTTCTGCTCCTCTGAGTCTGCTCCTCTGAGTCAGCTCCGCTTTTAATTTGGCTCTGCTCCTCTGGCCCTGCTCCCCTGGCTCTGCTCCTCTGCCTTTGCTCCTGTGCTCCTCTGGCTCTGCTCCTCTGCTTCTCTGACTCTGCTCCTGTGCTCCTCTGCTCCTCCTCATGTGTGTTCCTCCTCAGATATCCCATACGTTCTGAAGTTGGAGTCCCACCCTTTCACCACGTGCTGGCCAGGTCAATCCCTATACTTCATGGCTCCCAGTTTCCCGGATAAACAGCGCTGGGTGGCCGTTCTAGAGTCTGTTGTGAGCGCAAGCCGAGGGACCAAGGACAAAGGGGAGAGCGAAGCTGTAAGTGTCTCCTCCTCTCTCCTCCTCCTCCTCCTCCTTCTAAACTACACTTTCTCTCACTAAGGAGGTTGTGGATTAGGCTCCTGATCTCTGAGTGGAGTGTGCATGTCCGCTTGATGTTACTGTTGCAGAGGGAGTTGTGTGGCTGTGTCAGATGCCCTGCCATCCTCTTGTATCCCTGTAATGTTAGACTGAAATGAGGGCAGGTCAAATGTCTGAGAATCTGCAGCCCCAGCGTGATGTGACTGCAAAGTATCAATAAGAGCTTTTATTTTCTGCATATATTAAGTAGATCCTTCGTTCACCTCTCCCTCTCTGTCTCTTTGTGCATGTTCCGTGTCCCTATCTCGTTCTGTTCTTTTTATCGCTTGTTTTCTCGGTTTTGTTGATTTTGTTTTGTCTGTTCTGTTGGTTCTCTTCTCTTGGTTCTGCTCTGTCTCTGTTCTGTTGATTTGGTTTTGTTGGTTCTGTTTTGTTTCTGTTCTGTTGGTTCGGTTCTGCTGGTTCTGTTCTGTCTCTGTTCTGTCTTTTTTCTGTTGGTTCTGTTCTATCTTTGTTCTGTTGGTTCTTTTCTGTCTCTGTTCTCCTTTGGTTCTCGTTTTGCTCTTCCTCATTCTCCTTTTCCTCGTTTTTTCGTTCTGTTCCATTGTGACTGTAGACAGGTGGTTCTGGGTCTAAGAAGCAGAAGACTCTTTCTCCTCTGGTGCAGGTACAGTGGGCTGTCGCCGGAGCATGCAGCAGCTCCTCCCTTCCTCTCCTTCCTCTCTCACTCACTCTCTCTTCCTGTTCCTGTCTGTCTCCTCCCTCTCACTTCCTTCACTCGCTCTCCTCCTCTCTCTTCTATAGCATCACTGTGTGCTGTTTGCTGCATGCCTGAGCTTTTTTCTCTCTCTCCCTCCCATCAGTCTCTTCCCTCTCTCTCTCTCTCCCTCTACTGCCTGTCATTCGTTCTCCTCCTCTCTTCTATATAGCACTGCTGTGCGCTGTTTGCTGCATGTCTGAGCTCTTCCAACCCTCTCCCATCAGTTTCTTCCCTTTCCTCCCTCTCCTCCCGCTCAATCTCCTCCCTCTCCTCTCTCTCACTTCCTTTCCTCCTCTCTCCTCCTGTCTCCCCCTCTCTCCTCTCTCTCTCCCCTGCTCTCCCCCTCTCTCCTCTATAGCACCGCTGTTTGCTGCTTTCTGCATGTCTGAGCTCTTTCCTATCTTTCCCTCCCATCAGTCTCTTTCCTCTATCCTCCCTCTCCCTCTCTTCCCTCCCCTGTATAGCACCGCTGTGTGCTGTTTGCTGCATGTCTGAGCTCTTTGAGTTCTTGTTTTGGCTTCAGACTTTGTGCTGCTCCGCTTTGTTTGAAGAGCACATATCAGATGTTCTAAAGTTTGGCTGGTATTAACATTTATTGTCTCCATGCAGATGTTGCTTTTTCTTGAAAGTTCAATAGTGTTGCATTAAATTAAACCATCAAGCTAAGTTAAAGGTCAGATCTGTGAACAGGTGAGTTGTCTCACAGAGTAACAATACCTTTTTTCAAGGCTTTTATTAGAAAAAAACACCTGTAATTGAAGTTATACGAGATACATAACTTTAGTGAAACACTGCAGACAAAACTTTAATGTCTCCATGGAGACAAGCAGATAAAGCGTGACTGGGATCTTTCATTTGTCTTTGTTGATGTCTGCGCCAGGCCACTGCCAAGCCTTGGTTCGTCCTGGCTTAGTACTGGTTTATACTTGGCTCTGTCCCGGTTTAGTCTTGATCCAGTCCAGGTTTAATCCTGATTTTTTTCCTGGTTTATTCAAGGCTTAGTCCTGGCTTAGTCCTGGCTTAGTCCTGGCTTAGTCCTGGCTTAGTCCTGGCTTAGTCCTGGCTTAGTCCTGGCTTAGTCCTGGCTTAGTCCTGGCTTAGTCCTGGTTTAGTCCTGGTTTAGTCCTGGCTTAGTCCTGGCTTAGTCCTGGCTTAGTCCTGGCTTAGTCCTGGCTTAGTCCTGCTTTTGTCCTGGTTGTCCTGCTGTGACTGTGTGCACATGGCTCTCATGGGGTGTGTCTAAGGTGGTTGGTTAAATTGGAGTAATGCCCCCTGCTGGCTCTGTTTGGTCCCTGCATTGTCTGCTTTACTTTTTATCTGTTTGAGGTTAAACTTTAAACTGTTCTGTTTTTTGTTTTTTTTGCGTTTGCACAGAAACTTCTGGGAAACTCTTTACTGAAGCTGGAGGGGGATGACCGTCTGGACATCAACTGCACGCTTCCCCTCACAGACCAGGCAAGTGACAGTGCAGGGTTACACCTTCTAGACTCCGCCTCAGTGTACTGCTCCTCACTGTTTAATCCTCACTTACACCTCCTGTTTTTACGATCAGAGGAACTTCTGTACAGTATAAAATGGTGTTGTTTCCACAGTAACAGTATTATCTCTTATGTATCTCTTATGCAGACCACGGCATCAATATCATGTTGGATGCCTCTAGACGCCTTTGCATTTGAGTTTGAGTTGTACAGTGTTAAATGGTGTTGTTGTACTAACACGGTGTTGTATATGTTACAGATTGTGCTGGTGGGATCAGAGGAGGGACTATACGCTCTAAACGTTATAAAGAACTCTCTGACTCACATCCCAGGACTCAGCTCCGTGTTTCAGATACAGATCCTCAAAGATCTCGACAAACTGCTCATGATCACAGGTATGATGTTACAGTATACTGTTAACATTAGAGATTATTATATTAAAATCAAACTGAGGACAAGAGCATATAGCATAGAGCGAAACTGCTCATCATCACAGGTAATACTTTAATATACAGATTACACCCATTATTACATTAAATACAGATATTCAAATACTCAACTGTTTTGACACTAGAACATCAGGACTAGCTTAATTTAAAACACAAACATAATTCTGAAAAACTTGTTCACTGTAAATGTCTCACATTCACAGGTGGACGTGTCAGTGTCTGTGCTGGAAGCGCACTAGACAACATGGAGCCGCGCGCTCTGCAGTTTTAAAGCACTCCGCATTTCTATTCATGGGTTTCAAGCTATGGCAACCGTGTCCATGGTCATAGCAATTAAGCAAATTAAAACATTATGTTTTGAATGGAGAAGGTCCTCTATGGGTCCTCACAAAGACCTTCAAATCAGGAAGGAATTGTTTGTTTGAAATGAATATGAGTCTGTGTTTGTGATATAACTGTATAAATATATATATATATATTCTACAGGAGAGGAGCGTGCCCTGTGTCTGGTTGACATAAAGAAAATCAAACAGTCTCTGTCTCAGTCTCACCTCCCAGCTCCTCCTGATCTTTGCCCCCTGGTGTTTGACACGGTGAAGGGCTGCCACCTCTTCTCCTCCGGGAAGGTCAGGAATACTCGTACTAATACTACTGCTGCTGATATGATACTACTATCAGTACTCTTACCATTATTACACTGAGAGTGCCACCCCCTCTGCTCTGGGAAGGTCAGGACTACTGCTAATACTAATACTAGCACTACTACTGATACTACTGATATTGCTACTCACTACTGCTGAAACTGTCCTCTCCTCCTCGCCGGAAAGGCTGGACCCGTACTGTCAATACTACTAATACTATCACTACTATCATTACTGTTACTACTACTGACACTACAGATATTAGTGTCACTATTGCTAAGGCTACCACTTCTTCTCCGGGAAGGTCAGGATTCCTACTACTGCTTTAACTCTCAGTTCTCCTGGTTCAGTTACTTCTCCTTTGCTCATGTTCACCTATAACTGTTATCTCTGTAATCGCTTTACACTATGTTCCAAATTATTATGCAAATTATATTTTTCTCTGATTTTGCCAAATCAACCTTTAGAGTACAATTTGAATGTACTCTAAAGGTTGATGACAATTATCCCTATGATAATAGTATTTTTTCAAAAATAAAAACTTAAAATACACTGTTCCAAATTATTATGCACAACAGAGTTTCAAACTATGTTATTTTTCAATAAGAAGCATTAGCATATTACTGAAATCAAAAGCTATTTCAATCAAAACATCTTAACAGCTCGAGTAACATTTAACATAGGACCCCTTATTTGAAATATCTAAGGTTTTTATACTTTGTTCAAGCTATTCAACTATTTCATGCTTTTCAGAGAGATCCTTTTTCTTTCCCATATTGTTTGAAAATGGTGGTCGGCTTAATAATGTGGAATGTCCTTAAGTAGTTTTTCCTTTAATTGGACTTACCTGATAAACTAATTGGCTCAGTGAAATCATTCTCAGACACCTGTGCCAAAGAGCCCTGAAACACAATACCATCCATGAGTTTCACTGGAAAACAATAATAAAGTACCTTTATGACACTTAAACACAATTTGCATAATACTTTGGAACGCAGTGTAGTTTAAACATGTGTTCTGTTCCTCAGATCGACAGCAGCATGTGCATCTGTGCTGCCACTGCCAACAAAATCACCATCCTCCGACACAACGAGAGCCTCAACAAATTCTGCATTAGGAAGGTCAGAATAACCATATATACAACATCTATAAAACAAGGCCTGTCACAATAACACATTTTGAAGCAGAGATATATTGTATAAACAATAATATTGAAATTATTTTATGCTACTGATACAATTAAAATAAAACAAGATCATCCCAATAAAAACATTTTTAAATAGACAGCATCATTAAAAGGCAAGAGATGCAACAAATAGTCGACTGAAACGCTAATTAGCCATAGAAGTGACTTTTTCGACCCTCTACAGCTTAAATCTTTTTGTATTACAACCCTAATAACAAAAATCTTCCCAATTTTTTAAAGAAAAAGAAAAATGCCAACAATAAATACTGAGTTCCCAAAATCTATTGTTCCAGCTTTCATATATTGAATGATAAATGTATAAAGTGATGAATGTGACAGGCCTGTATAACACTAACAACTACTATACAAGCACATCTATAACACACACACACACACACATACACACACACACCCCCACACCCACACACACTGAAACTATAACCACACACATCACCATCCTCCGACACAGTGAAAACCTCAACCTGTTCTGCATCAGGAAGTTGAGAACAAAAAACATATGTATCACATCTATAGACTGAGAATGGCCTACAGTGATGTTTTAAGAAATGTGTTGTATAAATGTACGTGCCATTTGAATAATTCAGGAAACATGGTGATTTCAATAATACTGGATACAGAGCTGTTCTCTATACTTCTCAACTGTGGACGCACAGGTATATTTGTCTCCAAACAGTTTAGGACCTCTTATTGTTTGGCATGTTTTTTATATAGTTTTTCTGTCTGGGTTTTTACTTTGGACCAAAGATATCTACCTAACAACAGTCATTTATATATCACACATATATCACATTGTGACAACACCCCAGAGGGTCAGAGTGTTTACTGTCTCTGTTTAGTTGTTAACTGGATTTCTACAAAATATTTAGCAGAGTTGTAGACTTTTATATTTTTATTAGAATGTAGCACTTCTCAGCATAGTTTAGAACAAGTATGTATGTGTCATATTATCTGTGTTAGTATGAGCCAAGAACATGTGTGTATCATTTAGTAATAGTAAAAACGTGTGATGTGGCATAACAGTTAAAATAGTTACGAAGATGTGTGTGTGATATTTTTCTGTTAATATTGGAGTTAAAACCTGTGTGTTATATCTGTATCAGTATGAATTAAACTGTGTGCATATCCTGTGTCTCAGGAAATGGAGACGTCGGAGCCCTGTAGCTGTATTCACTTCACCGGTTACAGCATCATCATCGGAACAAACAAGTTCTACGAGATTGAGATGAACCAGTACGTCCTGGAAGGTAACCTGCTCTTCATCACATTAAAACTACCTATTGATTCTTCACAGTCACAGTGGTGTTCTATATGCATGCCTATGTTGGGATGTTCAGCAGTTACCATGGGGAAACAATGCACACATTAGCAAACACTGACAAAAGAAAAAAATACAAAATGGATTTAAACAGCACAATTTCAGGAGTCTGGACAACAAAGAGGTGAGAGTGACTAACTGAAAACCTGTTGGCTAAAGCTAGCTAGCTTATGACTGTGATGTTATTTGAGAGGGACTTGTTTAACAGAACAAATCTGTTCACCTGTTGTAGTTCAGCTAAGTCAGTTCTTTGTTGTCAGATTGTGTTACAACAAAGCTTAGATTAAAGTCTAATCTGAGTGTAAGCTTCAGACCGAGCAGTGCTTCAGTTAGCTTCACACCCCCTGGGATTGTTCATGACATCAGTTGCAAAGTATCAATAATTACAGTACATTTAGCATATATTTAAATCAATTTGCTTTGTGTTTTTCAGAGTTCCTTGATAAGAACGATGTGACTCTGGCCTCGGCTGTGTTCGCTGCCTCCTCTCACAGTTTTCCCATCTCCATCATCCAGGTCACCACGGCGCCACAGAAAGACGAGTACCTGCTCTGTTTCCACGGTAACACATCAAACACACACATCCTAACAAACACACCACACTCCCCAAATGAACAGTTGCCTGCTCTGTTTCCGCGGTAACACATCAAGCACACACATCCTAACGACCACACGCACACAAACCACATCCCTCCATAAAACCACAGTGCCTCAGATGGATGAGTACCTGCTCTCTTTCCACGGCAACAGATCACAAACACACAATCTAACAACCATATCAACCAAACACACAAAATGTAAATTCAAACTCCCCATGTTCGGCTGCCAGAGAATCCACAGCTTTCACAGAGAATTCACAACATAAACTTTTTAGAATGTTTAAATCTTCAATCTCTAGCAGCTATCGCTCTGATTTGTCAGAACTGATCACACAGTGCACATTTCTGTCGTCACGCTGAGGGAGGAGCTAGGCAAGTATTGGGGAAATAATGCAGAAGAAAAAAAACTTTTTTGGCATTTTGTGTCAATGAGCTAAGGCCACTGAAAACGACAACACCATCTTTGATTCATCTTCAAATCTTATTATACATCCTAGCCACAGCCCCACAGAAGGGTGAGTACCTGTTCGGTTTCCACAGTTAGCCATCAAATACACCACCATAACCAGCACCACCTACCCCCACACACATCCCATCACACCACAGCACCACAGAAGGACAAGTACCTGCTCGGTTTCCACGGTAGCACACACACACACACAGACCAAACCCTTGAACACTTCCACCATCAGAATGATGTTTGTGTCGCTGCAGAGTTCGGAGTGTTCGTGGACGCGTACGGCCGCAGGAGCAGAACTGATGACATCAAATGGAGCCGCCTCCCCCTGTCCTTCGGTCAGTACCACAGAGAATACTCTTTAATATGTTTAATATCATAGTATCATACGTATGCCTTCCCCGCCCTTCAGTCAATCACAAACAATCCTGTAAATTATATTTAAAATCACTTTGATATCAATGTAATGTCACGCCTTATATACTATTAGGCCTGCTCCTGTCCTTCAGTCTCACACAGCACTGTAAAAACATGGTTAATACCTCTCACTCTTGTGTCTTATCCTGTTTTGCACAGCCTACAGAGAGCCCTACCTGTTTGTGACCTACTTCAACTCTCTGGATGTGATCGAGGTCCAGGGTCACTCTGCTCTGGGGTAAGACTCTACACCACCTTCAGACAAAACACTTTAGAATAAAGGCTTATCTTATTTTCATAGAACATAGAAGAACATTTCTGAAGAGAAATCTAAAGACTTCTGAGTTTTAAAAAGTTGTTTTGTGACTGTTGTTAAAGCTGTTGTCTTCAGAGAGAACAGAGCAGTTCTGTAGAGTTCTCTATGTAAAGTTCTTGTGCCTCTATGTCTGCAGACCTCACTCGTACGCTCACCTGGACATCCCAAACCCTCGGTACCTGGGTCCGGCCATCTCCTCTGGAGCCGTGTATCTGGCCTCCTCCTACCAGAACAAACTGAGGGTCATCTGCTGCAAGGGCAACCTGCTGCAGGGAGGAGAGGGGGCGCTAGAGAGGCAGGGCTCAGGCAGGAGGTAGGTCTAACAGCTATACACCCGTAAACCTTTAGATACAGTCACAGAGGAGAGAGAGAGGGAGGAAGAGGAGAGAGGGAGAGACGAGTAGGAGGGGCAACCTGCTGCACGGAGAACAGGGGGAGCTAAAGAGGCAGGAAGTAAGAATACACCTGTACACCTTTATATGTACTCACAGCGGAAAAGAGGAGGGGGACATTTATACCCACCTGAATATACAGTTGAAACCAGAAGTTTACATACAATACATAAAAAGACAAATATTTTTTGTTTTGTTCTTTCACTGTCTGACCTGAAATCAGTCTAAACTTTTCCTGTTTTAGATCAATTAGGATTACCAAAATTATTTCTATTTGCTTAATGCCAGAATAATGAGAGAAGGATTTTTTTAGGCATCTTTTTCATTACTTTCTTCAAAGTCAGAAGGTTACATACAGTAGTCTATGCATTTAAACAGTTTGGGAAAATCAAGATGATGATGTCATGTCTTTGGAAGCTTCTGATGAAGCATATTGCCAAAATGGTTACAAAGTGGCTTAAGGATAACAAAGTCAGTGTTTTGGAGTGACCATCACAAACCCCTGATCTCAATCCTATTGAAAATTTGTCGGCAGATCTGAAAAGTGCACGAGCAAGGCGCCCTACAAAATGGCTCAGTTACACCAGTTCTGTCAGGAGGAATGGCGTGGAATTCCTGCCAACTATTGTGAGAAGTTTGTGGAAGGATGTCCAAAATGTTTGACCCACGTCATACAGTTTAAAGGCAATGGTACTAAATACTAATGAATGGTACGTAAACATCTGACTGAAAAAAGTAAAAGACAAAAAATTTGTCTTAAAAAATCCTTCTCTCATTATTCTGGCATTTAGGAAATGCAAATAATTTTGGCAATCCTAATTGATCTAAAACAGTAAGAGTTTTGTCTAATTTCATGTCAGAGTGAGAAAAAAAGCATATTTTCATATAGTGTATGTGAACTTCTGGTTTCAACTGCATATACCACAGAGGAGAGGTGAATGAGGTGGGAGGAGTAGAGGGGAGTGAGAAGAGTGAGAGGAGAGTAAGGAAGGAGGAGGAGCAACTTCCTGCAGGGAGGAGACTGGGCATTAGAGAAGCAGGGGTCCGGGAAGAGGTAAGAATGCACCTATACACCCAGAGGAGGAGAGGAGAGAGGTCACCAATTATGTGATGTCCTCTTCAGCAAATCACAGCAGCTCACCACATTTACACTCACATCTAATGCTGCATTCATACCATAGCATCAGGAGCATCAGGTTTACATATAGAGAATACGAGGGATGCTCGTCTAGCCTCGTCCAGCGTTTCCCGATTTGAACAATTTGAGCTTTTGGCGGAATTTGCTGTACGTCACTGAAATTCAAGGATCTCAAATGCAAAGGCTCCAATCAGGCTTTTGGTGTTATTTTGCCACCAATGTTTGAACTCATAAGACAAGCAGCCACAGAGTAAAGACAGAGGACTGAGGAGGTTTGAACTCAGAAAGCACCAATCCATTTCTGATACTGAAAATGATTCTTGATTAAGCCTGTAAAAGCATTTATCAAAACACAATTGAGGTATTATAACAAAACATGTCATGTAACTATGACAACAGAAAAGCTTTACATCAATTGAAGTACAAACATAAGACTTTCTGGGCATCTCTTCAGTTTCAGGCAGAATTGAGACCCGGTCCTGCTCAAGTCTCTGAATCAGACCCTCCTCTTTCCTCCTTTCTCCTCTCTTCTCCTTCCTCCTCTTTCTCTCCTCACCTCATACATGACTATTTCACCTATACTGTCTGAACTCGAAACTAGGGGTCTGCTCTGAGATCAGGAGTCACTGAGGTTGTGTCAAAGGTCACTGAGGTGGGGTCACTCTGGGACCAGGCTCTCGTGGTGGCGCAAATTAAAATCTTAAAAAATGTGGTAAGATGCTATTTTTGTATTATTTTACAGGAGGAAGAGCTCATTTTTTATTTGTGGGAAATTCTGAAGAGTTTTGAAAGTTTGAAATGAAATGTATTTTATATCTAAAAGAAACTTTAAATAAAGAAAATATTTTTGCAGCACTCTGCCCCCACCAAGGTACTGAGTGTGTTACACGTGTGCCATGGAGTGTATGAAACGGCACACGCTGAAGTACAGCAGAACTCAGCTGCACATTTGATCCGAGCCTCATAAACTCAAACGTGCTGCAGCACAAAGTTCAAGGGGAACTAAACACAAACTTAACGTTTTTATCACTGAACTGTATGAAGTTTTAATGGCATTATCTTCTGTTTCTTGGACTTTTTTGGCACCTTTTGTGCAAACTCAGTAAATTCCCAGCTTTCTGGTCCCTAAATCTAAGTTTTTGCTGCCCCCAGTGGACTCTGTGACTCCAAGTACCGTATTTTCCGGACTATATGTCGCTCCGGAGAATAAGTCGCACTAGCGAAAAAATGCACAATAATGAAGAGCAAAACTTATCTAAGTATCACTGGGCTATAAGTCACATTTTTGGAGAAATTTATTTTACAAAATCCGAGACCAAAAACAGACATTTTATCTTTAAAGGCAAGTTATAATAATAACAATAAAATAGACAACAGGCTGACTAGCAGTACAGCACGCTAAAGTAACACATAGACATCAAACTGTCTGGTATGTTTATTTAAGATATTAACAGTTAGTCAGATATGCTACGCTGTACACGCATCCATGTACAAACACCTGAGGTCTATTTTTTGGGGGAATGTCTTGCAATCTACTCGTACTACCTTTGAGATCGACGTATAGGGCACCCCTGAGCTACATTTATTCAGTGTGTTTATGTTGCACTTTTTCACCGAATCAAGTTCCTAGTTTGTGAACTGTGTTCACAGACTATGGCAATAAAAGTCTTCTGATTCTGATTCTGATTCTGACATGAAGCATAGACAGCGAACTGAATACATGTCTGCTATGTTACCGTAAGATATTAACAGTTAATCAAATAGCTTGTTTTTTATGCTTTAGTTAAAAAGTTTACTCTCGATCTCACTCCAAATCATTAAATCCATTGAATTCTTCATCTATGGTGTTGATTCTGAACAACTCGTGCCTGCTCTGGATGTAGATTAAGAACAAGGAAAGACATAACACATCCAGTCATCACCAAATTACCTTGATGACCAGCACCAGAGGACCAGGCCGCACACCAGAGTGGAATAACTTTCTCTTCACTAAATTGTTCATTTTGTAAATATTGTGAGCATATTGATCTGTAAATGTCTTTTTTGTATCATTTGTATTTTTGTATCACTGGTTTATATGTTTCACATTTCATAATCAGTGGAAGCTTCATAATGTTCTCATCCTCACCACTCACTGCCTAGTTAACTTGTGTCACAGTCAGTTCATTGGTTAAGTCTCCTGTCATCCGAAAAGAAGGCTGGTCCTTTAACAGCAAATACTGACCATCACTGACCAGACCTGAGGAATTCAGCTTGAACCTTTGATCAGAGAGGACAGAGACACAGAGCGTCTCCTCTTATCACCTTAGACAAAGAACAAAAGAGACAAGAGAAGAGCCTGAAAAGTTAAAACTTCCAATTATCTTTTCCACAATTTAGTGCCCGTCTTTTGTTTCTTTTTTACCCAAATGACTACAGCTGATCTGATCAAAAGCAAAGCTTTCACATTTTTCCAAATTTAAATATTAGCTTTTTTTGTAGTCAACACCCTTTTCTTTCAATTTGCCTTAATCTGTGACCTGTGCTGCTGTTCGGTTCTCATGGACCCCACCTTCTTATCCTCTTTAGAGGATACAGCGTTCCTCATGGACCCTATCTTATCCTCTTTAGAGGATACAGCATCCTTTCAGTTTGATGCTGCCTAAGCCAAGAGCTATTGTTCAGATCATGCTGCCACTGTCCATCTCAGCCCTTATGATTCTTCAGAACTGACGCCCTGAGGACATTAGAAATCCAAACATCAGACCTCCAAACCACCAGACCTCTAAACCATCAGACCTCTAAACCATCAGACCTCTAAACCATCAGACCTCCAAACCATCAGATTTCCAAACCATCAGACCCCTGGTTCACACAGTGACCCACATCTTCACTTTTCCTGGTCATGTGCACACATCACAGATCGGCTTAAAGCTATTTTCTGATCTATGTCATGTTGTACCCTGATAACAAACATACCTGGAGTTGTGTTTTGTTTCATTGAAAGATCTCAACCTAAATATACAGGGTCTGTGTGTGTCAAACAGAAAACACTCTGTTCCACCTTGTGATGTAATGTGGTAGTACAGGAAGTCTTCCACTGTGGTTTTAAACTCCACACAGCTTCACTAGAATTAATTCCAGCTCAACTATCTCTATTAAACTAAAGGTAAAAAGTTGCGGTTCACCTCAAAATCACAAGTTGGAACAGAGCATTTTGAGCTTTGGAGATGTAGACAGACTAATAATAAAGTGTTACTCAAACATGTGTGAATGAAACAAAACACACCTCTAGGTATGTTTTGAGAAAGTATCAGCATTATAACATGGCTTAAAGCTCACAAGAGTTAAGAGCAATCAACTTGGACCTTAGATAACTCTTATTAGTTTTTCTGATCTTTAATCTTTAGTTTCCAGTCTAAAGTAAACCACACTCACATAATTACATATTTTTCATTTTCAGACAGGTGGAAATTAGGAATATGTTTGTAAAATATATTAAGCCTAAACACATCCGCACGTTACAGGTAGTGACAGAAACATGCTCTGCACTCAATGAGGACTTGCATTTCACTAAACGGTGAGGAAATGGTTGTTTAACTTTGATTATAATAAGAAGCACAAGAGGAGAGAAAGAGGAGAAAAGGTGAGGAGCTGCCACTGCATCAGCGAGAGGGAGGGGATGGAGGGGGTTTGTGGGCAGCAAGAAAGACTGGTCTTTTAGTCAGACTGCAGATTTAAGTCAAAACTTATGAAACGTGACGACAGATGAGGAGCCATAACGAGACCCTGACTCAGAGCTTTCACCTAAACCAGAGTGAGTCTAACCTGCATGACTCATCCTTAGCACCATACGCTCACACTACCACACGATTAGCTTGGTCAATCTCATTATTGAGATTTACCGACATTTAGACCGTGATCTATTGATCTTTGTATTTTTCGTACAGCCCTATGTTGAAGGTAACACCCTTTCAATTAAACAGTGGTGGGAGCGCTTAGCAGCACTGTCAATCAAGCCTGTTGCTAAAGCTAGCTGGAGCAACCTTGGTGGAAGAAACCGTTTGATTGGTTTGGTATTAATGTTCATATCTTGATTTCGGAACAAAATTGTGAAATGAAAACATGTAGACCAGGTTAAAACCAACATTTTCAGTTCAGAATGACAAGCCTGCCAGCAGCAGTTAGAGAGAGAGGGGCAACATTTTTTTCAATAGAAGGTATTGGAGAGCGTCAGTGGAGCGTCTGTCAGTGGAGCATCTGTCAGTGGTTACTTCCTGTGTGGAACGTGGCAGCTTGTGGGTTAGCTATGCCTAGAGGTATAGACATATAGGTACAGACTATGATCAGGACCTATCCAGGACTAAACCAGCAGAATCTAAGGTGCACTCTGTCTCTGACTAAGTTGTATTTACTCTCTCTTTTAGCCCAAACAAACGTGGACCTCCATCTTATAACGAGCACATCACCAAACGTCTGGCTGCCAATCCCCTGGAGCCGAGCACCCCTCATCGTTACAGGGACCCCAGTACAGACCCAGGCACCCCTCACCGCTACCGGGACCCCAGTACAGACCCAGGCACCCCTCACCGCTACCGTGAGGCACGCACAGAGTTCAGACGGGAGCACTCGCCTGGTCGGCCTCTGGACCGTCCCCTGCAGAGGGAAAAGTCACCCGGGCGTGCTCTAGAGGGGCGAGGGGCGGGGTCTCCGGGCCGGGCCCTCACTGACCCCAGACTGGAGCGGTCACCAGGGAGGGCCATGGGGATGGAGTCTCGGCCAGAGCGGTCGCCAGGAAGGGCCATGGACGGGCGCAGAGATAGGTCGCCTGGGCCAGGGGGGCGGGGCCTGGAGAGACTCCACACGGGGTCAGGACGCACGCCCATCAACCCCAGCAAGGTACTACCCCCTGTTGACACTTTGCCGTTTAAAGAGGGGATATTCTGCCAAATAGATTTTTTGATCTTTCTACCATAATGAAGCTTAGAGTAGAACACTTGTGAACTAGTCACAAATGTGCTACGCTACTACAGACCAGCTCTGATCCCAATGTTTGTGTTCTGTTTCAGGTCTGGGACCAGTCCTCTGTTTGAGAGACAAACATCCTGCTGCCTCTGAGAGAGAGGGAGAGAGGGAGGACAGAAAGAGGAGGGAGAGGGGCAGAGAGGAAAAGAGGAGGGAGGAGGTAACGCTTCAGCCCCATCTCCAATCCTCTTCTGCCACATTTTAAAAAGCACACGTAGCATCACAAACACAGCTCCTGTCTGCTCCTCTGGCTCTGCTCCTCTGGCTCTGCTCCTCTGGCTCTGCTCCTTCGTGTACATTGAGCACAATCGAACATACAATCATTAAGACGAGCCCTAGCACAGAGCCCCTCTCCTCTCACCTGCCCTCCCCTGTACATAGGAGACATACTTTTCTATGACGATGTAAAGCGAAGGTGGAATGTCTATTTTTGTTATGCGAGTGATCGTGTCCTGAATGTTCAACTCTGATTGTGTCAAACCTCAAAAAACACAATATCCTCATTTCATTTTGTGAAACATTTGATTCAAGAGGCCCTAAGGAGACCAGACACAAAAATATTTTACGTCCCAATTCAGAAAAAAAAAGACAAATTCTATTGGTTTCTAAACAATTCTGTCACATCCACAAGATTCTAAAACTTGTCATTTAAAATAATCCTCAAAACTTCACAGGGCCCTTTAACCTGCCTCTGGTCTGATTTACTCTCGTCCAGTTGGGTCTAGTTTGGTCCAGCCTCCAGGTCTTACTTTCTGGTGTAAATATCCAAAGCTGCGCAGCTTCTGCCTCTTTTTCATTTGATTAAATATTTGCTCCTCTAGTTGCACAAACACAATCATATATTTTATTATTTCTATCATATTTATTTAGACACTGCTCTTTAAAAGGGAAAATGTCCGTCCATCTTTTTTCTTCTTTTCTCTTCTGTGGGTTTGGGAATCACTCAGACGTCCCATTCCCCAGACACCTCCTCCAGCCTTTTCTTATTTTGAAAATCAACTGAATTCTATATTTTTGTTAATCTAAAAAACTCTATCTGTCGATGTAAAAGTCTCCTCCAGGGGGCGCTCTCCTGAATGTATTTGACTCTGAAAATTGCACCTGTTTATATGGTCTGTCCCTGTGCACCCGTCGGTCCTGCCGCTGTGGTGATTTTGATGTCTGACTTTTATTATCGTTCTGTAGATTTTGTCACAGAATATTAAAGATCATAACCTTTGACCCTTCACCCCGGCTCTGACTCTTGTCTTCTAGAAGTTGGGAGATTTCTTTAAAAACTGACTCTCCCATACAGTTATAATCTTGGGTTTCAGTTTCCTGTTATAGGCAACTTTGAGGACTTTTACCATGAATTGTTAATTGCTATGGGAAGGGTTCTAATTGATACTTTGCAGCTGATGTCATCAACATTCCCTGGGGGTGTGAAGCTAACTGGAGGCACTGCTCTGTCTGAAGCTTTGTTACTCAAGTTGGACTTCAATCTGAGCTTTGTTTTAACGCAATCTGACCATAAAGAAATGACTTAGCTGAACTACAACAGGTGAGCTGATTTGTGCTGTTAAACAAGTCCTGCTCAAATAACATTACAGTCAGAAGCTAGCTATAATTAGCCAACAGTTTTTCAGTCACTCTCGCTTCTTTTATGTAAAATCAAACTCCTAAACAGGACAATGTACGCTTGTATTGATCACAGGCTCCTGGAAATGTGCTCGTTAAATCTATTTTGTGTTCTTTGCTGAGTTTTCAGACTATCTTAAAACATTTTGGCATTGTGTCTCCATGACAACTGATGAACATTCCACCATAGAGATAGATATGGAATGCCCCCAGAGTGATGTCACTGCAAAGTAATAATATTTCAGCATGTTGACACTCATGTATAGATCCCTGTCCTCCATCTGAGAAAATAATATCAAAGTCTGGAACAGAAACTTAACCTGTTCTGCAGTTGAGTTACAAGACACAATAACAGCATGTCTGAGCAGAGTGTGAACTCCCTACTCAGTGGTGGGTAATACTCAGATACATTTACTGAGTAACTTTTTGAAGAATTTGTGCTTTTCTAGCAGCATACTTTTACTCATGAGTAATATTTTTATTGAAGTAAAAGTACACTTACTTGAGTAATATATAGTACATTGTAACAGTACTCTTACTTGAATAAAAGCTTTCTCTTTCCACTGGGAGTAAGTGACTTGAGCTTTATGTCGACAATATGAAATTATTTGAACATTTGTGTTTTTTGCAGCTCCTTCAGATATGATTAAGTTTGGCTCACATTTGTGTCTCTTTGAAAATACCACATTTTGTGACTTATTTCATCTTTTGTCCTTCACATTACATTTAAATTATAAATCAGATGTTATGCCCCGGCAGTTACTCTTTAAGTTACTCTTGAGTAGTACTTTCCCTAAATACTTTTTTTCCCTTACTTGAGAAATTTGTTGGACAACTACTTTGTACTTGTATGTACTTTGTAGCGTGACCTTCTGCTCCTCTTCATTTTAGTTAAAAACATCTCTGCACTGACATAAACACCAGTCTGTATCTCAGGACACCCCACCTCCTTTTTCACCCCACCACCCCACCATACCATTCACACCCTGCTCTCTCTCCTTCCCTCTCCCCCTCTCTTCTCCTCTCTCTCTCCTCCCCCTCTCCTCTCCCTGTCCCCCTCCTCTCCTCCTCTCTCTGCTCTGCGATGTCCTTTTGTGGCTCGTGCTTTTGTGGTGTGTCCATTGTGCTTGTGATTGTTGTGGGGTTATTTTTGGTCCCGCTGCTCGTCAGTAATCTTCTGGATCCGAGCCTCGTCCCTCTGCGCTGGAACAATGGTTTGGCTGATCCTCCTGTGTCCTGTGAGCCGCAGCTGCCCTGGGACGTCAGGGCTGACAGGGGTGACAGGGGCAGAGGAGGGGGGAAAACGTTTATGAAATCTTGTCATTATTTTGTCTCTTTAGGAAATCATTTGTATTTCACCATGCATTTACTGCTTCTGTGTTACAGGTCTCCAGTTCAATTCCCTGACAGGGAGTGGGCATGTTCTTCCTGTGGCTCTGTGGGTTTCATCTTTGTTCATCCTTTAAGGACCTTCCATCATCCTTCAAGGCACTCAAAGCTCTGTACATCAAGGAACCATACACTAGTGTACACAGTCACTGGGGGTGATGTGGATTAAGTGTCTTGCCCAAGGGTACAAGGACAGGATTCATCTGTGAGAGCGGGGTTTGAATCGCCAACTTTCGGATTCAGATCTGGAGATGGGTCCTACTGCTCCTGACAGTTTTAACCCAGAGACACAGGGTTAAACCTGCATTTGGTCAAATGCAGAGAACACATTTCCAGCAGGGACCATAAAGTCGACCTTATACTTGTTGGTGTAAATGTGTCCATGTGTCCAGCTGTAGCTCTCAGCCTCGACAGCGTCCCATCATCTCCTCTAGTGGTAATACTTTTCTGAGGTGAGCCCCCATGTGGATCTGTAAATAGTCCGGACTCACATTTGACCCCAAACGTTTAGCACACTATCACTCTCCACACCCCCTCCTCCGCCACACACCTTCACTTAAAGACTGAAGGGGAATCTAACTCACAACCTTCTTATACTGGGAGGAGGAGACAGGATAACCACTCTGCTACAGTTACACAGGGAGGACATGCACACTCCACTCACATAGATCAAGAGTCTGACCCACAACCTCATGGGGAGAGGGAGGAGACAGGATAACCACTCTGCCACAGTAGTACATTGTGATGGATGCTTGTTTAAAGCTGGTGGTTTACCTGTCACTTCCTAAACAGGCCATAGTTTATTAATATCATCCAGCTCTGGGGAAGAGGGGGATGTCAGGGGTGGGCACGGGGTACAAAAGGCCCCCTCTCGCCCCATTGTTCCTGGATCATTGTTGGACCTCAGCTGCTCCAGACATGGTGAGTGAGGGAGGGACTGTTTGGCTGGGCCGTGACAGTAGAGAGTATTTTTTGTTAAATTCAGAAAACATTTTATTTTGCCAAGTACTTTTTTGTGATTAAACCTGATGTCCTCCCAGTGACTTGACTTAGGGTTAATAAATGCAGATTTTTACTATACAGAGTTCTTTCTTGAACTTTTGAAGCTTAGAACAGTTCTGAGCAGTTTTCAGGAGGAAAGATGGAGGTTGTTGGTTCTGTTCCTGCTTCTGCTGTTGAAGGGCTTCAGTTTTTGTCGTGGTGTGAATGAGGCATCAGTAGAATCATGTTTAAATTAATGTTTAGTGTTTCTGCTGTTTTGCTCAAAGGCACCAAAGAAGGCAAAGAAGCGCACGGCCGAAGGAGCCAACTCCAATGTGTTCTCCATGTTTGAGCAGGCACAGATCCAGGAGTTCAAAGAGGTGGGTATTTTAGTACTACTACTACTACAGTGGCTACTACTGCTACTACTACTATCGCTATTACAACAGATGCTGCAGCTACTGCTTCTAATACTACTACTGCTACTACTACTCCAACTGTTACTTCTATATACATATATGCATTTTACTTCTATTACTCCTACCTCTACTAATTCTACTACTACCATTTATAGTACTACGGCTATTAGTACATGGAGTACAACTACTAAACCTGAATGAGGAGCAGTTGAAGGAACTGTAGTGGCAGAAGAACCCAAACCAAATGTGTGGCCTAAATTTTTACCTGAAACTACTACACATGTGTCTGTGCTGAACCCCTGAGCCACAGGACTATTGTTTATCATGAGCTCAGAGACAGGGGCGCTCATGACAGGTTCTCTGTCCATGGAGAGACAGGAGCAGGACCAAGGGGGGAGACAGGAGTAGAGACGGGCAGGGGGGAGACGAGGGTTCCTCTGTTATGACTGAGATCTATTAGACACAACAGAGAGGGAGAGGTATGAAGGACAGCAGAGGGAGGAGAGGTTTGAGAAGAAACAGCAGCCTCCTCAGATCACAGACCTCCACCAGGGGATGCTACAGTGTCACTACAGCACAGATATGAGCGGATGTGGCTTACTTGGTAAGGCATTCACACCCTGACCCTGAGGTTGGCAGCTTCATCCCTTCCCTCTGTCTGGAGAGACAATGGGGCAAAAAAGTGTTTAGTCAGCCACCGATTGTGCAAGTTCTCCCACTTAAAAAGATGAGAGAGGCCTGTCATTTTCATCATAGGTTTACTCCAACTATGAGAGACAGAATTGGGGGAAAGATTCCAGGAAATCACATTGTAGGATTTTTTATTAATTATTTGGTAAATTTCTCTGTAAAATAAGTATTTGGCCACCTACAAACAAGCAAGATTTAATGGCACCTGTTTGAACTCAATATAGTGTAAAAGACACCGGTCCACAACCTCAAACAGTCAGACTCCAAACTCCACTATGGCCAAGACCAAAGAGCTGTTAAAGGACACAAACAAAATTGTAGACCTGCACCAGGCTGGGAAGACTGAATCTGCAATAGGTAAGCAGCTTGGTGTGAAGAAATCAACTGTGGGAGCAATTATTAGAAAATGGAAGACATACAAGACCAATGATAATCTCCCTCGATCTGGGGCTCCACACAAGATCTCACCGTGGGGTCAAAATGACCAAAAGAATGGTGAGCTAAAATTCCAGAACCACACCGGGCACCTAGTAAATGACCTGCAGAGAGCTGAGACCAAAGAAACAAAGGACTCAAATCCTGCACTGCCACACGTGTCCCCCTGCTTAAGCCAGTGTATGTCCAGGCCCGTCTGAAGTTGCTACAGAGCATTTGGATGATCCAGAAGAGGATTGGGAGAATGTCATATGGTCAGATGAAACCAAAATAGAACGTTTTGGTAAAAACTCAACTTGTCGTGTTTGGAGGAGAAAGAATGCTGAGTTGCAGCCAAAGAACACCATACCCACTATGAAGCATGGGGGTGGAAACATCATGCTTTGGGGCTGTTTTTCTGCAAAGGGACCAGGACGACTGATCCGTGTAAAGGAAAGAATGGGGCCATGTATTGTGAGATTTTGAAAACCTTCTTCCATCAGCAAGGGCATTGAAGATGAAACGTGGCTGGGTCTTTCAGAATGACAATGATCCCAAACACACCGCCCGGGCGAAGAAGGAGTGGATTTGTAAGAAGCATTTCAAGGTCCTGGAGTGGCCTAGGCAGTCTCCAGATCTCAACGCCATAGAAACTCTTTGGAGGGAGTTGAAAGTCCAGTGGAGGAATGGGCCAAACTACCAGCAGCAGTGTGTGAAAAACTTGTGGAGACTTACAGAAAATGTTTGTAATCTACACTTTGTTGGCAATGACAGAGGTCAAAGTATTGAGATTAACTTTTGTTATTGACCAAATACTTATTTTCCACCATAATTTGCAAATAAAGTCTTTAAAAATCAGACAATGTGATTTTCTGGATTTTTTTTCTCATTTTTTCTCTCATAGTTGAAGTGTACCTATGATGGAAATAACAGGCCTCTCTCATCTTTTTAAGTAGGAGAACTTGTGCAAAAACACAATTGGTGGCTGACTAAATACTTTTTTGCCCCACTGTATATCAGAATGTTGTTTTTATGGATTTGTGGATCCAGTCTGGAGGAGACTGTCAGAGGAGAACTCGGGTTTATCTGAGGAGGCTTATGTGCTTTAGTCCGCCACCTCTTCTTCCCTTTTGGTTGAAAAAATAAAATATTCTTTGACCTTTGACCTTTGCTCTCCACAGGCATTCACCATCATGGACCAGAACAGAGATGGCTTCATCGACAAGAACGACCTGAGGGACACATTCGCCGCGCTTGGTCAGACTTTTATTCTGAAAATATATATATTTTTAAATCTTATTCTAAATTAATTCTAAATCTTATTCTAAAAATAAAACTCTTATACTGAAAGAAACTCTTTTTCTGAAAGGTCTTTTAATGTGAAAGAGACAAAAGAGGCTAGTGTGAAAGGGCTTTTACTGTGAAAGATCTCTTATTCTGAAAGGAACATTTACTGTGTCAGAGACTCATACTTAAAAGGAGTTTTATTTTGAAGGAGCTTTAACTGTCAATGTACACATTCATCTGGACAGGTGGAAAGAGTCATGTGTTTATTTTGGCAGGGCTCTTGTTTACTTATGTTTTTATTTTGTTGGTCAGGGCGTCTGAACGTGAAGCAAGAGGAGATCGATGAGATGCTCAAAGAAGCTCCAGGTCCCATCAACTTCACAGTGTTCCTCACCATGTTTGGGGAGAAACTCAAAGGTACTGGGATAGGAGAGTAGACAATACAAAACAAAATCACCAAATATTTTATAAACATGTTTTTGTTTTATTTTAAAGGGGCGGATCCAGAGGAGACCATCCTAAACGCATTCAAAGTCTTTGACCCGGAAGGAAAAGGAGTTCTACGGAAAGACTAGTGAGTCCAGTGGAAGAGCGGTGTAGAGGAGGAGGAGGGACAGAGGAGGAGAGGTGTAGAGGAAGAGGAAGAGAGAGGTGCAGAGGAGGAGAGGTGTTGAGGAAGAGGAGTGGTGTAGAGGGGGGAGAAAGGTGTAGAGGAGGAGGACAGGTGCAAAGGAAGAGGAGGGACAGACAAGGAGAGGTACTGCGAAAGAGAGGTGCACTGAGGAGGAAGAAAGGTACAAAGATAGAGGGGGAGAGGTGCAGAAAAATAGGGGTGCAGAGTAGAGGAGCAGAGGTAGAGGAGGGGAATTGCAGTGAAAGAGTGCTACAGAGGAAGAAGAGGGTGGAGGTGCAAAGCAGAGATAGAGGAGAGGGACAGAGGAAAAGAGGAGGAGGAGAGGATGAGTGGTGCAGAGGAGGGAGAAATCCAGAGGAAAAGAGGTGCAGAGCAGGAGGTTGATATGTTTTTCTTCTTGTTTCAGTGTCACACAGATGCTGACAACTCAGGCTGACCGGTTCTCCTCTGAAGAGGTGAGTCCAGACAGGAGGGCATCTGACACACGGGGAGGGCATCTGACACACGGGGAGGGCATCTGACACACGGGGAGGGCATCTGACACACGGGGAGGGCATCTGACATACTACAGGGAGGGCACCTGATTCTCTGCTCTCTTTAGATGGAGCAGATGTTCGCTGCGTTCCCTCCTGATGTGGCTGGGAACCTGGACTACAAGAACCTGGTACACATAATTACCCACGGAGAGGAGAAGGACCAGGAGTAACCCGAACCTGAGACCGGACCAGAAACCAGACCAGAGACCTGACCAGGACTAGACTTGGACTAGACCAGAGAGCAGGACCAGGTCTAGCCTAGAGGCCAGAATCAGAGACTCAAGACATATCAGAAAGTCCTGAGTCAATACTGGTCTAGACCTTGTTCAGTCCCAGTTCAGACCTGGTTGAGTCCTGGTTTAGTCCTGGTTCAGGACTGGTTTGGTCCTGGTTCAGCTCTTGTTTAAGCCCGTTCATCTCGACATGTCACTGTTCAATGTCAAGTGTTCTTTTATTGAAGAAAATGAAAAAAAAATTCTGTTTAATAAATAAAATGTTTCAAATTGTTTTACATTTCTGCTGCGTTTTTAAGATTTAACAGAGAAGATTTTTTCCTGACCAGGATCCAGGCTAAGACCTGGTCCTGGTCTTTGGTCTGTGTTTGGATTAGAATGAACAGAATGTGCAGTTGTCATTTTCAATTCTTCTGAGATTAAAGTTCCACAGCACCCCCCTCTCTCTCCCTCCTCCTCCCTCACCCTCAAAGCCCCTCCTCCCACCTCCCCCTCTGTCCATCATCTGCAGGATTATAGTAAAAGCCAAAGTTAAATCTGTCAACTGGGCAAAAAGTTGCAGGAGTGAAGACGTTCTGCTGCTCATCCAAGCCGCTTCTTCAGTTCTGGTCAGATTACTGGTGGACACTGCCTTATATCTGTCTGAAGGGAGGGGCTAACTACACTGAAACTGTAAACAGCTACTGTTTACAGTTTCTCTAAGAGAACAATAGAGGTAGCCAGCAGGCTCATTAAAGATGAATGTAGGCTCATTAGGCTGAAACTATAAACAATAGCTGTTTAGAGTTTCAGTGTAGTTAGCCCCTCCCCTCATATAGATATAAAACAGTGTCCACCAGTAATCTGACAAGAACTGAAGAAGCGGCTTGGATGAGCAGCAGAACATCTTCACTCCTACAACATTTTGTCCAGTTGACAGATTTAACTTTGTGTAATCCCTCAGTTGTCCAGGTCTGATCCATAGTGAAAGCCAGACATCTGCAGGATTGTTGAAACATGTGTGAACGACAACTCCAGGAATGTTTCTGAGGAGGATGCTACATTAGAACAGGGTTAAAGCCCCACTGCGAAACATTTCATCACATTAGAAAAGACTAACCCTGTGACTTTGGCTCACTTTGGAACACAGATTAGCTTTAGCCTGTTTGCGATGAAATATTCCAGAGTGAGGCTTTAAACCTGTTCCAATGTGATGAAATTTCCACAGTGGGGCTTTAACCCTGGCCTAATGTGATGAAATGTTCCCTAAAACAAAAGTGTTCCCCTCACATTAGACCACGGTTAAAGTTTCATAATGAACAGCATTTTTCCTCTTGAGGGATGTAAACACTCAGCTCTGGCTCATTTATTATAAATGATACATTTGATTGACCGTGTCCCTCGTGGTGTCCTTTAGGGGGTGCTCTGGGAGTATATGGGGTCCGGGGCTCTTTGCTAAGGGCTGTCCGGTCCCTGTATGACCGGAGCAGGAGCTGTGTTCGCATTGCCGGCAGTAAGTCAGACCTGTTCCCGGTGCATGTTGGACTCCGCCAGGGCTGCCCTTTGTCACCAGTTCTGTTCATTATATTTATGGACAGAATTTCTAGGCGCAGCCAGGGGCCGGAGGGGGTCTGATTTGGGAACCACAGGATTTCATCTCTGCTGTTTGCAGATGATGTTGTCCCGATGGCTTCTTCGAGCCAGGACCTGCAGCAGGCACTGGGGCGGTTTGCAGCCGAGTGTGAAGCGGCTGGGATGAGAATCAGCTCCTCCAAATCCGAGGCCATGGTTCTCGACCGGAAAAAGGTGGTTTGGCTTCTCCGGGTGGGTGGTGAGTCTCTGCCCCAAGTGGAGGAGTTCAAGTATCTCGTGGTCTTGTTCACGAGTGAGGGAAGGATGGAGTGTGAGATTGACAGGCGGATCGGTGCAGCGTCTGCAGTGATGCGGTCGCTGTATCGGTCCGTTGTGGTGAAGAAGGAGCTGAGCCCAAAGGCGAAGCTCTCGATTTACCGGTCAATCTATGTTCCTACCCTCACCTATGGTCATGAGCTCTGAGTAATGACCGAAAGGACAAGGTCGCGGATACAAGCGGCTGAAATGGGTTTCCTGCGCAGGGTGACCGGGCGCACCCTTAGGGATAGGGTGAGGAGCTCGGTCACACGGGAGGAGCTCGAAGTAGAGCCACTGCTCCTACACGTCAAGAGGAACCAGTTGAGGTGGCTCGGGCATCTGCTCAGGATGCCTCCTGGACGCCTCCCTAGGGAGGTGTTCTGGGCATGTCCCACCGGGAGGAGGCCCTGGGGAAGACCCAGGACACGCTGGAGGGACTATGTCTCTCAGCTGGCCTGGGAACGCCTTGGGGTCCCACCGGAGGAGCTGGAGGACGTGTCCGGGGTGAGGGAAGTCTGGGAGTCCCTGCTTAGACTGCTGCCCCCGCGACCCGGCCCCGGATAAGCGGAAGAAAATGGATGGATGGACATTTGATTGACTTTTAATTGAAGTTTTGTTTTAGAATCTAAATTAGACATTTGGAGAAGTAGAGAATAAAAGCCTCAGCATGTTTTTATTTTGAAATAAATAAATAAAATGTGTGAGTCTAAACTGGGCCTGCAAACTTACAAAAGAATTCAGGTAAAACAATTGTAGTTGTGAAAAATCAAATCCAAATGCATTTTGTTTGGGTTTATAATGAGCCTACATGACCCACACATGATAATGTTTAATGTTTGTATGGACTGTCGGAAACATGATGTATTTGAATGGAGACATGCCCAGGGTCTGCACCTGCCCTGTATCTGCACCTGCCCTGGATCTGCACCTGCCCAGGGTCTGCAGCTGTTATCGGTCATGTTTTCTTTTATGAGATTAATGAATCTATTTACGGTCCCTATTAAAGTAAATAGCCCGTTTCGGCGCGGCTTGGTTTGGATCAGTTTCCTCTGGTCTTTAGTCTCCATGCCCCTCCCCCCTCCCCCCACACGCTGCGGTGCCCCGTCCCTCCCCCGAGCGGCGCTGTCCCCGCGCGGTAAGCAGGGGGCGCGCAGGGGACTTAACAGAAGACGAGCCCGGACTGGAGCATCTGTCCCGCGGACAGACCGCCCCGGAGCCGCGTGGAGCCGCAGAACCAGAGATAGAAGCCGACCGAGCGGGGGTAGAGGCGGTAGGAGGGCAGAGCTGTAGCGGTACCGCGCTCCCGGTTCTGAGCTCACAGCATTTCCTGCTCGGACATGGATGATCTCGGTGAGTACAGCACATTGTGGCGTGTGGGCTTTGCGTAAACACGGCACCGCGAAACAGAACCGCAGCGGCACGGACCCAGCGTGGAGGGTCTAGGGTTTATACTGAGGACACCTCAGAGCCGTGTCCGGGCCGCCACGCTCCGGTACAGTACAGTATAGTATAGTATAGTACAGTATAGCACAGTACAGTACAGTAGTGTGTGTTATTGCTGCTGCGGCAGCGGAGGAAACTCCACAGTTGACATAAACAGACTTCTGCTTTTGGCGTCTGTGCGTGAGACGGAAAACGAGAAGGACAGAAGACTTAAGTTATTTTTTGACCAGTAAAAATTTTGAAGTAAAAATTGTTCTTTGGCGTTCGTTTTTTTCCGTTGTTCACTTAACACTCGTTTTTAACATCTGTAATAGTACTTTTAGTTCATTGTAATTCTCTGATTGGCCGATGAGTGCAGGTGTACCTAATGAAGTGGCCAGTCCCTGGATCCTCTGTCTCCTAATGAGCTGCGGTTCTGCACAGACCAGGCTCTAACACACAGAGGCTCTGAGGAGATGCTAATGTTCTTCTAATGATGTTTCAATGACGTTCTAATGTGGTTTCCAGTGTTCTCCGTGTTCTCCACGTTCTCTGTGTTTTCCATGTTCTCTATGTTCTCCATGTTCTCCATGTTCTCTGTGTTCTCCCTGGTGACAGGGTTAAGTTTAGCTGTGGCCTTCTGAGCGTCTGAGGATCAGGTTCAGCTGAGCTAAAAACACCTCATTTACACTTCACGAATGAGAGAAACTAGACCAGGACTAGGACAAGATCCAGGAGTGTTTTTTTCCCCCTTTTTCTCTTAAAAAAAAAAAAAAAAAAAATATATATATATATATATATATATATATATATATATATATATATATATATATATATATGTATATAAATGGCCTACATACACATCACTTAAATCTGGGAGGATCTGGTGGGTCTAAATGGACTGGTGGGTCAAGGGCAGGGGTGGGCAAACTTTTTGACACATGGGCCACAATGGGTTCTGAAGGGGCTGGGCCAGGATATATATGTATATATTACATTGATTTGGCATGTAACATGTAGCAAAGCATGAATATGTATTCATTCTACAAATTGTTTTCCAAATGCATTAATTCAATTAATAATTAATTTATTAAATTTAAGTTCAATAAACAGCAGAAAAATCCTTACCTATTTTAATGTAATTTGGTCACATTCGGCGGGCCGGATTAATAAATGTGTGTTGCCCCCGGGCCGTAGTTTGCCCCATGTCTGGTCTAGGAGGTCTGGGGGGTCTGAAGGGTCTCGGGGGAGGGGGCCTGGAGGATCTAGGTGGTCTGGTGCATCTGGGGGTCCTGTGTTCTGCATTTTAGTTCTTATTCTTTGACAAAAACAATGGGACTGTTACAGCAGATGAGAGCTATATTTGTCGGTGTTTAAAACTTGGCCAATTGGTATAAACTGCTTTTGGCGCCTGTGTGTGACATGGAGCGATAAGGACCAGACACATCATGCAGGTGTCCCTGGATCCTCTGTCTCCTAATGAGCTGCAGTTCTACACAGACCAGGCTCTCACCCAGAGATGCTCAGAGGAGGTTCTCATGTGGTTCTAATGTTCTAACATCGTTCTAATGTGGTTCTCCATGCTGTTCGTGTTCTAGACTGTGCCCGGACTAAAGCCCGGACTAAAGCCCGGACTAAAGCCCGGACTAAAGCCCGGACTAAAGCCCGGACTAAAGCCCGGACTAAAGGAGGACTAAGGCAGCAGAGTATCTTCTATAACCTGTTCTAATGTGATAAAATGTTCCACAGTGGGACTTTAACCTTATTCTATTGTGATGAACCCTGCAGTCAGGGTTCTGCATCCTGGTTAGATTCTGGCTTAGTCCAGGTTTAGACTTGGCCTAGTCTAGTCTTTCACGGCAGAGTGACATAACCATAAATCTTGCACCGTTTTAGTTTTGACTGTAAAGTTTGACTGAGTCAGCACAGGGGTCTAAATCTGGCATGAGTCCTCGTTCAGACCTGGTTTAGAGGTGGTTTAGTTGTGTCTTAGACCTGGCTTAGACCTAGTTTAGTCCTGGTTTAATCCTGGTTCAGTCCTGGTTTATTCCTGGTTTAGTCCTAGTGTGTCATTGCGCCCTTCTGCAAGACGCTTCCTCTCTGCCGACAAGTGAACATGGAGTGTGAGTGATGGTGGTGGGAGGAGGCGAGCTTTGAGAAGTTTGGTAGGTGGTTTTCCATGATTCTTAATTACACTGTGTCTGATGGTCAGGAGTGCCCCTGTCAGGAGTGCCCCTGTCAGGAGTGCCCCTGTCAGGAGTGCCCCTGTCAGGAGTGCCCCTGTCTGGAGTGCCCCTGTGTGGAGTGCCCCTGTGTGGAGTGCCCCTGTGTGGAGTGCCCCTGTGTGGAGTGCCCCTGTGCTTTCAATGCTTTCAATGAACAGATTCTATTTTCCAGTCTCATTTTGGACCCAAATAATTTCCCTCTTTAGTGACATCAACCAGAAATAAACTAGCCAGGACTAAGCCAGGACTGAGCCAGGACTGAGCCAGGACTGAGCCAGGACTGAGCCAGGACTGAGCCAGGACTGAGCCAGGACTGAGCCAGGACTGAGCCAGGACTGAGCCAGGACTGAGCCAGGACTGAGCCAGGACTGAGCCAGGACTGAGCCAGGACTGAGCCAGGACTGAGCCAGGACTGAGCCAGGACTGAGCCAGGACTGAGCCAGGACTGAGCCAGGACTGAGCCAGGACTGAGCCAGGACTGAGCCAGGACTGAGCCAGGCCTGAGCCAGGCCTGAGCCAGGACTGAGCCAGGACTGAGCCAGGACTGAACCAGGACTGAACCAGGACCAGTCTGCTGCCTCTGAGTGTCACTCGGAGAGGTTTTGGTGAAGTGTTCTTTAAACCCTGATCTGAAGTGTCCTAGTTGCTAAATTTAGGATCCTCTGCTCTCCTTTGCTTCTGACCCTCTCCTCTGCGCCTCTGACCCTCTGATTCTCTACGTCTGTGATTCTCTCCTCTGCTCCTCTGACCCTCTCCTCTGCGCCTCTTATTCTCTAGTCTACTTTTCTGACCATCTCCTGCTAATTGGACCCTCTATTCTGCTCCTCTCACCCTCTCATCTGGCCCTTTCCTTTGCTCCTCTGACCCCTCCTCTGCTCCTCTGCTCCTCTGCTCCTCTGTTCTCCTCTGGCCCTATTCTGCTCCTCTGTTCTTCTTGTCTGCTCCTCTGTTCCTTGTCCTCATTTAGATAATTCTTCAGTAAAAGCAGCATCTCCTCAGGCTGGTTCCATCTGTGTGAAGTCAGCATTTAAACGCTGCAGGCTCCAGAACATATGCTCAGGAAAGAGGGAGCAAGAGAGCCATAGGGAGAGAGAGAGAGAGAGAGAGGGGGAGGAATGGGGAAGACAGAGAGTGACAGTCTGATAACGGGAGAAAGAGAATGATGAGAGCTCCAGAGTTGTGGCTGACTAAGCAGTCCCGGGTCCGCTCTCAGCCCTGGATCAGGTGCTTTCTGTGGGCAGAGTGTCTGCGGCAGAGGGTTCTGGGGTTTCTCTGACAGGGAGGGTTTAGTCCTGGCTTAGTCCTGGCTTAGTCCTGGCTTAGTCCTGGTTTAGTCCTAGTTTAGTCCTAGTTTAGTCCTGGCTTAGTCCTGGCTTAGTCCTGGCTTAGTCCTGGCTTAGTCCTGGCTTAGTCCTGGCTTAGTCCTGGCTTAGTCCTGGCTTAGTCCTGGCTTAGTCCTGGCTTAGTCCTGGCTTAGTCCTGGCTTAGTCCTGGCTTAGTCCTGGCTTAGTCCTGGCTTAGTAACTAAAAAAAGTCTCATTAATAACCTTATTCGAGCTTGTGGCCTTCTCACCTGCCTGTGCACCAGGGATGGGACAATAATAAAATTTAGATTCACAATTTATGACCAAAACAATCACGATTAACAATATTGTCACGATAATTATTAAGCCAGGGTTTCAAGTTTTTTTAAAAGTCACTAAAACATCAATTACCATACAATTTGCAGGTGTCTGAGCGATCACCTTTATTTATTTATTTATTTTTTGCTGCAAATGAAATTAACAATGAATGAATAATAAATGTGTCAATTATATAACTCTTGACTATAAAAAATCAACCAACCTGAGAAAGCCCCCAGATAAATGATATGATAAAGGATATGCTGGCATCGCAGCCATCAGCTGTGCAAAATACTATTCAAGCAGCAAAGTTGACACAAACACGTACCATTATTCATACAAATATAATAACAAACTACATTCAGTAGTTTATTTCATGTGGTATGTTGCTTGTGATGGATATTTTCAGCTGAAAGTTGCTTGTGTTTGCCCTGGGAGCCGCAATTTTTTTTCGGCAGGCTCTGCAGATTGGTGGTTCATCTTGTTGGTCTTGTTTTCCAAAGCTGTAATAATTCCACACATCAGACTTCACCTTCTTGAGTGGAAGATATAAATGTGATCCACTATCTGCTCATGGCTAGTGGGCAGGCAGTGGATCTCAGGCTGTGGATCTATCAAGCTATCAAGTTTCATTGTTATGATAGGGCCCCCTTGTGGGCAAACACCAGAACTAACATCTAAACGCTGTATTTGAACCGGAAACATGAGGCAGTCTGGTGACGTAAAGGCGATTATAATCGTGTGCGACGGTTATTAAAAAATGCCACAAACGTGTACTTTTTTGATCATGATTAGCAATATTATTGTATCTTGTCCCGTCCTCACTGTGCACCTGTCTGTGCTCTCGTCTCTGCACCTGTCTGTGCTCTCGTCTCTGCACCTGTCTGTGCTCTTGTGTCTGCACTTGGCTTCTGTCATTCTTCTCATGATGTTTTCTTCAGAAGCAAAAGTACCACCCCAGAACCAAGAACTCTCTCACCACAGGAAGTGACACCTTAGACACGGCCTTCTAACAGCTGCCAACACCTACATGAGCTGTGTGTCAGATGCCCTCCCTGTGTGTCAGGTGCCCTCCCTGTGTGTCAGGTGCCCTCCCTGTGTGTCAGGTGCCCTCCCTGTGTCTCCATGGGGTGTTATTCTGTGTAAATGTTGCTAACCCTATACAGTTTAGACCTCTACAAACGTCTGAAATGGGATTCTTGCATTAGTTTAAAATCTAAAATGGCTGAAGTCTGCGGTTGTGAAAGACGATGCTGCAGGACCTGGATTTTATGAATTCCAAACAGGTTCAAACCCGAATCTAGAATAGAAAACCACAAAACAACTGAGCGAGAGAGAGAGGGAGTGGAAGGGGGAGGAGAGAGAGGGAAAAAGAGAGGAAGGGAGGAGAGAAGGAGAAAGAGAGGAGAGGGAGGAGAGAGAGGAGAGAGGAGCGATTGTGGGTGAGGAGAAAGAGAGAGAGAGAGAGGTGAGAGGGACGGTGATGAGAGGGAGGAAGAGAGAAGGAACATTCAGGCACAGCTCCACCTGGTGGAAACACTCATGTGTCACTTACAGCTAGACAGACGGGTAGTGAGTCAGTCTTGCCTGCTCTTTCTCTCTCCCTCTTTCTCCTCACCAGTCTCACCCCCTCTTCTCATCTCCTCTTCTTTTGTCTCCTCTTCCTCCCCTCTTCTCCTCTTACTTTCTCTTCTCTTCCTCTCCTGTTCCTCCCCTCTTCCTCTCTCTCTTCTTCCTCCCTCTTCTCTTCCTTTCTTTCCTCTTCCTCCTCTGTCTCATCTTCCTCCCTGTCCTCCTCCTCCCTCTCCTCTTCCTCTTCCCTCCAGGTCTGTTTTCTTGCATTAGATTCTTTTATTGTCATGGCTTGTTCAGATTTTCAAACTATTACTCAACTTTTGTTCTGTAAACTCTAATACTCCACAAGACAAGGGCTGGACCAGGAGTAAATCAGGTCTAAACCAGGTCTAAACCAGGTCTAAACCAGGTCTAAACCAGGTCTAAACCAGGTCTAAACCAGGTCTAAACCAGGTCTAAACCAGGACAAAACCAGGACAAAACCAGGACAAAACCAGGACAAAACCAGGACAAAACCAGGACAAAACCAGGACAAAACCAGGACAAAACCAGGTGTAAACTACTACTTCTATGACTGCTACTACTACTATTACTCATCATAACATACTTAAACCTCTAAACTTTAAAGAAATGTACTGTGGGAAATGACTCGGGTCTAGTCCAGGATCTTAACCAGATTTCAGAAGGGTATTAGGAAGGGCTGTGCTATGTATTGCAAAAGCCCCAGCCCTGTGTCCTTCTGCTCTGGACCAGGCTCAGGTCTCAGTGTCTGTCCCCTGTGTGTCTGTGGTGGTCCCAGAGGCATCACAAACATGATAACCATGCTAACCATGCTATCACTGCTGTCTCTCAGTGCTAACGTGGCTAACGCTCTGTCTCCTTTGAGTCTGGCACTGCTCTCCTCCCACAGTTCTGAGCCAAAGTCCAGATTATAGATCATAACTTTATTTAATTATCAGACGGACACCTTAAAAGGACTGACCCTGTGCAAAACCACGACTGTAGTTCTAATCTCTGACACCCATGGAGCATTATGTTATCATTTTAAATCTCAATATCCATCTAAAATGGCTTGACAAAAGAAACAAGTCCACTGATTTCCGTGAAAGAAAACTGTGGTGCCCAATAGGAGCTGACGTTGGTGGTGGTGCGTACGTCTTAGTGGGCATGTACCGCTGGAGGTGAAAATGGGGACAGATCAGCAAAATGGCATCTTGAACACAGGAGAATAAAGATTACTCAAACATGAATCATTCCAAATACAACTTCAGAGGATCAATGAGAAGAAATGACTAGAACATGGTTACAGTTTTGTGCAATGCAGTTTACAGAACAGGTCTGATTTAAAGTGAATTAAAAGTACGTTTGAAGTTTAGACCCGTAGTTCAAGAAGCGTCTGGAGATTCACACCTTGTATTCACACAACTGTTACCATTCTCACTTTGGCTTATGTTTAACTGTTTCAGCACTGACCTGTAACCTCCGGGGTGTGTGTGTGTGTGCGTGCACGCTCACACGCACATGCCTGTAACAGTGTATGTGTGTGTGTGCGCGTGTGTGTGTGTGTAACAGTCCATAGTGTAATCGTCTTCAGAGTGACTCATGTTGAAAGCAAACAGACCTCCGCCCACAGCCTTAACATAAAATCTGACAAATGCATTTCACAACAACACATTTCTACAATACACCGCAGATACTGTTACTACTACTACTACTACTACTAAGGCTTCACTGAACTACTGCTGCCTGCTCCAGAGTCTCTGTGAGTACTGCTTTAGGCTTTTCAATCTATAGTCCAAGTCCTGTATCTCAGACTCAAGGAATTTAACAACCTGCTCTCTGCCCTAACAACTCTTCTTCTTTACCCTCTGCTACTACTGCAGCTGTGTACTACTACTTCTTCTACTAGTACCTGCTCAAGCTGGACTGACAGGAGCTTGCTTTTTGCCTGAGTGTGAGTTTAAAGGGGAAGGGGCAGTGTCTGAACCTAACACCAACAGTAGCACCCATAGCACCCTCCTCCTCCTCGCTCCTCTCCCTCTCTTCCTCACCCTCTTTCCCTTTCTCTCCCCCTTATCACTCCCCCTCTTCCTCTGTCTCTCGCCCTCCTCTCCTTCCTCCCCCACTGTGGGTGCTGTTTTTGGGCTTGTTGTTGTTGGAGCTGCTCCTCTGGGTCTCTGTCCATTTTCTCTTTCCTCAGTTTGGGTTATGCATAGTGCCCATGACACTGTGAGGTATGTCTATTACTACTAATGATAATACTACAACTGCTATTATTATTGCTACTACCACTGCTACTTCTGCTACTACTATTACTGCTACTGCTGGTACTACTACTACTTCTGGTACTACTGCTACAGCTTGATTTAATCCAATTCTTATTTCATGTTTTCATGTCTCCATAATTCAAATGTTTGGTTTCCATCTCACCATAATGTTCTTTGGGCCTGTCCCACATGTTGAGAACCACTAAGACTTATAAACTTAAAAACAAACTTTGTGCTGTTGTTGAAATGATGGTGAATATTTAGTCTCTGCTCGTGGTGTAATCGCAGTCATCACCATACAGCCTTAAAGTTATTTTGGTCTTGCATCTGCATTATCATCAGTATTGGTCTTTTAGTGTATGTATGTGTATATATATATATATATGTGTGTATGCAGTACTGGTGGTATATTTGTGGTAGTGTTTGTGGTATTTCTAGTACTTTTCCAGATCTGAGAGCAGTGTAAGGTTAGCCCTGTCTTTGGTGAGAGGAGCTAAAATAAGAGCATGTGCAGTCAGTGATACAGCCCCACTAAAGCCGCTAATGCTACGTGTCTGCTCTAACCGCTAACACTGCTTATGCTATGTCTGTTGTTACGGCTAACACTGCTAATACCATGTCTGCTGTTACCGCTAACAACTTTGAGTATATTATTATTAAAGTCTCTGCTATTTAATTTTACTGTCTTAAATACATAAAAAGCAGAAGTTCATTTTAAACGGTTTGCAGTGGTTCAAAGTTACTTCTCTCTTACCTTATGCGTTCTGACCATTATAATTATTCACCACAATGAATTTATAAGCACTTTTCACAACTCTAAGACCAGAGTTAAAGCTCACTTCCTGAATCTCAGACACTTCATAACTAGATGCAGGTAGTACACAGTGGACCAGGACTGCACCACAGGACCACATCATGAACTTTATCTGGACTAGACCAGGACTAGACCAGGACTAGACCAGGACTAGACCAGGACTAGACCAGGACTAGACCAGGACTAGACCAGGACTAGACCAAGTGAGATTAAACTGTTTTCATTCTAGAATTAAATTTTGTCAAACTCGATTTATCACTATCAGTGCTTGTTTATCTCACTTTAGTTAATTTATACTGTAGTGTTGTCGTGATACTAAAATTTCAAACTTGATTTTCATATTAAGGAATAGACTCAATATCGATTCCGGTACCACAATGATACTAGAAAAACTCTTTAGACAATATAATGTGATTTTCCACATTAAATGGGATTACTTTATTATCTCTCTCTATTCCCATGTGGCCTTATATCTGTGTAATCCCTCAGTGTCCAGTAGGTTCCATAGTGGTCCATGGGTGTATAATAGTCTGTGTCTTATACTTGTTCTGATGCAGCTCAAATCATTCTAAAGATATTCAGTTTCATTTCTGTCCTGTTAATGGTACTTTTGTAGTACTGATACCTGCAAACAGTTTGGATACTTTTAACATCACTGTTCTACTGGGATTGAAGAGATTGAACTCTGTGGCAGTTTTTGTTTCATGTGGATAGTAGTAATTACAGAGAAGCAGCTGCATCAGAACTAGACTGCTAGAACAACAGTGTAATCATCGTGTAAACCACATGTGTCAAACTCAAGGCCCGGGGGCCAAATGCGGCCCGCGACAAGGTAAATTTAAATGTATGACTGTCTTAAAATATCAGTTTATCAGGAGTTATGCATTTACACAGACATATTTTATATATCTTTGCAAATTTGAGACAAACCATTTTGCTGATGTGGCCCTCGGTGAAATTTAGTTTGGCACATCTGGTGTAAACATTTTAAAGCAGCACTGTGGTACTTTCTCCATGATGACACCAGATGAACATTCTTCAAGTTTAAGTTTAAACAAAGCTATATCATCACCAAGGTGACAAGCTGGTGTAGTGGACCGCTCCAGGCAAAGTGATGAGTCAGGTCTGTGGAGAGAGGTAATGTTGTGGGTCTAAGTTAATAAACTCAGGGATCTTTGTCACTGACTTTAACTTAACAGTGTTTCTGTTATGGATGGGACATATATCACTACCAGCATAGAGATATCGGCCAGTATCAATATTGGTGCCTGCTGATGCAGATATTTGCATTACCTCATTGTCTTTATATCCCAGATAAATTCATTCTGTTATTATTTTTTAAAGTTTTAAATATTGAGTTAATTAGTGATTTTTACTTCAGCTTAAGTTACATTTATGAGCCTTGCCATGATAGACTGTATAAAGAAGTGGACGAGTGATTGTGACATCACCCGTACCGTTTGGCTCTAAATGAAGCTCATTGAGGCTAGAGCAGTTATAGGGGCCAGTTTAGAACCAAGTTCCATATTTGGAATTGCGACTGCAAGTATCATCGGAACCAAAGAGCCAATTTAGGGCGAGGCTGTTCAAGGTAACGCTCCTTTCTGCACACAGCGCTGATTTAGAAAGGAGCAGGTGCTTGGCAACACTGTCAATCAAACCTGTTGCTAACGCTAGTGGGAGTGACCTCGGGGAAAGAAAGCACCTGATTTATCTGTTTATTAATATTCATATCTTGATTTACGGACACAGTAGCCAAATAAAATGGCTACTGGATCATGTAGAGCGGGTTGAGTTGATGGAGCCGGAAGTGCGCCCACATGCACTCCCTATTTGGAACATAGCTGGTTAGCTATGTTAATTTATATATATATACAGTTTATGCTTGCTGTGGAGTTTAAAAGCTAAATATTGGTATCAGCAAATATAAGTTATTGGCCAAAGCAGCAGGCCAAATATTGAATATCGGTATCGTCTCAAAAAAAAAAAGAAAAAGGGAAAAAAAGTCCTATATCGGAATCGGCCCATCCCTGGTTTCATGAAGGTCATAAACTAAAGCAAAGCAGGTTAATGTTTATCAGAGGAGCGGCTGGTTCTAATACAGAGTCTCTAGTTTAAACTGAGCTAGAGACAGGGCAGAACGTGAGTGTTGTCAAAGGCCTTTAAGCCATAACATTAATATGACAAGTTTGTGGTGCTGGTCCCAAACTAATTATGAGAAGGTTCGACATTTGTGGAGCAGAAGTTTGGAGATTACTTTAAAAACATTGGAACTACAGGCCCGGTCTGTAGTATGCAGGTCCTCTTCCTCTTGTGGTCCTGGGGGTGAGCTGTAGCTGTGGGGTGCAAAACATAAATGTCCCATGGTGTAACTTTAGTTGGAGGCTGTAAAAATGAAGAGGGGCCCAGAGGAGGAGGTCATACAACCCGCTGCACTATTTTAAGTCTGATTCTTCGGTTTTAGTTTGTCAGTGGAATTAATTTATGTGAATTAAAACAAATAAAACAAATACAGAAGTGACACCCAATATCTGCTAAAGCCTGACCAAGTCATTCAAGAATCCCATGAACATATCTATAGAGACACAGGGAGGGCATCTGACACAATGAAATATTTCAGAACATATTTGTAGAGGTCTGAACTACAGGGTTAGCAGCTCTCACACAAAATATGACCCCATGGAGACCCAGGGAGAAAAGATGGGAAGAATACTTTGAAAATGGATTCATTTGGGTATTCAGTATTCTGTAACTAAATCTAATATTTTGTAGCATATTCCATGACATGGTCCTATCAGAGTACTGCATTCTGAATACTCTGAATGCACCAAGTTCCATTACATTATAGTGTAATGAGATATACTGTTCCCTCGTTTATTGCGGGAGTTATGTTCCAAAAATAACCTGCAATAGGCGAAATCTGCGAAGTAGAAAGCTTTATTTTTTACAATTATTATATATATTTTAAGGCTGTAAAACCCCTCTCCACACACTTCATACACTTTTCTCACACAGGCATTAACATTTTCGCACATTTCTCTTTTGTTTAAACACCCTTAAAGTTCAAACCTTCATAGATTTTAAAAAATAAGTACAGTATTATGTAATGAAACCAAATACTACACTGTACTGTAAATAAAAAATGACAGCTTTTAGAAATACTGTAACAAATTTAATTTTAATGATCAACCTACGAGGTTGGACACATAAGAAATGATTAACAGTGACTCACGTGTATTTCACATTTCCTCTGACTGCACCTCTTCATCCTGGTTTCCACTCCGCTGTAGTAATGTTCTTTTTCCTGCAGTCACTGAAAGCTAAAGCAGACTCCATCCTTACGATGGTCTTGTTGCAGTTACAGCCCTTTTTGCATCCTTGTTAATACTTATTGCTGATCTTGTCCTTAAGTTATTTTCCTCCTTCTTTATGTGATGAACCGAAGATTCATTTATTCTGTAATGGCGTCCTACAGCCACATAACTTCTACCTTCCCTCACCATGTCCAGAAGTTCAACTTTTTCTGTGATAGTTAGCATCTTCCTCAACCTTTTGGGTGCAGGTGACTTTGTTGGTACAGAAAGTTTTGTTGGGGAGAAAACTTGCAAACATACAGCACTTCAGAGTTACACTGCGATTGAACATTTATGTAAATTTGGCTGAACACATTCTGTACTGTACCGGAGACACGGCACATCCCTTAGCCCATCAGGATGCAGAACACACATGTACATTCATACACTGTTAAAAAAAAAAAAAAAAAAAAGCATGAAAATTGCACCCAAAAAAAAATTGCGAGGCCGCAAAGGTGAACTGCAATATAGTGAGGGACCACTGTAATTTCAAAGAGCTTGACTGTCATGGCTGCACTGTAAAAGTTGTCTTATACTGATACTAATACTGTGCAGTTCAAAAGTACTGTCATATATTCCTTTTAATTCTGGAAAAGTAACTGTATTCTTAACCCTATCAAATGAAAGATTAACTGAACCAGAACACAATTACTCACAAATAGTACTTTCGTATTTTCGGTACATGTATTTAGCTCCTTCTCAACACTGAACATAGAGAGTGCATCTGACACATGGGGAGGTTTAGTCCATATCTCGAGTTGGGGACAAAATGGTGAAATAAAAGCCCTAGGATCATGTAGAGAGGGTAAAACCAACATTTTAAGGTCAGACTGACGAACCTGACAGCAGCAGTTACAAAGAGCACGCCTATGGTCACTTCCTGTTTTGAACCGGCTAGCAGGTTAGCTAAGTCTCTCTCTCTCTCTCTCTCTCTCTCTCTCTCTCTCTCTCTCTCTCTCTCTCTCTCTCTCTCTCTCTCTCTCTCTCTCTCTCTCTCTCTCTCTCTCTCTCTCTCTCTCTCTCTCTCTCTCTCTCTCTCTCTCTCTCTCTCTCTCTCTCTCTCTCTCTCTCTCTCTCTCTCTCTCTCTCTCTCTCTCTCTCTCTCTCTCTCTCTCTCTCTCTCTCTCTCTCTCTCTCTCTCTCTCTCTCTCTCTCTCTCTCTCTCTCTCTCTCTCTCTCTCTCTCTCTCTCTCTCTCTCTCTCTCTCTCTCTCTCTCTCTCTCTCTCTCTCTCTCTCTCTCTCTCTCTCTCTCTCTCTCTCTCTCTCTCTCTCTCCCCTCTGACATGTTTCTTGCTCTTTCCCTCTGACATGTATCCCTCTCTCTCTGCAGATGCTCTGTTGTTGGACCTAGAGTCCTCCACTCTACACATCTCCAAACGCCCCGTGTTTTTGTCGGACCAGAACTACTCTCTCCCTGTGGGGTCAGAAGAGTGCTCTCTATCTGTTGTGTCAGAGCAGTCTCCTGTGTGTGTGGGGAGCCCAGAGTCCCATCAGGAGGTGAACGGAGACGCCCTAACTCAGGTACAAAGAGGAACTGAAACTTTTTATTTAAATAGGAGTATTCTGCAAAATCAAAGAAATAAAAGGCTGGTGGCCCAGCCACCAGGCGCTCGTTCTCGAGCAACCACTCCAATCCTGGCTCCAGGGGTAGGGCTCTGGTGACGCCGGTCCGGGCGACGTAGCTGACCTTGCTCTTTCACTTGTCATACGGAACTTCTGAACCGCTCTTACACCCTGGACCAGTTTGCCATGGGTGACCCTACCAGGGGCGTAAAGCAACCGATAACAGCACCCAGGATCATTCGGGTGCTCAAACATGGTGATCTAAATATGCTGTCTGTTAGCAATTAATACCCCATAGAAGTAAAATTCCCCCTCTTTAATCTTTATTTTGCCAAAATGTGTGTTATGATAGTGTGTGAAAACTCTACTGTGAAACTGTCCAGTCCCCAGACCCTGCCCTGAGTCCCGGCAGCAAATCAGAGCCAACAGCAGAGGACGAGCACATCTACAGGTCAGTGCTCCTCCTAACTCACTGTCTAGACCAAAGTCATTGACCTTACTTCTCCCTTTCTCCTCCCTCACAGCAGAAAGGTTACTGATTTGTTGCATGTTCTCCCTATGTCAGTGTGGAGTTTGCATGTTCTTCCTGTGTCTGTGTGGCAGAATAGTTCAAGATCTAGAGATGGGTCCCACTGCTCCTAGCAGGTTTAACCCAGACACTGAAGAATGGGTCAAATGCAGGTTTAACCCAGGACACTGAAGAATGGAGATATATGGACTTCAGTAACATAGTTTACTCCTAAATTCACCAGAGCATTTCTCAATAGTTTTTGTTCTCTATATAAAATATTGTGCTGAAAATGTGACCCATGAACAGGCCCATGTGAGCAGCAGTGAGTGAGGATGAAGGTATAAATATGACATGCTCATAGACACACACAGTCGGGTTTGGACATGTGCTTGTGTGATATAAAAACACACATAGAACGGCAGGTGCCTGCTTGAGTGGGGTCAGATAATAATAAGCACAACAACATTATTCCTGTACATTCCACAGTCTTCCGGTCAAACCCAAGCCATCGGACAGTCCCATTGCCATGGCTTCTCTAGGTTCAAACCTCTCGGAGCTAGACAGACTTCTGCTCGAGCTGAACACGGTCGACCACGGCACATCAGCCTTCACCACACCAGGTCAGTCACCTCCTCCGCTCCTCCTCTCTCCTCCACTTTCCTTCTGTTTCTTCTCCTCCTTTCCTCCTGTCTCCTCTCCTTCTCTTCTCCTTTCCTCCTCTCTCCTCTCTTTCTCTTCTCCTTTCCTTCATGACAATAATACATATATATCTATTTATATACATGTATTTGAGTAAAATGTGTCTATACCCAGTACAGATATACTGTATAAGCAGCTCTACTGTCTACATCTATTTACAAAGCGTTTTATTGTCCAGAAATTAGGAAGTGCTGGTTAGCATGCTAGTTGTTGCTAGCTGTTCCGTCACAGCAAAACTCTGCTCAGTTCTCTGAAAGTTGTGAAAAGCACTTATGCATTCAGAGCATCCTAATTATTCACCACAATGAGTTGATAAGGTCCACAGCAAACCATTTAAAATGAACTAGATCTCTTTTTCACCGTATTAACAGTAAAAATCAGGCACAGAACTTTAAAATATAAAATTGCCTTAACATTTGTTTATTTTGTACAGAAGAAGCTGCTCCACCGCTGCCCTCGACCTCCATCCTCCTTCAGGCCCAGGAGAACGGTGTGGAGAAACCCAAGAGAGGAGCAGCGGGACAAGGAGAGGAGAGACCCAGTGTGGAGAGCCTCTTGGATCAGCTGGAGACTTCTGTGCCACTGGTGGTCAGTGAGGATCCTTCTGACCCTTGCTCTGACCCGTCCCTGGAGCTCTCGTCTCAGCAGACCTCTCGGATGTCGGCCTCTTCAGCGACTCGAGAACTGGACGAACTAATGGCGTCTCTGTCGGACTTCAAGGTCCAGAGTAACGTGAGTCCTAATCCTTTAATGGGGGGATTTTGCAAACCTGTTTTTTTTATTTTTCTGCCAGGTTTTAGATGCCATCCATGCATATTTGAGGGATCTAATGATCTCTCCTGGGCCCTTACTGTTAGTAGTATGAGCCTGTACAAAGCTCCGCCCACAAGCCTACATCACCCATGCTCCCACACGACAATTCTCCATAAATATACAAAAACATGATACAAAACTACACAGCAACTTGACAAACCTGAAGTGATGTGCAGTAATTTCATTAGCAGGATACATGCTTATTGTGTTGTGATAAGGGTCTGAAGAGGGAGTGACTTAGTGTGGCGAGCAAAGGGAGATGATTGTGAAAGTTATAACACATGTTAATAAGTTCTTATCGGTGAATATAGCATTTTCAAAACATGATCTAAATATGTTATGTGTTAGTAGTGAATGCCCCATAGAAGTAATATGCCCCCTCTTTAAATGGGGTGTATTTTACTTCTCTGGAATATTAAACTCCCCATTTGACTCCGTCCAGGAGAGTTTAAACTACATATGAGAGGCTTTCATGTTTTTTTGTAATTGTGACTTGGATTGGTGGATAGTACCAGGACTGAATATTTATCATACTTTTACATCAGTTAAGTGGCAGTTTGTGAAGAAAAGTACAAACTACAGGAAGTAGTGCTGAGTTGAAAAAACAGAACCCTCTGCCTATGTCATCATCACAGAAAACTCCATCCAAAATGCAGAGACAATTTACGCACAAGGAAGACACTAACACTCACCAAATAAAGCTGTCATCATCATCATCATTTATTTGTATCTGTCTCATCAGAACTATTGTGTAATAATATATAAAGTTCTGGCCCATGGGGTCATTGCATTTGACTACAAGATGAGACAGGTCAAATGAGCAGAGTGAGGGAGGAGCCTGGCCTGTCCTCTCATGCCTGTTTCTTTTTCCTGAGTTCATTTCTGTTCATTCTTTTACCCCTCTTGTCTTCTCCTTCTGTCTTCTCTCCTTTCCTCTCCTCTCTCTCCTCCCTCCCCCTTTCTCTCTCTCTATCTCTCTACCCTCCTCCTCTCTCCTCATCTCCTCTCTCTCCCGCTTTCCTGCATCCTCCTCTCCATTTCTTCTCTCTCTTCTCTTCTCCTCCTCTCCTTTCCTTTCTCTCCACCTCTCTCCTCTATCTCCCATCTCTCCGCCTTCCAAACCTTTGTCTCCATATTTCTATCTATCCTTCCTCTGTCCTCTCCTCCTCGTCCTCTCCTCCTCTCCCTCTCTCTGTGCTTTTGTGTCTCTTCTCTTCTTTAGTCCGGCTCTCAGTTATCCGTAAACCACGAGGAGGTGGAGTCTGTCCCTGCACCTGTCACCGCCCCCTTCCCTGTCAGAGGCAATCAGCTCCCTCCAGCTGAATCAAATGCCCCGCCCTCCCCTCCCCTTGTCTCCCTTGAGTTGCACATTGACGAAGATGGCTCCTCCCCCAAAACCTTCACTTCTGCCCAAAACAAACACGTCAGTGGCGAATCTTTGGTTACCGTGGAAAGGCTGTCTGGGTCCATCACAGCGTGCAGCAGAGACCAGAGCCAAAGCCCGGTTCTAGTCCAGAGCCAAAGCCCGGTCCTAGTCCAGAGACAAAGCCCAGTCCTAGTCCAGAGACAAAGCCCAGCTCCAAGTCCCAAAAACCCAAGTCCAGTTTCGGTCTCGAAGTCTCCCAGTCCTGTGTCCAAAGTCCTGTCTCCGGACCCGATGGAGCCGGGCAAACTGCCACCTCCCGCCCAGCCCAAAGTCTCCAGCCCCATAACCGTCCCGAGGATCGCCAGCCCCGAGCCCAAGAGCGCCAGTCCAGTGCCAATCCCAGTCATCTCCAGTCCCATAACCTTGCCAATGTGTGCCAGTCCAGACCGCTCCAGTCCCATCATGATCCCAATCCTCTCTGCGCCCGCTGTGGCCAGAGCGCCGATGTGTGCCAGTCCAGACCGTTTCAGTCCCATCACGATCCCAACCCTGTCTGCGCCTGCCGTGCCCAGCCCTCTCACCCTCCCGCCCCCCTCCTCCACCACCCTCCCCCGGACTCTCAGCCCTGACCTGGACTCCTCCCTCTCACCACGTCTGTCCAGCCCCGTGACCACGCCCACTGTCACCAGGAAGACGTTCACGGTGCAGAGTCCTGTTTCCTCTCCTGCCCCAGTCTCCTCCCCTGTCTCCTCCCCCACCCCCGTCTTTACTCCCTCACAGACTAAAGTGGACGAGGTGCTGGATCTAACCTGGCCGTGTCGGGAGCCGCTATTCGACGATGCTCTGGACAAACTGTTGTGCTGTGACCAGGCGGGTGCGCTGTCGGGAGAGGAGGAGGTGCACTGGGAGGAGGAGGACGGGACCATCTCTCCCATGACAGAGGGCAGCTGGCTGGAGGAGTGCCTGACTCCACCTTCTTCATGTCCCGGGACTCCTGACGCCTCGCTGGACCTGCCGTCACAGCAGCCGTCTGCTGTGGAGCGTCTGTCCGCCTCGGGGCAGGTACAACTCCAAGAACGCCACAAGAAAAATGTCACTGCAAACCAGCATGAGACCCGCCAACGAGCCTGGAGCATGAGACTGCCTTGTCCTAGAGGAGTGTACTTGAATTCAGGAGATTCAACTTCTTTGAACTTTTTATTTATTTTTCAGACCTAGATAATTTGGGGATGACAGAATTGATATAAAATTTTATCTGTCATAACCATAGACTGTATATATCTCTGGACATAGCTAACCTGCTATCTGATGGCTCCATTGAAACCCTGCTCTTTCTATAAGTGCTGCTGTCAGGCTTGTCATTCTGACCTGCCAAACCAGCAATGTGGGCGGAAAGGGGCGTTACTTTCAAAAGCCTCACTTGCTCTTTCGTTGCTATGATACTTGCGGTCAAAATTCCAAATATGGAAATAGGCTCCAGATCAGCTGCTGTAACTGATAAGCCTCATTTGGAGCCGAACAATATGGGGGATGTCACACTCTCTCAGTCCACTGAAATTATACAGGCTATGATTCAGACCCTGACACTGTGTCTCTGAGGAAAACACTTACACCCTCAGCTCACTGTTGATTCACTGTTTACAATTGTAAATGAGATGATTATTTCTGAATTCACGTCATGTAGACTGATGTAGCACCTCAGAGTCATAGACCGTATAAAGATATGTACGGGCTATGCTCAGAGTGTGACGGCTGTGTCCAAAGCTGAACTCACGCTCGTCTCAGCTGCACATGTTTGGTGCATGTGTGTCCAGCAGGGGGCGTGTCTCCTCTGCTCTCCTCCTCACCTCCACCTCTCCTCCTCTCTCTCTCTCCTCCTCCTCTTCCTAATCTCTACCTCCCCTTCACCTTCCCTCCTCTCTTAATCTCTCCTCTTCTGCTCCTCCTCTCTCTCTTCTCTTTGTCCTGCCTGTCTTCGTCTTCTTGTTCATTGATCATAAACTACTCGTGCTGTGTTGATGTTTTGGATGCTCTGATGCTTCTGCTGGTGTTTCATTTGTAGGAAATGCTCCTTTGATGTTTTGATGGGATGGTATTTTAAAAACATTGAACTTTTACTTAACCGAGTCTGGACTGTGGCCTGTGGCATGAGTCATGAGTTTGGTTTTGTTTGGTTTTGAGCTGATGATGGTTTGGTTTGGCTCTGGTCCTGGTCTGGTTTGGTCTGGTTCTGTAGAATGCTTTTGTGAAGGCTCTGATAGCTCTGTGTCGAGATGAGGTTTGTTTGTGGTTCGTTCTGCTCCATTGGCCCTTCCTTATCCCCTCTTTTCTCCTCACTCCTCCTCACCCCTCCTCCCTCCTCCTCATCCTTCCTCCACACCTCCTCACATTTCCTCCTCTACTCATTTCCCTCCTCTCCTCCTCCTTCTCCTCATCTTCTCAATTTCTCTCCTTTCCTGTCCCTTCCCTCACTCTCCTTACTCCTCTACATTCTTCACTTTACCTCTTTCTTTGCCTCACCCTTCATGCTCCTCCTCTCCTTTCCCTTCCCTTCTCTCTATCCTCATTCCTGTCTTCACCTCCACCTCACCGTTCTCTCACATCTCCCTTCAAACATCCTCTCTCCTGCTCTTTGCATTCTTGCTTTCTCATTTATCGTCTCCATCCTCCCCTTCCTCTCCCATCCTTTCCCCTCCCTCACTCTCCACGCTCCTCCTCCCCTAACCTTACCTCTCCTCTTCCTCCCTCTCACCTCCCCTCCTCTCCTCCTCCCCCGGCCCGTCCAGCTGAAGTCGGTGATCCGTAGAACCAAAGAGACGACGAATGTTCACCCCATGTTTCGCGAAGGCCATCGGAGGAAGATGGGACCGATCCTGGTGCACAAGTCCAACTCCCAGGACCGTCTGATCCAGGAGCTACAGGGAAAGCTGGGAATCGGGCGTGTGGAGAGGAGGAGGAAACAGCAGACAGACGATTGGCTCACAGAAGGAGTGATCGTCATGTCAAACCCGCAGAGGAGCAGAGAAGAGAGGCCAGCGGTCGATAAGGTAGAGAGGAGAGAGGGAGGAGAAAGGGAGGAGAGAGAAGGAGAGAGGAGCAGAGGGGGGATGCCAGCGGTCGATATGGTAGAGAAGGAGGGGAAAGGAGCAGAGAGGAGAGGCCAGCGGTAGAGAGGAGGAGAGAGAGGGAGGACTGGAGCAGAGAGGAGAGGCCAGGGGTTGATAAGGTAGAGAGAAGGAGAGGAGAGGGTAGGCGAGGGAGAGGGGAGAGAGAGAGAGGAGAGAGGAGAAGCCAGTGGTTAAGGTCGAGAGGAGGTGAGAGGGGAGGAAAGAGGGAAGATAGGAGGAGAGAGGTGAGGCCAGCGGCCCATAAGGTAGAGAGGAGAGAGGGAGGGGAAAGGGTGGAGAGAGAGGAGCAGAGAGGGGATGCCAACGGTCGATATGGTAGCGAGCGAGGGGAAAGGGAGGAGACAGGAACGAGAAGGAGAGAAGAGGAGCAAAGAGGAGAGGCCAACGGTCAATAAGGTAGAGAGGGAGGAGAGGGGACAGGAGCAGAGAGGAGAGGCCAGGTGTTGATAAGGTGGAGAGGAGACGGTAGGAGAGGCCAGTGGTTAAGGTCGAGAGGAGGTGAGACGGGAGGAAAGAGGGAAGATAGGAGGAGAGAGGCGAGGCCAGCGGCCCATAAGGTAGAGAGGGGAGGACAGGAGAGAGGATGAGAAGAGAGGAGGAGAGAGGAGAGAAAGGCCATTACATGAGCATCATATACATCCAAATACTGGCCAAAGTAACTCTTAGAACACTGTAAACAAAGCGGGAGGAGGAGAGGGAGGAGAAGCTCTGAATAAGTTAGACAGGAGGAGACGGGGAGAGAGGGAGGAGAAGAGGGAAAACACAGACAGACCGACGGCTAAACAGGACAAGCTATAAAAGAGAGAGAGAGAGTGGAGAGAACAGGAACGAGTGAGCAGCTTCAGCCTGAACATCATATCTGAAGACCTGTGGATGCAGCAAAGACTTAGTCAGTTCTAAAGTTAAAAAAATCAGCTGAGAAAAGTGCAGAGGAGCCAGGCCTCACCATCACAACCCTAACCCGAGTGTTTGATCAGATCAAGAGCAGCCACGGGGAAAAAGCAGTTTGTTACCTCCACGTGTGTTCATGTACTTTTAGCTCAGAAAGGTGACATTTTGACGTCACCAATAATAGTGTCTGTTCATTAACAGCGTTTAACAGAGCTAAGCAGTCAGAGTTGTGGTTGTTAAACTTCTCAAAAGCTAAAGGTTATTTGTCTACTTTTAGGCACTGATCCAACTATTCAGCTCCGATACAGACTTTGATACTATAGCTTTAAGTATGTGCCAGTACTCGATATCAGCCCATACCAGTGCAGTGACTAAAAACAGCATATATATTTTTTAAAGTGAAATAAGAAAAAACTGATCCAAAAGTGTCCTGTAGCTGTTATGTATCTCTCAAGTAAGGCCCGGGTCTTTTCCTGCATAACTCTGCTGCTCTTGTGATAGAGACCGCTCACAGTCTACCCCTAAATTTAGTAACCTTAAGTCTCAAATATTTCAGATCAAATGAAAAACTTAGAACTGATACAGTCCTGTGTATGAGCGTGGTCCGTCAGTAGACCAGAGCTCGGGTTTCAGTGGTTTTAGAAGTTCTTGTGGTTCTAACTGTGACCTGACGGTTGCTGTGTCCCTCTTCAGATCATCATCCCCCCTGACTCCCCCGCCCCGCAGAGGAAGGTGCTGCCGCCCCCTCAGAAACCTGCCCCTCTCCCCCCTCCCCCACCCACTCCTCCTCCGCCCCGAGAACCGACTCCTCCTCCTCCTCCTCCTCCGCCTCCTCCCAAAGAGCCGACACCACCTCCTCCACCCAGGACACCCACGCCTCCCCCGCGAGAGCCCACCCCCCCTCCGAGGGTCCCCACGCCTCCCCCCAGAGAGCCCACACCTCCTCCCCCAAAACAGTTCTCATCGGTCGGCTGCCAGACCGACTATGACCCCATCTTCCCTCCGCTGCAGGCAAAAACTTCCGGCATGTCCTGCGAAATGCTATGGTGTTATTGGGTTTGTGTTATGGCAGAGTGGTGCGAGAAGGTCTGGTGTATGATTCTCAGATAGTGATGTTTCAAACTCAGTTTTGGTACTAAAGTGTAGAATCGATTCTCGATACTCAATACTGATTCTAATACCAAGGTCATAAAAAAAACACTCTTTCTTTAGACAATACAATGTGATAGTAGTGTGGTAGTACTTTATTTTCTATTCTTATGTGGCCTTATATCTGTGTAATCCCTCAGTTGTCCTGGTAGGTTCCATAGTGTATACTAGTCTATGTGTCTTATACTTGTTCTGATACAGCTCAAGATCATTCTAAAGCTATTCAGGAAAGATTCATTTCTCTCCTGTCAAAGAGACTTTTTTAGTATCAATACCTGTGAACAATGAGTATCTAGTTTCTTTACTAGTTGTAGTATCGGTTAGGATCTGATTTTTGATACTTTTGACAACCATATTTGCTACCTGTTCGCATTCTGTTTATGCTGTATCAGAGTGGTTAACCGTGTTGGTGCCACTAAGCGAGAAGGTCTGTGGTTTGATTCCCAGATTATATGGGATGGATTTTGCATGTTCATGTGTTGTGATGCATTGTTAGATTAGTACCAAAGATACTGACACCAGGGGGGAGTAGAGAGTGCCTAGATCTTTATGAGCATCCAGCTCCCTCTATTGTGTGGGCAAGACACTCCTCTCCCAGTGTCAGTGTGCTTGCATGGAATTTGAGTTGAGGCTTAAGTTTTTAAGCCTCTTTGATCCGAGGGGGTAAAGCAGAGCGGACTGTACTAAAGAGATATTTAGATACTCAAAAAGTACAAAATAAAAGTCCAAGAAATTATTAAAGAAAAATAAGTATTTTGGAAAAGTACTACTCAAGTAAGAGTAACTGTCAGGACACAACATCTGATTTGATGAAGTTAATGTAAGTAGACAAAACATTTAAAAAAATATGTCACAAAATGCGGTATTTTCAATGTTGAAATAATTTCATATTGTCAAATAACAGGCTGGGTTTTAGTCATAGACTGTATATATAAATGGACATAGCTAACATACTAGCCACCGAATTTTGAACAGACTGTATAAACAAGTGGACTAAGTGAGTGTTATGTCACTCATAGCGTTCCTCTCACGTCAAATGCTCATAGAGGCTAGAGCAGTTATAGGGGCCAATTTGGAGCCAGGCTCCATATTTAGAATTCCGACTGCGAGTATCATAGCAACCAAAGAGCCAATCTGGAGTGAAGCTGTGGAAGCTAACACCCCTTCCTGCCTGCACCACTGGTTTATTAGGGGCTGGAGTTTACTAACGCTGTAAATCAAACCTGTTGCTAATGCTAGCGGGAGTGACCTCAGGTAAAGAACGCAGCTGGTTGGTTTTCATATTAATGTTAATAGAAAAATGAAAATACCAGGATCATGTAAAACGGGTCAATACGAACATTTTAAGACCAAAATGACGAGTCTGACAGCAGCAGTTACGGGGAGAGGGGCCACAGTTTTCTACTATAAAATGAATTGGCGCCAAAGTCAATGGAGCCGGAAGCACAAACCATGATCACTTCCTATTTGGAACACGGCAGCTAACAGATTAGCTATGTCCATTTATATATACAGTCTATGGTTAGAAACAGGAAGTGAGCATGGGTGCATTTCCAGCTCCACTAACTCTGTCTCCAATTCACTTTACAAACTGTGCCCCCTCTCTCTGTAGCTGCTGCTGTCAGACTCATATTTTGGTCCTAAAATGTTCATATTAACCCGCTCTACATGATCCTGGCGTTTTTAGTTCACTATTGTGTCTGTAAATCAAGATATGAACTTTAATAACAAACAAATCAGGCAGTTTGCTCGTACTAGTGTTAGCAATAGGTTTGACTAAGCGTTTGCTCCCTGCTAAACCAGCGCTATGGGCAGGAAGGGGATCGCTCCGGACTGGCTTTTTGGCTCCACAAAACAAAAAGGTCCTTACATTTGGAAATGTAAGTCTGGAATATGTCTCCTGGGGTAAAAATCCTTGCTGCTTCAGCCAGTGAAGCTTTAGGTTCTGTGATTAACAAGAGGAAAATGTGTAAAAATGTGTCAAAAATGGTTGATGGCACAGCTGTACACAGGGATTCTTCCCCCGGCTTTATAAACTGGGAGGTTTTTTCAAGCCTCTGAAGAAGAAAGACTTTGTGGTTTATATGAGTTGGGAGAAGTGGCAAGTGAAGCTCATTTTTTGTTGTATTGTCCATCTTATGATGAATTTAAAAATACTTTGATTAAATGTTCACCCAGTGAAGCGGCAGATGAGTTTGTTTAAATGAGAGTATTGATGTTTGTAACACGTCTGGCAGCTGGCCTATTGTATTTTGTTAATGGTGTCTTATAAGCTCTTTAAAGGGCTTGGCATTTTTTTGTACACAAGACACAATAATAAAATAAATCAATCAATCCACATATGGGACTCTATTACAAATTGGCGCCTATAACTGTTAGCTTCGATGAGCTTCATTTGACTGGGTCACACTCACTTAGTCCACTTCTTTGTACAGTCTATGGTTTCAATTCTCTTTTTTACAAACACAGCATATCTGGCTCATAGCTTCTAAGAAAACTACATTATGCATTATAATGTATACACGCACGAATGCCAGTATCTCCAAACCTGAGAAGTAAATCAGACAGAACTCCTCACTGAACAGACTAGAGCTTCAATGATCTGATTGTTCAAGTTCATGGCTCTACACATATATGAATAAATGCAGTATCTGATTGTGACATCACAGGATCTCACACCACAGTTTAGATATTTGACTGGAAAAACCTTTGCACATATAACATTTTCTAAGAGTCATAGGCCACCATCAAACTCACCAGAGGTACACAGTATACACGGGCAAGCAGAAACATTTGGAAAGTGCAGTCTTGACATCAGTGGAACTTGCAGGCAGCACATTGGTCTGGACATAGAGTTTACACTGTTGCCTATACATGTCTCTGTCATCTGAGAGGTCACTCATGACATAATGTCCAAGATATCTGATCTCATCTGTGAGCTGGAGGGCATTCCCACATAGAGACAGGACAGGAAAAGAGCGTCTGTCCTCTTTTGATTTTACAATCATAATGTGACTTTCCAGAGCATTGTACTTAATGTTCAAAGCCAAACTGGGAGCAGATATTTAGCAGCTGCTTTAGGCCTGCACTGTAATGACAAAGCAGTACCAAATCATCTGCAGACATTATAGTTAGACATAATCTCCAATGCAACATCCAGGTTTACATTCATGAAGCTGCACAGGCCATTAGCATAGATATTAAAAAAAAGGGGAGACAAGACTCCACCCTGAGGAGGATCAAAGCAGAATTGCCCCATTTCACCTGCAGTGACTGACAGGAGTACCAGAAGTACTCTATTAAAGTAACCTGGAACAGTTGGGTCTGATGATTTGTAGAACAGTTTTCCTTGGTTAATCTGATCAAACATTTTAGACTTGAAAGAAAACACATGAATATTGTGAGCCCCTGGGAATTATATTCATCCAGTATCTTCTACGCAAAGAGTCAGTGCCATGACCACATTTAAAGCCAAACAGATTAGACGTGAACAGATATGAGTCTTCTCCTTAGATAATGAGCTAGCTTTATTTATTTTTAACCCAGCAACTTTTATTCAAGTACTGTTAGACTGTACAATATAGTACTCAAGTAAGAGTACTGTTACACTGTACAGTATATTACTTGAGTAAGAACAGCAGGAGTAGAGGGCCAGAGGAGCTGTGTGAGGAATGCTAAACTCTGCATGGCCGTAACTTAAGCCGCCACATGACAGTGCACTTACAGGACCAATATAACTATGGCCACGCCCCCTGTAAACCCCACCCACATGTTTACTGAGGGATGGTTTCTTCATGGGTTGAGTCTTTTGCCCCCATAACCACGCGTGTGTGTGTGTGTGTGTGTGTGTGTGTGTGTGTGTGTGTGCGTGCGCGCGCATGCTCTGGATAAACTTGATTGTGTGTATTTTTAATGGTATGAATTGTGGAGAACATTTAAAAGCAAATTGTGAATACTGTGAATACTGTACTGCTTTTGTAGTTTTCCAAATAAAAGACTATGATAAAATCCTGTCTGATGTTTGATTTTTCTGCACACATCACAGTCTGTGTCCCTGTAATAAGTGTTTGTTTGTATGTCCTCCTCAGATGCAGCAGGTGGTGCCGGCCGCTCCTCCAAACAAACTGGACAACATGCTGGGCAGCCTCCAGTCCGACCTGAACCGCCTCGGGGTCCAGACTGTGGCCAAAGGTGTCTGCGGAGCCTGCAAGAAACCCATTGTGGGACAGGTGAGAAGGACCAGGCCTGAGACCAGGTCTGAGACCAATTCCAGACCTGGATCAGGGTCCTAGTTCTCTTGAGTCCCAGACCCAGACCCCTGGTCTGTTGCAGGTTGTCACGGCGATGGGCAGGACGTGGCACCCGGAGCACTTTGTGTGCTCTCACTGTCAGGAGGAAATCGGCTCCAGAAACTTCTTTGAGCGTGATGGCGCTCCGTACTGTGAGAGAGACTACCACCAGCTGTTCTCACCACGCTGCCACTACTGCAACGGACCCATCCTAGATGTGAGTGCTGCTGCTGCAACAGACCCATCCTAGATGTCAGTATTAGGAATTCTACTACTGCTACTACAACTACCACTAATACTGCTACTACCAGGTCTAAACCAGGACTAAGCCACGGCTAAGCCAGGGCTGGACTGGAACTGAACCAACTAATTTTCTTAGACAAAATGTGACAAATACAAAAAAATATTTTGTTGTGTTGCTATAGTAACAGTACATCAGATCAGTTTATGGTCTGGGTCTTTCTCTCTCCCCTTTTTGAGTTTATAAAATCTCATTTGAAATTGCTGTTACAGTTTTCATTCTTTTTTCTTTTTTCTTTTTTTTTATTCCATGTTAAATGAAATGGGTCTTATGGCATCCCCTAGTGGCCATCATCATCATTCACACACACACGCACACACACTCATACACCAGTGTATGCAGACACTGGGAGCGAGATGGGTTAAGTGTCTTGCCCAAGGGCACAGCAACAGCAATCATCTGTGGGAGCTGGAATTGCACTGCCAACCTGTGAGTCAGTGGATCTGACGCCTGTACCACTGTTGTTTGTCGAGGGCGGTATTCAAACTACCAATCTTTGGATCAGTGGACAAGTCTACCGACTGAACTACTGTTGCCTGAAATAGTTTTCACTTCACAGCTGTGCCGTGTCAGGGCCAGGGACTGCCAAATGCAAAGCAGAAGAAGAAGCATGAATGAAAGCGTGTGTCCAAACTCTGATTCGTTGAATATGACACATGTTTATCTTTTTATAATATTTCAAACCTAAATAAGTTTTAGATCTTTGATTCATCATGTTTAAACCCAAATCTGTGTTTTTTGTATTACAGAAAGTGGTGACTGCTCTGGATAAAACGTGGCATCCGGAGCATTTTTTCTGCGCTCAGTGTGGAGACTTCTTTGGACCTGACGGTACCAGTGCTTTCACTACTAAACAATAGACGTAATACTCGATACCGATTCCGATAAGATAATGATAATAAAAAACACTCTTTCTTTAGACAGTAGAATGTGATTTTCCACATTAAATGGTCATGCTTTCTTTTCTATTCCCATGTGGCCTTACATCTGTGTAACTCCTTAGTGGTCCAGGTTGGTTCCATAGTGGTCCATGGGTGTATACTAGTCTATGTGGGTTTATACAGGAAAGGCATTTCCATCCTGTTAATGGGACTTTTTAGTATCAATACCTGTGAAAAATGAGCATCTAATTTCGATACTAGTACTATTGATGAGTATCGATACTTTTGACAACCATAGAAGGTACAAAAGGAACAGACTACTTTTACATCTGCATCTGTTACTGTAGATTTCAGTTTGGACACAATTATGACTTTAAAGATCCCCTCCCTGTGTGTCAGATGCCCTCCTTGTAGTTTTAAATGGCTGGTTCTCTGTGTTCCTGCAGGGTTTCATGAGAAGGACGGGAAAGCATTCTGTATGAAAGATTACTTTGAGATGTTTGCTCCAAAGTGTGGAGGCTGCTCCAGAGCCATCCTGGAGAACTACATCTCAGCTCTGAACGCACTGTGGCACCCAGAGTGCTTCGTCTGCAGGGTACAAGACTACTACTACTACTACTACTACTACTACTACTACTGCTACTGCTGTTACTGTTACTACTACTACTGTTACTATTACTACTACTGTTACTATTACTACTACTACTGTTACTACTACTACTGCTACTATTACTACTACTACTGTTACTAGTCTCTTTGTAGCAAATCAGAATACAACATGATAACTTTCCCAATCCTTTCTTCCTTCTCCTGTCCGCCCTCTTGCCACCCCCACCCCTCTTTCGCTCTCTCCCCCTTTTACTCTCTGTCTCTGCTTTCATCCCTGCACACACCCCACTCTACCCCACTCTCTCCTCTCTTCTTTTCTCTCCCTCCCTCAGGAGTGCTACACGCCATTCATAAATGGCAGTTTCTTTGACCACGAGGGGCTCCCGTTCTGTGAGGCGCATTACCACGAGAGGCGGGGCTCACTGTGCTCCGGCTGCCAGCGTCCAATCACAGGGCGCTGCATCACTGCCATGTCCAAGAAGTTCCACCCGGAACACTTCGTCTGCGCCTTCTGCCTCAAACAGCTCAACAAGGGAACGTTCAAGGAACAACAAGACAAGCCATACTGCCATACCTGCTTCTCCAAGCTCTTCAGCTAGAACCATCTGAGACACCCACATACACCCACCTGCAACAGGTCTTCAAACAGGTCTTCAGCTAGAGCCGCATACACCAAGACAGAACCAGGCCCGGGCGATATGGTGCTAAAAATGGAATCGTGATCTCATTCCTGTGATTCACAGTTTCTCGAATGACTACAGCTCTATGGTCAAACACACACTTTATGCTCAATATGTAGATTTTATATATATATATATATATATATATATATATATATATATATATATATAGACACAGACTGGCTCCAATTTACATTCTATTGAAAATCCGTGGCCCCTCTCTGTAACTACTGCTGTCAGGCTCGTCATTCTGACCTTTAAAATGTTGGTTTTAACCCGCTATACAAGATCCTGGGGTTTTATTTCAGTTTTGTCCCTAAATCAAAACATGAACATTAATAATAGACCAATCGGGTTCCTTTTTTCCCCATGGTCGCTCCCGCTAGTATTACCTAAAGGTTTGATTGACAGAGTTGGTAAGTGTGCGCTCCCTGCTAAAACAGTGGTGTGGGCAGAAAGGGGCATTACCTTCAACAGCCTCACTCCTGATTGGCTCTTTAGTTGCTTTGATACTCGTTGTCAGAATTCCAAATATAGAACCGGGCTCCAGATTAACTGCTATAACTGCTAGCCTCAATGAGCATCATTTGGAGCTGAAGGCTATGGGTGCGGTCACTCCCTCAGTCCACGTCTATGGCTCACACATACTTTACGATAAAACACAGAAGTGTTGTCCTTCTCGAGTCTACATGAATTGTAATCAAGTTAAAATCGTGATCTGGTTCCAAGAAAATGTGATATTCATTTTTTGCATTATCGCCCACCAAACTGATACACAGTGGCCAACCACCATTTAACCAGCAACAACCAGCCAACCAGACAAAAGCAGCGAGCCGTGGGTTTCATAGGTCTCATACGTCCCTCTGCTCTGCTTCTCTTAGGGCTTAGGACTCTGCAGCTGTGATTAGGACAGGCTTTTGCCCAAAGAGATTCTCCTTTCATGTTTTTAATGTAACAGAAAAACAGTGGAGGTTCACATTTTGTATTTGACAGAACTACTTACTTTTATAAACAGATGCATGACAATACGACGAGAGCTTGTTTTAAAAGGGACAGGTCACGTCCAGGAGCATTCACATCTGAAAGACTGAAATCTGAACTTTAAACTCGTCCAAGAATCCCATGCATTTCAGAACATGTTTGTAGAAGTCTAAACTACAGGGTTAGCAACTTTTACACAGAATAAGACCCCATGGAGACACAGGGAGGGCATCTGACACACAGCCTCAGTGAGGAGAATTATGAATCAATTAAAATGTGTATTTTTTCTAGAAAACATCAGGTGCCAGAATTTGCAGCTTTACCAAAATGTTTGTGGTGTGTCTTAGAGTCAGGGGTCAAGGGTTAGGTCCTTTCAGATCATGTTCTGTATATGTACTGTGTTTGAGGGAAATGTGTAATAATGGTGATGCTACTGATGTCGATAAACTTATGCAAAAATACAAAGGTTATATCCAGGTGTGTGTTTGGACTGAGTCTACAGGCCGGGACTTATGATGGTGCACGGAAGCAAACTCAGTTAGTCCTGGTTAAATCCTTGTGTAGACGTGGTTTAGTACTTGGACCGTAATAACGTGCATCTGTATTTAATATTGAGAAGCACTTGTGCAAATTTTCATAAAAAGTGCAAAAAGTTTTTTTAAAAAGTGAATGTTTCTATGCAGTGAATCTGAAGCGTGCTAAGCTCTGTGCATGTGGTTTTGGGTCTGTTTTGTGTTAGTCTAAGAATCTGATGTTTACGTTTGTGAAATGTTTTCTGACAGGACTGCGTTCTGTTCGCTTCAGCCAAATGTTTATTTTTGAGTCACACCGATTTCCAAAGAGCTGGTTCCTTTGGCAGGTTTCAAAACAAACCATATTTTACTATGAAAGTGCCACTGTCAAAGTCCTGCTTCGGTCTTGGACTTAACCTGGTCTAGTTCTGGTTCCTGGTTTAGTCCTGGTCTAATCCTGGTCCTGATTGTGGGTTGACCTGCCATTGACCAGGTTCAGTCCTAGATCTCTCTCTTTATTTTTGTGAAAATTGTTTGTGCAATAAAGTTTCACACTGGAACCCCTCAGGACTTCTCTCATGTGTTTGATTAGACTAGAATCATAGATTGTACAAAACATAGAACAGACTGTTTATATCTTTATATCTTTATAGACTGTAAATATAAAAAACATGGCTAACCTGCTAGCCGCCAAATTCCAAATAGGAAGTGAGCATGGGCTCCAATTCACTTTATATTGAAAAATCATAACCCCTCTTTCTGTAACTGCTGTCAGACTCATCATTCTGTGGTCCACATCTCACTGTGGTCCACTGGTTTAGTTCATGTTTTTGGGTCTGAGATTGAAATACTGCAAATAAAGACAACGTTTTATGGAAGTGAGGGGGGTCTTACTCGATCTATAGCTGCAGCAGCTGAACACACTGAGGAGGGTGATTATACACCAGCATGTCAAACAGGTGTAAAAGATCAAACAGGCACATTATGCAAAAGGAAATTTCAAAAAACTTGCTCTGCAACAAGTTTTAAAATTTCAGTCGCGATTTAAATCAACCTGAACAACATTTGACATTGGTCTTTGGTTTTGCCTCTTGGTTAGATCTTAGTCCTGCTTTGGTACTGATTTAGAGTTAGTTTTAGTTCAGGCCTAGTTCCCCAGACACATGTTGAAAAATGCATATTAAGTCGTGGGAATGTAGTGCACGCAGCCGCAGGACCACAGTCGGTCCGTTTCGGGTTTCTGGCAGATCCGGACTCGCTTCTTGGTTAGTTCTTGGAGTTTGAAGACGAGGGCGTTAGGCGCATGTACCGCGTCCTGCGTCTCCAACAGTCGCAGCTCCTCCAGCGTCGCGAGGTTCTTGAGGGCCTCCTCCCGGAGCCCCTCGTGACGGAGGTGCAGGCTGCGGAGACCGGGGAAGAGCCTCGGGATCAGCGCCACCTTGTCCGAGTCCAGAGGCGCGCGTGGGTCCAAGTGGAGGTGACGCAGGTTCGGGAGCTGTGTGGAAAGAGAGGTCATCTCCTCAGAGGTGATCCGCGAGGGGAGCAGCGTGAGGCGGGTCACGGAGGAGGGGATCGACCCGGCAATAGCCCCCACGGGTGGACCGTGGGCCAGCAGCAGAGAGGACAGCAGGGGCAACTCCCGGAGCCATGCCGCGAGCAGGGAGTATCCCCCGGGCTCTTCACTCCTGAAGAACAGGGCCAGGCTCTGAAGACACGGAACCATCTTCAGCATGTCCGTGGATAAACTCCACACTGAGCAGTCCACCAGCTCAAGACTGCGGAGTGCGCGCTGCTCCAGTGGGGGAATGTTCCGTAGTGTGGCGTCCTCTAGGTGCATGTACGGTGGCAGGTGCATGGACAGTGACAGGTGCTGCAGGTGCGGCAAGTGGTAGAGGATCCGGTACAAAACACATTGCGGAGGAATGGTGCACCTACCGTGGAAAGTGAAAGACTGAAGGCGCGTGAACTTTGACAGTGCAAGAAAACCGGGTTCATCAAAGAACGCGCTTTTACAGGAGCACTCACACAGGCGCATGTGCGTGAGCTGCAGTGGAAGGAGCGCGAGGAGTCCGTGCAGAGACACACACAGGGAGCACTGCCGCAGATACACACGCTCCAGGCGCGTGAAGCACCGTAAACTGTCCGCGCGCTCCTGGCAATAACCTGCTATGATCAGCGAGATGAGCTGCGGCAGCTCCGTGGCCACGTGCGCCCAGGTCCTGAGGGCGGTCAGCAGAGCGGAGGTCACTCTCCAGCGGCGCAGCGTGCTCCAAAAATGCGCTCTGTACGCGCCTTTGACCGGTCTCAGCTTCACAGTCCAGTCCCGCCACAGCCCGCTGCTGTCCACGAGCCTCCGCCACAGCGTGCACGTAGCGCGCGCTCTGAGCCGGTCCACGGGAGATAAGAACCCGAACACCAGAGCCCACACTTCATCTGGGAGCCGCGTGTACGGGGTAAACATATTTACAACTTTTACACGTGCACGTAGACTAACGCATGGCGCATGCGCACAATTTATTTTTTTTACCTGTAGGAAACCGAGCGCCTGCGCCACCCCGCGTGCGGGAGCAGCACCGGAGTCACGTGACGTCAAACGTTATTATTATTTATGATTATTGATTAGAATCGGTTTATTTTGTCAAAGGTTTGTTAAGACCATTGACTGTGTTAATAGGACTGCCTCAGAGGTTCATTATATTATCATACGAAAATAAAAAAGATTTGCGCATGACTGACACGAGTTCATCCAATCAGAGCGCTTTTTTGCCGCAGATGCGCTCTGATTGGCTGTTTTAGCCGTATATGAGCCCCTCAGGTCCCTCCTCTTCCTCTTTCTTTCACGCGAGCCTGTGTGAGGTAAGGACGCGCTTTCCCGTGATTACAAAACACATTTAAATTGTTTTTATTTTGTGTTTTCACGCACTGCTCTCCTCCTGCGGGTTGCACTTTCATTTGTAGAGCCGTGTGTAGCTCTCCCCGAGGCTTTAGCTGTGAAAAATTCCGTATTATCCCTTAACTTCTCCTCGTGGCCTCCGTAGCTAGCAGACGTTAGCGGCTAAAGCTAACACCTCCCGCTTATGAACCACATCTGCTCCGTGTCTTTCCCCTGACTGTTTCTTGTCCAAGCCCACTCTGCGCTCGCCATTTTGACATGATTTTAATTTGATTTCTGACGTGGTTCTTATTTTCCCAGATCTTTTTCCTTGTCTTTAAACCGGCTGTGAGGCGATCCTTGGAAGCACTGCAAAGATGCCCAGGGAAGACAGGGCCACGTGGAAGTCCAACTACTTCATGAAAATCATCGTAAGTCTGAGCTGGAGCAGAGAAGCTTTTTGCATTATAACAAAATGAGGGCACATGTCAACATGGAGTAATATTAAACATGTCACACTATAATCTTAGTGTTATAACAGATGAGTGTTTTAAAGACAGTTATTCGTTAAATTTCTATTAATATATTTGTATGTAGTACACAACGGATTTTCAAAAGGTATTCAGTAGGACATTATAGCTTTGGAGATGGTAAAATAACATTGCCACTGCAGTATGAAAACAAATGGTGAGAAAATGTCCCAGAATATTGAAGGGCCATCTACACGTGTAAAGGGTTACCATGTTTATGATGCTGTACTGTTGTCTCCATAGCAACTGCTGGATGACTACCCTCGCTGCTTCATCGTGGGCGCAGACAACGTGGGGTCCAAGCAGATGCAGACAATCCGCATGTCTCTGCGTGGGAAGGCTGTAGTTCTGATGGGGAAAAACACCATGATGAGGAAGGCCATCCGTGGACACTTGGAGAACAACCCGGCGCTGGAAAAGTAAGATGGCAACCAGACTGTATATAGAGATGGGCATGGCTAGCCGCTGCGTTCCAAACAGGAAGTGAGCATGGCCGTGCTTTCGGCTCCATTCACTCTGGCTCCAATTCACTTAACATTGAAAAATTGTCACTCGTCTCTGCTGCAGTGAGCCTCGTCAGTTTGGTCATGAAATGTTCTTACTGACACACTCTATATGATTCTGGGTTTTTATTTTGAAGTGGAGAGATCCACTCCCATGGATGGGCATTAGTTCAGGACTAATTAACATCCATTTGCAGATGGAGTTCAAGTCTGTACGGCCAGAGCCCACTCAGCTAAGGGACAGAAAGAGGCCCACCCACAGGAGGGTGGGAGTCACTCCAGCCAGGCGAGGGAAGGGAGGGTCCAGATCCACAGAACAGGATCAGGGCATAGGGGATCTAGAGTCCAATCATCACTGGGCAGTCAGCGGCAAGGCATCTGAAACGGTTGCAGTAACATGTAAATGGCATTGAACAAACTCCAGGTGAACTGATGAGAACATTAATGGACAAATCAGGTGCCCTCTTTTCCCAAGGTCATGCCTGCTAACCTTAGTAATGGTGGCAATCAAACCTGTTAACTGCCTGCCCGGTTTGCTGCGAGAAGGGTTTTTTTTTTAAGTTTGCAGATTCGTAAAATGTATTTGATGCATGATATCACTGCAATAAAACCTTACCCTAATAAGATTGGTCAACTAAAAATTGGTCAACTATAATTCCATTCATATAAACAACACTTGATTTGTGGCCTTAATCAGCCTTGAGTGTTCATGTTTTGCTTCCATAGTTGCTTGTGTACATCCTGTATGTGGTCAAGTAGCAGGATTAGTTCCAGAGCAGCAGTTCAGTGCTGTGCTGGCGTTCCCCCTGCACAAACTAAACTGTCTCCAGCTATCTCAGTCTGTCTTCGTGTGACGGAACTGGGACGCATGGTCTCAGACAAATGCCACACTACTCCACCAACCACGGCACACTTTAGCTATACTTTTGTAGCCCCTTTTAAATGTCTGGAGTTGCCTTTGTTGTATGCACATTAAAATGTCAACCCTCCCATAATGCAGCAGTAATGTGGGAAGATGTCAAAGTGTAAAATGGATGCAGCTGATGTCATGCCCCTTTTTGTTTTCAGGCTCCTCCCTCACATCAGGGGAAACGTGGGCTTTGTCTTCACTAAAGAGGATCTGGCTGAGGTGCGAGACATGCTGCTGGCCAACAAGGTGAGTCTGACTTTAACTGATACCTTCTAGTGTGCAAACATCTTGGCCAATTCCAGTGTTTCCCATAGATTTTATGTTGGCAAAAGTTTTATTTGAATAATTTCATCTCCAGTATAGTATAAATAAGTATAAATCTCAGTAACTGCCTACATTTAATCTGTAAGAAGTCATTTCTGATGAGTGTAGTCTTACATTTACTATATGATCAACAAAGTGTAGTTCTGTATTAACGGGAAACACTAGGACTCTTTGGCTCTAGTGTTTTTATATCCTTGATATTTAAGTGATCATGTTGGATACAGTTTCTTTGGATGCAACCTGGAGCTTAAGGAGAGCAGCCTAGGTACATTTAAAATTTGAGATCATTTTTTGGTCAAATGAAATGGCATCCCAGAGGATTTAGTTCAAATTGATTGATTGAACTGCAAGATTAATCACAATCTAATCGAAAGTACAGTTTGGCAGAGAATTAAATGTGAATCAGAACTGTCCAAAGTCAAAGCTTCTAGATGGCTTTGGAAATCAACTTAGATTTTTTCAGCAAGTCTGTTCAAATTGTCTCAATCCTTGTCAGAAAACTGGACTTTCCCCAAATGGTGCCGCCCTCTCTAACCCTCCATTCCCCCCCTTCAGGTTCCAGCGGCCGCTCGTGCTGGAGGTATTGCTCCCTGTGATGTGACTGTCCCTGCTCAGAACACTGGACTGGGTCCTGAGAAGACCTCCTTCTTCCAGGCTCTGGGCATCACCACTAAGATCTCCAGAGGAACTATTGAGATCCTGGTATGACGGAGGGTATCTGACACAAAGGGATGCAGGGGAGGGTCTGTGGTATAGTGTGATTTATAGTATCTAGCTGTATTCTCTGTATTTCATTAGCAGGATTAGTTCCAGAGCAGCAGTTCAGTGCTGTGCTGGCGTTCCCCCTGCACAAACCAAACTGTCTCCAGCTATCTCAGTCTGTCTTCGTGTGACGGAACTGGGACGCATGGTCTCAGACAAAATGCTACTCTAATTTTTGAAGATGAGGCATTATATCAAATCTTGTTTTCTACGGTTGGGTTTTAGACATCATCCAGTCATCTTTGATGATTAAACATTCCAAGTATGTTTGGGTAATCTAGTGATCTTTCTCGGTTACAAGTGAAACTTGCAAAACATGTTCTAAATGTTATGACCGATGCAGGGAGAATGGGAGGGCATCTGACATGTTTTCCCCACTTTCCTCAGAGTGACGTTAGCCTGATTAAGACCGGGGATAAAGTTGGAGCCAGCGAGGCCACTCTGCTGAACATGCTGAACATCTCTCCCTTCTCCTTTGGTTTGATCATCCAACAAGTTTACGACAACGGCAGCGTGTACAGCCCCGAGGTGCTGGACATCACTGAGGCCTCTCTGCACACAAAGTTCCTCGAGGTGAGACAAGGAAATGCTGATCTAATAATGAGAACTTTAAAAAGTTAAAGAACCTATTTTATTACTCGATTTTCTGATCTGTTATATTGTCTCCTCAAGAACATACCTGGAGTTATTTTTTATTCACACTTTTAAGTAACCCTTTTAGTCTTTTCAAAATGCTCTGTTCCAGTGTAGTTTTGAAGTTGATGGCTATCTTTTTACTTTTAGTTCAGTAGAGATTGGCAATTCCAGGGCTGAAATCATCCAAATGATTCTAGAGAAGGTGTATGGAGTTTAAAAATGAAGCACCTCCTGTATGACATCACAAGGTGAAAGTGTTTGTGAGAAGTAAACTTAAATATGCAGGGTTTGTGTTAAACAAGTGTAATATCAAAACGTTTACATTTGAATGAAACCACCTTAAACTGGAGTGGCTTCTGGTAGATGTGTAAGGCATTAAATTTGTGCCCTTATTTTAAAACTCCAATGGTTCAAACTGCTAATGAAGTCGGTCGTGTCTGGCGCTTTAGATTTGGTCTATGCAGTGTTATCCATAGATTCTTGGAGACTCTCGTGGCACAACGTTTTCATTTTAGAAAATATGGAGTATAAATGATCATTGCCTAGATTTTATCTTAAATGGGCCAAGACAATGGGCAACAGTGTGATTTTTGTGATGCCCTTATGTCGTCCAGGTTTTTAGACCAAGAGGGGCCACTGTAGTTAATTGTGAAACACTGGTTTGTGTATGTGGTCAAGTAGCAGGATTAGTTCCAGAGCAGCAGTTCAGTGCTGTGCTGGCGTTCCCCCTGCACAAACTAAACTGTCTCCAGCTATCTCAGTCTGTCTTCGTGTGACGGAACTGGGACGCACGGTCTCAGACAAAATACTATAAAGCCTTTTGTATCTGATCTCTCATTTCACTTGTACCCGTCTGAATGTGAGCTGCTGTTCTTGATCTTCTAAACTTTGATCTAAATGTTCTAGGGCGTGAGGAACGTAGCCAGCGTGTGCCTGGAGATCGGGTACCCCACTCTGGCCTCTATCCCTCACTCAATCATCAATGGGTACAAGCGGGTACTCGCTGTCGCCGTAGAGACAGAGTACTCCTTCCCTCTCGCTGATAAGGTACTTTTTTTATTTAAAGGGGGTCACAGTACTGACTTTAAACTAAAGTGCCACAATCATTTTGCTAAATTTCCATGTGGCCAGCCTGAAATATCTTGGTGTCTTAGAAATGACAAAATGGAAAGAATTATCTGAACTACTGAACAGTGCATTTACAGTTGGACATAAAAGCCCCATTATGTAATTTTGCCAATGGATTAAAACATGTTTTGCACTGAAAAAGGAAATGTGTTCTTGCAGAGCCGGCTTGCATCTCCATAAACACGACTGGAACATTTTACATTAAGATGTACATTTTTTATCCCATATCAAAGTGTGGTTTTAGCTTTCAGTTTCCATGTGATCATGCAGTTACTTTTTTACCCTCAGTTGCATAACATCACTTTAAATCAAAATGACACTTGATTCTTGGACTTTCACTGTTAGGACTTTTTGCAAAGTGCTTGTTAGTGTTAAGGGTATTAAATGCTGTCTCTTTCCTGTTCTCTTGCCCCTGCCCCTTCAGGTGAAGGCGTTCCTCGCCGACCCATCAGCCTTTGCGGCTGCAGCTCCAGTGGCTGCAGCAGAGACTGCTGCTGCTGCTCCAGCGGCTGCGGCTAAAGAGGAAGTGAAGGAGGAGAGCGAGGAGTCTGATGACGACATGGGCTTTGGCCTCTTCGACTAAAACTCAACCAGAGAATAAAGTTACTCAAGTGAACCAGAGAATTGTGGCCAATAAACATTTAAACACTGCTTTGTCATTTTGCCAAAACCTTGTTGCATTTCTCAGCCACAGCAAGGCATTAAATCATAAGTAATTAAATGGACAAGGCCTTTAAATGTAATGCTTTTATTTCAAGCAACATAAAAACTGCAGTTGTGCCAAAAATCAACTGCTATCAAACCTATTGTGAATCTGATAATGGCTTTATAAATGCAGAACTGGTATTAAAAACATTTGGTTTGAAACCTGCTTAAATAACCCTGTACATTGACCGTAAAATGCCATGTGATAAAAATCTCCACGTGGGAAGAACTGCAACCAACATCAAATGTCTTTATAGAAATCGTTTGTCATATCTGCACTGTGATTACGCCTTCACAATACTGCAGAGTTACTTTGAAAACTGAACTGTTACAGTAGACTTGAGTTAAAATTGAAAAGACTGAACGTGACAGAATGAAGGCCATTTTAACAGTGCTATAAATGACTTGCCAGGCCAGTCACGATGCCACGCTTTTCCTGTATTTCACAACGTGGGCTCTGGTCCTCCCCAAAGCACGACGCTTATCCACCTGTTAATCATACCCAGCAGCTCGGCCTGTCATATTAAAAGAGGTTTATGCTGAATCAATGAGCAAATCTATGAACACTAATGCATCTGAGGTGAGGGAAATGTGAAAATGTTTCCCCATGAGTCCCTGAAGCCGAAGAACTGACACATCGAGGGAGGGGCCAGACTAACTCTGTAGAGGATTTCAGTCTTTATGCCAGGGAGATTCACACAGGCCATAAATACATGTAAATAATGAACCTAAAATTACTTTTTTATTAAAGCTAAGAAAAGCTATCATTTTGACCATGAAAAAAATTACAAACATTTCATTCTAAATGGTAAAGGTCACATTTTTATATTGCTTTTCCACCTTCAAGACACTCAAAGCATTTTAAATCAAGGAACCACTCACCTATGCACACACACAGACACGGGCTGAGGGGATTAAGTGTCTTGCTCAAGGATACAACAGCAGCATTTATCTGTGGGAGCTCTACCGACTGAAATACTGCCACCCATCAACAGCATTTAACAGTCTTATTACGGGCAGGTTGTTCTATGCCGGCGCGTAATTCCTGTTCTTTTATTGAAGCTAAAAAAAAAAATTGCTTTTACTATGATGCAAACAGAACCATTTAAAAGGTGCACTATGTCACTTTCCTGGTGGAGGATATGGGGCCTCAATGTCTCCATGGAAATACTGAAGGTTCTATATTACACAAAATGGCTCTTGTGAGAATTAAGCCATGTTATAATGCTGTTCCTCAAAAACATACCAGGACTTGTGTTTGGTTTGAATAATCCTTTAAAATGCTCTGTTCTACCTTATGATGTCATGAAGTGGCAGTTTTCACATTTAAAGCCATCTCTCACTGTTAGTTCAGTACAGATTGGTAATTCCAGGGCTGAAATGATCCAAATGATTCTAGTGAAGGTGTGTGGAGTTTACACATTATCATATGACATCACAAGGTGGAACACAGTGTTTTCTGTTTGAGAGAAGAACTGCCTAAATATGCAGGGTTTGTGTTAAACGTGTGAATGAAACAAAACAACTCCACAACTCAGGTCAGGTAAAGCCTCCAGGCCAAGTTACAGGCCAGATCTGTGGAGAGGTGACCCCACTCACACCAGCAATTTATGTGTGTACAGTTGAAACCAGAAGTTTACATGGACTATATAAAAAGACACGTTTTTTTCCCCTCATTGTCTGACATGAAATCAGGCTAAACTGTTCCTGTTTTAGGTTTACCAAAATGATTTCTATTTGCTAAAAGCCAGAATAATGAGAAGGATTTTTTTTGACAAGTTTTCTTTAGTTCAGAGTCAGACGTTTACATACAGTAAGATTACTATCCATTTAAACAATTTGGGGAAAACCCAGATGATGATGTCATGTCTTTGGAAGCTTCTGATTTGGTGTGGTTTATTGACAACATTAGAGTTAAACAGAGACACACCTGTGGATGAAGGCACCGGAGTTTCTTCCTGTAACACCATGAGAAAGTCAAAAGAAATCAGCCAAGACATCAGGAAGAGAATTGTGAACTTGCACAAGTCTGGTTCATCCTTGGGTACAATTACCAGATGCTTGAAGGTGCCACATTCAAACAATTATACACAAGTATAAACATCATGAGAATATCCAGCTATCATTCCGCTCCGGAAGGAAACGGGTTCTGTGTCCCAGAGGTGAACGTGCTTTGGACCAAAATGTGCATATCAACCAAAGATTAAAAGCAAAAGACCTTATGAAGATGCTGGCTGAAGCTGCCAGGAAGAAGCCATTACTCCAAAAGAACCATAAAAAAAAATCCAGTTTACAGTTTGCAAATGTACACGGAGATAAAGACCTTAATTTTTGGAGACATGTCCTGTGGTCTGATCAAACTAAAATTGAACTTTTTGGCCATAATAAGCACTGTTACATTTGGAGGAAAAAGGGGGAAGCTTGCAAGCCTGAGAACACCATCCCAACTGAGAAATATGGGGGTGGCAGCATCGTGTTGTGGGGTTGTTTTGCTGCAGTAGGGACTAGTGCACTTCATAAAATGATGAGGAAAGAACATAATGTGGAAATACTGAAGCAACATCTCAAGACATCAGCCAGGAAGTTAAAGCTTGGACGCAAATGGTCTTCCAAATGGACAATGACTGGAAGCCAAACTGGTTACAAAGTGGCTTAAGGATAACAAAGTCAATGTTTTATTTATTATTTATTTACCTTTATTTAACCAGGATAAAACACTCATTGAGATTAAATATCTCTTTTTCAAGAGTGTCTTGGCCAAGAAGCAAAACACGCACAGGACACAGACATACTCATACTAAACATATACACAGCACACACAGTCACAAGATAAAACATCAGTCCTAATTGAAACATTTGCAAATTGAAAGCTTGCTTTCATAGTCAATTAAGTCTCTTAAATTAGTTCAATGAGATCATATCCTTTAAGTTCAAGTCTCTGCAGCGCAATCTTGGAATGATTTGCAGAGAGTGTCTAAAAAAGTCTTTTTTTCCCAGCTCAGTGCGAACTCTGGGCACAGAGAGCAGGAACAAGTCCTGAGAGCGCAGACTGTGAGCAGTACTACGCTTTACTTCTATGAGCTGCTGAATGTAAGGAGGAACCAATCCCAGAATAGACTTATAGATGAAAAGATACCAATGTTTTAATCTACAAGCAATTAATGAGGGCCATCCCACCCAGGCATACAAAACACAGTGGTGGGTCAACGACTTCATGTTTGTTATAAAATGTAACACAGCGTGATAAACAGTATCCAAAGCATGTAAAGCATCTGCAGAGGCATTCATGTAAATCACATCACCAAAATCAAGAACAGACAAAAATTTTGCCATCACAAGTTTTTTCTTAGCCTCAATGTTTTGAAGTGGCCATCACAAAGCCCTGATCTCAATCCTATTGAAAACTTATGGGCAGATCTGAGGCATGTGCGAGCAAGGCTGCCTACAAACTTGGCTCAGTTACACTAGTTCTGTCAGGAGGAATGGGCCAAAATTCCTGCCAACTATTGTGAGAAGCTTGTGGAAGGATATCCAAAAGGTTTGACCTAAGTCATATAGTTTAAAGGCATTGGTACCAAATAATAATGAAATGTATGTAAACTTCTGACTTTGAGAGAAGGATTTTTTAGACAATTTTTCATTACTTTCTCCATTTAACAAAAAGAAATTATTTTGGTAATCCTAAAACGGGAACAGTTTAGTTTGATTTCATATCAGACAGTGAGAAAAAAAAGTATGTGTCTTTTTATATAGATACATACACTTCTGGTTTCAACTGTATGTTAAAGTATTTTTCTAATTTTAGATACCTTGAAACACCTCGAACTGAATAAAGGCAAGACAGATGTGCAGTGGTGGGAGAAGTATTCATTTTGTTACTTAAATGAAAGTACAGATACCGGAGCAAAAAAAAGTATCACATAAAAAAAAGAAATATACTTAAGTAAATGTATTAAAGTACACACACATTTTGAGATCTAAAAGCTTCAAATATAGTGATTTTGAAATGGATTCATGCTGAATTTTACCGTAAATCAATCGTTTTTCTTTGTATATTTTTATTTGCTCAAACAATAAATGTGTTCAAAATAAATGCTCAGCCTTTTCAGCAGGCCTCAGACAACACTGAAAAATACTTTTACTTTTCATTCCAAAATATGTAGTGGAGTAGAAAATGCAGATACCAGTATTCACTTTAAAACTGACTTAACTAAAATGCAGATACCTAAAATTTGTATTTAAGTTCAGTACTTTACTACTTTGTAACTTTCCATCACTGTAAGCCAAAATGTTCAATAAACAGCATTTCATTAGTCTTATAACGGACAGGTTGCTGTTTCAACGGCCGCATGGATTGGACAGGTTGCTGGTTCTACGCCTGCATGACAGGCCTTGCCTCTTTGGCCCTGAGGTCGACCCCTGATCCAGCAAACCCTGTGCCTCCCCTCTGCAGGTAGATGATGTCACGCTCCGTCAGTTTGTCTCCGCTTACTGGGTCGGTCATGTCTTTCCTTATGAGTTTCTCCACACATTCCTGTGTCACCACAGCACCGGAGGGTCGGAGCACTGCACATGGCACGCTGTTTCCAAGCGCGTCCCGGGTCACGGCGCACACGTACCGCTCCTGTCGACTCAGCAGCTTCACACGGTCCAAACCAGGGTCAACCAGCGTAAAGTGCACCTCCACCAGCTCACTCATCTTAATGGGACGACCAGACATTGGACACAGGACGGTTTTACTCGGCTTCTTCAGCAAAGTGGGTTTAGCTTCAGGGGTCAGAGACGGGATCCAAAAACTGGGCAGAGCTTTGCTGGAGCCGGCCACCGCCACTTCCGCTGTGCCCTCGGGTTTCTGCTCGTCTCTGGAGGTGAACGGGTTGATGGGTTTGGACACGATGTTGCTCTCACTGGTCTTAAAGAGCATAAGACAAGTTAGACCACTCACTAAAACACAATGGAGCTCAACAGTGACAGCCCGCTCTGGTTCTGGAAGTAAATTTTCTATTACTTTTTCCAATAGATTTTTCAAAAAATTCTAATATCATGAGTCTAACCAGCCTCACAGAGGCTAACCAGCTATGTGCTAATTAATATCCATAACACCATTGTTTTAAGTTAAAAAAAACACATTAAAAATTCTAGATTCAGTGAAACACTTTAATAAGTCAGTGGTTTATAAAGATTCAGAAGCAGATTTTAAATAAAATTATAGATCATTCATTACCACAGAGCGGATTAGCCCTGAGCTTGCATACTTTTAATATGATTTTTTTTTTTCAGAAAGTCTATGGGAAAAATGAATGAGAAATGTACTTCTGGAACAGGGGGCAGTCACTGTTGAGCTCCATTAAGACCATTATATTTAAGATATAATGATCTTAAAACAGAACTCTCTACTTTCTATAATTTTCAACAGATTTTTCAACTTTTCTTCACAAATTGCTTCTTGATTGATGTAAAACTATCATTTATATTTACAAAAGATATAATCCCACCAGATTAAGCCAACATTAGAGAATGAACAAAACCTGTCATACTCACTTTAAACTTTTCCATCTTCTCCTTCTCCACAGACTTGGACTCACTCTGGTCTGTGGTCTTCTGCGCCTGCTTTTGCTTCTCATAGGCTTTCATCTTCTTGGCGATGTCGGTCTTTTGGTGCAGAATGTACTCAAGTATGGCCTGTTTCTCGTACAAGTAGCCGTCCGCAGTGACCACGGGGTTTTTACACGGCTGCAGGGAGAGACAGCAGCAGTCAAAGTCTTTGATGGCGTCTTTCCCAAGTCGGATGCTCTGAGTCCCGTATCCTGATGCTGCCGTGTCCTTCTTCTTCTCGTGGTAAGTGTAAACTGCTCCGGCCGTGCAGTTTTTTCCATGACGCGTCATTGTGGAATATATTTAACTGAAATAAACAAAAAACATAACAATTATGAATACAAATAGTGGGCTTATTGATTTGAGGAAATGTCTAGCTGCAAGTTTTCTGAACCAAAGCCGAACCAGGACTGAACCAAGAAATCAGGACTGAACTAGGACTGAATCAGTGCTAAAACAGATAAAATTGAAAAAAAAGAAATATGCATAGAAGAAAAATATGTTAAATCTAATCATTATAATTTAGAGATATAGCCAAATGTTCTGGAAAATATAAATTTTGAAAACATCTCCCCCTTTTGCTTTGCTGCATTGTTAGATACGTAATACAGATACTGCAATCACAGTAAAAAAAAAACCCAACAAAAAACAAACAGCTGGGATTTAAAACTACACTTCTTTTGTACAAAATGTATCAATATGTTTGGGTTCATACATATTACAATTATTTGTAAAATTCCTTTTGTTATATTAGTTATCTGTTTATATGTTATTCATGATCTCTGAGACTGCTGCTGTATCTTGAGGATGAAATCACAACATGAACAGTGAACTCCACTGCTAGAGATACTTATATTTTTTAATCCTCATCATTTCCGTAATTACTACATAGTAAAATAAATGCCACGTTTAACTCATTTGCAGGACTACATCGATCAATGTTTGTGGATTTTTCATAAACCAGGAACTGTGATAGCCGCAGATGCTAAAAGCTAAGAGCTAGCACAACTAGCACAACTGTCACAATTTCCCACACACTTCCATACATTTGAACCTTTTACTAAACTACAAATTCGTGCTTACGTGAGGGACAAATAATGACTATGTTTCCTCTCTTAAACATGCGTAAAGATTAAGAAGATTCGGTTAATTTACCGGATAAAATCTGGTGTTTGCGTCTGCTCCTGAGCGCCGTATGTGGCTCTGGGACCACGTGACTGTACCTGTAATCGCGAGGAGAAAAGAGAGTCAATTATTATTTTTTATTTCAGAATTATAAATGTATAAATTTTGTTATTTATGTTATGTAGCAACATATGGCCCCCTTTAAGTTCTTTTTTTGTTTGTTTGTTGTTGTTTTTTTTGTTCTCTTTTTTTCCAAATGCAAATTGAACCATTGATATATATTGGATTTTGTATGGTTCCTGATTTGTTTGTATTTTGCCTTTTCTACAACCACTTTACTTTTCTCTTGCAGGCGCACTAACCTAGGATTTGCACTGGTGTTTTTTATGGTTTAAATAGAATAATAAATATGTTTTATTTGTGAACCGGAAGTTCTATTTGGTCATACGGAAGTGAGGCGCAGGAGGCAGCTGCGATGGCCGAGGTTTGGGCTTTTTTTAAAAGGTTTTTTGTTGCTCTGATTATGTGGAAAATGCGTGTGCAGGGAGCATTCGTTAAGTTTGATTAATATCTTATTTATTTTGCGGCTCAAATCTAAAACAGTGTCATTTTTCCTCTGCGCAGATGTGTAAACAAACGTGAGCTATATGTTATTAGCATATTAGCCTGTAGCATTAGCGGAGCTTTAAATGTCTCTGTATAAACTCAATAAAACACGATTACAGCAATATTCACGTGAAGATTTTTCCTCTGCGCAGATGTGTAAACAAACGTGAGCTATATGTTATTAGCATATTAGCCTGTAGCATTAGCGGAGCTTTAAATGTCTCTATAAACTCAATAAAACACGATTACAGCAATATTCACGTGAAGTCTTATTTATTTACCGTTTGAAGTAGCTAGTATAGTGGGTGAAATAGAGTTTAGATCCAAATCTTTCCTGAAAAAGTGCATTTATTTTGACATTTGTTGTCTTTAGACGGGATGGTGCTGCTCATGATCTTTAGTGTTACTAAGCATAATCCTCATTGTCAGTCTATTCAGGGGTTGGTGTGTTGGAAGTTTACATGAAACTTCCAATACACCAAACAAAAGAGTACAATCTCAAGCAATGTGTATGATTGTAAGCAAAATATTTAGTTTTAACATTTACAAAAGTGAATCACTGTTGTTGTTTGTGTCAGACCCACAGCCTCCAGGAGCTGCAGACTCCTCCGGTCTCTTCTAAAGTCTTCATCCAGAGAGACTACACCTCAGGGACCATTTGCAGGTTCCAGACCAAGTTCCCCTCGGAGCTTGAGAACCGGGTGAGACTGGGTAAAGTGCATTAGAGCAGATCTGGGCTGCACCAAGTTTTTGATAATAATTATTATATTGTAGTAATAAATTGCATTTAACCACCATGCACCCACCTGTGCCCTTTGATCAGCTGATACTATTCATTCTGTTTGTAGGTGGACAAGCAGCAGTTTGAGGACACAATCCAGACCCTGAATAACCTGTACGCAGAGGCAGAGAAACTTGGGGGGCGGTCCTACCTGGAGGGCTGTTTGGCCTGTCTCACTGCATACACTGTGTTTCTATGTCTGGAGACACACTATGAGAAGGTGGGAAAGAGGGGGGAGGCAGGGGAAGAGAGAGGGAAATATGTACATTTTTATCTAGTACTTTATCTAGTATCTAGTACTTGCTTCATTGCACTGTGGTTAGATGCTAAGCTGCATGTTGTTGCCCTGTACAAGTGCAATGAAGTTGATCAATCAATACTTGATTCAAACAGCTGACGTATCCATGGACTCATTTATGATATGTGATGTTTTCTTTGTCCAGGTTTTGAAGAAGATCTCGAGGTTCATAAAAGACCAAAATGAGAAGATCTATGCCCCCAGAGGCCTGCTGTTGACAGACCCCATTGAGAGGGGGCTCCGAGTCGTATCCTTCAGCCTAGTTTGGACTGGGGCATTCATAACCACACTTTAGCTGTCTAATATTTATTTCTTATTTATTTATGTCAGGGACAGTGCATACATTTTAATGTAAATATACTAGTTTTCGTCTGAATCATTTTCATTTGCATCCCTATTCAATAGACCAGTTTATTTTTAGGTTTATGCTTTTGTACACTGTAAGACCCCATAAGAATAAACGGATTCAGCTGGTTTGTGGTGTGGCACATATGACACACAAGCTCCATGTGAATGTGTTGTGTGTTGGTGCTGGGAGGGGCTGATGGTGCAGATTGGCAGCTTCACTTCTGTCAGTCTGTCCCAGGGCAGGTGTGGCTACAATAGTATCTCACCACTGAGTGTGGAGTGAATGAATAATGACTATAGTGTAAAGCATTATTATTAGCAGTGAAGAAATGCTAGAATCATTACTTTACATCTAATGAATGTGTGTTTAAAGACTTATATCTTAAGCTTTGTACCATTCCTGAACCTTGATACAGGTTGAAATCACTATCTTTGAAGACAGAGGCGTCGGCTCTGGCAGATAAAGCGCACAAGGTACTTTTTAATACCCTAAACCACCTTGTGGAACCTGTTGAGGAAATCAGTGAAGTCAGTGTCATTGTGTGAAAGATTTCTCAGCTTTTTTGTGTAGAAAATGCCATCTATTAGTGACTCAGCTCTGCCCTGTACAGCTGCTGACCCCTCTGTAAACTCCAACTGTTCTGTGATTTTTGAGCACTTTGATCATGTGTCTATTGGTGAACTGTCAAATGTTGTATGACAGCTAAAACCTTCTGACTGTACACTTCACTGTATTCCCTCCAAGCTCCTAGTAGCTTGGTCTCTGTCTTATGGTGATTATGAACACCTCTGAACTCAGGCTCTGTCCCTAGTGCTTTTAAACATGCTGTTGTTCAGCCTTTGCTTCTGTAAATTTATAGGCCAATTTCTAAGCTTCCTTTTTTGTGAAAAGTGTTAGAGAAACTGGTGTTAGAGAAAACCTGGTGCAAATTCAAACCTATTTGGAGGAAAATTGCACCTTTTGAAAAGTTTCAGTCTGACTTTAAAACTTGTCACAGTACTGAGACTGCACTCTTAAGAGTTTTAATGATCTTATTTTAACTGTTGATTCTGGTTTTTCCACTGTTTTGATGCTTTTAGATTTGACCGCAGCATTTAACACTGTAGATTACCAAATTTTGATTTCCTGTTTTGAGAACTATTTTGGCATCAAAGGTGTGGCCCTCAAGTGGTTCAGGTCATACCTTGAAGAAAGATCTTTTTCTGTTCAGCTCAGCCCCCATACTTCAGGCATGGCCCAACTTAGCAGGCATCTCAGGGGTCCATTTTAGGCCTCTTATTGTTTTCTTTGTACATGGTGCCCCTTGGGTTGATTAAAAAAACAACAACAAAAAAAACATACAAAATCTCTTTTCATTGTTTTGCTGATGATGTGCAAGTTTACCTGCCTCTTAAACCCAGCACAGATAGCATCCAAACCCTCTTAAGTTGCCTTCAAGATGTAAAGGACTGGATGCCTCTAAACTTTTTAAAGCTAAATTAATCAAAAACAAAAATTGTGTTATTTTGGGATTTATCTGATGCCAAAACGTCTTTGGGGTCAATCTGCCAGAAATCTTCGTGGTTTTTTTTAGATGGTTGTTTGACCAAATTTGACCCAACAGGTAGTCAGATCTGGCTTTTAAAAACTGTATTTACTTAGTAAGTGAAGCCATACCTGCCTCACACTGACCTGGAGTGTGTCATTTATGCCTTCATTACCTGTAGATTAGAGTACTGTAATTCTCTGTACTGTGGGTAGGACCAGGGCTCCATCTGCCGCTTATAGTTAGTCCCAAATGCTGCAGCGCGCATGCCCACAGGCACCAGGAAATATTAGCACATTTTTCCTGTGTTGGGTTCTCTACACTGGCTCCCTGTCAACTTTGGGATTAACTTTAAGATTCTGATTATGTTTTTTAAATGTCTCCATGAGTTGACCCCTCCCTATTTCTCTGAGCTTCTGCCTGTCCATGTTCCCAGCAGAACACTGAGATCAACAGACCAGATGATTTTGGATGTTCCAAGGTCCTGGCTAAAAACTAAAGGGCACCGAGCTTTTGATGTTGCTGGTCCCAGACTTCGGAACAATCTGTATCTAAGAAAAACCTAATCTCAAAACTCTTATTTGCACTGGCTTTTAACACAAACTGAGCGGGACTTTTTATTGTATTGTATTGTAGTTGTATTGGTCATGTTTTGTTTTACAAGATTGCACTTTATATTACCTTTGTACAGCACTTTGGGCTGTTGTAGTTGTTTTTAGATGTGCTTTATGAATAAATTTGACTTGACAAGGTGTGCTTTTATTTTGAAAAAACACCTCTGGGGCTCCTCGACATTCTGCACATTTAAATAAATCTGATCATTCTCTTTCCAGACTCGGACACACCACCATTTTGTCCCCTCGCCCACTCTGGAGTTTCCAAAACGACTGTACATACATTTGGACCTGTTCTTATTATTTATAAGTTTTCACATGTGTATCTGTAATTATTTTTATTTCCACATTTTTTACACATTGCCATATCGCCTTTGCTGCTTTTAAACTCAACATTTGTTTGTGACACAGAAATACTTTGGACTTCTCTCTCTACTTTGTGTTCTGTGGATTGTATTACATTATTTTTGCTCGTAGCCTTCTAAAGAGGCAGTAGCATGTCGTTAACTGTGCATGAATGTGACAAAATGAAGTGCATAATTAAGTCTTTAAATGCACCTCTGTGTAACCTTTGAAAATGTTAATCTGCACACAAGTTTTTAATATATTTTTTCCTGTTTGTATTTCTTTAATTACTAATGTCTTTAAACCATAATATACTTTAAAATATGCCATTACTGTGTTCTTGTTTCATAAACCACTGTTTCTCTATGTAAATAAATGTGTTTTATCTGAAAATGTAGAACTTATTTTTTGGTATGTTGCTAAATATGTATTATTTATATATATGTGTGTGTATATAAAATAAGCTTTTATTTTGAAAGGGTGAAACCGGAAGCTTACCAGAGTCAGCTCCCGTTTCCTGATGCTAACAATGTTAGCGGCTAACTCTTGATTTCTGTCACTTTTTTTTTTTTGGTGCATTCATTTTTCCGTAGCAAGCTCTGTTTTAAAGTCCACTGGGAATTACAACGGTGAGAGCAACAACAGTTTTAAAATAAATGACCGGGAAAGTGAAGCATGGTGAATGTGATTCTAAAAATGATAACGTGAATACATGTTTTAGAGGATTTTTTTTTCCTGTTTTGAACTTTAACTCCACTGCTACAGTTAGAATTACATTAATATGAAACTGATACAGCAAAATGTCACTGTAAGGAGTAGTGTTAGTTTTAGTTGATGACATGTTTATAGATTTAAAGGGGATGTATTAAGTTGATTTTTCAGGATACATCCATGTATTATATACATGTAAAATCAAATTTAATGAGATTTTAACCATGTTATCACTGTGTTTCCTCATCATTAGTTTATTCAGAGTTTTGGTTGATTCCTGCATGTTTGAGAAATCCTGAATTTGAGGCTTAGTGGTCTGAAAATCTGTTTTCACCTACTGCCAATCCCCACCCACTTGTCTGTAGTTACTAAGATTATTATGAGTTAAACATGCAGGGTCAAAAATATCATGTAACCATTTTCAACAGTAAACACATGTAAATAATCTGCTACTTGTTGCAATGAAATAAAACTATGTAGAGGCAGGACTTGCCTGTTCTGCAGTTTTGAACAGGAACTCAATATGCCAGTTTAGTAAGCATTTTAGATAAATATTGTGGTTTTTAATTAACAAAATAAGATCACCCCTCCATCAACCAGATCACACACATCCTACAACAGCTCCACTGGCTCCCCATCATACACCACATTCAACACAAAATCTTTCAAAGCCCTTCACAGTCTCACACCTCCATATCTCTGAGCTCCTCCACAAGGCCACACCCGCCCTTTCCCTCCACCCCTTCTTCTCTCTCCAGCTTTCTGTCCCCTGTGCTCTTCCTCTCTCCAGCTTTCTGTCCCCTGCGCTCTTCCTCCCTCCAGCTGTCTGTCCCCTGTGCTCCTCCTCTCTCCAGCTCTCTGTCATTTCCACCCCTTCTCCTCTCTCCAGCTCTCTGTCCCCTGTGTTTTTCCTTTCTCCAGCTCTCTGTCCCTGTGCTCCTCCTCTCTTCAGCTCTAGTAGATCCTTCATTTCCTCTGCTCCTCAGCTCTGGAACACTCTCCCTCTTGACCTCTACAACACAGACTCACTCCCACACTTCAAATCCAAACTCAGAACTCATCTGTTTAGACCTGACCTATTCACGTCACACTACCAGCACTGTTCTTTTAACTGTATGCATTCAACTGTGTTTACTGTATATTTTTAGCTTTTGTAAATTAATGCTATTGTACTTATTAATTGTTGTAAGGCAACCTTGTGTGCACTAATAAGTTGCCTAATAAATCAAATGTATTATTATTATTATTATTAGTAGTAGTAGTAGTAGTAGTAGTAGTAGTAGTATTATCAATATCTCTGTTATCCAGGAATCTTCACCCTGGCGTTCCCCTGCATCGATGGAGTGTACCTCCCCAAACACGAGAGTGAGTTTGTGCATCTGGTCTTGGAGGAGCTCGACACATTTGAGCAAGAGGACCAGAGGAGCAGGTATATGTAATGTTTCAGAATTCTGGGAGTATAGTGTTAACCGTGATTGTGTTGTGTCCAGGGTGCTGCTGTTCCCCCCTTTCCCCAGCAGACTGCGCTACTTGACCCACAGGACAGTGGAGGACCGGCCTGAGCTCTGCTCCTTCTCTGTGGGGGAGGGTCTGCTCAGGAGGGTGGCTGTGTGCTTCTGCGATATCAGGTAAAATAACTCTAAACCAAGAGCACTAAACCTTAACCTTAACCCCACAGGTAGAGCCTTTCTCTGTGGGGGAAGGTCTGCTGCAGATGGTGGGGTGGCTGTGTGCTTCTACGACAGGTAAAACCCCTAAACCGCAGGGCTACTGAAACATATACAAATGTCATAACAGAATAATGTTGGATTTAACGTTAACAAATATTTACATTGTTTATTTGATGACTAACCTCAAATTCACTTTTTGTGCTGATTACATTGTTCAAACTGGAGGGAATTCAAGGGAATTTTTTTCAAGTTGGTCATGTGATGTTGCTATGACTTGTCTGGTCAGCTGATTTTAAAACCTAAAGTTTTGATGCTGTCTTCCTACTAATTCCGTCTACACTGACCGGAATTGTCAGTAGTCTGAAAATAATCTATTACAATTGTTCTGTCACGTTTTTAGTGTTGGCCATCAAAAGAAACATTGGCTTGAAAAGAAACATCTAAATACAATCTACCCAAGCTCCTCTCTGTTTGGTCCTTTGTTTGCCAAGTTCTTCTGGCCTTGCAGTTGTTTTCTGGCCTCAAATTAAAGTTAAATTTGTGTCTGTATTTCCAGTCTAAAGCAGAGCTTATCCTCTGCAGTGAAATTCATCTATTTAGACAAACACATATGTCTTTATTATGTGGCGGTCTGGAGCTTGTACATATTTCATTGCATTAAGATTACATTCACTGACTGAGTGTAAAACTACTGAAGTGTTTCTTCTCAGGAGTGAAGTGAAGGAGGACAGTGACCTTGAGAGCAGCAGTCTTTATGAAGAAGTCAAAGAGAGAGACTCAGAACCTAAACCAACGACAGTAAAAAACAGAACACCAAAAAGACCCGACCAGCCACTTTATCTGCCTCGAGCTGTCAGGGAGAGGCAGAGGGGAGCAGGTAGAGGAGGAGGCCGGGGAGTAAGGGAGGAGACAGGAGAGGGTGGAGTAAGGGAGGAGGAGAGAGGAGAGATAGTGGCCAGGGAGAGACAGAGAGGACCTGAGGGAGGAGGGAGTGAAGGGGAGAACAGAGGAAATACTACAGTGAGGGAGGGGGAGAAGAGAAGAGAGGAAGGAGGAGTGAGGGAGGAGCAGAGAGGAGCAGACACCACAGTGAGGGAGGAGCAGAGGAGAGAGGAAGGAGTGAGAGAGAGGGAGCAGAGAAGAGAGAGTGAAGGAGTGAGGGAGAGATTGGAGGATGGGAGCACTGAAGTGAACTCCAACCACGACTCGGCTTTAAACAGTGACGACACAGAGGCATCTTCATGCACACACAGAGCAGAGGACACACCACCATATTGTGACCTGGAGAAGAACCAGGAAGTGAACAGAGTGCAACAGGAAGTGAACAGAGCCAAACAGCAAGTGTGGGATGAGGACATTTTGCAGACGGAGGAGAACAGAGGAGACTGTACTCTCGATCTGAGCTGTGAGTCTGACACAACAGGCGCAGATTCAGACACAGAGGAGATCAGCCAAAAGGTAAGAGCCAGATGCCCTCCCTTTTTCCTATATCCCCATGTCAGATGCCCTCCCATCCCCTGTATCCCTGCGTGTCAGATGGCCTTTCTGTGTGTGAGATTCCCTCCCTGCTCATATTTCCTTGTGTGTTAAATGCCCTCTCTGACTCTCCCTGTGTATCAGATGTGTCGTATCAGATGCCCACCCCGTATGTTGTATCAGATGCCCTTCCTGTGTGTCAGATGCTGTCCTACACAGTCCTGTCTCCTCCTCCTCAGATCCGTGCTCATGTTAAAGGGGGAGTGAGTTTCTGCGTTGACCCGGTGCACAGCGACTTCTCGAGCTTTGAGTCTGTGTCTGTGAACAGCGAAGAGTTCAGCCATGTCATCGAGATTTACGATTTTCCCGTACTATTCAAGACTGAAGACCTGCTGGACGCCTTCACAGAGTACAGGTGCTGCTCCTGTCTGCTCCTCTCTGCTCCTCTCTGCTGCTGTCTGCTCCTCTCTGCTGCTGTCTGCTCCTCTCTGCTGCTGTCTGCTCCTCTCTGCTGCTGTCTGCTCCTCTCTGCTGCTGTCTGCTCCTCTCTGCTGCTGTCTGCTCCTCTCTGCTGCTGTCTGCTCCTCTCTGCTGCTGTCTGCTCCTCTCTGCTGCTGTCTGCTCCTCTGGCTCTGCTCCTCTGGCTCTGCTCCTCTGGTTCTGCTCCTCTGGTTCTGCTCCTCTGGTTCTGCTCCTCTGGCTCTGCTCCTCTGACTCTGCTCCTCTGGTTCTGCTCCTCTGGCTCTGCTCCTCTGACTCTGCTCCTCTGACTCTGCTCCTCTGACTCTGCTCCTCTGGTTCTGCTCCTCTGGCTCTGCTCCTCTGGCTCTGCTCCTCTGGCTCTGCTCCTCTGGCTCTGCTCCTCTGGTTCTGCTCCTCTGGTTCTGCTCCTCTGGCTCTGCTTCTCTGGTCTCTGGTTCTCACTTGTTTTTTTCAGTGATGGAGGGATGAAGATAAAGTGGGTGGATAACACACACGCTTTGGGGATCTTCTCCTGTGAAGCAGCTGGTGAGTGGGATTTTTATTTTATATACACCTTATTAGTTGCACCTGTCCTGGTTCAGTCTTGGTTTAGTCGTGATTAGTCCTGGTTTAGTTCTGGTTTAGTCATGATTTAGTGCTGGTTTAGTTTTGGTTTAGTCTTCATGTCTGTAGTATGATACTAGGTGTTTCTCCTCAGCTGTCCAGGCTCTGTCCATCAGCCACCCTCTGCTGAAGACCCGCGCTCTGTCCCAAGGCAGCAAGAAGGCCAAAGGAAAAGCCCTTCGACGAGCAGGTACACGGTTCTATACTGCTAGTATTGCAACTTCTACTACTATTGCTGCTACTACTACTGCAACTGCTATTACTACTACTACTACTGCTAATACTACTACTACTACTACTACTACTAGTACTACTACTACAGTAACTGCTATTGCTACTACTATCACAACTGCTCTTGCTACTACTACTACTTCTGATACTGCTAATAGTACAAAACTGTATTTAGTCTAATGAACTGTAGAACTTTGATAATTTTTCAGTTTTAAGATGTCGGCTTTAGATTTGATTTGACTCAGACCTCATCCTGGCATCGTGTTTATGTCCAGAGTTCCTGCAGCCTGTTAAGGAGCGTCCCAGAACAGACTGTGCAGTGGCCCGAAGAATGGTGACCCGAGCCCTAGGTCTACAGAGGAGAGGTCCAAGATACTGACCAGTACTGACCAGCAGGGGGTGGGTTACACTCCTGATCTCTCTGAGTGGAGTGTGTGACTGTGGCAGAGTGGTTACCCTGAGGTTGTGAGTTAGACTCCCATTGTTTCTCATTCTTTATTGCAGCGTTGACATTCACACACGTTATACAGACAGACAGACTCAGCCCTTTGAAAATTAAGGGCTCAGAGTCCGAGCTAAAAAACAAAACCCTAAATATTTAATACAATTCAGTTTCACTTAGTTCTGTGGAGGGTCACGACGATTCAGAATAATTTAACAGTTACAAAATATCACTGTAAAACCTGTTTGGAGACGGATTGCACTGATAAAACTCGTACTTTTACTCGAGAAAACTTTGTTCTTTTAGCACAAAAAAATCATCTTCTAAAACATCCATTTGGCATGAAAGATGTGGTATTTTACTTCTATGGGGTATTAAAGAGGGGGTATTTTACTTCTATGAGGTATTAACTGCTAACACGTATTTATATCACCATGTTACCCTTTATTGTTTTGAAAATGCTATATTCAGCCAAAACAACATATTAACACAATTAATTAGTTTAGTTTTTGAGGATCAGCTGCATCCCACTAATGAAACGACTGCACATCACATTGAGTCTGTCAGGTTGCTGTGTACAGTTCTGAATCACGGTTTTGTATATTTATGGATAATTGTGGTGTGAGAGCATGGGCAACGTAGGCTTGTGGGAGGAGTCTTGTACAGAATCGTACAGCTAACCATAAGGAGGTTTCGAATAGGGGCTGGGAGAGATCGCTAGATTACTCAAACATGCATGGATGACATCTAAAATCCCTTCAGGCATGTTTTTGATGAGGGAACGTTATAACATGGGGGAAAGATAAAAATGTATTCATAATACCCCCTCTTTAAACACGATTTCAAATTTCCTTTTACCAAAATGAGCAGCATAAAACAATATATAATTTTAGAAGCATTAAAAATACAAAAAAAAAGTTCTTTGGCATTTGCACAAAAGTAAACATTGTGTCAGATTTCACAAATGAGTCTGTTTCACATGACCTTTGACATAGTTCAGATCATAGCACCAAATACAGAATACTTAAAAACGTTTAAGAGACAGACGTTGTACCTGATCGTAACACAAGACTGGAGACTCACTCATCTCTGTACAAGCAGTGTCGTCTGGGTCCTCTCATCCTGAGTCTTACTGTGTGATTCAAAATGATTACTTTTTATAAATAGAACTCATCTGCATGTTGTGGTGTGGTTGGAAAAATATATAGGGTGTCCATAAAGTCTCTTTACATTTTAAAAATGTATTATTGTACTCAGTGGGTTCCAAAGTTTTTTTCCAAAGTTTCAAATCCAGAAATCAGAGGTGTGATGCCACGGAATGGGTCCATCCCTTCAAGCCAACAATCTGGAAGTGTTTAATTGATGAACTCACGAACATGCACACCCCAATGTGATTACGAACTGTTATACCCACTGAGTACAATAGAACAAATCTAATTCATATATTTTATCACTTGCCTGCCTTTGTAATCTCCTGTATCCCTGTGTGTCAGATGCCCTCCCATCCTTCTGTATCCCTGTAGTATTTGACTGAGATGGGGGCAGTTCAAATATCTAGTGAATCTGCAGATGTTATGGAGTGTCAGATGCCCTCCCAGATGTTGTGGTGTGTTTGGAGAAATTATCAGGGGAACAAATACTTGTGGATTTGACTTTTGTAGATTTGTGATGAAATTACCAGAAAATGACACAGAACACTGGCCTTGCTCCTTTTGATAAAAGTTGGTAGATAAAATGTATCTCCAGTCTTTAACATTGCACCCTGACGGCGTCGATAGAGCGTCCTCTAGTGGTTGTGGTTTGTCGGTGCAGCCTGCTCTACCTGTGAGAGATCTGATTGGTCAAGAGCCCAGGGAATGAGTCATCAGTGTCCGAACTCAGAGATCCACCTGTCAATCAAAAACACACATGTTTAAGTCATCTAACTCTGCTACTGCTCCTGTCTGCTCCTCTGGCTCTGCTCCTCTGGCTCTGCTCCTCTGGCTCTGCTCCTCTGGCTCTGCTCCTCTGGCTCTGCTCCTCTGGCTTTGCGCCTCTGTATTATCTATATTTCCTAATGGTTTCATATTTTTTTCAGATGTGTGACCCCTGTGGAGGATAATCTGCTGCTGCCTTTCCAGAGGCTAACCTTGTGTCAAAATTACAACAGAAAAATGCCACTAAAAACGTTTAGTTTCACATATTTTTTAAGTAAAATCATTTGTTTAGTCAAAAATCACAATTCACCTCATTTTAAAACTGCTATAAACTCAGGATTTATTTAGTGCACAGATATTTGCTGCTGTTACTATTTAGAAGTGTTAAATCTACCATATTTAAAAAGACTTATTACAGTCTAAAACATAAATCTTTATAAAGTTTGTTTGTTTCAGTCGTTTTATAAATGTTTGGTTTAATTTATTCATCTTTTAAAAATAAAATGACTTTTTTGTGTTTAACAAAATCATGTGTCATGCTTTTTCTGTCCAAAAGGGGTCAGTAGAAAGACACAGATTTATTTGGTTTGAGTGACGGACTCAAATTTTATTTATATCTGCCCCTTTGTACTTGTGTGTGCTTTATAGTTATAATCTCTAATATCCATGGACCACTATGTTATAATCTGCAGTTTTTAAATCACAATATTCATCAAGTCCGCTAACTTCCACGTTAGAAAACTATGGTGCCCAATGGAAGCTGATGTCGCCATAAACGCCATCACAACATGCTGTCAGTGCCCTCTATGCATAGCTGCATATCACATAACATTTCTTGATGTCCGGCATCATTGTCAATTGACAATTATTGTCTAAAACATGTACATTATTGCCACGTCTTCAGTTTTGTGACAGAGTTGGATTCTTCATTGTGAAACACAGAAGACATCCTCTGAGCTCATGGAGAGACTCATTTTACACAGCAGTATACATTGCATAAACATGAACTTATTAAGCTGAAATCCAGTTTGTTTAAATCTAAAATGCTCTCTCTCTGATCTGAATGGTCACTACCTAAACCCCAGCACCTGCAGCCAATCATGAATCAGTGCTAGTGCAGCCTCTGCAGCTCAGTGAGTGAAATCTGGAGGTTCTTTCACATGAGGCCTGTCCATAAACTAAGAATGAGACACACTGTATGTGTCTCTGTCTGCAGGTTAAGGCTCTGGACACACAGGCTCAGATGAGATTGTAGTACATTTTACAGTAAGAGGCAAGATATTCACACTTAAAAATATAGTAATGTATGTAATAATATTGTGCATAGGTCACTGGCCTTAAAAGGGGATAACATTTCTGCAAAAATATCTGCTTTAAGATGACAGCATGATAACTACGTACCACCATGCACTTTGTCATTACATATGTGAGTCAAATGTCATAATGCATCACCTATGTGACAGTTGTACGTCCACATTCGGTGTCCATCATATCGAGCTTTACACTTCATCACGTTATTGGAATAATCAGACTCAGCCACTTCAAAGTTTGGGTTTATCACCACCTGAAAATCAGTACAAAGAAACAAGAAAAAAAAATAAATATATATATATATATATATATAAAACACAAAAGCAGAAGAATTCACATATGAGAGAGACTGAACTCTGAGCTTTAAACTCATCAAAGAATCCCATGCAGAACATGTTTGTAGAGGTCAAAACTACAGGGTTTGCAGCTTTTACACAAAATAAGACCCCATGGATAGGCACACGAGGAGGGCATCTGACACACACAGGGAGGGCATTTGACACACAAGGTTATTAGTTTGGCTTATTGGCATAGTTTTGGAGATGCAGGCAGAATATGCAAACTCCACACAGAAAGTTCAGCGGTTTGGGAGGCAGCAATAATAAACCAGGTCTAACACCAGGTCTAATACCAGGTCTACACCAGGTCCAAACCAGGTCTAAACCAAGTTTAAAACTAAGTCAAACCAGGTCCAAAACTAGGTCTAAACCAGGTCTAAACCAGGTGTAAACCAGGTCTAAACCAGGTCCAGACCAGGTCTAAAACCAGGTCTAAACCAAGCCTGAAACTCTAAATCAGACCTAATATCGTGTTTAAACCAGCCCAAAACCAGGACTAAAACCAGGTCTAAGCTAGGTCTAAACTAAATCTGAAACTAGGTCTAAACCAGGTCCAAACCAGGCCTAAACCATGTTTAAAAGTAGGTCTAAACCAGGACTAAAACCAGGTCCAAACCAGGTCTAAACCGGGTCTAAACCAGGTCTAAACCATGTCTAAACCAGGTTTAAACCAGGTCTAAACTAGGTTTAAACCAGGTCTAAACCAAGTCTAAAACTAGGTCTAAACCAGGACTGAAACCAGGTCTAAACCAGGTTTAAACCAGGTTTAAAGCAGATCTTAACCAGGTCAAAACCAGGTCTAAACCAGGCCTAAAACCAGGTTTAAACCAAGACTGAATCAGGGGTTGGACCAAGACTAAAGCAGCTCTTTGTGACTGAATCCTGGGCTGTACCTGGAACATGTAGTCTCCAGGTCGCAGGTCGGTGATGTCGATCCACTGACAGTCGATGTCATGGCGATACGTATCCCAACAGCCCACAGTGATGCCCTGCTGACCGAAGTTTGCACACTCGTATCTCTTCTGGATCCCTAAAGTGTAAATCACACACAAACCGCTATGTTTAACCAACCTCAATACACAGGGAGGGCATCTGACACACAGGGAGGGCATCTGGCACACAGGGAGGGCATCTGGCACACAGGGAGGGCATCTGACACACAGGGATACAGGGGGATGCACATGTTTAATAACAGTCTTGTGGATGTTAAAGGAGAGATTTGACATAGAGTCATGTTTTTAGATTGATATAAACTGTTAATTTCCATGTTTTAAGTTTTAACCTCCACAGTGAGACCAATCCTGATATTTGTGAATCACAAACTCCTGATGATCCCTCTGACCCGACTTCTACTGTTGTGATTGGCCCTGGGCCACCAGTGGTTCAAACCAATCACAGAGCAGCATTGAGATGTGGGCGGAGCCAAATGTGAAGCTTCCAAACAAATCAAAACAAACATGGCAGCACAGACAAACATACTTTATACACAGATGTTCAATTTGTGCCAAATGAGAGAAAGATGTTTGTGCTTTTCTCTCAGCTGGATTTGAATGTTTTTCTGTTCTGCTGTTGTGTTGCTTCAGCCAGGCAGTTTGGAGTAGCCATTTGAACCTCCTGATAGGTCCTGATCGCTCTCAGACCCGGTCCAGATATATAATGTATAACTCCATACACTTACATACATCACTCTGGACTGAGCCAGAACAAACAAAAGCTAGACTTTTTGTAGTACTAATAGTATAGTATTTGTACTAGTACCCTCTTCACAATATGTGTCCTCTAAACAGAACCTGGGCTTGGAGCAGTAGTAGTAGTAGTAGTGGTAGTATTTGTAGTACTTGTACCTTCTTCACAGTACGTGTCCTCTAAACAGAAGCTGGCCTTGTGTCCTTCGGCCACTTTGGTCCCGTTCAGACTCAGTAGATCGTAGTGAGTGAACACCTCCATACTGTGGTAGTGTCTGAAACATACATAACTTTACATTCAAAATAATCATGCCAGAGATCCAAAACCAAACGATCTGACCAACTGATCCAGGACTAAAATAGGACTATCGCAGGACTAAACCAGAACTATCCCAGCTTCATCCCAGGACTATTCCAGGTCTATCCCAGGTCTATCCCAGGATTATCCTAGGACTATCCCAGGTCTATATTTGTAGAGAATGTTGTGGTGCAGACAGACAGAGGAGCGTGTGTTTAAGTCTATCTTTAGTTTTTACAGTGAAACCAAAGACCACAGACACGGCTAATTTAGAGAATATTTATAACTCCAGGACAGGAGACAGGAAATACCAAGTCGGTCACGACCTCTGACCCTGACAGCTGACCCCCCAACTCTTCTGTTTACGTCAGAGACTATGCTCATAAAGTCTTCAGCTCAAACTAAAGACCCACAAACCTCCAGAGAGTTTAGACTGTACCAGGAGAACGGCCAATCAGAGCCCAGAGAAAAGATGGTCTGTACTCAGAGGGTCGCACAGGTGCCCTATGGGAGGATACACAGCAATTCTACATGGAAATGTACTATGACCTTACAGATGTACAGAGCTATGATCCTACAAGTGCACAGATCAGTGACCCTACAGGTGCACAGAGCAGTGATCCTACAACAGTGACCCTACAGGTGCTCAGAGCAGTGACCCTACAGGTGAACAGAGCAGTGACCCTACAGGTGCACAGAGCAGTGACCCTACAGGTGCACAGAGCAGTGACCCTACAGGTTGACAGAGCAGTGACCCTACAGGTGCACAGAGCAGTGACCCTACAACAGTGACCCTACAGGTGCACAGAGCAGTGACCCTACAGGTGCACAGAGCAGTGATCCTACAACAGTGACCCTACAGGTGCTCAGAGCAGTGACCCTACAGGTGAACAGAGCAGTGACCCTACAGGTGCACAGAGCAGTGACCCTACAGGTGCACAGAGCAGTGACCCTACAGGTGCTCAGAGCAGTGACCCTACAGGTTGACAGAGCAGTGACCCTACAGGTGCACAGAGCAGTGACCCTACAACAGTGACCCTACAGGTGCACAGAGCAGTGACCCTACAGGTGCACAGAGCAGTGACCCTATAGGTGCACAGAGCAGTGATCCCACAACAGTGACCCTACAGGTGCTCAGATCAGTGACCCTACAGGTGCTCAGAGCAGTGACCCTACAGGTAGACAGAGCAGTGACCCTACAGGTGCACAGAGCTGTGACCCTACAACAGTGACCCTACAGGTTGACAGAGCAGTGACCCTACAGGTGCACAGAGCAGTGACCCTACAACAGTGACCCTACAGGTGCACAGAGCAGTGACCCTATGGCAGTGACCCTACAGGTATACAGGGCTGGCCCAGTAACTTCACTTCTACATTTTTTATTTGTGTGGTTAATGGTTAATCAGACATTTTATTAAAAACTATTGAAAGGTTTACAGAAACCGGCCAAAGTCAAACTTAAAACAGTTAACTCTTTGTTTAAATGTGCTTTCAAAAGCCAGATCTATTTTAGTGTAATGAAAATGTGACTCCTCCTCCCCTCAGCTCATTTTGATGATATATGAAGGGGATGGGATCAACAAGATACCAAATGGACTCTTCAACTGTATTTTCATCTCTGACTTAAAATGATCTCTGGGCTCAACTTGTCAGTAATAGAGGACCAGATCTGACCCAGGATCCTGGTCCTCTGGTCTGATGCCTGTACCTGGGGAGTACCTGGGGAGTACCTTCCCTATCCAGCCAGAAGCTTTGAGAAATTTTTACTAAAACAAGTGGGTCTGGTTGAGTGGCATGACTGGATTAACCAATCGGAGGCACACATGCTCTGTTTATCAAACCAAACAGAATAGTTTAGGAGGAAAAAGGAAAAAAACAAAACCAGATGACTGAGAAACAGCAGATTTCTAAAGCACCTATTTATCTCAAGTAAAAGGAGTCATATGTTTCGTTCTGAATGACAGAGGTTTGGACAGATGTCCTCTGCATTTGAGAATCAGGTGATACAATGGTCCTACTACAGACACTTCTGGATTCACAGTTTTTGAAGGGACCGGTACTTAGACAAGGGAGCACACCTGACTGTACCTGGCGAACACCTGACTGTACCTGGGGAGTACCTGGGGAGCACCTCACTGTACCTGGAGAGTACCTAGCTGCTGTTACCTATGACACTCATGCCAGATCCAAGACTGGGGCCCGGCTCGTGGCCTGAAGTCAGACTGTCCATTGTTGTGGATCTGGGAGGAGAACCTCATGAGGCGGCGGTAGGAGGTGGGGTCAGCGGAGGAGGCGGAGCTAGAAAGACAGTTCTCCTCCTGAGCACAGGTGAGAGCGTACAGGGGGCGGTCCTCCAGGTACGTCGTCTGCTCCACCACAGGGGCGTTTAGGACCAAGTCTGGAGCAGCTAGAGATGGAGGAAGAGGAAAAGGAGAGAGAGAGAGGAGGGGAGGAAGAGAGAAAGGAGGGGAAGAGAGAGGAGAGAGGAGGAGAGGAGGAGAGAGAGGAGAGTGAAACACAGGAGACAGAGGAGAGAAGGAGAGAGAGGAGAAAGAGAGAGAGAGAGAGAGAGAGAGAGGAGGTGAAGAGAAGGAGGGGATGAAACATAAGAATATTAAGAATATTGTAGTGAAGACATTTCATAGTAGTAGTAGTACTTACTGTGAGTACAGGAGACCCCTGCGGCATAGCGCCCCCCTCCTCTCGGACAGTTCACGTGTTTGCCGTGATGTAAGCATTGGTCCAGGGTTAACTCCGCCCCAGAACACTTCACACCGCTCATCACTACGCCGTCCGTAGTACCATCGCCCTGCCAGTACCACGTCTCCTACAAGTACACACAGAGTACTGCATCACTACATCACTACTGCGTAAGAGTAACGCTGTTGCTAGTGGCGCCATCTCCTCACAGCAAAAAGGTCCCTGGTTTGACTCCCGAGCCTTTCTGTGTGGAGTTTGCATGCTCTCCCTGTGTCTGTGTGAAGTTTGCATGTTCTCTCTGTGTCTGTGTGGAGTTTGCATGTTCTCCCTGTGTCTGTGTGGAATTTGCTTGCTCTCCCTGTGTCTGGATGAAGTTTGCATATTCTCTGTGTCTGTGTGAAGTTTGCATGTTCTCTCTGTGTCTGTGTGGAGTTTGCATGTTCTCCTTATGTCTGTGTATCTGGGTACTCAATAGTTCCAATCCTCCAACTAAGATCATCCTGACCAAGACTAGCTCAAAATCTGGAGATGGGTTTAACCCAGAGAAAATGGAGGATGGATCAAAGGCAGGTTTAATCCAGAGACACTGAAGGCTGGGTTGTAGTAGTCGTCGTAGCAGCATTACTTCATATATGATCCTGTATTTCCCTGAGTGTGCAGTGGTGCCCTCACTCTCCTGACTCAGCCTCTATAAACCACAAGGCTCTAATGTTCCACCGTCTCCACTCTCCACAGACACTGCATTAAACCAGGACTAAACCAGGTCTAAACCAGGTCTAAACCAGGTCTAAACCAGGTCTAAACCAGGTCTAAACCAGGTCTAAACCAGGACTATAATGGGGAGGAGTGGGGGTATAAGAGGGAGGAGAGGGGTATAACTGGGATGAGAGGGGATTTAAGAGAGATGAGAGGGGGTATAAAGGGGAGGAGAGGGGGTTTAAGAGGGAGGAGAGGGGGTATAAAGGGGAGGAGAGGGGGTTTAAGAGGGAGGAGAGGGGGTTGAAGAGGGAGGAGAGGGGGTATAAAGGGGAGGAGAGGGGGTTTAAGAGGGAGGAGAGGGGGTATAAGGGGGAGAAGAGGGGGTATAAAGGAGGTGAGATAAACACACGGGGGGTTATTAATTGTCTGACTCATACATACCTTCCACTGTGATGTCACCTCCTTTATGAGTAAACAAAATGGCCACCTCTGAACTCATTGTTATAATAAAACTCTGAATCTAAATGAGCGAGTTATATTCAGCTAGAGATGTCACTAACTATTCTTTCTGTAAATTACTCAAAAATACTTTTGTTTACACCAGATGTCCTTCCTCTCACATCCAGCCTCATTACTGTTACTGTAGTGGGCATTGGAGAGAAGTGTCTTGCTCAGGGACACATCTACAGTACGTACTTTGAATACGATCACTCGATTTGTTCCTCTAATCTTCTTGTTGGCAGAGTGGTTAGCCCTTTGACACCACTACAGGACTGAAACGTGTGTGAGGCTGGGGATAAGGGGCGCTCTCTTTAAGTTGAACTACTTATCTCTTAAGGTCTATTTATTTGACCAAATGTAAGACAGATGTGTGTAGCTTTTCTGGTCTGGTCTGCCACCTCCTGTCACCATGGAGATAGGCAGGTTTAATGCCACCTGTTGTGGAAAAGCCAAGCAATTACATCTCCATGGAGACAGGCAGAAAACACCAAAAAAGTTCCAAAGTGCACCTGGGTTAGCTGTTTAAAGGCCCCATGTTACACTGCTCCATACACCTTCACTAGAATCATTTAGATGATTTCAGCCCTGGAATTGCCGATCTCTACTGAGTTTACTTCATGACATCACAAGGTGGAACAGAGCATTTTGACCATTGGAGATGTAGACAGACTCCAACTCCAGGTATGTTTTTGAGGAGGTAACAGCTTTATAACATGGCTTAAGCTCACAAAAGTCTATTTTTTTTTATCATATAGGACCTTTAAGCTGAGGAACTGGGACTCACTTAAAAAAACTGTATACGTACAAAAGTGTTCTGTATGTGATTTTCAATATGAAGTTTCTGATCTATGTAAAGACAACCTACCATGAAAATCTCATTTGACCAGAGGAATGAACGAGTTTGAGGAAGTTTGTGGAAGTTTGTGTTTTGTTCCCACACTTTTGATAAGAATTCCACATAAAGTTTTTATAAATGAGAACCCAGGATTTTACAGACCTGCCCTGACGTCAGAGAGAGGACAGTGCAGAACAGGTCACACAGACATCAGAGAGAGAGGCGAGGGGGGATAGAGCAGGTCACACACAGAGCACCATTGGTCACAGTAAAATCTCCAGAAACCCAATAACTGCTCTGCTCCTGCTGAGATAGTATAAACATGGCCGACTCTGCTCCTGCTCTAGACCAGGGGTTGTGGAGTCTCTAAAGCCTGAGCTAAACCAGAATAGAACCAGGACTGAACCGGCTGTCCTGTTTTCGCCTTTTGTTTGATAAGGTTAGTTTGGGGGACGGTTTGGGTTTTAGGTTAGTGATCTCGGCACTGGCTTCTACAGCCCTGTATGGGGTTGGCCCAATGCCGCGTCCTTTTGTTCTGTTTGGCCGGCTCATAAGTTTCACCTTTCTGTTGTTACTTTGTTTTGGGCATGGGACGGGGTTTTGGGCATTTTAAAGTAAATTAAAATTAACTTAAAATAAGATGTTTAACTTATCGTAACCCGTTTGACTCCTATGTCGTCTTTAATATGTTTGATCCACCCGGGTCGTAACAAAATGACTAACAGGTTCATACGGGTGAGTGACAGGTGAGTGACAGGTGAGTGACAGGTGTAGGTGTGTTTTACCTGGAAGGCGTGTGAGGCGAAGCCGAGTCCCAGCTGTCTGCAGACCACCATGGCTTCCATGGTCCCCCAGCCCTCAGAGCAGACAGAGCCCCAGTGCAGAGAGCCATTCCTCTGGGTCAGGACCTCCACACGGCCCTCTAAAGGGTTACGACCTCCACTCAGACGCAGCTACAAGAGAGAGGGAAATATTACTAACTACTATTACTACTACTACTGCTACTGCTACTACTACTACCGCTAGTACTATTGCTCCAGAACCTCCACACAGATGGTCTTATACTAATACTAATACTAATACTATTCAGTAGAGTGCAGTGACTTTTATGAGCAGGCAAGAAGTCTTCAGATGAACATCAATATATAGCCACTTTTTATACAATCTACATTGTAAATGAGTATCTTTATTTTTACTGACATTTTTACTGACATTAAACTGGCATATTTATACATATATACTGAGCCATTTGCAGTCACATTAGAGAAGCCTCGACCTATAGATTATTCACATTTGTCCTGCTCCTACACCTCGTTAATGAACTGAGCTTTCAGTACTATTGTGATCCATGTAATTCATTAAGCGTAATAATAAAGATATGAATGACATATGACAGCTCTACACATGCCTCTGTGGCACAGGCCAACACAAGGTAATGAGATGTTTGGAACCGTAGCTGCTGCAGGGTGCTCAGTGTCTAGTAGGGTGTACTAAAGGACACTGTGACTTCAACCATGCAAACAGGCCGAAGTGAAGGGAAAACGGGATTATTTGGATATAATTCAAAACGATTTAATTATACTTTGAAAAGCAATAATTTTCAAGTTTATTGGACGAGCACTGCTACCTTGGTTACAATTACAATAGCAGACAACCATAGCTACAAGAATAGAGAGAGGAACTCTTAATACTGATACTACTATCATAACTACTGACTTCTATTGAAGAAGCGTGGCCCCTCTCTCTGTAACTGCTGCTGTCAGACTCATCATTCTGACCTTAAAATGTTGGTTTTAACCTGCTCTACATGATACTGGGACTTTTATTTCACAATTTTATCCCTAACATAAATATGAGCATTGCTCCTAGCTAGTATTAGCGACAGATTTGATTGACAGCGTTCTATGCGCCCGTTCCCTGCTAATAGACCAGCAGTGCGAGTGGGAAGGGGTGTTACCTTCAACAACCTCGCTCCTAATTGGCTTTTTGGTTGCTATGATACTCGCGGTCGGATTTCCAAATATGGAACTGGGTTCCAGAATAGCTGCTGTAACTGCTAACCTCAATGAGCTTCATTTGAACCTTAGTCCACTTCTTTGAATAGTCCATGGACTCACCCGTTTATTAAAGCCCATCTCAGGTATGTTGCACCTCACGCCAGCGTCCTCCTCATGGCTGCAGCCGGTGGACTCTCGATTGAAGCGACATTCGGTCAGAGACTTTTCAAACCCGGAGCACAGGACCTCATTCATGTGGACCGGACCCATCCCTGAAGCAGAGATAATAGCAGGGTTAAACCAGGACTAATCCAAGACTAAGTCAGAACTGAAACAGGACTGAACCAGGACTAAACCAGGACTGAACCAGGAGTACATCAGGTTTAAACCAGGTCTAAACCAGGTTTAAACCAGGACTAAACCAGGACTAAGTTAGGACTTAAACAGATCTTAAACAGGACCAAACGGAGATTGAACCAGGGATAAACCAGGACTAAATGAAGACTAAACCAGGAATGAACCAGGACTAAACCAGATCCAAACCAGGGCTAAACCAGGAGTAGACCAAGACTAAACCAGGACTAAACCAGGACTAAACCAGGACTAAACCAGGACTAGACCAGAACTAAACCAGGATTAAACCAGGAGTAAATCAGGTTTAAACCAGCTCTAAACCAGGTTTAAAATAAGATCTAAACCAGGTTTAAACCAGGACTAAACCAGGTCTAGACCAGGTTTAAACCAGGACTAATCCAGGACTAAACCAGGACTAAACCTGGACTAAAGCAGGACTAGACCAGGACTAAACCAGGTTTAAACCAGGACTAAACCAGAGCTAAAACAGTACAGTCCTTTTACATCAATTTGAAATCTTGTTATTTTGGAAAAAGTGAGTTTGTAAAATGATGGTGACAAAAGGTAGTAAAATCTGTGTCCAAGGTGAAGCAGGCTCAGAGGGAATTTAAAATGTCTGCTCTGGTCTGGTTTGGTCTGATCTCGTTTGATTTGGTTAAGCTGGTTTGGTCTGGTTTGGCATGGTCTGGTTTAGTCTGGTCCTACAAGAATGAGTACGACCAGATGCAGACCAAAACTTTACGAAAAAAATAGTAACATGTCATAAGGGAGGAAGCATGTGTTTTAACAAGTAGTTTTCAGGCCTAAACAGGACTAAACCAGGACTGAACCAGGTCCAAACAAGGACCAAACAAGGACTAAAACAGGACTAAATCAGGACTGAACAAGGTCTAAACCAGGAATAAACCTGGACGAAACTAGGACTGAACCAGTCCAAACTAAGACTGAACGAGGTCTAAACCAGTTCCAAACCAGGACTAAACTAGGACTAAACTAGGTGTGAACCAGAACTGAACCAGGATTAAAAACAGGACTAAACCAGGACTAAACAAGAACGTAATCAGGACTAAACTAAGACAGAACCAGGTCCAAACCAGGACTAATTTAAGACTAAACCAGAACTGAACCAGGACTGAACCAGGTCTGAACCAGGAAGATATGTTTTGGTGCTGGACTTTTGCATCTCTGGTCCAGATCTGAATTCCTCTGAACTCATAAACACATTTCACGCTCCTCTAAAGGCTCCAAGATCTGCCACAGCCAAGAACTACCGGTATAGACTTGGTTTAGTCCTGATTTAGACCTTGTTTAATCCTGGTTTAGACCTGGTGTAATGCTGGTTTAGTCCTGGTTCAGTCCTGGTTTAGTCCTGATTCAGTCCTGGTTCAGTCCTGGTTTAGTCCTGATTTAGTCCTAGTTTAGTCCTGGTTTAGACCTGGTTTAGACTTGGTTTGGTTCTCATTTAGTCCGTGTTTCAGTCCAGGTCTGAACATCTGAATCTGATCAAACTTGAGAGTTTTAAATTTCACAGAATGAGAACATTTAAATCCTCCTCAGGATGTTTCCCTAGACTCTGCTGACTCCAGGTCTAGACCAGGACTAAGACTGGGGCAGGACCAGGTCTAGACCCAGACTGGAACCAGGGAAGGACCAGGTCTAAGCCAGGACTTAGATCCAAACAGGACCACTTATACACCAGGACCTAGACTCAAACAGGACCAGTTCTAAACCAAGACTTAGACCCAAACAGGACCAAGTGTGGACCAGGACTTAGACCCAAACAGGACCAGGTGTGGACCAAGACTTAGACCCAAACAGGACCAGGTCTGGATGAGGACTTAGACCCAAACTTAGAACCAAACAAGACCAGAATTAGTCCAGGACGTACTTTAGAACAGTATTTAAACTAGACCAGCACAGAGCCAGGTCTGGACCTGTTCTTGGGGTTAGACCAGGTCAGGAGGAGGAGCTGTAGTTTCTCATGTTCTCAGCTGGTCTGGGTGAAGCCTGTTTTTGTCCTAAATCTAAAACATCTTTAGAGTTTTAAAAGAAGAAACACATACCCTCTCCTCCTCCTCCACTCCTCTGCTCTCCTCTTTCCTTCTCCTCTCTTCCACTCCTTCTCCTCTCTCCTCTCCACCTCCTCTCCTCTGCTCTCCTCCTTTCTTCTCCTCTTTTCCCCTCCCCCTCCTCTCTCCTCTTTACCTCCTCTGCTCTCGTCTCTCTCTCCTCTCTTCCACTCCTCCTCTCTTCTCTTCACCTCCTCTCCTCTGCTCTCGTCTCTCTCTCTCTCTCTCTCTCTCTCCTCTCTTCCACTGCTCTTCTCTCTCCTCCTCACCTCCTCTTTCTCCTCTCCTCCACTCCTCTCTCCTCCTTCTCCTCCTCTTCTCTCTGTTCACCTGTATGTGGGTGAGTATTTCTCACATCTTGTATACATCACATCATGGGGACCTGCCTTCCTTATGGGGATAAAAATCGTGTGTGTTTTATGTGTATGTGTGTGTGCAGGTATGTGCGTGTATGTGTGTGCGTGTTCGTGTGTGTTTGTGTGTGTGCATGTGCACATGTGTGTGAGCGTGTGAGCGTTCATGTGTGTGTGTGAGTGTGGAGCGAGAGAGATCTGTTTTCACTTTGAGACTTCATCTGCTGAGATTTGTCAGATGAGAATCTAAAAATCTGAAGTGAAAAGTGTTCACAGAGAAGCGTTTTTTTGCTGCATGATTCCATAAATCATTCTTCATATATTTCATGTCTTCTCTGTATATAAAATGTAAAAAGTTGTAATAATGAAGGAAAAAAATACAATGAATGATAATGTGTGTCCAGTCCCTCCAGACTCCTCCCCGCAGCCGCTCCCTCCTGGGTCAGTACCTGGCCCATGTGTGCTCCTGTCAGGGCCTCCACCCTCTCCTCTCCCTGCAAGCACTCCTCCCCTCTCCCCTCCCTGCAGGTGCTCTTCCCTCCCTGCACTCCTCCCCGTAGGCACTCCCTCTCCTCTCTCCCTGCAGCTGTTCCTTACCCTGTCCCATCCGTGCTCCTGTCAGAGCCTCCTTGGCGCTCCCGAAGCCCAGCTCTCTGCACACTACGGTGGCGGCTCGGAGGTCCCACTGATCATCGCACACGGTCCCCCACTCGCCATTCTTCAGCACCTCCACGCGCCCCTCACCAATCATGGCCCCGCCCCTCAGACGGACCAGAGGCTGCTGCAGAGAAAGACAGATAGAAACAGGTCTAAAGCAGGACTGAAATGGGACTGAACCATGTCTAAACCAGCTCTGACCAGGACTAAACCAGGTCTGAACCAGGTCTATTTCCCATGTGTGTATCAGTCCATGTGACAGATGATGTTTATCGGTTTTGAGCTTTTCCAGATGATGAAGTTGACCCGCCTCCCCTTTCCTCTCTCTCCTCCTCATCTCACAGACCTGTGCTGTCCTTCAGTCTCGTATCACTCTGTTTGTCTCCTCCTCTCTTCTCTGTCCTCCTCCTCTCTTCTCTCATGTATTCTCTCCTTCAGTCTCCTGGCTCTCTGTGTGTCACCTCCACACGGTTGCATTTGGTTCATAATAATATTACTAAAGCGCTGATCATGTCCATGTTTTTTATGTAGTTTATTTGACAGGGACAATCTACATTAATTAACATTTCTGTAAATGCACCAGAATTAGTCAGATTATTTTTCAGCTATTTTTCATCTGTAGTCCCTGGACCGATGGTAATTGATCATCCTGTGTCCTGTGATCCATCATGTGTTCATATCCATGTTCATGTCCGTGTTCATTGTGCGTGCTCTTGTCCGTGTTCATATCCATGATCATGTGTTCATGTCTATGTCCATGTTCATGTGTTCATGTGTTTATGTCCGTGTTTGTCCGTGTTCATGTGTCCATGTCCGTGTTTGTCCGTGTTCATGTGTTCATGTCCGTGTTTGTCCGTGTTCATGTGTTCATGTCCACGTTTGTCTGTGTTCTTTACATGAAACATGTTTTTACATGAGACACATGTCGAGACGTCGTAAACTTTAAGAGTTGGAAAAATCCTGTCACTGCTCCACAGATAATCACCACAGAAAGATTTGGAATGCTCTCCAGACTTTTCCCCTCGGCTCACTGCAGCTTCAACCACAAGAACATGATGGAGTAACCCCTTTGTGTGAACTACAAACGTATAAACCCATTACAAACAGGGCTCAGTGTGATCAGGCCCGTCCACCGAAACACAACACAGAGGACTGAATATCAAACCCTGATATGACCAGACTGTCACAGTCATGTGACTGTGAGGACTGTGGAGTATTCAGTGATGGGAAGAATACTTTAAAAATGTATTTTGTTACAGAATACTGAATACCCAAATTAAAATGTATTTTGTAATGTACCCTGATACATGGTCCAATCAGAGTCCTGTGTTCTGAATAAACATTTAAATAGGTGATAAATGATGCCCAAGCCCTCATTCCTGTTCAAAGATCTGTGCCTCACTATCTGCAAACAAATGTTCTCATCCCAATCTCTGTAGTGCATGTTCCTGTATATTGATACTTTCATCAGCATTACTTGGGGGTGTGATGCTAACTAGGGCACTGCTCTGTCTGAAGCTCTGTTACTCAAGTTAGACTATAATCTGAGCTTTGTTTTAACACAATGTACAATAGTTTATAATGTGCAATGGGCAATATGCAATATATTATTCATTCATTAATTATTTATTAATATTTTACTTACGGACAATATGCAATATACTAATGAATTTTATCTTTGAGGGCACATGCAATATATTGTAGAATAGCACTATATAAGCCGGGATATTTAGCAATTTCACCTTGCACCTTATCTAAGTCTGTGATCTTTATGTCTGTTTGTTTTATTGTATTGTCTCTCTGGTGTATTGTTTTTACTGTGTGCATTTGTTTTATGATTACATCAGCCTGTCTAGGGACAGCAGATGGAAATTAGCCTTGGGCTACAATCTGTCAACATATTTACATATCTTGTATATGTTCATTAATGTGTTTTGTCCCTATTTAAAAAAATAAAAAATAAAATAAAAATCTGACTATAAAGAACTCTCAAATAACATTAAGCTAGCTAGCATTAGCCAACAGTTTTTCAGTTTCCTTTTTGTTGAAAATCAAACTCCTAAACAGGACCATACTGATAACAGACTCTTGATAATGTGCAGTTTAAATACATTTTCTGTTTTTTTGTTCGTTTTCAGAATCTTAAAATGTTTTTGGCAGTGTTTGCTAATGTGTGCATTGTGTCTCCATGGTAACTGAAGAACATTCTGCCATAGACATACATGTAGAACACTCCCAGAGTAATGTCACTGCAGAGTTTCAATTTTTACCTCCATCCTGTAGGCCTTCCTGAAGCCGGCGCTCACACTGGGGGCAAAGGCTCGTCCCGGTGCACAGCTGACGACCACAGGCCACCCCCCGGAGCAGGTCTGGTTCCCCCTCAGAGGAACGTCCCGGCCCAGTTTACACTCAGACAGACCGGCCTCATTCCCCGAGCAGTTCACCGAATGAGTCCAGAAGTTTTTCTTGCGGCGGGACGCCAACAACCTGCAGAGAGAGGGGAGAGACAAGATAAGAACAATATAATAACCTGTAAAGAAGAGGAGAAAGAAAGATAAGAATGACAGAGTAACTTGAAAAGAGAGAGAGAGAGAGAGAGAGAGTATAAGAACAATAAAATAACCTGAAAAGAAGAGACGGAGAGAGAGAGGATAAGAATGATAGAATCACATCGGAAAAGAGGGAAGGTCAAAACTAAAGGACTGAAAAGGTGAGAAGATAAGAACAATAGAATAGCCTGAAAAGAGGAAGAGAAAAGGAGTAAGGGAGAAGAGAGAGAGAGAGAGGAGGTAAGAGAACTAAGAGAACTAAAGGACAACCTGAAAAGGGGAGGAGAGAGAGGGGATAAGAATGATAGAATAACCTGAAAAGACGAGAGAGAAGGTTAAAACTAAAGAACTGAAAAGGAGGGAGGATAAGAAAGATAGAATAATAACCTGAAAATAGGAAGAGAAAAGGAGTGAAGGAGGGAGGGAGAGAGAGAGAGCGAGGAGGTAAGAGAACTAAAGGACAACCTGAAAAGTAGAGAGAGAGAGGATGAGGTCAAATCTTAAGGACAAACTGCAGAGAAGAAAGGGTCAAAACAAAAGAGACACAGGAAGTTGCCAGATCAAGCAGTAGTATTTGAAGTAGTAGTATTTGCAGTAGTAGTATTTGCAGTAGTAGTATTTGCAGTACTAGTAGTACTCACTTGTATGATTTTGGGTTATAGCGTTTCTCTGTAGGAAAGCCATACATGCCGCAGATGACACGGCTGTTTCTCATAGTCCAGTCCATGTCACAGATCTGCCTCCATTTCCCAGCATCCTTCACTTCCAGGAAACCTTCGGTGATGGGGATCCTTTTCCTGTGAGAGTATGTGGCCCTGATCCGCACATCCTCCACCTGCACGTTTACTCCCTGAATACAAGAAAGACAACAACATGTAAACAAACAAGAAGTCAGCTAAACAAAAAAAGCAAAAGTTCTCAAAACTATCACATATCTCTGTCAATGTTGCAGTATAAGGCCTGGCTAGACTGTGGGTTCATCATGTAAGCGGAACAAGAGCAAAATTTTCATGTAAAATAATAAAACATAATAAAACAGTCAGAAAAGTCACTGACTATAATGTTTAAATGGACAATTAAATGCAGAATTAAACAGTTGTTTTTTAATGCACCACATGGACACAGCCACTGAGAATTATTCAGTTTATTTTACAGCTATTACTTTAAAGGAAGAATGTATTACCTTAAATTTTATTTAAAAAATTGTTTTCCAGATCAGTTCACACAGGTTTGGTAGAATGATAATTTGGTACAACATGAGTTTGGTAGAACATGAGTTTGGTAGAACATGAGTTTGGTGACCTCTCCTCTCTCTCGCTTTCACAATGTCCTCTCTTTCTTTTTTACAGTGCCTTCTCTTCTTTCTCTCTTTCACCCCTCTTACCCCCCCTTTTTCTCTCTCTCTCTTTTGGAGCAGGATCCAAACAGAAGTCATTTGTTTGAGATTAAAGCTGATTATTTTCAAGTACTTTTTGTTTTCTGTCTGCTCCTCCGCTCTCTCTATTCATCATCCCAACACCACCCTCCCTTTCGGTTTTGCTCTCCCCCCTCCTTCTCTCCCACTCTCTCTCCGCCTTCCCCCTAAAACCTCTCTTGTCTCTTTCTTTTTGGGGTTTATCCAGCAATGGTTTCCTCAGACACCCCCTCTTTTTCCTTTGCTTTCAGTCTTTCTCTCCTCTCTTTCTCTCCCTGGTTCCCTCTTTAGCCCCGTCTCTTCCCTCTCCTCTCTGTATTTTTCTCCTCCCTCTCCCTGGTTCCCCCTCTTTTACACCATCTGCCCCCCCATTCTCTCTCTCTCTCTCTCTCTCTCTCTCTGTCCCTCCCCCTGGTTCTCCCTCTTTCTCTCTCTTTTTGCGGTTGGTCCAGAGGTGGTTTCCTGAGTCGCGTCACTCTAAAAGAATGTGTGTGATCAGGAGGAAACTCTGCGCTCTTCATCATCATCCTCTTCATCAACATCTTCATCATAAGCACAGTCCAATACAGACTCTGTCTTATGGCCCTTTTGGAGAAAGAGGCGCCTGATTGATCTGTTATTAATGTCTATATCTTGATTTAGAAAAAATAGTGACATAAAAACCCCAGGATCAGGTAGAGTGGATTAAAACCAACATTTTAAAAATCTCCACACTATTGCAAAGAAATTGTACACACGACAAATATTGAGCCCCAAAATATATAGTTCCAGCTTTCCTATACTGAACAATTAGTCAATAACAGTGATTATTGTGACAGACCTAGGTGTTCTCCACAGCTGTGTACTCTCCACAGCTGTGTACTCCTCACAAAGAGAGAGACATGAGCAGGACTTTTCCATGTGACAGAGGAACATAACATCAGGGAGCATCCAAAACTTTGGTGTCTGTCTACTGCAGAATCATGATCAGGAGAAGGGAAAAAACAATTCTGTCAACCCAACAAAGGTTTTAGAGTGAAGATGTTTGGCATACAGGAACAGGCAGAAGCAGACAGGAGCAGACAGGAACAATCAAAAGAAGGCAGGAGCAGAGACAGGGGTGTGATGTGGTCAGGGGGTCAGAGACGGTCAGGAGACTGGACTGAGTCACTAGAAAAACAACCACCTGAGCACGTGTATGAAGACAAAGACTGTACACATGAGACTAACTCAGGTCTAGACAGGGACTAAACCAGGACTGAACCAGGAATGAACCAGGAATGAACCAGGAATGAACCAGGAATGAACCAGGACTCAAGATTGCTGCTGTTGTTGTTGCTGCTGCTGTTGTTGCTGTTGTTGTTGATGTTATTGTTGTTGTTTTTATGGCTACTGCTGTTGTTGCTGCTATCGTTGTTGTCGTTTCTGTTATTGTTTCAATTGTTGTTATTGCTATTGTTGCCGTTGTTGAAGCTGTTGTTGTTAATGCTCTTGCTTTTGTTACTGCTGTTGTTTCTGTGGTTGTTGCTGTTATTGTTGTTATTGTTTCTGTTGTTGTTGTGATTGTTGCTGTTGTTGTGTTGTTGCTACTGTTGTTGTTGCTGTAGCTGTTTATGGCTGCTGCTGCTGTTGTTCTTACTGTTGTTGTTATAGCTGTTGTTGTTGCTGTTTTTATGGCTGCTACTGTTGTCGCTGCTGCTGTTGTTGTTATTGTTGTAGCTACTGTTGTTGTTACCACTGCTGTTGTTGTTGTATCTGTTATTGTTTCAGTTGTTGCTACTGCTGTTGTTGTTGTTGAAGCTGTTGTTGTTGTTGTTCATTTGTTGTTTCTGTTGTAGTTATTGTAGCTGTTGTTGTTGCTATTGTCGCTGTTGTTGTTAATGCTGTTACTTTTGTTCCTGTTTTGTTGTTGTTGTTGTTCCTGTTTTTTGCTATTGCTGTTGTTGTTGTTACTGTTGTTGCTGTTTGGCGCATATCCTGCTTAGGTCTTGGTGAGTTCGGTCAGTCTGGGTTTACAGTCAGAACATTCCAGTCGTTGGTCACGTTTCCTCAGACTGAGTCCTGATTCATGCTTTTCTGCGGTGGATTTCCAAACTCTCTACATCTGAATGAAATGCCTGTTTACGACTAACGGGAAATATTTGGTCTGAGCGCATGTATATATGGGAGAGGAGGGGGACGCTCAGTCTGGTGGTGGGGTGGGGGGGCATGTGTTCTCTGTGTGAGTGTGTTTGAGTGCAGGGGATGAGGTGAGGGGAAAGTGGGTGAGACGGGTCAGGAAGGTGTGGGCATGTGTTCTCTGTGTGAGTATGTTTGAGTTCAGGGGGTGAGGCGGGTGAGGAGGAGGGGGATGAAACAGGGGTAGATAAGGATGGGGTAGATGTGCATGTGCATGGTGTGTGCAAGGGTGAGAAGGTGAGGAAGTGGGTGAGGCAGGTGACGAGGAAGGGGGTGACTAGGCATGTGTTCTCTGTGTCAACTTATTTGAGTCCAAGGGGTGAGATAGGTGAAACAGGTGAGGAGGGGGCTCATGTTTGAGTGCAGGGGTGAGACAGGTGAGGCGTAGGAAAGTGTGTGGGTGTGCGAGGTGGCAGAGGTGACCTGAGGATTAAGTGAGACAGGTGAGGAGGAGATGGGTGAGAAAGGTGTAGGGGGTGGGAAGTGATGTGGGGTCATAGATGAGTGAAGTGTTCAGTCAGTAATTCCAGCTTAGCACATGGTGTGGAGGAGAGGGTGAGGATGGGGTGAGGAGGAGAGGGGGTGTCATAGATGAGTGGAGCTTTCATGAGTAATAATTCCACACTGGAGAAGTTAGTTCACATTTGAAAGAGAGACAGAGACGAAGGAGGTGTGCACGTGGTCTGTGTATGTGTGTGCAGGTGCTCGGTGAGGGCGGGGTGAGGGGGTGAGGATGAGGTGGTGAGGGGTGATGTCATAGATGAGTGGAGTATTCATGAGTAGTTATTCCAGTATGTTTGGATAGTCCTGAGGATGTGACTCTAAACAGCTGAAAAGTACTTCAAATATCAGATCAAACTGTATGCAGATGTGGGATAAAATAATATTAAACTTTGACTTTTCTGGAGGGTGTGAAGCTAACTGGAGGAACTGCTCTGTCTGAATCTCTGTTACTCAAGTTACGCTTTAATCTGAGCTTTGTTTTAGCACACACTGAGCATAAAGAACTGACTTAGCTGAACTACAACAGATGAACTGTGTGCTGTTAAATGAGTCCCTCTCAAATAACAATACAGACACAAGCTAGCTAGCATTAGCAAACTTTTTCAGTTACAGATCACGCTCACCTTTTTGTTGAAAATCTAACTTCTACTTTAATATTTTATTATTGAGTTTTCAGCTGATAAAAAAATGTTTTGCAATGTTTGCTAGTGTGTGCATTGTGTCGCTATGGTAACTGCTGAACATTCCACCATAGACGTACATAAACCATAAACGTTCCACCCCCCCAGTGTGATGTCGCTGCTAAGTACCAATACATAAATCTTACTTAGAAGTCGAGTGATCAAATATAGATAAAAGATGTTTCAGACCTAAAGCCTCATTGGACAGTTTTTATGAATAGGGTGAAGAGTGGGGAGGGGCATTCGGAAAACCCACAACCCTGAGAGGCACAGTGGTAACCCCAGAGTTGCAGTAATAGTAGTGCATTCAGTATGTTTATCCGATTTCAATATTCAAACTTAAGTAGGCAAACTTAAGTCCAATTACTTTCACTGTAGTGTGTCCTTGAGCAAGACACTCCACCCTTATTCTCCTCTCTCTCTTCTCCCCTTCTTCCATCACCTCCTCCGTCTTTCACTCTTCTTTCCCCTCCCCCTCTTCCTCTCTCTCTTCCTCCTCCTCCCTATTTGGGGTTTACTGGGGATTTCTCAGATCATGTTGAGAGTAATGTCTTTACCATGGGCTCCCTGCTCCAGTGTGTGTGTATGTATGTGTGTCTGTGCACGTGAGCCTGTGCATGTGAGTGTCCACGTACCACTTCTGCACTATCAGGCTGTGTGCACGTGAATCTGGGAATGTCTAAACCTGTGTGTGTGTGTGTGTGTGTGTGTGAGTGCGCACGTGTGTCTGCAGCAGCACTTATAAGGCTGACTGGTGTGTGAGTGTGTGAGTGTGTGCATATGAGCATGCACGTGTGTCTGCAGCAGCACTTATCAGGGTGACTGGACTTTTCCTCTGAAACAGGAAGCCCTCAGCGTGTGGAGTTACGCTGATGTCATAGAACTACCCACACACAGGCTGCCTGTGTGTCCTTGGGCAAGACGCTCCCCCTGTGCCTCCACTGTCTGTGTGTGTGTGGATGAGCTGTGGAGATGAGTAAAAGGACAAACAAACTGAACCAAACCAGATGTGATGGAACAGATGTGTAAAAGAATGGCAGAACACAGGGCTAGACGGAGGAGTGGAAGAGAGAGAGAGAGACAGAGTTCACGTGAGGTGGACAAGTGAGGAGAGGTCATAGTTCAGTTACGCATATACAAAAACATAAAAATCTAACCCCAAAAACACAACTCAAATGCACATGGACGTCTAATGGAGGAACGACAACACCTGTGACCTCTGACCTTAGCGCACTTCTTATAGGAGCCCAGAGGATCACAACACTGCAAATCCATCACTTCCTCCACAAATAACAAAATCTCCTGTTTTATTCTGCATAAAAACTGCTAATCCTCTAGTTTAGATCAAGTCCCTGTGTGTCAGATGCCCTCCCTGTGTCTCCATGGGGTCTTATTCTGCATAAAAGCTGCTAACTCTGTAGTTTAAACATGTTCTGAAATTTCCCCGTGTGTCAGATGCCCTCCCTGTGTGTATTAGTTTGTCAGTTTATATTTCAGTCTTTTTGTCATTTTATCTTGACATGGACAGAGTCACATTATTAAAACAGAATTCTCAAATCTAATCACAATGTTTGTCAGAAAAATCTGAATTTGATATTTTTCTTCAAATTGCGCAGTCTGTCCATCACAAACATAAGTCTATGGTCTTTTCCTGAACTCCATTTGGTCCCTGAGCTCCTCCGATACGCAGAGCTCCAACTCCCAAGACTCCAGAACATGTTTGGAAATCTGAGGAATAGCACAGAATATACACAAGGGTGACGAAAGAGTGGGGGAGAAAGAGAGGGGTAGAAAGAGAGAAAGGGAGGGAGAAAGAGAGGAGGAAGAGAAGTGTGGAAAGACAAGAGGAATGTCCAGATGTGATGTAACAGTTTTAAATGTTTTGATAGTTGTAGAGTTGTTCGGGGGAGGAGTTCCAGACTTTCAGTTTTGTGTCCAGTTAGAGGCTGGAGCAGTAAAGTGACCCAGACCTGCAGCTCGTGTGCACAGCCCCACAGTGAACACCCCGTTTCATTCAGTTTTACCATAGACTTTATGAGAAAAAAAAAAAAAAGTTTGAAAGCTCAGGGCTGATCAGCTCTGTGGTGTGGATCAGGGTCCATTGTGCAGAAAGAGAGAAGAAAGAGAGAAAGAGAAATGACTGAACAAGGAGAAAAGGAAGAGAGAGATGCAAGTGTGCAAAGAGAGAGAGAGAGGACTGAACCAGAGAGAGAAGGAAGAGAAAGAGGCCAGGGTCCAGTGTGCAGGGAGAGAGAGGACTGAACGAGAGAGCAAAAGAGAGAGACCAACGTCCAGTGTGCAGAGAGAGGAGAGAGAGGACTGAACAAGAGAGAGAAGGAAAGGAGAGCGAGATCAGAGTGTGAAAAGGAAGAGAAAGAGACCAGGGTCCAGTGTGTACAAAAAGAGAGAAAGGACTGAATGAGAAAGAGAAGAAAGAGAGAGACCAGGGTACAATGTGCAGAGAGAGAGAGGAGGGACTGAACATGAGAGAGAAGGAAGAGAGAGAGGGAGACCAGGGCCCAGTGTGCAGAGAGAGAGAAAGAGAGTAGAGAGAATAGACAGATGCTTTGGTGAAGGGCAGAAGTAGATGTGATGGATGGAGGAACCTTTCGAAGAACAAACATATTGCATAACATCTGCAGAAACAGAGAGAGAGAGGAGAGATGGAGAGAGAGGTGGAAGGAAAGAGCGGGAGAGAGAGGGAGGAAGAGGAGGAGAGAGGGAGAATGAAGGAGAGAGAGAGAGCGGGGCAGAAGGAGAGTGGAGGTAAAAAGAGGAGACAGGGAAAGAGAGAGAGGAAAGAAGAGGGAGAGAAAGTTGTTTGTAAAGGAGACCTCTGTTGTAATGATCAGAGACTGAATAAACAGCACATACCAGAGGAGCTCCAGAACACGCAATACTGCAAAAGTACTACCACTGCTACAACTATTATAACTGCTACAGTACAGTATTAATACTACAGTAATATCTGCTACTGCAAACATACCGACACTACTATCACTAGACAAAAGTATGAAAAATCAGATACTAATCGATACTAAAACTACTATGAAAACTAGATACTCATTGTTTGCCAGTATCTATACTAAAAAAGTCCCACTGACAGGACAGAAATTAACCTTTCCTAAATTTAGAATGATTTAGGATGATCTTGAGCCACATAGACTAGTAGACACCCATGGACGACAGATATAAGGCCACATGCGAATAGAAAAGAAAATACTACCATTTAATGTGGAAAATCACATTCTACTGTCTGAAGAAAGAATGTTTTTATCATCATGGTATCGAGTCTATTCCTCACTAATTACTACTAACACTACTGCAAATAGCACTAATGAAAACAGACAGAGAGAGGTAAAAGAAGGAACAATCACACTCTTTATTTTCTTTCATCACCTCAGAGTGAAAAATGAGAGGGAAACAGAGGAACAGGAGCACGTGTCAAACCTATGAGATTTATGGAACTAGACTCCAGATTAGCCCTTATAACGGTTCTAGCCTCTGTGAGCTTCATTTGACTGGAGCCAAACACTGTGGGTGACTTCACTTCACTCCCTTAGTCCACTTCTTTATACAGGCTATGCTTAAAATACATTCACCACAAGTTTTAATTTGGACCAAGAGCCATTTCACACACAGTAATAGTATCCGTACCCTCCCTTTGAGTACTTCATGTTCATAGTAATGACACAGTGTAAATAGCCACAGTACTGGGCGTATACAGATCAAGTATTTATGTACAAACATTAAGTGCAGTAGTATTTATTATCTCATCATGGTGTCTAGTACAGGGATAGGGCTGTAGTTTTTACTTGACACTGATAATACTTGTACTGTGTAACTTTTCATGAAGAGGTCTGCCACTTGTTTGTTAATGCTCTGCCCTAAAATGTTCCACAGTATAGAATTAAACGCTCTTACTTTAGACAATAGAATGTGATTTTCCACATTAAATGGTAGTACTTTCTTTTCTATTCCCATGTGGCCTTATATCTGTGTAATCCCTCAGTCGTCCAGGTAGGTACTTTCAGGTACTGAAATTGAAAACAGCTTTTATTTTCAGTTTCTGCATAGTTAGATCCTCCACGTTTCAGTTTTATGCAATTAAAACCTGGAACTTCCTGAAGATGTGGGACAGGCCCCTACTTTGACAATGTTTAAATCCAGGTAGTTCTGTTTAGCTGTGCATACGACTGAAAGGGTTTTATTTTGCCTCTTCTCTTTTAATGTTCATTTTATGATGATTATTTATGATCATTTATGTTTAGATTTGTTAGATTTGTTGTTTAATTTCTTTCTTATTCCTTAAAGCACTTTGAATTACTTTGTGTACCACTTGTGCTACATACATAAACTTGCCTTGCCTATTGCTACTACTAATACTACTAGTGCTACTACTACAGCTGATACTACTAATACTACTACCACTATTACTACTTCTACTACTGCTGATACTGCTACTACTACTACTAATGCTACTACTACTATGACTAATGCTACTGCTGCTGCTACAGTGAACTGTCATACCTCCACTGAATGCTCCACTACATCTGGTACAGTTTAATCTGGCCAAAATTCTTCAAAATACTTTCTTTTAGTCTCAGTCCTGCTCTGTCCAATCACTCAAATCAGACTGAGGCTAGACAGCAGCAGCAACAAGAGACTCCATTAAAACAGGTTTTATCCACCAGATTAAGAAGAGAATCATCAGAAACTATTTGCCAGAAACTAAAGTATTTGCCTGGCAAATCCAGACTGATATCTACTGGTATTTTTTTCTACAGGTTGATATCAGTCTGGTCTCCGCTCCCACTGATGCACCCTGAGCCAGAACCAAACATGGTCATCCAATCAGATTTGTTTATTTCAGTGACGTATGTGAAACTAAGCAGCTCATTGGTCACCCATCATTAACAAACAAAAGGACTTTCCTCCTCCCTCAGATGAACAGTTCATGTTAATTCTTCTCTCACCGATTCTGCAGAAATCCTCCATGTTTTTCAGTGTCCGGAGAGACTTTCGTTCCAGTGGTGGAAGAAGCACTCGATTTTGTTAAGTAAAAGTATAGATACCGTGGAGAAATCACATGAAAAATCTACTCAAGTAAAAGTGTTAAAGTACCTCTTTAAAATTGTACTTAAAGAGCAAAAAGTAAAAGTATTTCGTGCAGATTTTGAGGTCTTCAAAATGTATGTTCAAATGTAGTGATTTTGAAATTAAATTAAATGAATTAAATCGATCTTTTTTCTGGCTGTTTTTATTTCTATATTTTGTTTTTTCTCAAACTACAAATGTGTTAAAAATAAACCTCTCAGCCTTTTCAGCAGGTCTCAACTATCACAAAAAATACTTTTAGTTTTCAGTCCAGTTCAAAAAGGTAGTGGAGTAGGAAGTAAAGATAAAATGTAGTGAAGTAAAAAAAAGTCTCCACTTTAAAATGTACTTAGGTAAAGTACAGATATCTAAAATTTGTACTTAAGTATAGTACTTTACTACTTGACTTCGTTACTTTCCACCACTGTAAACAGCCATATTTTTTTGATACGAACGGACCATGCATGTCCATGATTGGCTAATCCACCTGTCAATCAAGTCCATCCTAACTCTGGGAGATTCACCAATGACCAGACTCATAAAGTATGGTACAAATGTGAGCCCAGGCACACTAATAACAGCAGCAGCACTTCTGAGCCCCAAAGCCACAAGAAAATGTTCACTAAAAACATGACTCCATTTTGCCTGGGACCACACTTCAATACTTTACTTTCAATACTCATTGGTGCATCTTCCCGATTCAGATGGTCTGAGCTTTTAGGTTTCACACGTGTCACTGAAATAAACAAATCTGATTGGACGATCATGTTTGGTTCCGGCTCAAGAGGGAGTGATGACCGGATTAATATCTCTCTGGGTAAAACATACAGAGAAAATCTGGATTTGTCAGGTAAGACTTTATCTATAACTCAGGTTTAAATCTGTAACTCAGGTTTAAATCTATAATTCAGGTTTAAATCTATAATTCAGGTTTACATTGGCGATAAAAAACATTGATATAAAATAGTGATTTATAGATTCTTTCATGCTCCTGAGTCCAGTGAAAACAGGCACAGGCCTCGGAATCACTTTTATTCACAGGAAATATTTGCATCTTCTGGGAAAGAGTTTGGAATTTTTGGACTCAAATGAGACACTCCGTTCAGAAAGAATTCTCAGAAAATATCAAAATATCCACGTAAAGCATATTGACACTACGATCAGTACGTACACAGAACCAGCACTCTCTGCATGTACCCCGTAGGGCTCGTCAAAATCACTGAAAATCAGATACTAATCGATACTAAAGCTAGTATAGAAACTAGATACTCGCAGGTATCGATACTAAAAAAGTCCCATTCACAGGCCAAAAATCGACCTTTCCTGAATGTCTTTAGAATGATCTTGGGCTTAGTATCGAAAAACTTTGTTAACAGAAGAGACAGACTAATGAGAGGCACAAAAGCACTAAAACACACCAAACCACTTTGCCGAGGATCCAGACTCTACACTCCTCCAAAACTTTGTGAAGATGTGAGTCATGTCACTGGTGAATCTCCCTGAGTTCAGATGGGTGTGATTGACAGGTGGATTAGCCCATCAGGAACATGCCTGGCCCAACCGAATCAAAACAAATATGGCTGCTCACGAGGAAAAAAGAAAGGACAAAGATCTCACAGGGGCTGAAAAACATGGAGGATTTCTGCAGAATCAATGAAAGAGGAAAAGATGTAATTTTATTAATTAATGATGAGTAACCAATGAGCTGCTTCGTTTCAAATACACCACTCAAATAAACTAATCTGATTGGGTGGTTTTGTTTGGTTCTGGCTCAAGACGCGACAGAGGGAGTGGAGAACAGACTGATGTCCTTCTGTACAAAAAGTACTTGCCAGAGAACCTCACATGCGCTTTGTGGTTTACACTGCCTCTGATCCTCCAGTGCAGACCCAAATCACTCTTGCTATAGAACAACAGTATTGTGCAGAGTAAATATGCAGGTCTAACACATGTCATACATCATGTGTGTGAGGTCGGAGCTGTTCTGGGTGAGATCGAAGCAGGAATGTGTCTCCAGTTTCAGATTCTCAGTTTTCCAAACTGAGAAGTTCAGACAGGTCCTACAGCAGTGTAAGAGTGTGTGTGTGTGTGTGTGTGTGTGTGGGGTGGGGGTGGGGGTGGGGGGTGGGGTTGTGTGTGGGTGTGTGTCGGCGTGTGTGTGTGGGTGTGTGGGTGTGTGTCGGGGTGTGTCTGTGTGTGTGTCGGGGTGTGTGTGTGTGTGTGTGTGTGTCAGAGGGTTCAGGGGGTTAGGGGGGTCCTGGGGGGGCATGTGCAGACACATGGTCCTGTTAAACTCATCAGTGACAGAGTTGAGCACACAGACTTTCACAGCCCGTCCTCAGTGTGAGCTTCAGCCTGAGTAAGATTCTAATGTGATCCCTGTCCCTGGATTCACTTTCCCGTGTCCTCAGAACTGTCTTTTTGTCCTTGGGAAAGACACTTCACCCAACATGCCCGTGTATGAGTGTGCCCTATCTCCAAACACATCTGTATCGCCAAGCCTCAAATGGGTAAAAAAAAAAAAGCAACTGAGAATTTAAAATTGTAGTATCTCAATAAAACTTAAAATCCAGCACTTGACACTGAGTAAAACCCACACCCAGATGTGCACACCGTTCACGTGGAAGACTAAAGGGGAGAGTGAGGAGGGAGGAGGGGTGGTTTTTGGAGGACTAAAGGGGAGAGTGAGGGGAGAGGAGGGGCAGGACTCTGAGTAAAACCTACCACACTCAGATGTGCACACCATTCATCTGGAGGACTAAAGGGGCGCGAAAGGGGGAAGGGTCTGGAGAGAGGGGGAGGAGTATAAAGGGGAGTGTGAGGGAAGAGGAGGCTCTGGTATAAGGAACAGTGTCAGGTAATGGGTATGCACACTTCAAACTCTCCTCGTGCCGCCAGGTGTTTGTAAGAAACACCTGTCTGTAATCAGGATAGTTCTGTGTGATGTCACATAGTACTTGAAATCACAAAGGCCATTGGTGGCAGCACACACTTAGATTTTGGTGTTTTTGATCACAAAGCTGCAAATGTACCTAGTTAGTAGCAAAAAAAGTAGACTCAGTTCCGCTTTAAGATTGTACACGTCCTATTATGGTGTGCTCACATCGGGGCATCAGGGGCGTCGAGTATACATGCAAAATCTATGGTGGACGCATGTCTAGGCCAGCCAGCATTTTTGTGGAGCGTCGAGTATTTTTCTCCAACGTGCGTCCGTGGTGACTAGAGGTGTCCAACGCGTTTTTGATGCCCTGGTGTGAATGCAGCATTAGAGACAGAACCCTCCCATTGCTTGCACTTATTATTACAATGATTTTACTACCTGATGCTTTCTGTGAATTTAAGTGCATATATTTTTGTAGAGCTTAAAACCACACAGAAGGCCTCTCAAAGCTTCACCAAATCCAACAGTGAAACAGTGGCTTACATATTCACATGAACCCTGAGCCTGAGCACAGACATGATGACCCGCTGTATGTGGAGATACATAGAGATTATACGCAATTACATGGTCACCTTTAATCATCCAATCAGGCACAATGTTACTAAGAATCATGGGAAATAACTGCCTGACACTTTCCCACACAACTGATTATCTGCGATGGTGCGATATCACAATGTCAGAGAAAACTAAAACAACTTCATGTGATCAAGTGCTTCACATGAAACTCAAAAGCAAAAATACAAGCTACATAGATGGGCAATTACAAATACAAAAGTCTAAATACCTGGTTGTGTATGCATTTAAAAAGGGGGGATTTTACTTCTATGAGGTATTAAAGAGGGGGTATTTTACTTTTATGGGGTACTAAAGAGAGGGTATTTTACTTCTGTGGGGTATTAATTGCTAACACATGACATATTCAGATCACCATGTTACTACTGCACATCACATCAGGTTCGTCAAGTTGCTGTGTACAGTTTTGTATTTTTATATATTTATGGAGAATTAGATGGCGTAGGCTTGTGGGCAGAGCCTTGTACAGAATCTTATAGCTAACCGTAGTGAGGGTTCGAATAGGACCCTGGAGAGACACTCAAACATGCGTGGATGACATCTAAAACCTCTTCAGGCATGTTTTTGATGAACAGCATTATAACATGGTAGAAAGCTAAAAAAAATGCTTTTGCATAAATCTTTAAACAGATATTACAGCTGTAAATACCTGGTCATGTGCTTCCGTCCTGATGAAGTGGAACCCTGGGATTCGTCTCTGAGAACAGACCACACCCACATCCTCCGAGTGCTTACAGTCAGACACGCCCACTCCATTTGACTTGCAGTCAAGGAGGGACTTCTCCGATCCCAAGCAGTGCACGTTATCCAGCCAGATACGACCTAAAACATGGACAAAACACAGATATAATACGAATACAAAATGTCAACGAAGCAAATACAACCTTAAAATATGAAAATAACATACTATCCAACCATGGGGCTTTCTGTATTGCCTGGTACGCCATCTGACTTTCAGTATGGAGTTTGCATGTTCTCGCTGTGTCTGTGTGGAGTATACATGTTCTCTCTGTGTCTGTGTGGTGTTTGTGTGGAGTATACATGTTCTCTCTGTGTTTGTGTGAAGTTTGCGTGTTCTCCCTCTGTCTGTATGGATTTCCTCTAGTTTCATCCATCAACCCAAAGTATGCACAATAGGTCAAGTCCTGCCCAAGATCAGCTCAAGGTCTGGAGGTGGGTCCCTGATAAGTTTAACCCAGAGACACTGAAGCGTGGGTCAAATTTTACCTCATTACATAAAAAGAAATACCCACAATAAATACTGAGCCCCAAAATATATTGCTCCACCTTTCCTATATTGAATGATCAGTCGAGATTGACTCTTTGCAGCTGATGTCTTCAACATTCCCTGGCAGTGTGATGCTAACTGTCTGTCTAAAGCTCTGTTACTCAAGTTATACTTTAATATGAGGTTTTTTAACACAATCATAAAGAACTGACTTAGCTGGAACTACAACAGGTGACCTGCTTCATGCTGTTAAACAAGTCCCTCTCAAATAACATTGGAGGGACAAGCTAACTAACATTAGCCAAAGGTTTTTAGTTGGTCACTCTCACCTTTTTGTTGAAAATCAAACTCCTAAATAACCATGAATGCTCGGATTGACCACAGGCTCCTGAAATTGTGCTGTTTAAATACAGTGTCTATGTTTTCTTGAGTTTTCAGATGATCTTAAAACTTTGACAGCGTTTGTTGCATTGTGCCACCGTAGTTTTTGTGGAACATTCCAACGTAGCCATACATGAAGAACACCCACAGCTTGATGTCACCGCAAAGTATCAATAGTATTTATGGTGACAGGCCTAACCAGGATCTTGGCTCAGATGTGGTCATGAATTGTTGATAATAAACTGATGTGCTGTAAAGAGCAGAGTGAGTCATGTTTCTGAAACAGCTGTGAGCAAAGAGAGAGCCATAAACAGAATACTTTCCATCTTCACCAAACAAACATCAGACATATCAGAACATGAGTCCAGTGTAAACAGGGAGAGACAATTAAAGGTTCCATATTATACTGTTTTCTGATCTCTGTTCTAATATTGTTTCCTCATCATAAACAGACCTGGAGTTGTGTTTTGTTTCATTCACACATGTTTAACACACAAACACTGCAAACACTCTGTTCCACCTTGTGATGTCATGTGGTAATACAAGAAGTGCTCCTCTTTGTTTTTTAACTCTATGCACCTTCCATAGAATCATTTGGATAATTTCAGCCCTGGAACAGAGCATTTTGAGCTTTGGAGATGTAGACTAATAATAAAAGATTACTCAAACGTGTGAATGAAACAAAACACAACTCCAAGTATGTTTTTGAGGAGGTAACATTATAACATGGCTTAAAAGTCACAAGAGTCAGTTTTGTGTAATATAGGAATCGCAAAAGAAAAATAAAATCTGTCAACTGGATAAAACGTAGGAGTGAAGACGTTTCGCTGCTCATCCAAGACACTTCTTCACTTCTGGTCAGATTACTGGTGGATATTGTCTTATATCTATCTGAAGGGAGGAGCCAACTATACTGAAACTCAAAACCCCTATTGTTTACTGTTTCTGTTTGTAGGCTAGCTCTATTGTGCAACCCTGAGTGTGTACTGTGCCTGAGTCCAACTTAGCAAAGTCATTCAAGCCACTAATGAGTGATTTCACTCCTATTAGCATCCTGGCAAGCCCTAATGTTCTCTTTGTTTTCTTTGTTTTGCTTTGGGTCTGAGAATGGAGTTATAGATGGAGGATAAATGATGTCTGAGGCCACCATTCCTGTTCAAGGAAGGATTGTCTTTCCTAACAAAAATTGCTTCTTCTTTCAGGGTTTTGTCCTTTGGATGAACCAGTTTCTGTCTTAAAGTGTTTGTAGGATTGAAATAGATCAGAATCTCAAACTGTCTGAAAATGCTCTGAAGTCCACCTGTAATCTGACCAGAACTGAAGAAGCGTCTTGGATGAGCAGCAAAACGTCTTCACTCCTACAATGTTTTGTCCAGTTGATCTGTGTGTGTGAATGTGATCTGTGTGTGTCTGTGTGAACTGTGTGTGTGATCTGTGTGTTTGATCTGTGAGTATGAATGTGATCTGTGTGTGATTTGTGTGTGAGATCTGTGTGTGTGATCTGTGTTTGATCTGTGTGTGTGATTTGTGTGTGAGATCTGTGTGTGTGATCTGTGTTTGATCTGTGTGTGTGATTTGTGTGTGAGATCTGTGTGTGTGATCTGTGTTTGATCTGTGTGTGTGAATGCGATATGTGTGTATGTGTGATCTCTGCACTAAGTCACTCCCCGTTAAGAGCACTATCACAACACAATCAGCGTGCATCCCACTAACACTACTATAGTACAATGTGCAGTACACTGTGTAGTACAGTGTGTAATACAGCGTGTTGTACAGCATACACAGATGGTTTGAGCAGAAGCCAGAGAAAAGTTATGAAAAAAACAGAATCCTTTACATTTGTTTTATGGGATGACTGTTCTGTCCATCCTCCTCTTTATGACCTCCATCTGCTGCTTCTGTCAAACATGTTTCACACGAGTACGGACCATAACTCACTGTTTTGCATGGGACAAGGATCAGACCGGACCATGACTCATTGTTCTGTATGTGTGACTCCCTGTTCTGTATGTGACGAGGATCAGACCGGACCATGACTCCCTGTTCTGTATGTGACAAGGATCAGACCGGACCATGACTCCCTGTTCTGTATGTGATGAGAATCAGACCGGACCATGACTCATTGTTTTGTATGTGATGAAGATCAGACTGGACCATGACTCATTGTTTTGTATGTGATGAAGATCAGACTGGACCATGAGCTCATGTGGCTCTGAAGAATCTGCTGGAACCAGATCTGAGCTGATGTTGTGTAAGGAAAATTTCATTGTACCACAAGAGGAGTTTTGTCTTGGGCGTGAAGAGCAGAGGTGCAAAAACAAGTAGTGAGTGCAGCCACTTGTACAACCATGAGACCTCCCACTCCTTAGACACCTCCTCCTGCTCCTCTGAGGTGAGTTCAGATCACAAGACAAAGCTGATCTCCAAGGGAATCTGGAGTCCTCATTGGTAATTCTAATCCAGAACTAAACCAGGATTAAACCAGGATTAAACCAGGACTGAACCAGAACTAAATCAGGACTGAACCAGGACTAAACCAGGACAACCAGAACTAAATCAGGACTGAACCAGGACTCAACCAGGATTGAAGCAGGATTAAACCAGGACTAAAACAGGACTGATCCAGGACTAAACCAGGACTAAAGCAGGACTAAACCAGGTCTAAACTGGAATAAACCAGGACTAAACCAGGAATAAAACAGGTCTAAAACAGGTCTAAAGCAGGTCTAAAGCAGGTCTTACCTTGTCCCTGTCCGTACTTGGCTCTGGAGGCCCAGGACTCAGCATCGATGAAGCCCAGTTGTCTGCAGACGACTTGGGCCGCACTCAGGGAGAAGTCGTCGTCACACACGGTCCCCCACTCTCCATTCACAAACACCTCCAAACGACCCTCATGAGGCTTCCTCTTCTCCCCAGACAAACGAAGAGCGAATGAGGGGTCAGAGGATGCCATGGAGGGGCAGAGGAGGAGCAGGGAGCAGAAGAGGAGAGAAGAGGGGAGGAGGAGGGAGGGGGAGAGAGAGGGCATGTTTCACTGTGGAGAAAAGGAAAGAGAGATACAGACATTTTTAAAAAGTCATAATTTAGTTCATTGCATCCGTTGCTCCTCTGCCCCTCTCCTCCTCTCCTCCTCTCCTCTCCCCTCTCCTCTGCTCCTATGACCCTCTCTTCTGCTCCTCCTCTCCTCTGCACCTGTCCTCTGCTCCTCTTCTCCTCTGCCCCTCTCTTCTGCTCCTCTGACCCTCTCTTCTACACATCTGCTCCCCTGCCCCTCTCCTCTGCCCCTCTCCTATGCTCTTCTGCCCCTCTCCTTGGCTCCTCTAGCCCTTTCCTCTGCTCCTCTGACTCTCTCCTCTGCTCCTCCTCTCCTCTGCCCCTCTCCTCTGCTCCTCTGACCCTCTCCTCTGCTCCTCTTCGTCCTTGTCTTGAAAAAAGGACAAAAGCACTGACATTTGACTTTGAGGCCCTCTGTAGCTCCTCGCTGCATTCTTCCTAAATTGTCTGAGGTTGAGGTCAGACAATTTAAAGCACGTTTGGATGTTATCTTTGGAATTTCATTTTGTACAACTGCTGGTGCAACGAGGAAGCACTTTTATCAGGCTCAAAAGAGGAGTTGCTCATGACAAAGTTGCTGTGTGTGTAGTGAAAGACATCTGATAAAGGTGAATGGACTTTAAAACCCCAGAGGAGCACCACCTGATGACATCATAAGGTGTAAAAGAAACAACAACTCCAGGTATGTTTCTGAGGAGGAAATACATTAGAACAGGGTTAAAGCCCCACTGCGAGGAATTTGATCACATTAGAACAGGGTTAGAGATGAGAGATGGTTCAGGGGAGCAAGAGTTTTGATGTTGATGTTGTAGAGTTGAGAGTTTGGTTTGGACTCCTTTTTTCTGGAGCTGAATCAAAACCATAAATACAGAGTAGAGCCTAAACATTTTCCATCCTCTTTCTCCCTCCCCTCTCTCTCTCTCTTACACAATGATAAACCTATACTTTCTGTCGGTGGTCTGGACGTGATGTCTTTGGTATTTCATAATATAACTCAGAATCATGAGTCTGTGGAAAAGGAGCCAGAGCCCAGTCTAGATGTCTGTAAGTACCACAGATATATGTAGATGTTTAATACATACATTGGACTGGGCCAGAGGCAGCAGTCTGAGCAGAGACTTCCAGATCCCCACCCTCTCCCCAGACACTTCCTATAGCTCTTCCAGTGGAGGCCAAGAGACATAGTCTCTCTAGAGTGTCTTGGGCCCTCCCTGTGTGTCATTTGACACGCACGGAGGGCATCTGACAGAGCCTCATCCTGGTCGGATATTCCCAAAACTCCTCCCTAGGGAATGGTCCAGAGGGCACGTGCAGGAGCAGCAGTTCTACTCTAAGCTCCTCCTGTGTCTGAACCACTTCTCTCTCACTCTCCCTGTGATAAGGACCTCCTCCTCCTCTGTGTTTGTGCTGCAGAGAGTTGACCCTACAACCTCATCCAACAGTGAAAATGTTGCAGCCTCAGGAGAGAGACAGAGGGAGAGGAGGGGAGAAGAGGGGAGAGGGAGACAGATCAGGAGAGGAGGATAGGGGAAGAGAGGAGAGAGGAGGAAAGAGAAAGAGAAGAAGAGGTGGGGATAAGAGGAGAGAGGAGGGAGGACGCAGAAAGTCAGAGGTTGTGGTTTTGGGGCAGAAAGAGAGTGAGGAGAAGGCGCCTAAGCGAGCTGCGAGCAAGTGAGTGTCCATGCGCGTGTGTGTGTCCGTGCATGTGTGTGAGAGAGAGTGTGTGTTAAACTGTGAGAAAGGGGCTGGCTCATAAAGAAGACATGGACACACTCAAAATCACAGCGTTCTGCGGAGAGTTGAAAATTGATCTGGACAGTCAGAAAGTTAAGTGTTTAACCTTTTGCCAGAGGTTCAAGTAGTAGTTCCAAACTACTACTGCTACTACTACTACTGCTGCTGCTGCTACTACTGCTCGATGAGGTTGTGGGGTCAACTCCCTACAGCACAAACACAGAAGAGAAGGTCATGATCACAGAGATAGTGTGAGAGAGGTGATTCAGATAACACACGGGGGGAAGCTCATCGAGGCTAGTAGTTATAGTGGCTGATTTGCAACCAGGGACAATATTTGGAAATCCAAGCGCGAAATCAAAAAGCCAATCTGGAGCGAGGCTGTTGAAGGTAACACCCCTTCTCACCTGCTCACCTTGGTTTTTAAAAGAGTGGGCACTTAGCAACGCTGTCAATCAAAACTGTTGCTAACACTAGTGGGAGCAATCTCGGGGAAAGAAGGCGCCTTATTGGTCTGTTATTAATGTTCATATCTTCATTTAGGCACAAAATAGTGAAATACAAGGATCATATAGAGCGGGTTAATACAAATATTTTAAGATCAGAATGACGAGTCTGACAAATGCAGTTACAGAGAGAGGGGACACTCTTTTTCAGTAGAAAGTGAATTGGAGTTAAATCATGCCCATGCTTACTTTATGTTTGGAACGCAGCAGCTAGCAGGTTAGCTATGTCCAGAAATATGTACAGTTTATGGTTGAGACGTGATGTAGGGAGTGGGGACCAGACTGATCTCTGTATAAAAGATGCAGACAGATTTCTGGATTTGCCAGGTAAGTGATGCTGACCTGTTTGAGAACACTGATGTCCATGAAGTGACCCTGAACTGTCTCTGCCTCCACCACAGACTGTACAAAGAAGTGGGTTAAGTGAGTGTTCCAAACGAATCATCAAGTCTCATCAAGTCTAGCAGTTATAAGGGTGAATTCGGAGCGGAGTTCCATATTTAGAATTCCAGCTGCGAGTATCATAGCAACCAACGACCCAATCCGGAGTGAGAGTGTTGAAGGTAACGCCCCTTGGCACTTGGCAGGTTCCTCCCTAACACTGTCAATCAAAACTGTTGCTAATGGGAGCGACCTTAGGGAGAGAAGGCACCTGATTAGTCTGTTATTAATGTTCATATCTTGATTTAGGGACAAAATAGTGAAATAATAAACCCAGGATCATGTAGAGTGGGTTAAAACCAACATTTTAAGGTCAGAATGACGAGCCTGTTACAGAGAGAGATAGCAGCAGTTACAGCGAGAGAGAGAGATAGCAGCAGTTACAGAGAGAGAGACTCTGTTAAATCTGTAGCTCTGAACCAGCTTTTATTTTAAAGAGTATCTCTGACACTCTGGTTCCACAGGTTATGTCATGCTTAAATCCATCTAGAACAAGATAAAATTGGTTTTGATACTCTAATGCTAAAAGAATTAGCCAGACACCTAAGTAATCCTATAACTGCAAGCATCAGTCCATTGCACAGGATACATTCTCTGAAGTATAGAAGTCTGCTGCTGTAACTCCAGTTTTCAAAAGTGATAATACTTTTTCTGTTTGTAACTATCGGCAAATTACCATTCAGTATACGGTGTCAAAGGTCACTGAGAGACCTTTGACACCGCTCTACATCTCATTTTACATCTTTGACCCGATACATTTCGCTTTACAGCTAAACACCCAAACTGCCACTTCCTCACTGAAGACATCAAATCATCGCTCGATACAGGTCATGTTGCTGGAGCTATATTTCTCTATTTTAAAAGGGCCTTTGACGCTGTAAGTCATGAACTCCGACTGATGAAAGTGCATAGCTCATTTCTCCCCTGGGCTTTTAAAATGGTTGGAGTCAAACTTGAAGAATAAGTTGATGAATACAATAGAATAATCTGTAAAAATTGTTAACCATCACTCATCCTCTTTCTGTCTTAATACAGGAGTTCCCCAAGGTTCAATACTGGGGTCTTTATTATATTGTGTATTATTATTGTTACCAAAAAACATTGCAATGTTGTTTTTCTGTTTAATAACCTTAATGCTGACCCTAATGTCCTTGTGGCAGGCGGAAGGATCAAAGTTGTGCCTGAGTATACATATCTGCTTCGACAACACTTGAAACACATGTATACTGTGATATTGTCACATGTGAAATATTACTTTACTACATGGGCCGATGCAAATACAGCTACACTCAAACCATTAGAGTCCCTCTTTAAACAAACTATAAAAGTACATAACCGAAAACCACAACAATCCCACCACTGTACAGGCCTACACAGATATAAACTTTTAAATTAGCAAAACATGATTAAATATGTAAACTTGTGCTTAATGTTTAAAGTGGTCCATGGCCTGCCCTCTCCTCCCCTTGGACGGTTTGTAAATCTAAGACCTGATGCTAACTTTCTGTTTGTAGCGTGGCAGCTAGCGGCACAGATATGTCCATTTATATATACAGTCTATGGCCTCACTTTACCCTCACATCACCACGGGCGAGAGAAGGAATGTGTCTCTGTCAACGCCATAAATGACATAAATAACAACAGAGAGAGAGGAGAGAGGGAGGGAGAGAGGGAGGGAGAGAGGGAGAGGGACAGGAATCACAGAAAAAAGAGAAAGAGAGGAGGAAGAAAGAGAGAAAGAGAATGGAAGAAGAGAGAGACAGGGAGAGAGAGGAGGAAGATAAGAGAGGGAGAGAAAGGAGAAGGTAGAGAGAGTAGGAGAAAGAGAAGGAGGAAGAGAAAGAGAGAGAGGAGGGAGAGAGAGGAGGAAGAGAGAAAGAGGGAGAGAGAGAGTAGAAAGAGGGAGAGAGAGAGTAGAAAAAGAGGAACAGAGGTGCTGGAGGCAGTGGAAAATGTGTCTCTTAAACTTTCGTGCTGAGTCTGAACTTGTGACTTGACTAATGTGAGCTGAGGACTCTGATAAACTCAGGACTCTAATGGGCTCTGGACTCTGGTGGGCTCTGGACTCTGATGGGCTCTGGACTCTGGTGGGCTCTGGACTCTGATAAACTCTGGACTCTGATGAGGCCTGGACTCTGCTGAGGTCTGGACTTTGGTGAGGTCTAGACTCTGGTGGGGTCTGGACTCTGATGAGGTCTGTACTATAGTGAGTTCTGGTGAGGTCTCAACTCTGATGGGCTCTGGACTCTGATAAATTCTGGACTCTGTTGAGGTCTGGACTCCGATGAGGTCTAGACTCTGGTGAGGTCTGGACTCTGATGGGCTCTGGATTCTGAAGGGCTCTGGACTCTGGTGAGGTCTGGACTCTGATGGGCTCTGGACTCTGATGGGCTCTGGACTCTGGTGAGGTCTGGACTCTGATGGGCTCTGGATTCTGATGGGCTCTGGACTCTGATGGGCTCTGGATTCTGATGGGCTCTGGACTCTGATGGGCTCTGGATTCTGATGGGCTCTGGACTCTGATGGGCTCTGGACTCTGATAAGGTCTGGACTGCCCTGTTTCTGCTCCTGTTTAAACCTCTGTGTTTCCTCTCACGCAAAGTCAGAGAATCTAAGAGTAACCAAAGAACAGAAGGAGGGCAGGACGATGCCATCTCTCTCACCCCAGCGACTCTCACATCTCAGAGCCTGCTTTTAAGATTCAAGATTCAAGATTTCTTTTATTTGTCTCCCTTAGGAGACATTTTTCTTGGACCAATGGGCTGCTCACACCACAGTAAACAACAGAACCATACACAGGGTGCAATACATCTCTCTCCACACACCGTCACTCATTTTTACATCATTTATCATTTAACAGTTTCACTGAAACAGGTACAAATGAATGTTTATATCTGTTATATCTCCACCGTGGTACCCTGTACCTCCTCCCTGAACTCAATAGTTCATATTCAGGGTACAACACATGTCGGGTCAGAGAGAATGCGGTCTGTCCCCTCATGGCCTGTTCGTAAAGTTCTTGAGGGCTCAGAGGGACAGCACAGCCCATAATTTTCCCCGCTGTCCTCATCAGATTTAAAATTTGAGTTTTTGATTTGACCAGCAAGTTTCCAAACCAGCTGGTGATTTATTGACCAGACAAACTGAAAAATAATTAATTAAAGGCCCTATATTACACAAAACTGACTCTTGTGAGCTTTTAGCCATGTTAGAATGCTGTTACCTCCTTAAAAACATGCCTGAACTTGTGCTTTGTTTCATTCACACTAGTGATGAGATTTTCAGCTCTTTTATGTTATCCAAATCTTTTGAATTAGTTCATTTCAAAGAGCTGTTTTAAAGACTGACTCTTTTACCATTTATTTTGTATGACAGAAGCCAATGAGAGAACTCATTTAATGACAAACTAATCACAGAGAGAAACAACCAAGGCTGACATGTGTTTAAAATGGTTCAAACTGAAAGTGGGGCTGTGTTTACTCTTTGAAATGATGCGGAATCGAAATAAAACGCTGCACTACGATAATCATCATTTTTATGTTGACGTAAACTGTTAATATGATTCCAGATCTGTTTTTGTGCTCAAATCTCACTTGTGTCGCCTGCTCTGCTTCTGTACTGATTGTGTCGGTTCAGTGTTAAAGTGTGAAAATGCATACAAATTAAAAAGAAAAACGATTAGGCTCTTTTAAAAAATTAAATCCGGATCCAGTCGTTCATGTTAAGGAACCGTTCAAAAGAGCCGACTCATTCACAAACGTCTCATCACTAATTTACACATGTTTAAGTCTTTATTATTAATCCGTCTACATCTCCAAAGCTCAAAATGTTCTGTTCTACCTTGTGATGTCATGAAGCAGTAGTTTCCAAGTTAACAGCTCCTTTTACCTTTAGTTCAGTAGAGATCAGTAATTCCAGGGCTGAAATCATCCAAATGATTCTAGTGAAGGTGTGTGGAGTTTAAAAACACACATGACATCACAAAGTGGAACAGTGTGTTTTCTGTTTGAGAGAAGAACTCAGCCTAAATATGCAGGGTTTGTATGTTAAATATGAAACAAAACACAACTCCAGGTCTGTTTGTGATTAGGAAACAACATTATAACATAGATCAGAAAATAGAGTAATATGGAACCTTTAATATCCAACGTTTCAACGCATTCAAACCAGAGACACAACATAAAAAACAAAAAAACAAAAAAGGGGATAGTGGCAAAAAAAAAAAAAAAAAAAAAATACATAAATAAATAAATAAATAAACTTTGCGCCAAAACGAACCATTCAGGAGAAGCATTCCAGTCCGAAAAGAGGAAAGAGACTCGGACATGACCCATCTGAGCCGCAGTTTGAGAACCGTCACGTTTGTGTTCAAAGTTATTATCGCACAGAGAAGTTTGATGCGCAAAATCGTTTTGTAAAAGCAAAGGATAAGTGTAAAAGCAAAGGGTAAGTGTCATTTATCTGACAAACTCAGGACACAAACTTAGACTGAATACATTCCCAAACATCGGCTGTTAATATCACAGAGGATTAAAGACTCTGTGCTGAAGAATCAGACAGAGAAGCACCAAAATGGACCAAGAAAGAAAGTTTAACATGAACTCACGTGAGCAGGAGAGAGTGGTCTGGGGAGAGATGCGTAATGTCCTCTGTCTCCGTGTCTCTGTCCCCCGTGTCTCTGTCCTCTGTGTGTTCGTGAGCCCGTGTGTGTCCGTGCTGTGTCACGCTTCTCCTATATCTGTATGGACAGTGGACAGTGGACAGTAGACTGTGGACTGTGGACTGTGGAGTGTGTGGAATCTCCTCTGCACGCAGAACACACCCCCCGGAGCCCGGAGCCCGCCCCCACACGGCCTTTCCTAGACGTTTGGACCAGACCTACCCCGGTTCCCCGGTACCCACCCCCGGGACTCACTAAATACTGACTAAAATGTTGTTTAAATGTGAAGGATTACTGAAATATGTGTGAACGAAACAAAAATACTACTACGGCTACTGCTGCTACTACTACTACTAATACAATTACTACAATTACTACTACTACAACTACTACTACTACCACTACAATTACTGCTACTCCTAGTACTACTACTACTACTACTACTATTACTACTCTACTCCAAACACAGCTTGTCTGTCTCAGAAGACACTACATTAGAACAGAAGAGTTGGTTCGCGAGTAAAACTCTTTACGGAACTTTGCGGGTGAAATGCTTAGGATTTAGAGCCCTGCATCTCTGCCCCGCCCACAGACTCAGAGTCAGCCAATCACAGCCCGCCTCAGCATCACGCACGTTTCACACGCGCCTTATCTGTCTCTATGGAAACGGGCCAAAAACACAAACACGAGCACGTCCTGGGACATGAAGAGCCACAAATCCCACTGTAATAATCATAATAAGAATCAGATTTCTGGAGTTATCTGAGCTTTTAATGTGAGAAATGTGATTTGAGTGAATTGAGTTCAGACCTGAGCAGGTTTGGATGAGAGACATTTAATAAAAAGGACAGACAAATGAGACAGGCATAAAAATTAAATTATTTCACAGCAGCCTTGTTTATGTTCCAGCTGCGAAAAATCACTGACACGTGTCATCAGGTGGTTTTGATAACCACATCTTTGTTTTTGATTATTATTATTATTATAATTTTTTAAATATTATTCTATCTGACTTTAGAGACATGTGGAAACCCCCAAGCAGCAGAGTTTTGTTTGAAACAGGAGGCAGGAGAATATTTGAAACCTGAGACACAGTGGGATATTCTGAGTCTTAAACAGAGTCTGAAGACGAGTGTTTTTGTGTTCCCTCTGACAGCTGTAAATCTCACATGTACCGCACTGCGGCTTTAAGCAGGACAGGACTCTTTAACCGAGAGTGAATATGAGGAGATAACCTGAGGCCTATCACTTTCTGCAAGTGCACAAAGTCTCTCTGTGAAAGACCCTTGTCCAGCTGCAGGAGTGAGCAACTTTACACTAGAGGAGTACTGTTAAAAACATGTAGGCCTGTCCTGTGTTGGGGAAGTTACTTTGAAAAAGTAAGTTTTCAACAAGTTACTCCTGATGGGGACATCAGGAGTAACTTGTTGAAAATGTAATATATTACACTGCTTAGTTACTGCCGCAACAGTAACTTACTTATGACTCAGACTCAGAGCACATTCTAAATAGAGGCTTTTATTTGACTCATAAACAGCTCAGACAAATATACAAATATCTTTTTGTGAATGCAGCGGCTCCCCAAACCTCAGACACCTCAATATGTACACCTGTCTCCCCAGACTAACTCTGGACCTGGTTTAGACCTAGTTTAGTCCTTATTTAATCTTGGTTTAGTCCTGGTATAGTCCTGGTTTAGTCCTGGTATAGTCCTGGTTTAGTCCTTGTATAGTCCTGGTTTAGTCCTGGTATAGTCCTGGTTTAGTCCTTGTATAGTCCTGGTTTAGTCCTTGTATAGTCCTGGGGGGAGGTGCACTTAACAAAATGTCTGATGGTGATTTACTGTAGACATCAGTTATAGATTTTTATTGTTGAAATATTTAAAGGCACAGCGACACCTCATCACAAAAACAAAACAAAAACATGACCATCGAGTGCTCTTCATATCCTCCATGAGTCTGCATCAGAGCAGCTTCTTTGTGCTGACCACACAACTGTGCAATATTTATTTTTATATTTATACATGTAAAGTGGGAAAAATTTGGCAAAAACCTGCACCACAACATCAGAAATAGAACCAGCATCTCTACAAATGTTCATGTACAAAATGTCTCCTTCAAAGTCCACCTGTGCTTTTCAAAATGTACAAAAATCTGTGCTCCATTTGGCTGAAAATGGTCAGAGTATGAGTTTTGGCAATTCATCAGAGATACAAAAGGATGGGAGGGCATCTGACACACAGGGATACAGGGGCATGGGAGGGCATCTGGCTCTGCTGTAATGGCACATATATTGTGGTTTCATATTGTATTTTAGGCTGGTCCCAGTTTGGAGATGAGTTCGTCGCAGATCTTGGTCAACTCCTCGATCTCTTGATTCTGAAAATGAAAACAACAAAATTATTTCACAAAAATGTCACAGATTTCATATCATTTATAAATAATACACAACTACCTGTTTTTTTTCAGAAACTAACGTAACACTGCCCTCAAGTGTTCACATGTGGAAACGTGGTTTTCAATCTTTTATTGTTTACAACTATGAGTTTTAGTCAAGGTTTAGTCCTGTTTCAGTGTTTCAGTCATGTTTTAGTACCGGTTTAGCCCGGGTTTAGTCTTGTTTAAGTCGAGGTTTAGTCCGGCTTTAGTCCAGTATTAGTCCAGGTTTAGTCCAGGTTTGATCCAGGTTTAGTCCAGGTTTAGTCCAGGTTTAGTCCAGGTTTGGTCCAGGTTTAGTCTGGGTTTAGTCTGGTTTAGTCTGGCACTTTGTTTTACAGAGTGTAATAGTAAAAGTCCACACAGAAAGCTAGTTTGTCCCTTAACCATAGCCCCCGAGCAAGACACTTCATCCTCAGTTTGACCCTGATGTGAGTGATGTGTGGTGGTCAGAGATGAAGGTCAGTCTGCCCCGGGGCAGCTGTGGCTACAGAGGCATCCAACAGTGTGGAATAACAGTAAACCTGATGCCTCAGGATAAATATATTACTATAATGTGTCTAAAGCCTCATTATCATTATGAATAATTAAAGAGGCGATATTTTACTTCTATGGGGTATTCACTGGTAATACATAACGTATTCAGATCACCATGTTACCTTTTGGCCCAAAACAACGTATTAATGTGTTTTATAACTTTCACTTTTGTTTTTGATGCTCTGAGTCTCTCCTCCCTTTCCTCTCCACGCTACGTCACTCCCCCTTCAGAGCACTATCACAACACAATCAGCTGCATCCCACAAATGAAACTACTGCTCATCACATCAGGTTTGTCAAGTTGCTGTGTATTATTTTGTATCATGTTTTTGTATATTTATGGAGAACTGTGTGGGAGCATAGGTGACGTAGGCTTATGGGCGAAGCCTTGGACAAACTCGTACTGTAACTGTAAGGAGGGTTTGAATAGGGCCTGGGAGAGATCACTAGATTACGGAAACATGCATGGATGACATCTAAACCTCTTCAGACATGCTTTTGATGAGGCATTAATAAAGTATTGTGTGGTTAAATCCTCGTTATCATTCTGAACATTAAAGAATGTATACGGAACCTTCTGCTGCACGGCTCTCTCCAGAGACTCTGCCTTCATCTGCTCCTTCCTCAGACTCGCCCCGAGAGCCACCGTCTCAGAAGCTGCTTTGGAGCGCACCTGAGCTATCTCCTGGTTAGCTCTGAAACAGAAAAGACTGCAATTAAATACTCCTACTACGACTTCTACTGCTACTACTGATAGTACTACTATTACTACTAAAACTGCTACTCAGGTGTGTTCTAGAGCCACAGTCTCTGCTGCAGCTTTAGACCGGATCTGAGCGATCGCCTGGTCAGCCCTAAGACAGAATATACCACAAATTAATACTACTACTAGTATTACTACTACTATTATTAACACTCATGCTAATAACGCAACATTTGTTTCATACTTCTAGTATGCATGAGAATTCTTGTTGTAGTATTAATAGTACTAGCAGTAGTAGTATTTGTAGTAGTACTCCTAGCAGTAGTATTTGCTGTGGTAGTATTAGCAGTAGTAGTAGAAATGATATTCAGTACTTGTGTAGTTTTTCCTCAACGTGGGCTTTGAAGCAGTAGTAATGGCATTATTAGTAGTACTAGTCAGAGTAGCAGCAGTTGTAGTATTAGTAGTAGCAGCAGTAGTACTTGTAGTATTTATAATATTAGTAGTATTTGTAGTATTAGCATTCTAGTTTCATACTTGTCTAGCTTCTCCTCGGCGTGGGCCTTGAGCGTCTGGTATCTCTGCTCCTCCTGTTTGATCCTCTGCAGATACTCCTGAGCACATCTCTTCAGCACCTCCTCATTCTGCGTTCACAAAATCAAACCTCATATTACAACATCTGCTCGTTCTATACAAAATCATATATATGTGATCAGAGTAAAAAAATATATTCAAAAATACTGTAAAACACACATTTTTAGCTTAGCTCTTAGTTTAGCTCTCGGCTTAGCTCTGATCTTAGCTCAAAGTCAAAACCGAAGATGAGTTGACCTGGTTTATGGTTAATATCTCAAAAATCACAAAATTTATCGTGGTGAATAATTAGGATGTTCTGAATGCATGAGGTAAGTGAAGAAGCTAGGACTAATTTCTAGACCTAATCTGTTGTCCTAAACTAGAACTACTTTTACTCCAAATCTACCTCATGTTTAAATTGGGTTAGCTAGTTGTCACAATACTCAAATTTCAAACTTCAAAACAAATAGACTCGATACTCAATACCAATTCCGACACCATAATGATAATAAAAACACTCCTTCTTTAGACAATAGAATGTGATTGTGTACTCCCTCAGTGTCCAGTAGGTTCCATAGTGGTCGAGGGTTGTATACTAGTCTATGTGTCTTATACTTACTGATACAGCTCAAGATCATTCTAAATCTATTCAGGAAAGGTACATTTCTATCCTGTCAATGGGACTTTTTAGTATCAATACCTGCAAAAAATTAGTTCTGTACCTTCTTGAAACCCTCGAGGACCCCCTTCATGTTCTCGTATCGTCTGAAGAGCTCCGAGAAGGAACGTTCCACAGACGACAGGTCCGACAGAGCCTGGTCTCTCTCTAAGGTCAGCTGACGGAATGACGCAGAAGAGGACAGGGACTTCTGCTGACGGTCATCCTCTGTACCACATAGAGCAAAACAAAAAGATTGACTGTCTCTCCTCTGTACCATTAGACAAAAACTAATCATATCAAACCCATATATTCAGTGCTCATCGTCAGCACTATAGAGAGAGAGAGAGATGTGACATGCATTCACTATTTATCTTCTGCATCATCAGACGGGCAAACAGAATTCATAAACAAGAATTCAATGTTCTTCCTCTACATCAATGCACTCAGAAAAGCAATATATAAGACATGTATTCACTGTCCCTCCTCTGCACCGTCAGAAAGGCAAACGGTACAAAACTTCTAGTGATCATCCTCTGCATTGTCTTAAACAGATAAAATAACTATTCATCCTCTGCACCATGATTAGAGGATGATCCAGTGTACCACACACAGATAGATCCATAATCATAACTAAACATTCACTATTGATCCTCTGCCCCATCAGACAGGCCTACAGCAGGAGAGGGACTAGTGATCATCCTCTGCATCATCACAAACAGATAAAATATATAAAACCAGTATTCCTTTATCCCTCCTCTGCACCGTTAACCAAAGACTAATTATATCATAACCATATATTCAATGAGCATCCTCTGCACCATCACATATGGAGGCACAATACATGTATTTGCTAACCCTCCTCTGCACCATCAGACAGAAACCACTCATAGCATATCAGATACGGAGGTCCGATACATGTATTCAATATGCTTCCTCTGCACCCCACACAGAAACAGACAATATCATAACCATGTATTCACATCCTCTGCATCATCAGACAGGCAAACAGCAACTCAAAGCTAGTAATCTGAATAAGTATTTTTTAGTACATGTATTTAGTTACCTGTCAACACTGTATATAATGCATTCACTGTTGATCCTCTACATCATCTGCCAGGAAATCCAGTAACATAACCACATATTCTCTGTCCCTCCTCTGCACACATCCAAGCTTTGACCAGCAGGAGGCAGTAACTCACCGATCATCTGTGCCACCGTTTTCTCATATTCAGCCACAATTTTCCTGAGAAGAAAAAAGTGTATTTATGTATATGTGTATATAGTAGTAGTAGTCATGGATGGCAGTAGCAACAGTAGTGGTAGTTGTAGTAGTAGTAGCAGTAACAGTAATATTTGTAGTATTTGTACCTCATCTCCAGCACCTCAGCTCTGCTCTCCTCGTACCTCCTCTTCCACTCCTCCACCTCAAGCTCTTTAGTAAGGATCTGAACAAACATCACCAGAATATAAATACTTTTACTTAAGTACCTCCTTCCTGATGAGTGTGAGCAGAATACAGTATTAGGATAAGTAGTATGTAGTAGTAGAAGTAGTAGTAGTAGCATTAGTAACAATAGAATACCTCCTCCCTGATGAGTGTGAGTAGAATACAGTAGTAGTATAAGCAGTATATAGTAGTAGTAGTAGTAGTACCTCTTCCATGAGGAGTGTGAGCAGAATACAGTAGTAGTATAAATAGTATGTAGTTGTAGTAGTAGTAGTAGTAGTAGTAGCAGTAGTACCTCCTCCCTGATGAGTCTGAGCATAATACAACAGTAGTATTTAGTAGTAGTAGTAGTAGTAGCAGTAGTACCTCCTCCCTGATGAGTGTGAGCACCGCGGCCTTGTCCATCTCGCTCAGAGGAAGTCCAGTCTGAGGATCTAAACTAGGAATTTGGACCAGGGTCTTCTCAGGTTTCATTGAGATCTCGTCCTTTCAAAAACAAAGCACATTTATTATCTCTTATGTTTTACTCTGAAGTTTCACATGTTTTTAACGTGATTTACTCTGAGGTTTTTACCGTGTTTTCAAGAGGAGTTTCATATTCACACTCACCATGTCCTGTTTGGTCCAGCAGGGGGCCTCCTCCTTCTGTGCTGTGCTCTCAGAACCTTCAGAGAAGATCAGATGTAAAAAAAAAAAAAATCATTATTTATCTAGTATTGTATTATTATTAGCTTAACTTCTCTAAAAATTCATTTGAAATCTGACTAAACTTCACTGGAAGTAACTTTCCAGATCCAAACCTGGTCCTGGTCATAGACTGTATATATAAATAGACGTGGCTAACCTGTTAGCTGCTGCGCTCCAGACAAGAAGTGAGCTTCTGCTCCATCGACTGGCTCCAAATTATTTTACATTGAAAAAACTGTCAGCCCCTCTCTCTGTAACTGCTGCTGTCAGACTTGCCATCATCTTAAATTGTTGGTATTAACTCGCTCTACATTATCCTGGGTTTTTTATTTCACTATTTTGTCCCTAAATCAAGATATGAACATTAATAACAGACTAATCAGGTGCCATCTTTCCCTGAGGTCACTCCTGTTAGCGTAACAGGTTTGACTGAGTTTCTAAGCACCCTGCTAAACCAACAGTGTGGGATGGAAGGGGCATCAACAGCCTCACTTCTGATTGGCTCTTTGGTTGCTTTGCTACTCGTGGTTGGAATTCCAAATATGGAACTAAGCTCCAGATTAGCCCCTATAACTGCTAGTCTCGATGAGCTTCATTTGGAGCTGAACATTGTGGCTGACGTCATAGTCCACTTCTTTACACAGTCTATATGTGTGAGGTTACCTCGCTGGACTCTCCTCAGACTTTACCTTCATTGTGCTGCTCCTTTCTCCTTTGCTCCTCCTCTAGACCTCCCTCGATGGTGCTTCTCACCGCTGTGGAGGCCAGCTTCTCTTCATCTGTGGCGTGGTGCTCCCTCTGCGTGATCTCTGGGGTCCGTACCACTACCTCCTCCTGCAGGAAGGCACAAGTACCGCACTGAAAGCCAATGCAATCAGATCTAATAATAAATAATAGAGGCTCTGTGAGTGTGTGCAGAGTTTAGTCCCCACACTGTGAGAAATACCTCTGTTATGTCCTGTGTCTCCTCTGTGTGCGCCGGGACTTTACACGAGCTCCTCAAAACATAAGAAAGTCACATTAAAATGAGTCCATGAAACAGCCCACAAACAGGGGCAGGCTCCTGGTTTAGACCTGGTTTAGACCTGGATTAGTCCTTGTCCAATTTAAGATGAAATGATGAGTTTTCAACTTTTTTTTATATTTGCAATGTGAAATCAGACGCTCTGCTGTTTGTGAGTGGAACCAGAGGAACAATTTTTGACCATCATGTTGTTTGAGGTAATGAAATACTGTGATGAAGAAGGACAGAGACGGATTTACAATGAGAAACAAGTTCTGTTGCTACATTAACCTCAGCTTACTATCACAACTCTGCTACTACTACTTCACACCCACAATCATAAACCTAATTACTGAGCTTTGGATTTCAGAGTTAACATCTTTGAGTAATGAGGTTAGGGGTTTTAAGTTGTTTAGGGCCCCTTATCTACTTTGCAGTGATAAGTAATCAAAAAACTAAAATAATACGTGGGATTTTTGTACTTCAACTATGGGCCAGATGTCACCTTTTCAGTGTACTTCTACTACTGCTACTGCCTGCAAACTGAAGTGTCATACTTCCACCTCTGACATTTAACACACACACGTGCACACTCATATTCACATGCATACACACACACACACACATATGTAGAGTGATCACAGAGTGGACGATGATGACAGAATGACTGATCACTGTTAAAATGGAGAGAGAAAGAGTGAAAAAACTTGCAAGAGATCGGGGGGAAGGAGATAGTACTTACAAGAGCAGACAGAGGAACTCCCCCTGGTGGTGAGTCCTGGAGCAGCAGAGACAAGAGACGCACAGAGTTAGAGACAGAGGACAAGAGACAAGTGGGAAGTACTGGTGCAGTTTTAGTATCACTACTGCAAAATGTACTGCAGTTACAGCTCTGAGACTTTAGCTTGCGCTCAGATAGAAGAATATGTCCTTTTCAGAGACAGTTTGTGAACCTGCCACCAGTTTAAAAGCTTCTGAAACATTTTAGGCCTGTAAATGAATTTTGGTGCCGTGCTGCGACTAAACTCAGACCAGTCCACAGTGAGGCTAAAGGATGGACTGCTGCCAGAAACAAAGACAGTTTGTTTTTGAAAAAAGTAAAGAAGGAGGATTTTGTGCAGATTCCTCATGTGCAGAACAGAGTGATACAGTAATATCATAGAACAGAGTGATACAGTAGAGCTCATGCAGAGTGACGTGCAGTCACTGTAAACTCACTGAGATGGTACACTTACACTCACTTATACACACTGACATACACTTATACACACTTTTTGAGGACTCACATAATTAAAGAAGGGGGTGCTTTACGTCTATGGAGCATTAAAGAGAGGGATATTTTACTTTGATGGGGTATTAACTGCTAACAGATAACATACTGTAAATTTTGGACTATAGAGCACACCTGAATATAAGCCGCACCAGCTAAATTTTAAAAGAAAATCAATGTTGTACATGTATAAGCTACACCTGAATATAAGCCGAAGGTTTTCATGTTGTAACAAGAGATATTTAAACAGAAAGACACTGAAGGTACACTGAAGTTTTTTTTTTTTTTTTAATTTAAGACACACTTTTTTTAAAAACTGTGCCTGAAAATCTGCAATATGGCACCAACATGACAATAACATGGGGTGAAAATACTTACATGTTGAGAAAACAAAATAGCACCAATACGAGCCATTTGCATGTATTTCCTCTGAACGCTTTTGTCAATCTTTTTACATTGACTAAGTCCTTCCTGCTGCTGCCTCCAACGTCGCACCATCGATTCCTTAATGTCAAGCTTATGTACAGTGGCTCTATTTCCTTCTTTGATGCCAGATCAGCTGTCTTTTAACTTAAAAAACGCATCATTTGCATTTTTTTGTGTGTTCTCTATGATGAGGGTGTGTGCATGATGTGCAAAATGTCAGTTCAAACTCAAAACTAGTGTATTCTTCAGCGCATAATCTTTCCCCACGAGTGCCCCCCGGTGGCCGTTAGCCACTAAAAATCTATAAATAACCCGCACCGTTATAAGCTGCAGGGTGCCAAACGTGGGAAAAAATTGCGGCTTATAGACCAAAATTTACGATATTTAGATCACCAGGTTTCCTTTTATTGTTTTGAAAACTGCATTTGAACCATACTTCAGAGTCTCTCGATTAAACCTGCATTTGACCAACCCTCCAGAGATTCTCAGAACTTGAGCTAGCCTTGGTCAGGACTACCTTAGCTGGAGCATTAGCCTACTGTGCTTGTTTTGACTTTTAATGGGGAAGTGGTTGGACAAAGCCCACCCAGACACAGGGAGAACACGCAAACTCCACACAGAAATGCCCTACACCGTCTATAAATGGAACCTGTGATCATTTTGCTGCGAGGAGGGAAGGTTAACCACTCCTCCACTGTTCTGTATCCTGAATATTCCATCTCAGTTTGTATTTTCTGCTGCAGTTTGTGATGCCTGTGTTTACATCCCATAATACTCGAGACAGGAAGTCCCACCAAGGATTTCATTTAAACTTGAGCCAATGTTATTTTCCACAGACGGAGATTAGAAACATGTGTGAGAGGAGAGTGCTGTTACCACGGTAACAGACCAGAGACAGAATGAAAACATGTGGGAATGTACAGGTTTATGTGCCTTTCAGAATACAATTATGTCTCCATATATCATTTAAACAGACAGAGGAGACGCTGAACTTTGTGCCAGTTTTTGTTTGATGTGGATAGGTCTAGTAATTACAGAGATATAAACAATAAACAAAGATATTAACCCGTTAGCCCCACCCCATAAGAATTCTCTGTTCTGACTGTGCTCACTCCTGGCCTACTGTGAATGAACAAAACTTTAAGATAATTGTGAACTCAGTTAATCTCTCAACTTTTTGTGCAAAATCAAACTCCTAAACTGGACCATGGACTCTCGAACTGACCACAGGCTCCTGAAAATGTGCTGTTTAAATCCATTTTGTGTTTTTTTCTTGAGTTTTCAGAGAATCTTAAAATGCTAATGTGTGCATTGTGTCACCATGGTAACTGCTGAACTTTCCACCAACAGAGTTGGACGCTGTTGTGTATTTTGTGTTGATTAGACTTTATAGTACATTCCATTCATGCCCAGATCAACTGTGATTGGAGTTTGAGCTCTGTAGGCCAATGCCTGTGGTCGTGAGAAGATGTAGAAAAACAGGCACTTTTGTGGTATGGGTGAACCATGTGGAATTTGGCGAAAATGTGGATGTTTTATGAAAACCCATGTGTCTAGATGTGGCATGTGAAATCTAGGCTCATTTGGACAAAAAATGTAGGCCGGCAATGTATGGCCGACTTCCTGTTCATCATAGGGCAGTGCAATGATCAGCCTTTTTGCTTGACTCCTTGCGTGTCGCTTCCCAATTCATTTGAAAATTTATATTTTTGTAGGTACATGCAGAACACCCCAGCGTCATGTCACTGCAAAGTATCAATAGGGAGAAATGTCTCTTATCATGTTCTACAATTTGGAAAGCACCTTGAGGATTTCAGTTCTATAACTAATCAAGTCCAAGTCCTAGAACATCAGTCACATGTCATGTCTGAGTCTAGTCTCAGTTCATCAGTCAGGTCCTGAGAGTGAGTCTAGTCCCAGGTCATCAGTCAGGTCCTGAGAGTGAGTCTAGTCCCAGTTCATCAGTCAGGTCCTGAGAGTGAGTCTAGTCCCAGGTCATCAGTCAGGTCCTGAGTCTAGTCCCAGGTCATCAGTCAGGTCCTGAGTCTAGTCCCAGGTCATCATTCAGGTCCTGATCATCATTTCATTTGAAAAATGCCCTTCAAAAGTCCGACTGAGTGCCACTGAGGCAGAACTATGGACAGCACAGCAGACAAAATGTGTTTCTTTGCTTTTTAAGCCTATTTTAAAACATATTATTTATTTGTTTATTTTAGCTCAAAATAGTTTTATACAGCAAAATGGAAAGCTCTCCTCTCCACAGACTGGACATGTACCTTGGGCTTGGGACATCACCTGGCGCTATGGAGGCAAATAAATTTTCTAGTACCGTAGTAAAGACATTTCCAGGCAAAGCAGTAACATCTCCATGGAGACAAGCAGATGGAAGACCCTTTAGTGTAAATGTTACACAGAGCAGCTTTAAACTGGGATTAGGGTTGTCAAAAGTATTGAAAAGCAGTTACTAATTGACACTAAAACTAGTTTAAAACTACATAATCCTTTGAGCTTGTATCCATAACTCCCATTCACAGGATTGAAATATTCTGAATATCGTTAGAATGATCTTGAGCTGTATCAGAACAAGTATAAGACACATAGACGAGTATAGACTCATGGACCACTATAAACCTGGACACTGAGGATTACACAGATATAAGGCCACATAGGAATATAAAAGAAAGTACCATTTAATGTGGAAAATCACATTCTATTGTCTAAAAGTCTTTTTTAATCATCATGGTATCGTAATCGGTATCCTAGTATCAAAATCGAGTTTGAAATATAAAAATCTTGCCAACACTACCCTCTGATGTAAAGTCCAGACTCACCTGATGTTCTGGTCTTCTCTCTGTCTCTCTCTGTCTCTCTTCTCTCCATCCTCTGCACCTCTGCTTTTCATCCTCTGCTCTCCTCCCTCCTCCTCTTCCTCGTTTCTCAGACTTTTCGATGCTTTAAACGGGTCCACCAAATCATCAAACTTCTCCGGGTCAAAACTGTATGAGGTTTTGGGTTTTCCAAGTTTACTTCCTCCTCCAAACGGGTCAAATTTCGGGTCATCCCAGCGGCTCGGGTCCAAATCGTATGCTCCACTTTTTGGAACATCGTCAGTGACAGAAGGAGGCGGAGATGAAGGTTTTTGGGTATTTTCTTTGGGAATTTCTGGAACTTTACCCTCAGATTGTACGTCCAAATCCTCCTCTGCACTTTTCGGTTTTGAAATCTTCCCTTTGTTAAAAGTTTTTCTCTGTCCCAGTTTTTTGGGAGGTGGTTTTGTCACTGTTTTATCGTCCAAACCAACTTCCAAAACAATGGATTTTGCTTTCAAATCTTCTTGTGGATCTAATTCTGGAAACGTTTTGCTGGTGGGTGAATTCTGAATTTATTTGACGCCCCCCGCTTTTGAAACGGGTTAAAACTATCGTCAAAATTTTCTGGATCGAAATTGTAAGTTCCCTTTTTAGGAATTGGAATGTCGTCAACGTTGGGAGGAGGTGGAGATGTAGAGTTTGGTGGATTTGATGTTTCTTGAACGGGGTCCTGCAGGTTCAGAATCCGATTTCATGCCCCTTTTCTCCTCTCCCAGTTTTGGATTTTTGATTTTTAAACTTTGCCAAATTGTTTTTCTTGCTCCTAATTTTTTGGGAGGAGGTTTGGACACAGTTTCCGTTTCATCCAATGTAAATTCTAAAACAACTGGTTTCGCTTTCAAACTCTCGTCTTCAAAATTTGTAAAAGATGAACTCGAACCACGGAGGAGGTGAGTTTTGGATTTTTGAACCTCCACTCGCAAACGGATTAAAACTTTCATCAAAATTCTCTGGATCAAAATATAACTTGCATTTTTGGGAATCGGAATATCATCAAAGTTCAAAGGAGCGGGAGAAGAAGAAGAGTTTTTGCAAATTTGATGTTTCTCAGGAATTTCAGATTTTGGACTTTCGTGTTTTTTCATCCAAATTTAGATTTTCTGTTTGCTTTTAGTTTTGGTTGCAGTTTTTTCGGGGTACACGTTTTTTTTGGAGGTTTGGTCACTGTTTCTTCGTCCAATCCAAATTCTAACACAACCGGTTTCATCTCCTCCTTTTGAAAATCTTTATCTATCTTCAACATTTGCCTCTAGTTTAGGTAAGACGTTGTTGTTGGTGAATTTGGAATTTTTGACCCTTCGCTCATAAACGGGGTAAAACTTTCGTCAAAATTCTCAGGGTCAAATTTATAAGATCCAGTTTTAGGAATTGGAATGTCGTCAAAATTTGTTATTTCTTGAGCAATTTTTTTGGAGGCAAAGGTTTCAGCGTTTTGATCTGAAATCTCCTCCTCTTTTAGCTTTTTGAACTTTAATTGTATTTTTTGCTTCCCAGTTTTTCCGTAGGTTTGGTCGCTGATGTTTCATCCAAATTAAGATCTAGCTCTTCTGTTTCATCTCCTCTTTTTCAAAATCTTTTTCTGATTCTAAATTTCCTTCTAGTTTCGGTATTTCTGAACTTGTAGCAGTCACTGTTGGTGAATTTGGGATTTTCGACCCTCCACTTGAAAATGGGTCAAACTTTCGTTCAAAATTCTCTGGGTCAAATTTATAAGATCCAGTTTTAGGGATTGGAATGTCATCAAAATTTGACAATTCTTGAGTGACATCTGGAGAACTTGTTGGGGATTTTCATCCAAATTTTGTTTTTTTAATCTTACTCATTGCCTTTCTGTTTTCCTTGCTTTTTCAAGGGAGATTCATCAACAGGTTTTTTGCTCAAAATTAAAATCCATTTCTGTTTGTTTTGGCTCCTCTTCGTCGTCTTTCTTCAAACCCCATTTGAGCTTTTAGTTCAGGCATCATGTCACTCACTTCACATGGAGAATTTGGAATTTTTGACCCTCCGCTCGAGAACGGGTCAAAACTTTCATCAAAATTCTCAAGATCAAACTTATAAGACGCTTTAGGAACTGGAATTTCGGTTTTTGATGTATCGGAATTTGATGTATCTTGAGCAACTTCTACAGATTCTGTTTGAGGTTTTTCTTCCAAATTTTGTTTTTTAACTTTGCTCATTGTCTTTTTGATTTGTGTTTTTTCAAGGGAGATTTGGCAAACAGTCTTCTGGTCCTAAATTAAAATCCATTTGTCTTGTTTCTTCTGTGTTGTCTTTTTGACTGTTTAGTTCTGGCATTGTGGTTGCTCGCTCCACACGGAGGAGGGGAATTTGGAATTTTTTGACCCTCCGCTCGAAAATGGGTCAAAACTTTTCATCTATAATTCTCTGGGTCAAATTTGTAAGACACTTTTGGAATTTGAATTTCAGTTTCATCAAAATTTGACAGTTCTGGAACAACTTCTAGAGATTTTGTTGGAGATTTTTCTTCTAAATTTTGCTTTATTAACCTTTGCTCGTTGTCTTTTTGGCTGCTTGTTTTTTCAAAGGAGATTTGGCAACTATTTGTTGGTCCAAATTACCATCCATTTCTGTCCATTTTGATTCCTCTGTGTCGTGTTTTTTAATGACAAGTTCTGGCATTGTGTTGCTCGCTCCACACGGAGGAGGAGAATTTGGAATTTTTGACCCGCCGCTAGAAAAACGGGTCAAAACTTTCATCTAAATTCTCTGGGTCAAATTTGTAAGACACTTTTGGAATTTGAATTTCAGTTTCATCAAATTTGACAGTTCTGGAACAACTTCTAGAGATTTGTTGGAGATTTTTCTTCTAAATTTTGCTTTTTAACTTTGCTCGTTGTCTTTTGGCTGCTTGTTTTTTTCAAAGAGAGATTTGGCAACTATTTTTTGGTCCAAATTACCATCCATTTCTGTCCATTTTGATTCCTCTGTGTCGTGTTTTTTAACGACAAGTTTCTGGCGTTGCATTGCTCGCTCCACACGGAGGAGGAGAATTTGGAATTTTTGACCCGCCGCTAGAAACGGGTCAAAACTTTCGTCGAAATTCTCGGGATCAAACTTATAAGACACTTTGGGAACTGGAATTTCTGCTTCGGCATCGTCCTGTTGGAATTCTTCAGGTGGATTTTGCATTTTGAGCGGAGCAGGTTTGGACTTCTGACTCTTGCAGAATTCATTGTTTTGGGTTTCGGAGTTAAGAGGCAACTTGTCAAACTCGTTATCAAAATGTGGTACTAATCCTTTGCCTTCTCTCTTCACATCTGGTAATATTTCTGTATTTTTTGGAGCAGAATCTGTTATTTGTGAAGTAATTTCTTGAGACTCCATTTTGTTCTCATGTTGGTGCATTTCTGGAGCAGGTGAAGGCGAGGTTGTGACTCTGATTTGTGGAGACACAGAGGGGGGCGGGGCTTTTTCATCATAACATTTTTCTATTTGGATTTCCAGAGGAGCGCTCCCTGGAGGTGTAGGCAGATCTCGGCCCATCTCAAGGCTGAAAACGGGGCTCTGATCTTGGGATACAGCGGAGACAATCAGCCTCTCCTCCACCTCCACATCTGCAATAGAGAGAGAGAGGAAGACGGTTTACAATCAAATGTGACGTCACAGTCCTGGTCGAGGGCCTATTTAGTCCTGGTTTAGCTATAGTTTGGTACAGACCTAGTCCTGGTTTAGTTCCAGTTTAATCTTGGTTAAGTCCTGGTTTAGTCAATCAAATTGTGGATTTAAGACATGTGTAATGTTTACAGTCTGTTCCTCTGAACCTCTCCTCTGCTCCTCTGACCCTCTCCTGTGCTCCTCTGTCATGATGCCTGCATTTCCTGTCTCCCTGTGTGCTCTCCCCCTCCCCTACCTGTCTGCCTGGAGCTGGGCGGAGTTCCTGACTCCTCCCGCACGCACCTGGAGCGCATCAGCGCAATTACCTTCACCTGCTGCCGAGTATATGAGGGCTCGGCAGAAGGCAGAAGACAGAAGCAGAAGACAGGGAGCGCTCCCTGGCTCCCTGTGTGTGTTAAATTAACTATTAAAAACTGAAATTCTCCACTTTGTAAATAAATACTGTGAACTTGCCCTGAGTCTGCACTCCTTGGCCCGCACTAGCCGTTATGACATCCTCTGACCCTCTTCCTCTGCTCCTCTGACCCTCTTCCTCTGCTCCTCTGACCCTCTTCCTCTGCTCCTCTGGCCCTCGCCTCTGCTCCTCTGACTCTCTCCTCTGCTCCTCTGACCCTCTCCTCTGCTCTACTTTATGAATAGAAACATGCTGAGATCAAAAGAGAAGTCTGCATAATAAAACTATCCAAACAGATGTGAGCACAGCTGGAGGTGATGTCTGATTGGCTGTTTGGAGTCATATGACCAGCTCCTGTTTCTAGGTATAATAAAAGAAATCAGTTCAGATCCATGGGTTTCTCTGTGATGACAAATTGAGACTTTTGCCATAGTGATTAACTATTTAAAACAAAATATTACTTTTGAATGGTCAGTAGTCACAAAATGGCGACTATAACAGAAGCTGAAAACTATAAATTCAACTTTTTGTCTAAAGAAAGAGTTTTTATTATCATCGTGACATCGGAGTCTATTCCTTAGTATCAAAATCAAGTTTGAGATTTCTAGTATCGTGACAACATTTTCTTCTCGCTCCTCTGAACCACATGCCTCAGAGCCCTGTCACTGGGTTATTCCTGTAATATTGTGGTGATATTGTGGTGACGTGATGTTGCTAGGAGAGCTCCTCTGTGGCTTTATACTGGAACCTCACAGTCCAAAAACAACAAAACACTTCACTCGTGTTTTCATTTTCCCAAACTGGATTTCTGGGACCTGTGTCATAATGTTCACTGTTCATTTATCTTCCAAATATACTATAAATTAGTACTAAACTAGTACTAAACCAGGACTAAACCAGGACCTAAACCAAGACTAAACAGGACTAAACCAGGACTTAACCAGACTAAACCAGGAACTAAACAGGACTAAACCAGTACTAACCAGGACTAAACCAGGACTAAACCAGGACTAAACCAAGACTAAACAGGACTAAACCAGGACTTAAACCAGCACTTAACCAGAACTAAGCCAGCTTTTAATCAGGACTAAACCAGGACTCACTCAGGACTAAAGCAGTACTCAACCAGGACAAACCCAGGACTAACCCAGGACTAAACCAAGACTTAACCAGGAGTTTAACCAGGACAACCAATGACTAATTCAGGACTAACCCAGGACTAACGTAAGACTAAACCCAGTACTAACCAGGACTAAACCAGGACTAAACCAGAACTAAACCAGGACTAAACAGGACTAAACCAGGACTTAACCAGCAATTAACCAGAACTAAACCAGCTTTTAATCAGGACTAAACCAGGAGTCACTCAGGATTTAAAGCAGGACTAAGCGGAACTAAACCAGGACTAAACCAGAACTAAACCAGGACTTAACTAGAACTAAACCAGCTTTTAATTAGGACTAAACCAGGACTCACTCAGGACTAAAGCAGGACTAAAGCAGAACTCAACCAGGACAAACCCAGGACTAACCCAGGACTAACCCAGGACAAAACCAAGACTTAACCAGGATTTAACCAGGACTATCCAAGGACTACGCCAGGACTAATCCAGGATTAACCCAGGACTAACCCAGGACTAAAAAAGGACTAAACCAGGACTGAACTAAGATTAAACCAAAACTAAATGAGGAATAAACAAGGACTAACCTAGGAGGACTAAACCAGAACTAAACCAGGACTAACCCGGAACTAACCCAGGACTAAACCAGGACCCAACCAAGAGTAAACTAAAACTAAATGAGGACTAAACAAGGCCTAATCCAAGACTAACCCAGGACTATACCAGGACTTTTGGGGTTAATTTTAGCGTCTTGTTTTTGCAGAAATCTGACTTCCTGCTCCTCAGTCACACAGGAAGTCCCGCCCACTGGTCCTCTAATATGTTTGTGACCGTTTTAGGAGGAAGTGCGTGATATTTACAAAACACGTGTTAAAACTGTCATTACTCTGGAGGAACAAAGCCAGCACCATTTTCCCTCACCTTTGACCCCTGACCTCTGCCCCACGAGACAAACAGAGCATAAACAAAGAGCTGAAGCTTTTGTCAAATGCAGACACACACTTCACAGGGACACTAGAGCCTATACCTGAGGCCTGTCAATCAAAAGTCCCGCCTTAAACCAGGACTAGAACAGGACTAAACCAGGTCTAAACCAGGACCAAACCGACACTAAATCAGGGCTAAGACAGGGCTAAACCAGGGCTAGCACAGGACTAGAACAGGACAAAACCTGGACTGAACCAGGCCTGAACCAGGATTGAACCAGGACTAAACCAGGACCAAGTGCGAATGCAGACTACATCATTCACCTTTCACCTGTATTACACGCATTCCACCTTAAACCACAGCACATTCCACACCTGGCAGATGAAGCATGGCGCTGGAATGTGATGTAACTGGATCCTCTGCTGTGTCAGTCCACCTTAAATATTTAACTGCTCCACCAGGTCTGACTCATTCCACCTTAAATGTTCCACCTTGTGTCTTTACAAACTTCATGAAAAGCACTGAGCGACCTCAGGGAAAGAAGTCACCCGATTGATCTATTATTCATTTTCATATCTCATTTAGGGACAAAATAGTGAAATAAAAACAGGTTCATGTAGATCGGGTTGATACAAGCATTTTAAGGTCGGAATGACGAGCCTGACAGCAATATTTACAGAGAGGGGCCAAGGTTTGTCAATAGAAAGTGAATTGGAGGCGGAAGCACGCCCATGCTCACTTCCTGTGATGGCTAGCAGGTTAGCCATGTATATATATACAGTCTGTAGCATCACGCTTATCACTGTTTTATCACATCTGCACTGTATACGTGACCTCTCTACCTGTAGCTCCTGAACTCACCCTGACGGAGGTGACACTGTGTTGTGTTTGTATTGTCACTCTCTGTGTTGAAGTTATCTGATGCTGATTCTTATCATAAAGTATTTTACCTGTTGGGTTTGCTGTGGTCTTTGTTGTGGTCTCCTTTTCTATTGGACCAGGGATAGCAGAGGGAGGAGCGTTTACGTGAGGAGGCGTGTGCACATGAGGAGGAGTGTGCACGGGGCTGGCTGCCTCTGGAGTATCATAGGGTCCATCTGAATCTGAGCTGTAAGAAACACAAAAGTTTTTATTTACATTGTGTATCAAAAATCAGATACAAATAGATACTAACTAGTGTGGAAACTAGTTACAGTACTCATTGTTTGCAATGTTGGGACTTTTTATCGATACTAAAAAAGTCTCATTCACAGGACAGAAATAAACCTTTCCTAAATACCATTAGAATGATCTTGACCTGCATCAGAACAAGTATAAGACACATAGACTAGTATACAGCCATGGACCACTATGGAGTCAACACGCTACTAAAATTTCAAAATCAATTTCGATACCAAGATATAGACTGGATTCTCGATACCACGATGATAATAAAAACACTTCTTTAGTTAGTAGAATGTGATTTTCAGCATTAAATGGTAGTGCTTTCTTTTCTATTCCCATGTGGCCTTATATCTGTGTAATCCTCAGTGTCCAGGTAGGTTCCATAGTGGTCCTTCGGTCAATACTAGTCTATGTGTCTTATACTTGTTCTGATGCAGGTCAAGATCATTCTAATGGTCAAGATCATTCTGAAGATATTCAGGAAAGGTTCATTTCTGTCCTGTCAATGGGACTTTTTTAGTATCGATACCTGTGAGCAATAAGTATCTAGCTGCGATATTAGTTCTAGTATCGATTAGTATCTGATTTTTGATATTTTTATCAACCCTAGTACTGAGGGAGAGTTCTCCATCAGCTCAGGGGGGAGGTTTTAGTCTCTTATTTCTGTGAAGGAAAAACTGAATGGGATTTTTTCATCTTAAATAAACAAAGATAACGTTAGACAGAGATAAGGTAATCCACTGATAAAAGACTTCAACACAACCAGAGGATTGTGAAGCTCAACCCTCCAAACGTCTGCTCCACAAATGTTAAACCTTCTTATTATTAGTTTAGTCGGCTCCACAGACTTGTCATATTAATCTTATGGCTTAAAGTCCTTTCAACTGACAGCAGTCATGTCTTTCAGGTTGAATAATGGTACTTCTTTCTGAAGCTATTGTGAAAAAATCATTTGACTTTTGTTTATTTAAAATGACAGAGAAGCCACTTGTGTCAGTGTTTGTTTCATGTGGTTAGGTCCAGTGATTACACAGATATTAACCATAAACCAAGTCAACACATCTGCAATCTGACAGTTACACAGAAAACTCCATTTGAGAATTCTGACCTGTCTTCAGATCAGGTTAAATCAGACTTATTCTGTAAACTGGACTTTTCAGATCTTTTAATTCTAGTCATTTCTTCTCATTGAGCCTGAAGTTGCATTTGGAATGATTCAGGTTTGAGTAATCTTTAATCACTTATTTTCAAGACACCATTTTGTTGATCTACCCCCGCTTTCATCTCCACCATTACACGCCCACTGTGACGTACGGACTTCCCTCTCCAGTTCCTGCTCCTATGATATTCATAGGATTCTGTAGCGTCACAAAGTCATTTCAGTACAAAAAAATCTACTGCTCGCTAGTGTGATGTACAGCATAAGGACGCTGACACCATGCAGCGCTTTGTTGTGATGCCGTTTAGGTTGACATCAGCTCCCATTGGGCACCGCAATTTCCAAACGCAGTCAGCGGACTTGTTTCTTTCATTAAGTCATTTTAGATGAATATTGTGATTTAAAATGTACAAATTATAACATAATCACAGGTGTCAGAGAAGTACAATAGGGCTTATTTAATTAATTACTCTCAAAGTGATTTCAGATTAAATAACGATGCAAAGAGACAGCAGAGACACAGGAGTTGGTGTCTGTAATAAAAGACTCATTACACCATAATCACTCCATAATTACAATACCACATAACTGCAGTCTGTGTGTACTCTGTGTGTACTGTGTGTGTACTGTGTGTGTATAGTCTGTGGCCTAGAGGAATGCAGTTTTAAGGAACAGAAGTTAGACCAGTTCTGCCTCTGAGCTGCAAAAAAACTTAAATATGAAAATATACTGGTTTAGTCCTGGTTCAGACCTGGCTGAGTACTGGTTTAGACCTGGTTTAGACCTGGTTTTGAGCTGGTTTAGACCTGGTTTAGTCCACGTTTTAGTTATGATCTCGGGGTGTACCTAATAATGGTTTCAGATGGAGTTGATTTGTAAACAACCTTACGCGTTTGAAAAAGAGGGAGGGGCTAAAACCACGACTCTGTTTCTATAAAACCACAACACTTCACCTGCGCGTAAACACGTCACAGCGCCTGCGTAGACGTGACCACACAAACACCACGTGGCCTGACGCAGCATAGACCCCTCACCTGTGCGCACCTTTACCAGAATATTCACCCCATATATGACCGGAGAGTGGACACGGTGTTACGTAAGGGCCGTGTCAAAACAAAACAGAACATAAATCTTCTCAAAGAGTGTTTGATGCTTAATAATTACGTCAGAACAATATATATTTTTGGGCGCTTCTCAATCGCGGTATTCGGTACTCGGTGTCGGCATCTCCTCGGTCGGTCGGTCTGTACTCACTCGTCTCTCTCCTCCGCGGCGGCTCCTCTCTCCCCGAGCGCTGTTTCATCCTCCAGCCGCTGCTCCTCCGTCAAATCCGCGTCGTCCTCCGCTCCTCGCACCGCTGTCCATGTCCATTTGGCCCAAGACACCGGGGACAGCCACGACATATCTCCCCCCCGGTCCCTCTCCTCGGGCTCTCTCTCTCTCCACTAAATGCGCCCTCCTCTATCGCTATTTCATTTTTTTTTTACGTCTCCTCTGCGTTTCCGGACCAAAAGCGCGCAAAATGTCGTCTTCTTTCGCTCCTCCCGCTTCAAACCCGAGCACAGACAATCAACCCAAAGTTATCTCCAGCGGTTTTACGCGCGGTGTCCTCGGCTGCGCTCTGATCAGCTGGTGTCCAAAACGCTCCGCTCCTCTCCAAAACCTCCACCGAACCTCTCCCTACGCCCAGGACGCTCCACAGCCGCTTGTTTCAGGGGTGGAAGCAACAGGAGCAGGGCTAAACCAGCTCTGCTTTGGTGAGATCTACCCCCCCTACGCGGAATGGTTCACTCCGCAGCGCTCTGAGTTTATACAGAGAATAAAACGACAGAAGATCAAGCTCCGCACCGCACTTTGGAACCACAGGAACTCAGCAGTACTAGACTCCGTGCTCCGTGTTCACACATACAGACCTACAGCCTTATATTTTGGTTTGTATACTGTCACTCAAGAAGAAGTACAAAGCAGTGGTCCAACAAGTATTAGGGAAAAGTACTACTCAAGTAATAGTAACTTAAAGAGTAACTGTCCGGGCGTGAAATCTGATTTGGTTTTGAAGGAGCTGCAACAAACACAAATGTTCAAATCATTTTATATTGTTAACATAAAGTTCAAGTCACTTTAGACTTACTCACAGTGGGAAGAGACCTGGTTTAGGTCTTTGGTCCTGTGTTTAGTCTGTGTTTAGGCCTGGTTTAGTCCTGAGTCTTTCCTCTAATAACACAAGGGGATGTGGTCTCTGGTTGTGTGTTTTTGTCTGATTTTAGCTCAAGTCACTTTAGACTTACTCACAGAGGGAAGAGTCCTGGTTTAGGGTCTTTGGTCCTGTGTTTAGTCCTGGTTTAGTCCTGGTTTAGTGCTGAGCTGGCTCTCCTCTGTAATAACATGAGGGGCTGTGATCTTTGTTTACATCTGGGCTTAGTCCTGATTTAGTCCTGAGTCTCTTCTCCGTAAAAATGTGAGGGGCTGTGGTCTCGTACTGTGTTTACATCTGGGTTTAGTCCAGGTTTAGTCATAGTGTAATCCTGGTTTAGTCTTGATTTAGTCCTGGTTTATTCCTGGTTTAGTCCTGGTTTATTCCTGGTTTAGTCTCTGTGTTTACGTCTGTGTAGTTTCTGTCAGAGGTTCCACGTCTCTGGGTCACACCTTCATCATGTCTGAGGGAGGAGGACGCTCAGATGTTTTTGCAGACGGAGGAGGAGCTTTGGACTTCAGGGAGAGGCCACTTTCCAAAAAACGTTTTTAAAAACACAAAACACCACAAGACCCGAGTGTGCAGATGTGAGAGTGGGCGGAGCAAATACAACATTACTCAAGAGGAAGGGAAAGTCTGAGAGTCAGAGCCGGGACTCAACATCAACAGGACCACACATATCTGGACTTCAGAGCACCAACAGAACTAAACCAGGTCTAACAAAGAACTATTCCAGGTCTAATCCAAGTCCAACGTACAGGACTAAACCCGGGCTAAACTAGTACACATGTGGATTAAAGTGGACCAGCCCCGTGGACCAGTGGTACCAGTGCCACAGGTTGAGAAACACTGGTCTAAAGAGTCTATTTGAAACCATTTAAACAACAGAGAGAGAGAAGGAAGAAGAGGAGAGGGAGGAGGGAGAGGTGGGGTGGGGGAGAGAGAGAAGTGAGAGAGGGGGTGAGAGAGAGCAGGGAGAGAGACAGAGAGAAGGAGGAAGAGGAGAGGGAGAAAGGGGAAGGGGGAGGGAGGAAGAGGGAGAAGGGGGAGGGAGAGGGAGGAGGAGGAAGAGGGAGAGACATGAGGGAGAGAGACAGAGGAGAGAGAAGGAGAGGAAGAAGAAGAGGAGAGGGAGAAAGGGTAAGGGGAGGGAGAAAGAGGGAGGAGGAGGAAAGATGAGAGAGAAATAGAAAGGGGGAGAGAAAGGGGGAGAGAGAGGGAAAGGAGGAGGAAAAGGAGAGAGGGAGAAAGGGAGAGAGAAAGAGGGGGAAAGAGAGAGAAGGAAGAGGAGGGGAAGAAAGAAGTGGAGGGATGGAGAGAGAGGAGGAGGCATTAGAGGGAGGAGAGAGAAATGAGAGGGAGAGGAGAGAGGGAAAAGAGGACACAGAAGGAGATAAAGAGAGAGAAAGGAGACAATGGAGGGGGGGTGGAGGAAGTGAGTCAAAAAAGAAGAACAGTAGAATACAGATGGCATCAAAAGTTTGGGCCTTTATAGTGAAAACAAAAAAAAATTGAGCTTTTAAGAAGATTCAAAAACCTCAGTCCGATGATGTCATGGGGGGGGGGGGTATATGTGAGTAAATGCATGTGTGTGAGTATATATATGAGTATATGTGAGTATATGCATGTATATGTACAGTATAGTCCTACATATAGAACTGAGAGGCTAAAAAGTGCCTCCGAGTCAAACCACAGAGCTACACAAAGGAAAACCATCATCATTCTTCTACTGCAGGAGCTCTGTGTGCACATGCATACACATGTGTGCACGCGTGTTTGTATGTGTGTGCCGATTTGTTTGCACGTGTGTGTGTGTGTGGGGGGGGGGGTGCGTGGGGGTGTGTGTGGGCGTGTGTGTGTGTGTGTGTGCATGTAAGGGCGGGGGGGGGGGGGGGGGATTTTACTGTCGAAAAATGTACTTTATTTACTGTTTGACCACAGTGTTTTCTTCTGCTTCTGACCCATCCTAACACCAGGACCCGTCTCAAGATCTGGTTATGATCCTGGTCAGGACGAGGTGGACCACAGGAAGCAAATGACAATAGAAGCTTCTAAACAAACTCAGAGTAAACAAAGATTTAAGTACAAAAACAGACACAACAAACTCCCTCTGGAACTCAAGTACACAAGTACAAGAAGAGAGAAGGAGGAGAGGGTGAGGAGAGAGGAGGAGAGGAGGAGAAAAGGAGATAGAAGTAGACAGGAGGAGAGAGAAGAGATGGAAGGAAGAGAGGAGGACAGAATAGGAAAGCAGGAGTGAGGAGGAGAGAGGAGGAGAGAGGGAGGGATTAAAGAGGAGGAGAAGGGAGGTTAGAGGAGGAGAAAGGAGGAGAAAGAGAGAGAGGGGAGAGAGAGAACGAGAGAAGGAGAGGGAGAGAGGTGGAGAGGAAAGAGCAGGAGAGAGGGGGAGAAGAGGAGAAAGGAGGAGAGAGGAGTAGAGGGGGAGGAGAGAAGAGGAGGCAGGCAAAGGCAGGAAGAAAGAGGAGGAGAGATGGAGGAGAGGGAGGTCTGGTACTATAACTGTAAGTGAAGCAAACCCACAAACTGAAGATGTGTCCCAGTCCCACCTGAAGGAGTGGGACCATCGTTTGAGAAACACTGTCATAGACAGACTGTGTGTACAATCTAGAAGATAAACAATGTGAGGTCATCACTGAGTTTACACAAACAAACCCCACTCTGCTGCTGCTGCCCTCTGGTGGGCAGACAATGATGTGAAGAAGACTCAAGTACTGTACTTAAGAATACATTTTAGGTATCTGTACTTTACTTTAGTACATTTAGCTTAAGTAAAGTACAGGACAATAGAAGCTTCTAACTACATTTTTAAACAAAACAGAAAAGTATTTTTTATTACTGTTTGAGACCTGCTGAAAAGGCCAAGAGGTTTATTTTTGTCAAGTTCATAATTTTAGCAATCAAAAATATACAAATAAAACAGCTAGACAAAAAAAGATTTAGTTGTTTCTGTTGAAAAAAAAATCACAAATCTGTATCAAAATACTTTTTTTTACTCTTTAAGCAAATTTTTAAACACGTACTTTAACACTTTTACTTGAGTTGATTTTTTCATATGATACTAGTAGTAGTAGTATCATATGAAAAGTAGTAGTAGTAGTAGCAGTGGTAGGCCCATAGTAGCACCAGCAGTACTAATAGAGAAGCAGTAGGCCTAGTAGCTACATCTGCCCTTCACTGTGCTGCAGCACACAGTGACAAAATACATTTGCTACAAATCAGGCCGTTCATTCTGAAGTAAAAGTGGATCCTACACAAATAGTGTTGTTCCACCCATTTGGTTATTTACAGGTTTGAGGCAGTGGTTCACTTACTCCAGCAGATGGCGGTGTGCTCTCATTTATGACCTGCCCTATCCTGCGTCATTTCCGTCCTTAAACCCAAAATGGCGGCTGTAGAGTCTCTTGAGCGCGGGTCGAAGAGGTTTTAGTTTAAATCGTGTCAAAGTGCCCCGGTTCTGACTGTAACTGTCTGTGTCTCCCCCAGAAACATGTTCAGGCCTGTGTTCCGCCAACTCTGTGGTGACTACGTCTTTATTTTACGTTTTCAGGTCATTTTATGGACAAAGAAAAGACGGAAACAGCGGCGGAGGCGGCGACAGGCGAAGCTACGGTGAGAGGCTAATGATGCTAATGCTAATCTCAATCAATAAAGCCTTAATATTTACAGTCCCGCTCACTGCTCAGTACTTCTCTTGCCTCATGTGTCAAATAAACCATGTACCCTTGTGTGTGTGTGAAATCCCACTGCTCAGACCTGGACGAGGCTTGACTTGAGCTAAATGTTGTTGTCCTGCTAATACTTTTATGTTTATTGCTTCTGATTGGGCTGAGTTTGATATTTTGAAATACATTGTGTGTTGTCACCATAATCTATATCTATTATTTGAATTTAGCTTCAATGCGTTAATTTCTAGGCAGCTGCGGTCAGTGTGTCCAGTGATCAATGTTTATAATCTGAACACATTTAAACTCATGAAACCCTTATAATTAAGCGAAGGTGAATATGGCTTAACACACTGATGCATTTTTAACTCATTGATGTAAAATATTACATTAGATGTCCCGAATTTCAAGTCAAATGTGATTGTAATTTACGATATTTATATTAGTTAAAAGTAATATGTGTTAGGACATGGTACTAAACTAAATTTGGCACTGTCCACATTAAATCAGGGACATTTATGTAAGAGATAGACCCATATATATGGGGCCGATATTTGCACTTTTTAATGAATTGCTATCTACTCTAATTCTCCAGCATAAGAGATAACTGCACAAAACATGACTATAGTACTCTCTTAAAGGTTTATGATAAAAAAGGGGAGGGGCTTAATATGTTTATACTTCTTGTTCCCTTGAGACAGTTTTAAATGTATTGATGGAATTATTTCGCTTTGAATTGTATTTTGCTGCGAGAACCTCCTCAAATATCTTCCTTCATTCATTGTTTAGACGCACTGATGGAGGCCCAGAATGGAGAGCCTCTACCAGGGGACAGTGGAATGTTTGATCCAGTGCACAAGGCACCTGAAGCAGACACAGAGGAGCCCAGAACAGACCCTGAGATCAAAGAGGAGCTGCAGCAGAAAATACACAAAGTACACAGTCTGGAGCAGGAGGAGTGTGAGGCGATTGAACCGGTGTCTGAGGCTCCTATTGTGGATATGGAGCTCTGTGAGACCTCTAGAGCAGACACAGACGAGGTAGAGCTGTGTGTGAATGCCCACACTTTGAAGCAGGACCAGGAGGAGTGTGAGGCGTTTGACCCAGGGGACAGGGGAATGTTTGACATGGTCTGTGAGGCTCCTATGACAGACTTGGAGGTGTCAGAGCTAAGACTCAGGGCCCACAGTCTGAAGCAGGAGTTGGAGCAGTGCAAAGCCGAACTGAGCAAACTTCAAAAACGTCTGAGCCAATCTGAGAGAGTCCAGAGGAGTACAGAGAGCTACAACCAGGACCTCCGCAAACAGGTCAGAAACAGCAAAACCAGTATGCCTCTGTCTGTTTGGGACATATGTGGTACTAATAGGATTGACAAAAATACTAATCGATTCTAAAACTAGTATCAACTCATTGTTCTCAGGTATTGATACTAAAAAAGTCCCATTGACAGGACAGAAATGAACCTTTCCAGAATAGCTTTAAAATGATCTTGAGCTGTATCAGAACAAATGAAAGACCACAAAGACCACTGAGGGATTACACAGATAATAATATAAAAAAGTACTACCATTAAATAATGAAAATCACATTCTCTTGTGAGAAAAAAAAAAACATGTTATCATTGTGGTATCATTATCAAGTCTGTGCTTTAGTATCAAAATTTAGTTTGAAATTTTAGTGTCATGAAATGATTAGCAGTGATGCATTCTTGTTTTATATTACTTTAAAGGACCCATATTACGCTATTTCCCTGCATATTTAAGCTGAGTTCTTCTCTCAAACAAAAACACGATGATCCACCTTGTGATGTCATGCGGTAATACAGGAAGTGCTCCTCTGTGTTTTTAAACTCCATACACTTCACTAGAATCATTTGGATTATTTCAGCCCTACAATTGCCAATCTCTACAGAACTAAAGGTAAAGAAGCTGTTAACTTGAAAACTATCACTTCATGACATCACAAGGTGGAACAGCATTTTGAGCTTATAATAAAGTGTTACTCAAACGTGTGAATGAAACAAAACACAACTCCAGGTCTGTTTTTGAGGAGGTAGCAGTATTATAACATGGCTTAAAGCTCACAAGAGTCAGTTTTGCGTAATATAGGATTATTTTATAGATGTATCACTTCTTAACCTGCTGTCTTGTACTTTCTGAGTTTTCTGACCGCTGTTTATTGTGATTGTGGATCTCAGGTGGAGCAGTTGAGTGCAGAGCTTCATGAAAGAAAGAAAAAAGAGAGACACAAAACTGAAGCAGAGACGCAGACGGAGGAGTACACGTGGACCGACACTGGTGAGATATCTAAACACAGCTAAACGTACGCTACTTTCAGTGCACAGCATTAAAATCCCTCTTTTTGGAGCCTTTGTATTCGAGGGCAGATGGGACATTAGGCTTGTTTTGATATGGCACTGGTAGCAGCAAAAGCTCCGATACCGCACATATTTTAGTTATCACTATCAGCGAGTACTCAGTGGTACTCAGTAATTTTGTTTGTTAACAACAGCCGTGCTTGTAAATACAAGCACTGCTGCTGTTGACATCTGCGCCTAATGCTAATGCTCAGAGCAAATTAAATGCAGACTGTGGAGGCTCTGGAGACACTTAAAACATGCTAATAATAACAACAGAAAAGCATTTGTGTTAGCTCTTTGAAATCTTCATTTAATCTTTGGAGTGGATGCTGAACTAATACTCAAATAACTATGGAGAGTGCAACACTAGCGTTAACATGTCAGCACCGCTAACACATCAAAAGAGTTAACACGTCAACATCACTAACAATCGGCTTTGTTTACTCTGCATAATTAGCCACATGCTCCAGGCTGAGGTCTTTTTACAGGCCTCACTGCTGTTTTTATCCACACTCTGGTACAAAGTGAACAAGTAGAAAAGTAAAAGTGTTTAAATCAGCACAACTCATCATTAGGACCATTATACACGTGACTCTAACACTTAAGTCCTCAAAATCTCATTTATTCCTGTCAATGTTCTTTAGAGACTTTTGCTACAGTTATTTTTTGCTCTTGTAGTGTTACAGATTAGAGTAGCCTTAGTTTACTTCTTCACACTATGTGGTATCAGACTGGTATTAGTGTCTGCGGCACAACAGCCAAATTTTGGTATTGGATCGGATAAAAAAAAATATTGGTGCAGCACTTTAACATAGCACTGCAAATTTCGCACTGCAAATTTCACCAAAAGTTCAAGCTATTGACTTTGCATGTAAACCCGACGCCCCCAGTTATCTCCATGGATTCTCCACGGATATGTTATTGCTTTCCCTGGAATGTTACGCTGTATATCATTAAACCTCCCTATCTCCATGGAGACTAACATGTGTCACCATCAGGCCATGCTTCAGGTCAGATCTGTGGAGAGGAGACCCTATACAATGACAATATATATTTTAAGGTATTTTTGAGCAGTAAAATCATCTTTTAGACTTTAACTTGAGCATTTTATCACAATCTCACCATAAAGAGCTGACTTAGATGGAACAGCAGGTGAACTGATTTGTATCGTTAAAAAAGTCCCTCTCAAATAACATTACAGTCATAAGCTAGCTAGCTTTAGCCAACAGTTTTTCAGTTAGTCACCCTTGCCTTTTTGTTGAAAATCAAATGGCTAAACAGGACGATCGAGGCTCATATTGATCACAGGCTCTGCTGTTTGAATCCAGCTTTTGTATTTTTTTTTTTAAGTTTTAGAAGATATGATATATTTTGACAGTGAGTAATGTTTGCATTGGGCACCCCTAGGATCACGTCATGCAAAGTATCAATTCCACAACAAGCACATTATGTTAGAAATACCTTTTTTATGTTGTGTGCTTTTCAGATTATTACAACTATTACTACGGAGGGTACTACCAGGACACAGCAGCAGAGGGCGGGACTCAGGAGACGCTGATGCCCCCTGGAGTTCAGCCGGAGGAGAGTGAGCTTGCAGATGCTAAATCTGCTACCGTGGAAACTGACGGGAATGTGGAGGTGGAGGGGGAGGGAGGGGGTGCAGAGGACTCTACAGCACCCTCTATTACAGCAGAAGCAGCAGACGGGGGCATCAGCCAAGACTCCAACGCCACAGAGACCCCTGCAAATCAGGTATGTCAGATGCCTTCCCGTCCTCCTGTATCCCTGTGTGTCAGATGCCCTCCCGTCCTCCTGTATCCCTGTGTGTCAGATGCCCTCCCATCCTCCTCTATCCCTGTGTGTCAGATGCCCTCCCATCCTCCTCTATCCCTGTGTGTCTGATGCCCTCCCATCCTCTTATATTTCCTTTGTTTTTTCAGGAGGGTGATGGTTCTATTGCCGACATGCTGAGATCCACAGCGGAACAGGCCATGTGTCAGACCGGGTTTGTGTTTGATGAGAACACAGGGATGTACTACGACCACAGCACGGGGTTTTACTACGACTCGGTGAGAAGTACTACTAATGCTTTCACATCACTACTGCTACTACTACTGTTGCGGCTACTACTGATACCAATGGTACTCCTTCCACCAATGTTACTGCTTTAAACATAAAACCTTAAACACCAAAGGAAATGCAGACAATAGCAGGTCTATTGGGGAGCATCAATGTACAGGGTTTAAAGAGGAGGTTCTGCTTTTTTATTTTTTATTTTTTTATCTTTCTACTATGTTAAAACGTTGTTCCTTCATCAAAAATATGCCTGAAGAGATTTTAGATGTCATCCATGCATGTTTGAGTAATCTAGTGATCTCTTCCTATTCAAACCCTCCTTGTGGTGAGCAGAGTCTGTACAAGCACTAAAGAATTGTTTTGTCTTTCTGATCCTCATATGCCCCCCTCAGGTGAACCAGCTGTACTACGACAATAACACAGGGATCTACTATTATTATGACGCAGAGAGCGGAAAATATGAATTTCACTCCAGAATCGAACTGCAGAACGACACTCCGTCCACCGAAAGGAGCTACAGCGAGTGGAAAAGCTGGAAACTCAAGAAGCTGATGAGCGAACTCAAGAACGAGATCAAGAACAAGCCAAAGGACGATAATAAGGTCAGATATATAAACTCTCATTCACTTTAATTATGCACTATAATACCACAAGGTCATAAAAACTATAACTATAATATTAAACTATACAACACCACAAAAACGTTGAACATCAGATCTAATGCACTATAACACCACAAGAGAGGACGTCTGAAAATAAACTAATGTATAATGAAAAGTATATTCTGTCTCTCACAGGCTCAGTGCTCCTGGTCTCAGTTTTCAAATATGTGTTTTACTGAGGGCAAAGAAGTCAAACACATTTACAATGGTCTAAGAGTCATGTCGAGTTATTAAAGGTGTAATATGGAACTTTGTTTTGGTGGCAAAAAAAATCCAATTCTGTCAAACTGGATAAAAGTTGTTTGTTTGGGGGAGGCCCATTGCCTGCTTGCTAGAAAAGTTACATGGTTCCTCTTTAAACGAGAAGATTTGCTTTACTTTTAATACAAATTTCCATAAACTCTGATAAATATGAACATTTTTAGGTGTAATTAAAGGAAAGGAGCTGCTTAAAACAGTTATAGTTTTAAGAGTTAAAGGTTAAAGTAAATTCATAGGTTTGGGGCGTCTGGACTAAAGACTTGTTCTGATTTAGGTCGAAGACGTCACTAAATCTTTGGCCAAAATGAAGATTTCCTCTTATTGGAACATGGCCCCCTACAGAGGTACTTAAACAACTATACACACAGGCCACTTTACTAAGTACAACTGTCCTGGTTCAGTCCCTGGTTCAGTCCCTGCTTTAGCCCCTGCTTTATATCTTGGTGTTGTACTTAATAATGTGGCCACTGTTGGTGATGGATATAATTGTGAAGGTAGCGACCAGGTACAGAGTTGAAAGAAGTTTATCTGATCCGAGGAATGAAGGTACAGACAGCAGGCACATGTGTTATATTACAAGGGAACCTTTCCAGTACTTATACGCTGAGAAAGGTACTATCTATAGGTCCTAGCTGGTCCTATAAGGAACTTAAACAAATTTTACATACTGTCCGTACAAAATCATAAATTTATATACCGTTAACTATTTACTGGAAGGTAGAATACATCACAAAAAAGATGCTTGCAGTCACTGAAAAGATGTATCAGGTTCCAGTGTAGACATCTTAAAATAAGTATGTGTCGCATTTTTACAGAGAAACAAGTTCACCTCAGTGTTTGTAACACACAGTATTCAACACAAGGTTTAAGAGTCAAACAAATCAAACAAAAATCGTGTTTTCAATGGACATTTGCGTTTTTTGTCCTGATATTTCCACATTTCTTCATTTATCAGTGTCACTTTAAAACAATTTTACGTTGAGGGAGAAATAACTATATTTGAAAACTGAGACCAAGGAACCGAAGCCCTGAGCCAAAGCGACTAATGCTTGTCGCCCCATTTTGGACTATGTGCTGACAGGACAAGGCAAAGAAGGATGCCAAAGAAGATCTGAAAACCACCAACAAGAAGCCCCAAGAACCCCGAAAACCAAGACCAAAGTCCAGATCAAAATCCCGGTCTAGATCCAGGAGTCCGGGACGGAGAAGAAAATCTAGAGGAGACGGGAGGCGGAAGTTTAGAGAGGAGTCACCTCATCGGGACCGGAGCCGGGACCGGAGCCGGGACCGGAGCCGGGACCGGAGCCGGGACCGGAGCCGGGACCGGAGCCGGGACCGGAGCCGGGACCGGAGCCGGGACCGGAGCCGGGACCGGAGCCGGGCGAGATCCAGCTCTAGAACCAGGTCTAGGGACAAGTCCAGATCCCGAAGGAGGAGGAAAGAGGAGAAAAGAAGGAGAAACAGGAGAGAGGAGACGCGAAGCAACGGGTCAGAAATGAACAGTGAACCCGAGGAAGGAGAGCTATCGGAGAGCGAGAGAGAGACTACACCTGAGTCTGAGGAGAGAGGCGATGAGGAGAAACGAAGGAAGGATAGAGGGAGGAGAGGAGATGAGGAGCTAGAAGAGCAGACTCTGGAGGAGATGGAGATGGAGTTGGATGCAGCCCAGGGAGGTGAGTAGGGCTGCAACGATTCATGGACTAATCGTGATTATCCAAATTAAAAATAAACAATAATGGTAGGAAACACATGAAATACCTTTTTATTACAGACAGTGGTATTATTAAAGAGGGGTATATGCAAAATCTTCTTTTTAAAAAAATCTTTTTACCATGTTATAAAGTCCCTCATCAAAAGCATGCCTGAAGACGCATCCATGCATGTTTGCGTAATTTTGCAATCTTTCCCAGGCTTTATTCGAATCCTCCTTACAGTTAAGAGTACCCCCATGCCTACGTCATCCATGATCCCACACGACAATTCTCTATAAATATACAAAAACAAGATACAAAACTTTACACAGCAACTTGACAAACCTGATGTGCTGATTGTGTTGTGATAGTGCTCTGAAGGGGGAGTAACTTAGTGTAGAGGCCAAAGAGAGGGGGGAATCAAAGTCAAAAACAATAGTCAAACCTATAAAAACATTTTAATACCTTGTTTTCAGTGAATAACAATTAAAAGGAAGCATGGTGCTCTGAATATACAGTTAATACCCCATAGATGTAAAGTACCCCATTTTTAAATAAAAATGTCATAAAAGCGTAAACTATTTCTGTTTTTCATCATTAATTCACTTTCAAATAAATTATTCTCTTCAGTCACTGGATTTTAACCTTTATTTTGTTGATAATGTATTTAAAAAGTCGATGTACAATACAGACGGTCTATTAAAACAATGGTGCGTTGCAGCCCTAGAGGTGAGGTAGGACAGGTGCAGACAGGTGAAGCTGCAGAGGTTTTGTCTAATGTTATAGAGTTTAATGTTTTGTGTCCCTCAGCGTGGCCCCCTTGTGTTCGTGTGACGGTGGTGCGCTCTCCTGTACTGCAGGTCGGGACTCTGTTCATCCTCACGGCCGACTGCACAGCTACGATTGGACGGTACGCAATTGATTATTAGACTTCTACCAGACAGGTACCACATGGTCAGAGTTTATCAGTGACCATAGTAACACATATTAGATCAGCAACATTTGGCCTTGTGACCCACTGGCAGATTTTTTGGTCCAAAGACAACAGCACTGGTCACAAAACAGAAACCTACAGTGTTCACTTTTACATGAAGCAGCCTGCAGAAGTCACTCACATTCTATTTCTGTACATTTAGATTCTGCTCTCATGTGTTCACAGGGAGAAGGACATGGACCACGCCATCAGGATCTCAGAGATGGGCGTCAGTAAGGTACGAGTGACGTCTCATTAAACCTGTACAGGGCTAGGAGTATATACCCAACCCTCCACCTCTGTCCTTCAGTTTCATGCAGAGGTTTTCTTTGATGCGGAGCAGCAGTGTTACATGCTCGTGGACCAGGGCTCTCAGAACGGGACTGTCATCAATGGGAACCGCATCCTACAGGTAAGTCTGGGTCCAGTCCCAGGACTGGTCCCGGATCCAGTCCCAGGTTCGCTCTTATTTAGACAACGGTTATTCCTTTCTTGATGAGAAAAGTTTGAGGCACACACATGTAGAATTTTTTTTAATGGACCTTTTTGAAAATGAAATGAATAAAAATGTAATGATAGAATAATATAAAAAATAATGAATTAACGCCTCAAATTGTTACTAAACTAAACCCATAGATCTATTTTAATTACTTAATAGGGTATTCCATTCCATGTCCATTTTTATCATAAAAAAAAAGTCCATTGTCCATTTCGGATCATAAACTTTCTCGGCTAAAAATCTTTCAATTGTCTTAAAAATGCTTTTTAATCATTTGCTTCGGCTCTCTCTGCCCTCTATAACACCCTGATAGCTACTCTCATTCTGATTGGTCAGGGCGGTCACGTTGTGTGTTTGCATGTGCCCGGGTGGGAGAAGATCACTACTGCACATGCTCAGTGGGCAGGGGAGCCACAGAACGTACACTGAACGTCCATTCATTGATTTGAATGGACGGCCATGTTTAGGCCCTGGGGCTTGACTGAACCTGATGTCTGTGTTTCAGCCTAAGCAGAAGTCTGCGCCTCAGCCCCTGACTCATGGGGATGAGGTCCGGATGGGAGATACGGTACTTTCCTTCCACATTCATCGTGGCACCGACACCTGTGATGGCTGTGAACCAGGACAGATCCTCGCCCACCTCAGCAAGTACCCCCGACCACAGCCAGGGGGAGCAGCCAGCAGGGAGGACAAGGAGATGCTCAGAGTCAAAGAGCTCAAGAACCTCAAGGCCAAGTACGGGATACAGGTAAAAACCTCTTGCATTGTCTGCTCCTCTGCTCCTCCACCTCCTCTACCTCCTCTTTTCCTTCTCTACACATGCTGCTCCTCTGGCTTTGCTCGTCTGGCTCTGCTCCATTGGCTCTGCTCCATTGGCTCTGCTCCATTGGCTCTGCTCCTATGCTTCTCTCTGATATTGTGTTGTATTTCTCAGAGTAATGAGGAGTCTGCGGCCCTGAAGAATCCTCGGTACAGAGACAGAGCTGAGTCCAGGAGGCAGGCTGTGGGCAGCGAGGGCGTGTTTCAGAGGGATGATGCTCCAGCTTCAGTGCACCAGTCAGAAACACTTCATCTACATCTGCACCACTGACTCTAAACACCTTCAACAGACTGAAATTGGGACTGAAACCAGGACTGACTACTGCAGTCTGTTGTTATTATTATTATTATTATTATTATAAACCAGACCTCAAACCAAGGTCTGAACCTGGACTAAATCTGGACTTTGTGGAGAAGAACTAACCTCACCATACCAATGAAAATGTACTGGCAAATCTAGGTGCCTAAAAGTGTTTTGTGCTCCACAGAGAGATCGCTGAGGGGAACAAAGGGAGGAAGATGTTGGAGAAGATGGGCTGGAAGAGAGGAGAGGGTCTGGGGAAGGAGGGCACTGGCATCAGGGATCCGGTGAGAGATTAATTCTGTTTATGGATCTGAGGTATTAAATGTATGAAATGGTGGCAGATTTAAACTGATGTCTCAAAACCAGAGGCAGCTGACGGTGCACACGGTCTTTCTCTGTATTGGTGGTTTTCAGATTGTACAATGTGATGTCATACTCCCAGATGGGAGCGGACACAGATTTCTTTATTGATTACATTGTACTTCATCATGTAATATCCAAAAGGTAAATGCACAAATGTTGAACCTGATCTACACCTGAACCTGACAAGAGCCAAGACCTCACCGCCGCTCCATCTGTGTTAAATATGATTGACCCATAGAGTGTTGTGATGTCATTTGAAACTCAGTAATCTGACTGGAGATTTTTCTTGTAAAAACTGTTAGATCAGTTATGTCAGTTATATCATTACTAGTTTTTGCCTTTGTATTGTGATTTAAAAATGTGGCCATATTGCCCTGCGCTCGTTATGCTGATTCTCATATTACGTTTTTGTTGGCCTCTTCTATGGAGCTCCCAGTCCCGTCCACTTCGACGTCCACTTTGGACAATCTGTTTTGTCTTTTTGTAGTCAGGCTTCTTTCTCTATAATCAAGACTTCTGTTTCTCTCAGATCGAGTTGAAGATCCGAAAGGCTCAGTCGGGTCTCGGAGCCGCGGCGGCCGTTGCCGTGGATGACGCTTCTCTAAACAAATCAAAGAATCAGAAAAACTGGGACAAAGCTCGAGAACGCTTTGCCGAGACCTGCACGCCCAGAACGCTGCCCCCTGCTGGAGAGGAGGAGGGTACCGCAGCGTGGGTGAGGGGGCCCACAGAGGGGGCGCTACAGAGCTGAACACATGAGACTCTGTGAATACTACTTTATTCAAACGAAGAACTTTGGTTTGGAGGCAGCGAACAAGTGTTTGCCTTTCCCAGAATGCATCAGTGTGGAGCGATGAGGTCACCTGACGTTTGAATGGGACCATTTACAGGACATTATTAGTACAAAAAAACTGAGTTATAACAACCTTAAATTTTCTTGATAAAATGTGAAATATCGTAAACCTCTGGTGTTTTTATTTCAGAAATCACTACTTTTCCACAGCATTTAAAGAGCCGCTATTCTGCAAAATACATTTTTTTATGTTTCTACCATGTTGTAACATTGTTCCCTCATCAAAAACATGCCTGATCCATCCACGCATGTTTGAGTGATATAGCGATCTCTCCTGTAAAATACCTCCCCTTTTAATAACCCACAGAAGTAAAATACCCCCTTGTATTAATGAGGGGGTATTTTACTTCTGAAGGTGCGTTCCGATTCTCAAAAGTTCACATCAGGCTCGCACAGAATAGCTTGTGTCCGCAGTGATTTGGACTAATGGCGTGACAGTATTCACCAAAGAGGGCGGGATTTAACAATTTCTAGCAATGCAAAATGGCGGCGGTTATTGTACTTAACTGCATTCCAACAAACACAATAAAGGATCTTTTTATTCAGTCAAAGAGGGAGACAGACTAAATGTGCAGGTTTACTGAAACACGTGTGAATGAAAAAAAAACACAACTCCAGGGATGATTCTGAGGAGGACACTACATCAGAACAGGGTTAAAGCCTCACTGCGGAACATTTCCTCACATTAGAACAGGGTTAGAGACATATTTGCCTTAACCATGTCATAACAGTGTTACTTCATCATTATCTTATATTTTGTAAGACATATTCCTGCATGTTTGAGTCATCAGGTATTTGTATAAATGCTCCAAAAATGTCAGTTTTCACCTACCTCCTATCTCCTCCCACAGCTGCGTACTGTGCTGTATAAACTTCAGTCAGTTCAGTTGAACAAAGAGCTTTAAATCAAAACAGAATTAAACCTGGAGGAGAGTTCAGTTTTATTTTACGACCTGGACTTGCCCTGTGGATCAGACCTGAGCCGCCTCTGCCCCGGGCTAATAAGTGAACACTTATATTCACACAGAAGGCTTGGATCAGGGCTGAACGATTTGGTGAAAACATTCAACTGATTTTTCTGACAAACATTTTGATTGGGATTAGATTTGAGAATTCTGTTTTAATATTGCGATATTGTTCAAAGTTCACATTTTAAACTTGTCCAGAAGAACTGACAAAAAGACTGAAATCTGAACTGACAAACTAATACAAGAATCACAATTTAGAACATGTTTGTACAGATCTAAACTACAGGGTTAGCAGGTTTTATGCAGAATAAGACAGGAGATTTAGTTGATTGTGGCCTATAACACTTGCTCATTTCATCCATTCAAATGTCTGTTAAGATTGTGATTAGTCTTACAGCTCTAGATTTCATGCACTTGGATAAAAAAAAAAGATAAATGCTGCCAATAAACTAATTGAACTGCTCCTTTCTACCAGGGTCACAGAGATGTAAGAGATTTTACTACAGGAGATATGGGTGAAGTTTTGTGGGGTTTGAACCAGCAACCCTCCAGAAGCATGGACATAAACCTCATGTGCTTGAATGTGTTGAACTAAGATACACCCAAAGTCCAGAGTTCAGACGAAGCTGTGAAAATTTGCATCTGAGTGGAAAAGGAGCCGGACTAAACCAGAACAGCGCCAGGACTAAAGCAGACCAAAATAAGGACTAAACCAAGACTGAAAAAGAACTAATCCAGGACCAAAGCAGACCAAAATAAGGACTAAACCAGGACCAAAGCAGACCAAAATAAGGACTAAACCAGGACCAAAGCAGACCAAAATAAGGACTAAACCAGGACCAAAGCAGACCAAAATAAGGACTAAACCAGGACAAGACAAAAATGGGGACAAAACTAAACCAGGGCTAAACCAAGATTGAACCAGATCTGAACCAGGACCTAAACAGGACTAAAACAGGACCTAAAGCAGTACCAAAACAATGACAAAAATGAGGATCAAAACAGGACTGAACCAGGATGAAAACGGGGTCAAAACAGATCACTTGCCCTGCCTCCATCTCAGTGTGAATATTAAACAGGAGGCTCTGGTCCAACAGCAGCCGTGACACTGGATCCAAACGGAATACTGTAAATCACAGGGCATAAAGAAAATAAAAGTTGCTCCTAGTACCACCACAACTACTACTACTACTGCTACTGCTACTTGTACTTGCGTGGATCAAATGCTTGTGGTTTGTTTGAGGTGGTTCCATTTTTAGTGTCACATGACTAACAGTAGATCCATTGTCTGAAGTTTTCATCAGAAGAACCACAGATTAAAGATACAGTACACAGATATGTACAGAGCTACAGCTCAACCGGTCCCGCCCACACCTCGTCTGGCCCTGCCACCGCTGCCCCCCCGCCTCACCTTGGGCCGCGCCCTCAGGTTGAGAAACACTGATGTAACTCCACTGTAAACACACAAACCCGCAAAGCAAAGTGAGTCATAGTAAGAACAGGGCCTCTGCTGCTCCTAGTTCTACTGCTACTACTATAACTACAACTACTACTACTACTATTACTACTGCTACTAATGCTACAACTGCTACTACTACTTCTCTTCTTTACATTACTACAATTTAAGTTTTAGTTGAATGTATTTTTGTATATCCCCAAATCACAGCAGCCGTGGGGATAAACACAGTCAAAGTGAGACTAGAGTAATCCTGAACTTCGAATCATGTAAATGAAAACAACTTCTCCAGTGGCACAGTCTGCAATGCTGACCAAAATGTCAGTGGTTCAAATCTCTCTGATCAAGGCACAACAAGCAAAAACCCACAAGCTCTAGAGGGAAATACTGAAACCATGAAGCAATCTATGTTTTATCAGCCCCAGGTATTAGACAGGTGCTACAGGTAAAGTCAGACAGGTGTACTCAGGTGTATATGACGGGTGTACTCAGGTAAATGTATAAAGGTGTATGTATAAATGATGGGTGCATATGACAGGCGTATTCACAGGTGTATTCATATATAACAGGTGTATACTGCAGGCATACTCATTTGTATGTATAAATGACAGGTGTATACGACAGGTGTATTCACAGGTGTACTCAGGTGTATGTATAAATGACAGGTGTATACTGCAGGTGTACTCACAGGTGTACTCAGGTGTATGTATAAATGACAGGTGTATACTACAGGTGTACTCACAGGTGTACTCAGGTGTCTGTATAAATGACAGGTGTATACGACAGGTGTATTCACAGGTGTACTCAGGTGTATGTATAAATGACAGGTGTATACGACAGGTGTATTCACAGGTGTACTCAGGTGTATGTATAAATGACAGGTGTATACTGCAGGTGTACTCACAGGTGTACTCAGGTGTCTGTATAAATGACAGGTGTATACTGCAGGTGTACTTAGTTGTATGTATAAATGACAGGTGTATACTGCAGGTGTACTTAGTTGTATGTATAAATGACAGGTGTATACGGGAGGTGTATGGAGGTCTAGACTCACGTGGTGCTGTGTCTCTTGCTGCGTTTAGACCCTCCTCTCTCTTTCACACTACCCTTCTTCTGACTCTGAGCTCCTCCCATCTTAAGGTCCCGGGGTCAAAGGTGAACCAAGGTCAAAGATTATCCGGGTTTTGGTCCAGGTAAAAAAAAAAAAACATGATCCAAACTTGATAAAAGTCCAGAGCAGGGAGCCGTCCTGTGCCTGTGTCTCCCTGGTTAAATCTCTTCTGTGTGACTTTTCTGTCTCTCTCTCCCTCCTGCTATCTTTTGCTTCCGTGTGTTCTCTACTCTCTCTCTCTCTCCAGAGGGGAGGGAGAGACATCTGTTTCTCCCTCCTTTTCTCTCTCTCCTTTCCCCATGTGCTCCCTCCTCCCTCTCTCTTCTGCTCTTTCACTCTTTCATTTATTCTTCCTCTCTCTGATTCCTCCCCCGCTTTTCCTATCTCTCAACCTCCTCTCATCATTCTCTCTTTCTTTCTATCTCCCTCCCCTTTGTTTCCCTCTATCTTTTTCATGTATTATTTCTTCCTCCCTGCTTTTTCATGTATTTGCTCTCTCATTTCGCCACAGTGTGTTATGAGTGTGACACAGGAGCAGCCCTACCCCATGAAACTCCTCCCTCAAACTTATCTCTTCTATGATGATGTAATGCAGTACAATGCAGTACTACTATACAAATATCCCAATATGCAAATATAAGTGCCAAGAACTGCCACTTCTGCATGGGTCTGCTCAAACACAGACACCACAGACGCTGCTTTCTTGGCTTTTAATTCAGTTTAAGTTTATATCACATTTAAAACATCTTCAGCCCAAAGTGCTTCACATAAAAGTCAACAAAAAACAACATACACATAACACAATACATAAGAAAAGAACAATAAAACACCTGTATATCCTGTCTAGTGTTAAATGCCAGAGAGAAGAGGTGGGTTTTCAGTCTAGTCTTAAACTGTTAAAGACTGAGAGGATCAGACAGAGGGCACTGCCACAGAAAACACTCTTCTGGTCTTGATCCTGGCTTTGGGCTCAGCAGCAGGAGCTGGTCAGCTGACCTCAGGGCTCTGGGTGGAGTACAGGGCCACAGTCACTCCCTCACATAAAGAGGACCCATAGAGTGCACACATTTAAACATTCTGAAATGCATCCAGCTTTAGGTGAAGGAGGCATGGTTGTATGCAAACACAAACTTTTAAAGAAATATTAATACAACTCAGACACGTTTTCAGTAAAAATACTCAGTCTTGTTACTCAACGAGGCATTCTGAAGAGCAGCGTTTCGCTCTGAAAAATATAAAACTGTCAGAGTCAAAGTACAGCCATGTTATGAGTCGTGTTTAGTCGCTGAATATAAGAGACACACACTTTACAAAACTCAAAAACATTGTAAACAAACATATGAAACTCTATGGATAAGGCCAGAGCTGGTACTACATGTTGTACCTGGAATCATTACTGTTACTGCATCTGTATAAAGTGTGTTTAATCTGAGAGGGACAAGTGTGGTCTGTCCTGGTGTAAAAATGTTTTGAGTAGAATGACTGTGAATGTGACTCTGAACTGTAAGTAAACATAAAGAGGAGCAGCTGATGCCACACGCTGCAGATGCTGATGCAGATCTTCCTCCACACATACTGCTATCCCTGTGTACTCTGTGCTGAACCGTTCCTCCATGAAAACAAATATACACACATTGCTCTACTACTGCTACTACTACGTTTCAAAGTACTAATACTTCTACTATTGAAATTACTACTGCAGATAGTAGTGCAGACTTAGCTTAATACAGAGATAGAAACTTGAGTTTTAAATGAACTGTACATAAAAGTGTTTATATGTGTTTATATCAGTATTAAACCCATCTTATCTAAAACATGACATAGTTTTTTACAGTAGTGTCAAGTATTATTAGAAGGCCCGTGTGATCTTGTTTGGGAATGGCTGCTCTAGTCTATAAGTCCTATAGTGTAATCTATAAAACTGTGTCTGACCCTTGAACCCTGACCCCATGACATCATCACATTCTACAATTTAAAACTAATAGTATTTTAATTTTTGGACATTTTGCTTGAATAATGCCACTGTTTCTGTTAAAAGTCTGGTCCTTGTTTTAAAGTATTTTTTTTACAATCGACTCATGATCCATTGATAAAGCTCTAGACTTTTCTCCTGTATTTATCCACCTACAACATTTGCAGTTTTCACGAATATTGCTGTTACTACTACTGCTACTACTACTACTACAACTGCTGTTACAATGTGAATGTTCAGTATCACATTTCAAATGAATCTAAACAGGCTCAGACTCGTTCGTGATGAAACTCTCAAACTTTATCACTTTTACATTTTTAACTGAGGTCAAGGAGAGGACCAGGAATTTTACAGGAGGATATGTCTTTAACCATCCAGCCCCGTGGCACGGTGGAGGAGTGGTTATCATTTCTCTCTGTGTCTGTGTGGAGTTTGCATGTTCTCCCTGTTTCCTCCAGCTAATGTCGTCCTAACCGAGACCAGCCCAAGATCTGGAGATGGGTCTCACTGCTCCTGACAGGTTTAACCCAGAGACAGTGAAGAATGGGTCAAATGCAGGTTTAACCAAGACACACTGCAGTACCATTGTCTCATATTTGAACAAATACTTTATACATTTTATTTTAAATGTAAAATGGGTGACGACAGCAGAGAACGCAGAGGTCAGAGGTCCACTCGTTTCATTCATTTCAGAGACAGGACACAGAAGTACTGCGATAGCAGAAGAATGTACTTCTGCAAAACTGGATTCCTTTGAACAATGAGACAGAATCTGAGCTCAAACCATCAGATCAGCTGAGGCCTCGCGCTCAAACCACACATCTGTATTCTTACAGTAGTATTAGTAGAGTTGTAATACAGCATATTCATGGATTCCAGCTCCCTGTTATATGTGAAATTTTGAGGACTTTTTTCCATTTAAAAAAATACAATATTGTCTGTTAAATTGTTGATTGTTATGGCAACAGTGCTAATTTGTCATCATTTTGAAAATCATGGGCACAAGCAAACAGAACAGCAGCCTCTGCTGGTCTGAACCCGACACTACAGCGAGTCATTTCTGAAACAGTGTAAACAGAAGTACCTCATGTTTGACTCAGAGATGGGACTCAGGGCATCTGCGTCTGTGCTCAGGGTCAAAGGTCAGGGGTCAAGGCTGTGGCTAACGGCGCTGAAATACACAAACACAGACTTGAGATAAACCTGTGAAATAAGGAAAAAATGAAAACAAGGCCATGTTGTGATTCATTCCAGACTGTGTGAATAATCTGTCCTAGTTTAGTCTTGGTTTAGCCCTGGTTTAGTTCCGGTTTAGTCCTAGTTTATTCCAGGTTTAGCCCTGCTTTTTCCCATGAGTCCCCTGATTCAGTCCCCTGGTTTAGACCTGCTTTAGTGAAATGGACTTTATAAAGTATGTGACAGATTCATAACAGAAAAAATCATGTGACCATTAGACAGGAAGTCACACACGTGTCACTTCCTGCCACTTCCTGTCTGTGCAGCAGACTAAAACAAAAAACAAACAAAAAAACTAACATTTTATCACCAAAACTCTCAGAAGTTTTGAGGTAAGAGTCTCAGCATTTACTGAACCTTTCAACTTTGTACCAGTTTTCGTTGTGGATAGGCCATAGACTACACATATGTGCGTGCGTGCGTGCGTGCGTGTGTGTGTGTGTGTGTGTGTGCGTGAAAAGTTTAATTTGGACACGCCCCACAATATTTAATGTTACTACATTATAATTGGAAAGCAATGTATTTTATTGATTTAAAACGTTTAATAAAGTTTAAAACCAATGCTGTAATATACTGGCGCCACTAGGTGGCGCTCGCTGTTTCGAGCAGTTTAGATATGAAGCCGCGTAAAGTGGCTGGATGGCTCCCTTAGAGATAGGGTGAGGAGCTCAGTCACAAAGGAGGAGCTCGGAGTAGAGCCGCTGCTCCCACACGTCGAGAGGGTCAGCTGATGTGGCTCAGGTTCCAGATGCCTCCTGGACGCCTCCCTTGGGAGGTGTTCCGGGCATGTCCCACCGGGAGGAGGCCGCGGGGAAGATCCAGGACACGCTGGAGGGATTATGTCTCTCAGCTGGCCTGGGAACTTCTTGGGGTCCCACTGGAGGAGCTGGAGGATGTGTCTGGGAGTACCTACTTAGACTGTTGCCCCTGTGACCCAGCCCCAGATAAGTGGAAGAAAATGGATTGATGGATGGATGGAATTCCTGTTGTGTTGCAGGATGTGGAGGAAACAGTTGACAGGAAATACTTCTCATTCCAAACACTCCAAAAGAGGAAGTACTCATAACTGCACTACTTAGTCAGTAGTTTAGAAACAATAATAATGCATAGGATTTATATGGCACTTTGTTAGACTCTCAAAGATGCTTTAAAGAGCATCCACACTTGGTGGTGGTAAAAGCTACTGTTGTAACCACAGTTGTCCTGGGACAGACTGAAGCAAGGCAACCAATCTGCGCCATCAGCCCCTCACACCAACACTCACACACAAAATACATTCATACCAGGCCATGTGGGAGAAGTGTCTTACACAATGACAGTTTTTTCCACACTGCTACTGCTACTTTTACTACTACTACTACTACTACTACTACTACTACTACTACTATTACTACTACTACTACTACTACTACTACTACTACTACTACTACTACTACTATTACTACTACTACTACTACTACTACTACTACTACTACTACTACTACTACTACTACTACTGTACTACTACTGCTACAGCTACAGAATGTAAAAATTCACATTATTTAATAGTATTTGATGAGATGCACTGCAGTACTTCCTAAAAACATTCCCCTGTACCACAAAACAATCCAAACGTGGGAAAAGAATGAGCTTTGTTATGTAATCCTCTTAACTTCCTCTAAGACCAGGAACCAGGACTAAACCAGGACTGAACCAGATCTAAATCAGGACTAAACCAGGACTAAACAAGGACTAAATAAGAACTGAACCAGGACTAAACAAGAACTAAACAAGGACTAAACCAGGACCAGACCAGGACTAAATAAGGACTAAACCAGGAATGAATCAGGACTAAACCAAGACTGATCCAGCACTAAATCAGGACTAAACCAGAACTGAACTTAGTCTAAACCAGGACTAAACCAGGACTGAACCAGTACTGACGTTCTCTGCATTGCCCCTGTTGACTGTCTGTCCAACTTCCCCTGCCCCCCTATTAACCTACTTCCCCTGTCTGCTCCTGTTTACCCCTGTCTGCCCCTGTCTGCACCTGTCTGCCCCTGTCTGCTCCTGTCTGCCCCTCTCTGCTCCTGTTTACTCCTGTCTGCCCCTGTCTGCTCCTGTTTACTCCTGTTTGCCCCTGTCTGCTCCTGTTTACTCCTGTCTGCCCCTGTCTGCCCCTGTCTGCTCCTGTCTGCCCCTCTCTGCTCCTGTTTACTCCTGTCTGCCCCTGTCTGCTCCTGTTTACTCCTGTCTGCCCCTGTCTGCTCCTGTCTGTTCCTGTCTGCCCCCGTCTGCCCCTGTCTGCTCCTGTCTGCCCCTCTCTGCTCCTGTTTACTCCTGTCTGCCCCTGTCTGCTCCTGTTTACTCTTGTCTGCCCCTCTCTGCTCCTGTTTACTCCTGTCTGCCCCTGTCTGCTCCTGTTTACTCTTGTCTGCTCCTGTCTGCTCCTGTTTACTCCTGTCTGCCCCTGTCTGCTCCTGTTTACTCTTGTCTGCCCCTGTCTGCTCCTGTCTGCTCCTATTTACTCCTGTCTGCCCCTGTCTGCTCCTGTTTACTCCTGTCTGCCCCTGTCTGCTCCTGTCTGCTCCTGTCTGCCCCTGTCTGCTCCTGTCCCACAGTTGACTGCCCAGAGTGAACACAGACGCACCCATCAGCACTTTCACTGTTCATGTGTAATCCATATGTTATACTCACTCATGTTGCAGTACACTGTCCCCATTCACTCGTTCACTCCCATGTTCCTCTTATACTCCCCCATTCACTCCCATGTTACCCAAGTACACTCACACACAGATGCACCAGTACGTACACACGCACACACACCCCTATACACACACACACACACACACACCCCTACACACACACACAAAATCATTCATAAGCATAAATGAGGTGTGACGTGAACCGAAACATAGGAAGAACTCTACTTACTTGCAGTGATCCTCCTCAGACTCCTCCCCCTCGTGTTGTCTCTCTCCCCTCTATCACTCTTCTCTCCTCCTCTCCTCCTTCACTCCTCTCCTTCACTCTTCCCCTACTCCTCTCTGTCTCTCTCTCTCTCTCTTTCAGATGGTCAGATCAGGAGCAGAGGTATGGAGCTGCAAACCCCGTTTCTTCTCTCTCGGTTTCTCTCCTTGTTTGTTTGATCTCTCTCCTCTCCCTTTCTCTCTTCCTCTCTTCTCTCACTCCTCTTCTCTCTCAGATGGTGAGATCAGGAGCCGAGTGGTGGACTGTTTTTGGTTTGAGTTTGAGTCAGAGCTTAGAGAGTTTCCTGAGTACAGCTGACCACAGAGAAAACGCCTCTGTGTGAGAGAGAGGGAGGGAGAGAGGGAGGGGGAGAGGGGAGGAGAGAGAGAGAGGGAGGGAGAGAGAGAGGGAGGGAGAGAGGGAGGGGGAGAGGGGAGGAGAGAGAGAGAAGGAGGAAGAGAGGGAGAGGGGAGGAGAGAGAGAGAAAGAAGGGAAAGAGAGCGAGGGGGGAGAGGGGAGGAGAGAGAGAGAAAAAGGGAGAGAGGGAGAGGGGAGGAGAGACAAAGAAAGAAGGGAGAGGGGAGGAGAGACAGAGAAAGAAGGGAAGAGAGGGAGGGGGAGAGGGGAGGAGAGAGAGAGAAAGAAGGGAAAGAGAGAGAGGGAGGGAAGGGGAGGAGAGAGAGTGGTAGGGAGAGAGGAAAGGGGAGAGAGAAAGAAAGAGAGAGGGATAGAGAGAGGGGAGGAGAGAGAAAGGGGGAGAAAGAGAGGCAGGGAGAGAGGAATGAGAGAGTGAAGGGAAAGAGAGAGGGAGGGGGAGAGGGGAGGAGAGTCAGAGAGAGAGGGAGGGAGAGAGAAGGGAAAGAGAGAGGGAGGGGAGGGCGGAGGAGAGTGAGAGAGAGAGGGAGGGGAGGGCGGAGGAGAGTGAGAGAGAGAGGGAGGGAGAGAGTTGAGGAGAGTGAGAGAGAGAGGGAGGGAGGGGGAGAGGGAGGAGAGAGAGATGGGGAGAAAGATAGGTAGAGAGAGGGAGGAGAGAAAGAAAGTGAAAGAGAGAGGGAGGAAATGAGAGGAGAGAGAGAGAGAGAGAAAGAAAGGGAAAGAGAGAGGGGGAGAGAGCCGAAGGGAGAAAGATGGGAGGGAGGAGGCAGAGAAGAAGGGTGGGTTGAAGAGCAAGAGGGTGGGGATGAAGAAAGAAAGGGAGAGGAGATGAAAGGAGTGGAGAAAAAGGATTGTAAGATAGAGGAGTGAGAGAGGGGCGAGAAGGGGAGATAAAGGGAAGAGGGAGATATAGAGGGAGAGGGACAGAGGGATAAAAACGTGGCTAGAGAGAGTAGTGTTTGTAGAGGGGAGGAGGGGGGCATGCAGTTTTATGAATGGAGCGAGGCAGAGCTCTGGAGGTTTGAGCTGTTTTGAGACCTTTGACCCAGAGCTCTTTAGTTCCTTTAAAATGTGTTTGAGCCTCCTGTCATAGGCAACTTTTTGAGGACTTTTTTCCCATAAAAAAAACTGTTCAGAAAAGGTCCAAATTGTTCTATGTGATTTTCTTTCATTTCTGATACTTGATAAAAGTATTTACAGTAAATGTAATCCAGCTCTCACTTTTGACTTTACAAACCCATAGCTCCCTCTGCTGGTGGTCTGAGTGCACGCAGATCTAATGAGACTAAAAACAAAAGCTGTTGTGTTGAACATGCAGACTAGATAAATCCATTCCAGGGAGGAGTTTGAAATAGTGGTGCTCCAAAAGCAACAATGACACTTAAAAACAAGAGATTACATGACATATATTCATCTATACATGATCCAGAATATGGACTAATGCTGTTTACTGAAGGTGTGGCCCCCTCTTGTGTTCACCTGCAGACATTACAGTACATGTTTCATTCGGGGTAGTTTAAATCTGAGGATGTAAGATTTTATTTCATGTGCACATAATTTAAATCAGTGACGAGGTCTATTCTCCAGCTGTATCTCTCCAGCCACACCACAACATCTGGGAGGGCATCTGTAGGTTCACTAGAGACATTTGACCTGCTCCATCTCAGTCTAAAACTACACGGATACAGGTTGATGGGAGGGCATCTGACACACAGGGATATAGGAGGATGGGAGGGCATCTGACGCATGGAAGGATGGGAGGGCATCTGATACACAGGGACACAAGAGGATGAGAGGGCATGTGTCATCCAGGGATACAAAGGGATGGGAGGGCATCTGACACACAGGGATACAGGAAGGGGGTGGGGGAGGGCATCTGACACACAAGGTTACAGGAGGAGAATGGGAAGGCATCTGACACACAAGGATATTATGATGTCTCAGTATTGTCCTGTTTTTACACCTGTTTTTTGGCGCTGACATTTTGCTGGTGTGAGGAGCGAGTGTGAACAACGAGGGAAGGTGGAATTTCTTTGACAGAATTTTAGAAATTCAGATTTAACTTCAGTTTGTGAATGTCAAAATGTGATTCAAAACATTCTCATAAACCCACTGTGTTAAATTAAATAAGAAAAAAATAACATTAGAACAACTCAGCTCATTTTAGACTTAAAACTGGCTCAGAAGAAGGGTGCTTTTCATAGACCCACAGTTACTTTAATAACTCTCAATTTACAGTCTGTACCTCTCACGTTACACGCTTTAAATAACAGGACCCTCCTCTCTTTCCTCTCTCTCTCTCTCCCACTCTTCTTTGCACTCTTTTTTACTCTCTCTCCCTCTCTTCCTTGCTTCTATCCCACAACCTCCAGAGCTCAGACTTCTATAATCTCTCTACTTTCCAGTCCCTCCTCTCCTCTCATTCTCTGTCCCTCTCATCTTCCCTCTCCCCACTCCTTCACTCTCCCTCTCTCTTTCTCTCTACCTCCCCTTCCTTCTTTTCTCTTTCACCCTCTCCTTCAGTCTTCCTCCTCTCTTTCTCTATCCCTCTTATGCTCCCTCTCTCCTTCTATCCTGCTAAATCTTGGATCGGAGCAGCAGAGACCAGAGTCCAAAGACCAGAGACCAGGCGCCGGCTCCGTGGACTTTTACCTAAACAGCTGAGTGTAAGTTTGCATCCAGACCGTACTGATATTGAGAAGGTGATATTATTTGAAGTCCATCTGAAATATGCTCAACCATGTCTGTAATGTCTGAAGTCTTGGACGAGATTTGGCACAAAAAGTGAACGGACTGATAAATGAAATACAAAATTAGAGACTTTTTAAATCAACTTTTTGTCTGTTTTCTTCACCGGGTATTCTGAATCTGCATGACTTCACAATTATTTCAGTGTACTCTTGTGGTCGCAATACCCCCAAAGGAACAGGAGGTGGCACCCTTCCCTCAGCCCCCCTCCCCTCAAACCCTCTCAGGATGCTCTCCGGCGCGGCTTTGGTGGCCATCGGCTGTAACGCTCTGCTCCTGGTGCTGATGCTGCTGCTGTGTGTGGTGATGTACCGAGCCTGCAGGGTGCCCAACTGTCCAGAAGGGGTACCGCCGGTATGGACAGGCTGGCCAATCACAGAGGAGCTACAAAGGAACTGGCCAATCACAGAGGAGCTCAAAACAAACCTGCCAATCACCGAGGAGCATCAAACAAACTGTCCGCAGTGTCAGACAATTACAGAACAACTCCAGCCAATCACAAAAGAGCGTCATACAAACCAGCCAATCACAGAGAAGCAGAGAACTGACTGACGTTTGCCATTCTATTTTGAGACCTTTGAAGAAATTAGTTTAAAATAAAGGTTATTTAAGGAAAAGACAAGTTTGTCTCACATTATCGCTGTCATTTGGGGGAACTTTTGTATTTCACATTTTGTAATATAATATATGAATATGAAAAAAGTATGCATATAAAAAAGTCTTAAATAATTCCTCTCTTATTTGTGTGCATGGCAACGGTATTAAAGATGCACTGTGTCACTTTTCTGTAGAAGTCTGTCACTGGATTGTAGATGATAGATTACTCTGACTGTAATCATTGTGTCACATAGATTTGGTTCAGACTATGGTGGAGTTTAAATGTTACTTAGTGCCTGTATTTTCTATTTAAACAGTTTTTCTTCCAACACTCTAGTTACTTTGTCATATTGTGGAATTTTACATCTCCATCTTCCATTAGAAAACTTACATAGTGAGCCTTTAAAGCAGGGTAAAAACTACTAGACCTACATAATATGTTCTGAAGCGAAATTTTGAGTGTTGAGATGAACAGATGAACGAGTATTGACTTTAAAAACCCAGAGAAACACTTTCTGGAAAAGCAGAGCACCACCAAATGAATCATCAGGTGTAAAAGAGTGTTGAGCTGTGCAAAGGGAGGATTACTGAAGCGTGTGTATGAAACAAAACATGACTCCAGGTATGTTTCTGTTGTTTCATATGTTTAAAAGTTTAAAACATCAAAGAATAAATGCTTTATTTTACACTAAAAATGCACTGGCATTGATATGACATTTGTATTATAGCTTTAAAGGGTATATTTCAGATTAGTGTAGATTTTAGCCTGTTAGCTGCTCTTCGCTCCTGTGTTAGCTCTTGTATTAGCCCTGTATTAGTGCACAGAGTTAAGTTCTGAGTCCCTGAGCAGAGACAGCAGCCTCTCCATCTTGGCAACTTCGACCTCTGGACCTTTAGACTGCTCCTGGTGCTTCTTCGTCTGAAACAGATGAAAACACACGCAAGATGTTTTATCTTCTGTTTGCAGGAGGAGAGGAGGACAAGAGCAGGAGGAGGAAGAAGAGAGGAAGAGAGGAGGAGGAGGAGGAGGAGGAGGAGGAAGTAGTAGTAGTAGTAGTAGTAGTAGTAGTAGTAGTAGTAGTAACGGTAACAGTAGCAAAAGTAGTAGTAGCAGTAGTAGGAGTAGTAGTAGTAGTATTAACCCTTAGTAGCAGTAATAGTAGTAGTAGTAGTAGTAATAGTAGTAGTAGCAGCAGTAGTAGTAGCAGTAGCAGTGCTGTTTATATTCTACAGAGTGAGGGGTATTTTTAAACTGTTGAACATTTAGAACTGGGGCCTCACAGAAAGTGAGAGGGAAGAGAGGGAGAGAGATGGAGAGAGAAAGAGGGAGACAGATATGAAGAGAGAGAGAAGGGGAGCAGGGAGACATCTGAGGAACACAACAAGAAATCTAATTTGAAAGCTACGTCTGAATGAAAGGGGGGACTTACACTCCCCCCCACCTCCTCACACAAACACACACACAAACACCCCACGCACACACACACACATTATTTTAAGCCTGCATCATGTGTGAAATGGCTGAATATGTGACCCTCAAGACACAGGATGCTGTCTCTGGTGCTGAAATGTCTCAAGGAATTAAAGTGATGGTTTATAAAAGAAGGTGATGAGGAGGAACAGACGATGCAGAGGAAGAGCAGAGGAGGAACAGAGCAGGAACAGAGCAGGGGCAGAGGAGGAGCAGAGGAGGAGAAGAGGGTGCAGAGGATGTACCTTTGGCTGTTTCCTGAGGTTAGGAGACAGTTTAAAGCCGCTCACATGTCCTCTGTTATCCCCCACGATGAGGATGGGGTGCAGGGGGTTAAAGGTCACGTGTGTCAGGTGCTTCTTGATGGTGACTTGTTGTTGACACAGAGCCTGGTATTTGTTCACATTCAGGTCAAAGACATGGATCTGACGAGACACACAGACAGATCAAGAATATTTGTATCAAAAATCAGATACTAATCAATACTAAAACTAGTATCGAAACTAGATACTCATTGTATCGATACTAAAAAAGGTCCATTGACAGGACAGAAATTAACCTTTCCTGAATATCTTTAGAATGATCTTGAGTTGTATCAGAACAAGTATAAGACACATAGACGAGTATAGACCCATGGACCATTATGGAACCTACTGGACCACTGAGAGATTACACATGGAAATAGAAAAGAAAGTACTAGCATTTAATGTTGAAAATCACATTCTAGTGTCAAAACAAAGAGTGTTTTTTATTATTATTGTGGTATCGGAATCGGTATCGAGTATCAATCCTGAGAGGAGAAGACGAGCAGAGGAGCAGAGGAGGAGGTTAAAGAAGGTTTATATATCCTTACTATCCCGTCTGTAGTGACAGCTGCAAACACAGTGGAGGAGTACGGGGCCCAGGATACATCTCCCACAGCAGAGCGAAGGTCAAAGGTGAACATGGGAGCACTGCAGAGAGACAGCAGAAGAGAAGCTTACTCTTGGTGTGATATGACAAACTTTACTCCTAATGTGCTGTATTTGTGCCACTGAAATGACCTGTGGTCCTTCACTCCTGAATCTGAACATCTGCTTTAGTGTAAATACATATTACAAAGAGGAAGAATGATCCGCTAATCCGAGCAATCACATCAGCTCTAAGTGTCAGGCCTAATGACACAACAGAAGTAGTAGTAGTAGTAGTAGTAGTAGTAGTAAATGCAGCACAGTAAAAGTACCTGACAGTGTGGTCCCAGATCTTCACAGTCCAGTCTGAGCTGCAGGACATGAAAACTTTGGGATGAAACTCGTTCCACTTCACTGAATCTACAGCCATCACATGAGCGTCATATACGTCCAAGTACTGACACGAGTAACTCTTAGAACACTGTAACAAGAGAGAGAGAGATGAGGGCTGAGGAGAGGAGAAGAGGAGAGAAGAGCAGAGAGAAGGAGAGGAAGAGAGAGGAGGAGACAGCAGATGCCATCACATGAGTGTCGTATACGTCCAAATACTGACACGAGTAACTCTTAGAACAGTGTAATTAGAGAGAGATGAGGGATGAGGAGAGGAGCAGAGCCAGAGGAGCAGACAGGGGCAGACAGTAGCAGAACCAGAGGAGCAGACAGGAGAAGTGCCAGAGGAGGAGAGGACGCAGAGGAGAAGAGCTAGAGGAGTAGAGTGAGAGGAGCAGACAGGAGCAGACAGAAGCACAGTACCTTGTAGATCTTTCCTGTTTCGCTGCCCACAAGGAAGAGGTAGTCGATTTGTTTGTGGAAGTCAAAAGAGGTGAGACAGGCTGAAAACACAATCAGAGCTGGATCAGACGGAGCAGGGGCCAATATAACGCTATGGGAGATTTACTATTTTTAAAGAAGTCTCCAAAATTCTGTTCATTATTAGTTTAGGACTGACTCCACAAACTTGTCATATTAATCTTATAGCATAAAGTCCATTCAAATAACAAAAATCACATCTTTGGTGCTGAATAATGGCGCCTCTTTCTGAAGTAGATGTTAAAAATCATTTGACTTTTGTTTATTTAAACTGACAGAGAAGACACTTGCGTCAATGTTTGTTTCATGTGTTTAGGCCCAGTGATTACACAGATATTAACCATAAACCTGTCAAGTCACCTGTTAAGTCTCTGCATCTGACAGTTACACAGCAAACTACACCTGACAATTCTGACCTGTCTCCAGCTCAGGTTAAAGCACAGGGACTCTACAGTGTGCTGATGTCAGGCGAACAAAAAACTGAGGCTAGATGTAGTGTTGTCACAATGCTACAATTTCAAACTCGATTTCGATACTAAGGAATAGACTTGATACTCGATACCATTTCCCATACCATGATGATAGTAAAAACACTCTTTCTTTAGACAATAGAATGTGATTTCCTACATTAAATAGTAGTACTTTCTTTCCATGTGGCCTTATAACTGTGTAATCCCTCAGTGGTCCAGGTAGGTTCCATAGTTGTCCATGAGCGTATACCAGTCTGACTTTTTTAATATCGATACCTGCTCAAATGAGTATCTAGGTTCAATATTAGTTTTATTATTGATTAGTATCTGATTTTCAATACTTTGTACATGTCCAAAATAGATGATATTTTGAGTAAATGTGTGTTGAGTTTTGAGACGTCACCATTGATGGTCTCCTTCTCGGACAGGCTGACGGTCAGGCAGATGATGTCACTGTGCACCAGCTCATTCTTAGAGAAACATACAGGTCAGAGAAGTGGAGTTAAAGTGCATTTGACAGATTGTTTGTCTAATTGTGACTGAGATCGGTGAGTAGTATCTGTGCTGAATATTTATCACAGTTTTACATCAGATAAGTGGCAGTTTGTGAAGAAAAGTATAAAACTACAGGAAGTAGTGCTGAGTTGTAAAAGAGAACCCTCTGCCTATGTCATCAACACTCCATCAAAAATGCAGAGACAATTTACGCACAAAGAACACATGTTTCTGTGTTTCATTTAACTAAACAAAGCTGTTGTCATTTATTTTTATTAGTCTAATCATAACTGTTGTGTCATTTAGAGAAGTTCTGGCCCTTGCTTACATTATGTTTCCTAGGTAACAGTTATGGAATTACCTCTATGTATGTCAAATCTGTCCAAATCTGCCCTCGTCCAACCAGGAAGTAAAATTATGAAATTCACCAAAATAAAAGAAAAAATTGAAGAAAAAAAAAATAGGCAGGATCTTTAGTTACACAGACATTGAAGTCATTACAGATTTTAATTGATTTGGAGCTGACATCATCAACATTCCCTGGAGGTGTGATTCTAACTGTCTGCACTGCTCTGTCTGAAGCTCTGTTACTCAAGTTAGACTTTAACCTGAGCTTTGTTTTAACACAATCTGACCATAAAGAACTGACTTAGCTGTACTACAACAGATGTGCTGATTTGTGTTGTTAAAGAAATCCCTCTCAAATAGCATTACAGTCACAAGCTAGGTAGCGTTAGAACTGAAAATGTGCTGTTTCCATTTCCATTTTTTTTATTGAGTTTTCAGACAATCTTAACATTTTTTGGCTGGGTTTGCTAATGTGTGCATTGTGTCCCCATGGAAACTCCTGAACATTCCAACACAGACATACATGAAGAACACCCCCAATGTGATGTTACTTAGTATAAAGTATCAATATGACATTCCTGACCTTGACCAGAGTCCAGCAGACCACACGGCCATCAGATGACACAGAAAAGAAGTTGTGGTTGTTGTCCATGTCGTCGTTCTGCCACTGAACCTGAGAAAAAACAGGACACTGGTCAGGAGGAGGATCTGTTTAATTTGCAATGCCACGGTCAGCGAGAATTTTGATGCTAACTGCTGTGCGTTAAAGAGGGGGTATTTTACTTCTATGGGGTATTAAAAAGGGGTATGTTACTTAAATAGGGTATTAACTGCTAATGCATAACATTTAGATCACAATGTTACCTTTTATTGATTTGAAAATACTATATTTGCTCAAAACAACGCATTAACATGTTTTATAAGTTTCACTTTTGTTTTTGACACTCTCCCCTCCCTTTGCTCTTTGCGATAAGTCACCCCCCCTTCAGAGTGACATCACAACACAATCAGTGTGCATCCCACTAATGAAACTAGTGCACATCACATCAGGTTTGTCAAGTTTCAGTGTATTGTTTTGTAGCATGTTTTTATATATTTATGGAGAATTGTCATGTGGGAGCATGGGTGGCGTAGGCTTGTGGGAGGAGCCTTGAACAGGATCATACTGCTAACCAGATTGCCTGTAGTTCCTGTCACCTGGCACACAGGGTTGGTGTGTAGTACCTATTGACTGTATAGATAAATGGACATATCTATCCCAGTAGCTATCGCATTCCAAACAAGAAGTGAGCATGGGCGTGCTTCCATCTCCATCTGCTCCAATTCACTTTCTATTGTGACTGATGCTGTCAGTCTCATCATTCTGACCTTCAAATTTGGGATTTAACCCACTTTACATGATCCTGGGTTTCTTATTTCACTATTTTGGCCCTAAATCAAGAAATGAACCGATGAGATGCCTTCTTTCTCCAAGGTTGTTCCTGTTAGTGCTATCAACAACTTTAATTGACAGCATTGCTAAGGGCCTGCCCCTGCCAAACCAGCAACAGCATCACTCCTGATTGGCTCTTTGTTTGCTATGATACCCCCACTTGGATTTCCAAATATGGAACTGGGCTCCAGTTAGCCGCTATAACTGCTACCCTTGATGAGCTTATATAGGCTATGGAAGTACCTCGGCTGCCAGACTGTTTCAGTGCTGTATCTCACCTGCCACACTGGGTAAGTGTAGTACCTCTCACCTGCCACAAGAGATAGGTCTAGTATCTCACCTGCCACACGGGGTCGGTGTGCTTGCCGCTCTTGGCTGTGCTCTTGTACAGGGGGGCCTGGCCTTTCACGTGAAGGTTAAATACAGCCACAGAGCCATCGTAGAAGCCCGCTGCTGCCAGGTGGGTGCGCTGCTCATGCACGTCCACACACAGCACACCTGACCATGTGAAGAAGAAGTACTCCGGGTACGATGGGTTTTTCAGAGAGTAGAACAAGAGCAGCCCACCAGACTGATGGTTAAACTTGTCTGAAGGAATAAAAGTAGTATTACTACAACTATAACTACTACTAATACTGATACTACTATGACCATTGCTGGAAATTACTCCTAGTACTACTACTACAAGTATTATTACTACTACTACCTATAATACTACTACTACTACTACTACTACTACTACTACTACTACTACTACTACTACTACTACTACTACTACTACTAATAATAATAATAATAATAATAATAATAACAAGCCCCTCCCTGAACCACCACCTTAACGTGGTGGTTTGAGCATCCGAATGGTCCTGGGGGCTACGTTGGCAGGGGCTTTGTGCCAGGGTTATCCATGGCAAACAGGTCCTGGGGAATGGGTCAGACTAAGAGCAGTTCAGAAGCCCCTTATGTTGAGTGGGAGCCAGGCCTGGGGTGGGTGCTTGCGAGCGATCGCCTGTTGGTCAGGCCTTTCCCCACAGAGTCAGGGCTCAGCCCAAAAGAGCAATGTGGGGCCGTCCTCTCGTAGACCCACCACCCGCAGGAGGATCCGTAAGGGGCCGGTGCATAGAGATCTGGGTGGCCGTCAGAGGCTTGGAGTCACTGGGAGGGGTACTAGACAGTGCACCAACCAGGGACTCCATTGTTCTCCTGGGGGATTTCAATGCCCATGTAACAACAGTGACACCTGGAGGGGCGTGACCAGGAAGTATGGTCTCCCTGATCTGAACCCCAGTGATGTTTTGTTATAGGACTTCTGTGCTATTAGTACTATTACTACAGCTACTACAGCTACTACAACTACTACAACTACTACTACTGCTACTACTAATACACTGTTACAGCAACAGGTGGTTAAACTCATCTGAAACAAAAGTACTGTTACTACTAATAATACTACAGTTTAATACTACTACACTCCCACTAAACAGGTTAAGGCTATATGAAAAAAAAAATACAGCAACTGGTTACAAGAGCGAAAAGTGCCTTTACTTATAAACTACTACTACTACTACCACCACTCGTCTCACTATGAACAAAGCTCAAACTGCTTTAGTTCCTGTAGTCCTCACATGAGCCCATTCCAACGGCGAAAAGATCGGGGTACTTCTTATTCCTGGAAACAAACAAACAATCATTAAATGTCCTGTCAATCCTTTTGTCACTTGGTTTGTTATAAGATTAAGGACTTTAAAGCTACAGTATGCAACTTTCTGGAGTTGGCACATTACGTCCTTGTTTACAGGGAATTAGTAAACATAGTAAACACCCCCCGTGGAGATAGATACATTTTTTGCCATACTGTGGAATTTTATAGCCCAAGGAACAACATCTACATGGAAACAAGCAGGACGAGGCTCCACCAGGCCAAATAAGAGTTAGGTTTGTGGAGATACCAGCCCGCTCAACACAACATGAACATGCTTTTATTTTAGTCTATTTTCTTCCTAAAAAGTTACATACTGGGGCTTTAATGGAAATAAGGGAGAGATCAGAGAGTAAATGTATGATTCTGTATGAAATAAATAAATGTATGAAATGTCTGATTAAGTCCAAGTTTGATCATGATTCATATAAAAATATTCCAACTTAACTTTGGTTCTTTTTATATGCTTGAAAAGAACCCAAGTTAATCATGTAAAGTCAGAAGTTTGTTGTCACTTTTAAGAGCTAACTAATGTCGTCTGCTTCCTCTCAGAGTTCACACTCCTCTGTGATTGGTTAAATGTTGTTTTTATGGTTGTACTGGAGCAGTGAATGTACTGTACCAGCAGAGGGCAGTGACGGACAGCTTCTTGGCCTTGTCGAACTGAAACTTCCATAGAGGAAGCAGCGTTCCCTCCTGTCGCCCCTCGTCCGCAGGATCCTCAAAGTATTTAAAATCTGGGTATGAAAATCAAAACTGAACCATAACCACAGAAACCACAAACAGGACATCAAAATATTTAAAATCAGAGACCGAAACAAGAGCAGAACCCGTAAACATTGACTAGTGTTGTCAAAATCAGATACTAATCGGTAGTAAAACTAATATCGAAACTAGATACTCATTTGAGCAGGTATCGATACTAAATCACATTCTATTGTCTAAAGAAAGAGTGCTCTTTATTATCATTGTGGAATCGGAATTGATATTAAGCATCAGATCTATTCCTTAGTACTGAAATCGAAATTTTAGTATTGTGACAACACTAACCAGGACAGAGGTCCCCTGTTTCTCTGTGGGGTCATATTCTGTATAAAAGCTGCTAACCCTGTAGTTTAGATCTGTAACAGACATGTTCTGAAATGTGATTCTTGTATTAGTTTGTCAGCTCAGATTTCAGGCTTTCTGTCTATTCTTCTAGGCATGTTTAAAATGTGAACTTTGAACAGAATCCTATTACTAAATCAGAAATCGCAAACATAAGAATCTAGTCTCAGGACACACCCTGTAGAATTGGGTCAAATATGTTCTGGTTCACCATCCGCTCCAAGACCTTTGCCGCTTTGGAAACTTTGTTCAGACCATCACCCTGGAAATACAAGATCTGGTTTAGTCCTGGTTCCAACCTGGTTTAGTCCTAGTTTAGCCCTAGTTTGGTCCTTGTTCAGTCCTGTTTCAGACCTGGTTCAGCCCTGGTTCAGTCCTTGTTTAGTCTTGGTTTAGTCCTGTTATAATTCTGGTTTAGACCTTGTTTAGTACTGGTTCAGACCTGATATAATCCTGGTTTAGACATGGTTCAGACCTGTGTGTCTGCTGTCAGTCTCTTCTCGGTCTCCTCTCTTTTGCTCTTCTGTTTGTCCTTGTTTCTCTCTTGTTTGTCCAGCTCCTTTACATATGCGTCATAAATCTCCCACTGGAGCACAATCACACAAACACACAATAATATTATGAGTGAGATGATTTGATACAGACATGACGTCCAACTCTTAGTGTAAGTCGCACATTTTGAAATCGAAATGCTTGATGTGAGTTCAGATATAGTACCTGGTTGGCTGTGTTGTCTTTTACACAGTAAAGTACCTGGTTGCTGTATGGTGTTTTATAAAGTAAATTACCTGGTTGGCTGTGTCTGAGAAGGTGCTTCTTGGAGGAGGCTCAGTCTGACAGCTCCTCTCCTGAACAACAAAACATAATGCATGTTTAATATGAACCTGTCATCCAGTTTAACTAGGGCTCAGGACACGTCTCTCTCACTGAAAATGTACTATAGACTGTAGGCTTACACCAGTGAGCGTAGTTAAATATCACACTGTACCCTGTGAGTGTAATTAAATATCATACTGTACCCTGAGAGGATAGTTGAGCATCTGTGACGCTCTCTCACTGAACTGAATAATGTATTCTTAAATGCACTAGACTTTATTCCTATACCTGTATGGAGTTATAGTAAATGAAAAATTCTAATCAGTGAACTGGAAAAGAGGTTTCGCTGCTCATCCAAGCAGCCTCACTCCTACAACTTTTTGTCCAGTTGACAGAATTGAATTCTTCTTTTACTATGGATCATACCTGAATGAGTTATGCTGTTATTAATACACATGTTTATACCTGTATAGAGTTATGTTAAATTAAATACACATGTTTATACCTGTATAGAGTTATGTTATATTAAATACACATGTTTATACCCTCAGAGAGTTGTTGAGCGTCTGTGTGGCTCTCTCGCTGAAGTTAAACTGGTTTGTGAGTTTTGGTTCTTTTTTGTCTAGTTTTGAGGCGGCGCTGTCTGGTCTGTCCTCGTCTGCAGGCTCCTCCACTTCCTCCACTGGAGTCGCCTGCACAGTCACATGGAAACACACTCAAAATCATATCGATATAAATGTCTTAAAACAGCATATACACTCTCTTCACAAACCACTGTTTTTATTGTCTTTAAATGCCTTCATGTGTAACTAACCGGAGTCTCTGGTTTCTCTGCCTCATGTTCCACCTCCACAGATGCTAAACATAAAAAACAAAGACAAATGATTTTTACATTTATGGTAAACTGTAGGCTCAGATCATTCACAATATCAGGACTTTAGGTTCCCCTGATGCGCACATGTATTACAGAGGAATTCATAAATAGATCAGTACTAGCTTATCTCATTTGTCGCAGCAGCAGCAGTAGTAATAGGAGCAATAGTAGTATTTAGTGGCAGCAGCAGCAGTAGTAGTAGGAGCAATAGTAGTATTTAGTGGCAGCAGCAGCAGTAGTAGTAGGAGCAATATTAGTATTTAGTGGCAGCAGCAGCAGTAGTAGTAGCACTAGCAGCAGTAGGTAGCATTAGTGGCAACAGTAGCAGTAATAGTAGTAGTAACAGCAGCAGCAGCACTAGCAGTGTTAGTAGCAGCAGTAATAGAAATAGTAGCAGTGATACTGACCGGTGAGCCTCTCCTTGGCTCTTAGCCTCTGTGCCTCCTCTGAGTCCTGGTGCAGCAGACTCCCATCCAGAACAAAATGAACTGCGAGCTGGTCCACTGTGATAGGTTTGAATGAGCGCTCCTGAGAACAAGACTTGGGTTAGACTGGGTTCAGTCCTGGTTTAGACCTGGTTTAGTCCTGGCTTAGTCCTGGTTTAGTCCTAGTTTAGTTCTGAACTGACCTTGTAGCTGTAACGTACGATGTTGTCTGGGGCATGAGGGTTGTTGGCTGTGAGAATCCTGGTGAACTCCTCCTTCAGCTCCTACACAGACACATGGGTAAGGTTATGGTTCACTTTATATGTCCTCTGCATTTGACCCATCCTTCAGTGACTCTGAGTTAAACCTATCAGGAGCCGTGGGACCCATTTTCAGATCTTGTGCTAGTCTTGGTCAGGACTACCTTAGTTGAGGGATTTGACCTATTGTGCATGTTTTGGGCTGGTGGGGAAAACCAGAGGAAACCCACCCAAACACAGACAGAAAATGCAAACACACAGACACAGAGAGCACAAGCAAACTCCACACAGAAAGACCCAAAAGGAGAACCAGGGACCTTATTATCATGCAAAAACAATATTCACAGAGAACATTTAACATCAAACAATACATTTTTATTCTACAGAGATGGACCTTTAAGGACCATCTCTGTCTTTATGTATTCTACATCTTTATTCTGCAGAATGTATTCTACATCTTTGTAGAATAAAGATGTAGAATACATCTTTATTGTACAGAGATGGTCCTTAAAGGTATATTCTGTAACTTGAGGTTTGACCCTATGGAGATGTCAGAGTTTGGAGACAAGCAGGTGGTAGACCCTCGTCTAGGAGAGTGACATAATGCACCTTTAAACATGTCCTGAAGTTATAACTGTTCTTTAGTTGTCTTTGGTTCAAGTCTGGTTTTGAAATCCAAAGGAGTCCAGAGCTGGTTTAGTCTTGGTCGAGAAAAGGGACCCTAGTCACTCAAAGACATTAGTAGGGCCAACCCTCCTTTTAGTCCACTTTTAGCTCTGGTTTAGTCCTGGTTTAGACTTACAGCCTCAGAGAGCTCTAGCTGGTCAGTAGACTTCACTGCAGTGCTGTGGGTGAAATCATCCCCAAAGTCTGCGGCCTCCAAACCGTCCTCAAGAAAAAGACACAACAACACAACAAGTTACTCTTACCTCAAGCCAACTGTGCAGCTGATGTCATAAACAATCCCTGAGGGTGTGATGCTAACTGTAGGCACTGCTCTGTCTGAAGCTTTGTTACTCAAGTTAGATTTAAATCTGAACTTTGTTTTAATTCAATCTGACCATAAACTGAACTGTTTTAGCTGGAATTACAACAGGTGAGCTGATTTGTGCTGTTAAACAAGCCCCTCTCAAACAACATTACAGTCACAAGTTAGCTATCATTAGCCAACAGTTTTTCAGTTTGTCACTTTCACCTCTTTTTTATTTATTTTATTTATCTTTATTTATATGGGGGACCCAATGAGAACATTGGGGTCTCTTTTTCATGGGTGCCCTGTTTAAAATACAACACAAGTCCATAAGTCCATATAAAACATCAATAACAAGTGCAGGTGTGTGTATAAAAGTTTGTTATCAGATTATTAAATTGCAATTGTGTCACCAACGTGTCCAGTTTTGCTTTTCCTTGGAGCATATTCCATTTTTGTGAAGCAAAACAGCTAAAAGCCCTCTTTCCCATCTCAGTTCTGGTGCGGCTCGTCCTTAGCCTTATGCAGTCATGTGATCTAGTGTTAAATGTTCCGGTATCAGTAATTAACAAGCAGGTGAGGTATTCTGGCAGTTTTTGAAGTAATCCTTTATAGATAAACTTAATGCAGTGCTGTTCTCTTCTAACAGACAGTGATGGCCAACCCACTTTTTCATAGAGCGTACAGTGATGAGTTACAAATCCATCACCTGTAATAAAATGAAGGGCAGAGTGAAATAGTGGATCCAATGGTTTCAAAGCAGAGGCTGAAGTCTGCATATACACCACATCACCATAATCCAATATAGATAGGAAGGTTGCTTGCACTATTTCTTTTCTGTAGCTCATTGGGATACAATATTTGTTCCTGTAAGAAAATGATAATTTAGATTTTAAACTGTTACATAATTCTGAGATATGTTTTTTAAAGGATAAGTTTTCATCAAGCCAAAATCCAAGATATTTATAAGTGTCAACTCTTTCAATGGATGTACAATTTAGTGTGTAAAGGTTTGTAGCTTGCATGTTACTGAAATGTTTAGGTTTTTTTTTTTTTTTAGAAAAAATCATATACTTAGTTTTACTTGCATTCAAAAACAGCTTAAGATTTATGAGGGAGTTTTGGATTTCATTAAAATCTTGCTGCAGTTTTAAAAGTGCCTGATCAGCAGAAGGAGCACTTGCATACAAAACAGCATCATGTGCATATAAATGTACGTGGCTTTCTTTTAAATTGTGACCAAGAGTAATTAATAAAAATAGTAAAAAGTAGGGGGTCCAAAATTGAGCCTTGAGGCACTCCTTTACTTAAAGTTAAAAAATCCGATTTAAAACCATTGGCTACTACTGCCTGGGTTCTGTTTGAAAGCTAATTTTGGAACCAGTTACATGTAGCATTGTTAAATCCAATCTGCTTCTGTCATGATGTCAGTTTCCCTGTCCTCCCGTGCTCTCTCCCCCTCCCCTACCTTTGTGTCTGGAGCTGGGTGGAGTGCCTGACTCCTCCCGTGCACACCTGGGGTGCATCAGCCTAATCACCACCACCTGCTGCTGAGTACAAGAAGGCTTGGCAGTCTACACTCGGTGCCAGACCGTCCGCGTGTAAAACGTGAATGTTTCTTGCTAAGCTTTGTTATATGGTACTTTCCGGCAAATGCTCATTTGGATTTATGCACCCTCCAGATTCCTGCCTCTACTCGCCCAGCTCCTGCCGCCACGCTCCAGTCCCGGTATCGCTTCCAGCTCGTCTTGTCTCCTGCTCGTCTCGTCTCCTGCTCGTCTCGTCTCCTGCTCGTCTCGTCTCCTGCTCGTCTCGTCTCCTGTCCGGTCCTGGTCTCTGGTTTGTCACCCGCTCCCCGCTCTGGTCTTCGTCTGATCCGCCTGCCCTGGTACCGCACCTGCTTCTATCCCCGTCCTGGTCCTGTCCTGCCCGCCTCTACCTGCACCGCACCCGCCTGACCCGTCTCCCGCTCCCCGGTTCCTGTACCTGCTCTTGTGACCTGTTTAAAGACTGCATTTTCACCGCTGTAAATAAACACTGTTAAAACTGCTCTGGTCTGCATCCTTTGGTCCTATCCGCACCGTTACGACAGAACGGTCTGGCCACTATGGACCAAGCAGGCTCAGATCCGGACCAGACGCGCCGCCTGACGCACTCTCACCCCGAGGCGGTGCTGGGTCAGCATGAACAATCCATTCGAACTCTATTGGAGCTAAATCAGACATTGTCCCAGCAGGTGGCACAGCTTAACCACCAGGTGGCCGCGCTCCTCGTCACCCCGCCTGCTGCAGCTGGAGCGCCGCCACGCCTCCCGGAGCCGAGAGGCACGGATCCGGAGCCGTATGCTGGACAACCTCACCTCTGTCGCGGATTCCTGTTCCAGTGCGAGTTCATGTTCCAGCAATGCCCTTCTCGTTTCAGCTCGGGGGCCACCAAGATCCGATATATATGTGGATTACTCCGGGGCAGAGCTCTCCAGTGGGCAGAGGCGCGCCTAATGAAGACGTCTGTGGATAGCCTGGATTTTAATGAATTTGTGTCCACGTTTAAGCTGGTGTTTGACCACCCGCACTACCAGGACAATGCTGCCTCCCGGTTATTGACTCTCAGCCAGGGCTCCAGGACGGTAGCGGATTATTCCATTGAATTCTGGACACATGCGGCGGAGCTGGACTGGACGGACAGCGCGCTGCGGGCTGTGTTTGTGCGGGGCCTGAACGAGACTTTGAAAGATGAATTGGTTTCCCGGGACGAACCCCCCGACCTGCGGACCCTCATCTCCCTCACTCACCGTATAGACAACCGCCTACGGGCTCGTCGCCGAGAGAGACGCCGGTCACCGGTCCCGCCGGAGCCACGCGCTGCCCCGCCCCCGCCGGATGAGCCCATGCAACTCGACAGGACCCTTGTGTCGGCCGAGGAGCGTCAACGGAGGCGTCGTCTGGCCGGGGCTTGCCTCTACTGCGGTGAGCGCGGACATTATGTGGTCACTTGCCCAGTTCGGCCAAAAGGGGGGGCCCACCAGTAGCACTGGGAGTACTGGTGGGCGAGCAACACATCCTGGACTCTTCTAATAGACTGCGGCTCAGCGCCACCCTGTGCGTTCGCACAGAGACCTTATGCGTTTCCGCCCTTATCGACTCCGGGGCTGAGAGGGACTTTATTGATGCCCAAGTCGCGGAGCAGCTCGGGGTCTACCTGGAGCCCCTCGAACGCCCCTTAAATGCCCAGGGGCTCAATGGACGTTTTCTGGGGCACATCACTCACATCACAGAACCTGTCACCGTGATTCTGTCCGGCAACCACCAAGAGAACCGTCAGTTTCATGTCCTGTCCTCCTCCGCTTCTCCTCTGGTCCTTGGTTACCCCTGGCTACGCGCCCACAACCCTGTTTTCGATTGGGCCAGGGGCGGAGTTTCGGGCTGGAGTCCCGATTGCCACGCCAAGTGCCTTCGGTCCGCCCTCCCTCCGGCCGGGAGGTCCGTTCCTGTCGCTGATCCGTCCCCAGACACCCCCAATCTGTCCTCGGTGCCTGCTGAATATCACGACCTGGGGGAGGTTTTTAGCAAGAGCAAGGCCCTCTCTTTACCGCCCCACCGTCCATATGACTGCGCCATTGACCTCCTGCCGGGTGCCCCACTACCATCTAGCAGGCTATATAACCTGTCTAAACCTGAACGCGAGTCAATGGAGGACTATATCCGTGGGTCCCTGGCTGCCGGAATCATCCGCCCGTCCACTTCACCCGTGGGAGCGGGGTTCTTCTTTGTGGCTAAGAAGGACAAATCCCTGCGGCCTTGCATTGATTACCGGGGTCTGAACAATATAACCGTAAAGAATAAATACCCGCTTCCCTTACTGGACTCGGCATTTACGCCCCTCCACGGTGCGACCATCTTCTCAAAGTTGGATTTGCGGAATGCGTACCACCTGGTGCGCATCAGGGAGGGAGACGAATGGAAGACGGCCTTCAAGACACCCCTGGGACATTTCGAATACTTGGTTATGCCCTTCGGTCTCACCAACGCCCCTGCCGTATTCCAAGCCCTCATCAACGATGTGCTCCGTGATTTCCTTAACCGATTCGTCTTTGTTTACTTGGATGACATCTTGATTTTCTCGCGGTCCCCCCAGGAGCATCATCAGCACGTTCGCCAGGTTCTCCAGCGCCTCCTCGAGAATAAACTGTTCGTGAAAGCTGAGAAATGCGAGTTTCACGCAGAGGAGGTCAGCTTTTTGGGCTTCATTGTGGGGCGGGGCCAAGTAAGAGCTGACCCTGAAAAGATCCAGGCTGTCACTGAGTGGCCCGTTCCTACCAGCCGGAGACAGCTCCAGAGATTTATCGGCTTTGCCAATTTTTATAGACGTTTCATCCGGGATTTTAGTAGGGTTATCTCGCCCTTAACTAAACTCACCTCTCCTGCTTTGCCGTTTGCCTGGTCTCCTGAGGCGCAGACAGCCTTCGAGAAGCTTAAGAGACTATTTACCTCCGCTCCCATCCTGCACCAGCCCGACCCTTCACGGCAATTCATCGTGGAGGTCGACGCCTCCGACTCGGGAGTGGGGGCCGTGCTTTCGCAGAGGTTCGACCCCCACAACCGCCTCTGTCCCTGCGCCTTCTTTTCCCGGCGATTGTCCTCGGCCGAGGTCAATTATGATGTGGGGGATCGGGAGCTCCTTGCCGTAAAGCTGGCCTTGGAGGAGTGGCGCCACTGGCTCGAAGGGGCGGAGCAACCATTCATCGTCTGGACCGACCATAAAAACTTGGAGTACATCCAGTCCGCCAGGCGCCTCAATCCCCGTCAAGCTCGTTGGTCCCTCTTCTTCAGCCGCTTCAACTTTCTCCTCACCTACCGCCCCGGATCTCGGAACGTCAAACCGGATGCCCTCTCCCGCCAGTTCGCCCTGGAGGATAGCCCGGTCACCGCAGAAACAATTATCCCCTCCTCGTGTGTGGTGGCCGCGGTCCATTGGGATATCGAGGACACCGTCCGAGAGGCCCAGACCAACGACCCCGACCCAGGTAACGGCCCTCCAGATAAACTGTTTGTTCCCGATTCTGTCCGGTCTCAGGTGCTCCAGTGGGTCCATGCCTCCCGTTTCGCCTGCCATCCTGGTGCCGGTCGCTCTCTCTCCCTCCTCAGGAGACGCTTCTGGTGGCCCACGATGGACACAGACACCCGGGCTTATGTCGCCGCCTGCCAGGTATGTGCTCGGGCCAAGGCCTCCCACTCACCCCCTTCTGGTCTCTTGCATCCTCTCCCAGTTCCTCGTCGCCCTTGGTCCCACATCGCCTTGGACTTCGTGACGGGCCTTCCCCCTTCCCAGGGGAACACGGTGGTTCTCACCATTGTGGACCGCTTCTCCAAGGCCGCCCATTTCGTTGCCCTGCCTAAGCTCCCCACAGCCAAAGAAACTGCCGACCAGCTGACCAGTCATGTCTTCCGACTCCACGGCATCCCGGTGGACATCGTGTCCGACAGAGGGACCCAATTCACCTCTCAGGTATGGCGGTCTTTCTGCGACAGTTTGGGGGCCACGGTTAGCCTCACGTCCGGGTTCCATCCACAATCTAATGGGCAGACGGAGCGGGCCAACCAAGACCTGGAGTCGGCCCTACGGTGCACAGCCTCCGCCAACCCCGCGACCTGGAGTACTCACCTACCCTGGATAGAGTACGCTCACAACTCCCTCGTGAGTTCCGCCACTGGTATGTCCCCCTTCGAGGCATCGCTGGGATATCAACCCCCTCTCTTTCCCACGGAGGAGAGGGACCTCGCCGTCCCGTCTGTTCAGCGCCATCTCCAGCGCTGTCGCCGGATCTGGAAGAAGGCCAGGGCGGCCCTTCTTCGGGCTGGAGCGCGCACTAAGGCGACGGCCGATCGCCACCGTGTCCCGGCGCCCGTATACCAACCTGGCCAGATGGTTTGGCTCTCCGCCAAGACGGTCCCGCTGAAGACGGACTCCCGTAAGCTGTCCCCCCGATTCCTGGGACCGTTTAAGATCATGAGGATCATAAATCCATCGGCGGTGCGCCTCCAGTTACCCCCGTCTCTCCGGATTCATCCGACCTTTCACGTCTCCCAGGTTAAACCAGTCCGGACCAGCGACCTGTGCCCTCCGGCCGATCCCCCACCGCCCGCCCGAGTCATTGACGGCCACCCGGCGTTCACCGTCCGCCGCCTGATTGACGTTCGTCGCCGTGGTAGGGGCCTCCAGTACCTCGTCGATTGGGAGGGTTACGGTCCGGAGGAGCGATCCTGGGTGCCCAGGGCACGCATTCTGGACCCCGACATGGTGAGAGACTTCCACCGCGCTCATCCTGACAAGCCTGGGGGTCCACCAGGAGGTGGACCTTAGGGGGGGGGTACTGTCATGATGTCAGTTTCCCTGTCCTCCCGTGCTCTCTCCCCCTCCCCTACCTTTGTGTCTGGAGCTGGGTGGAGTGCCTGACTCCTCCCGTGCACACCTGGGGTGCATCAGCCTAATCACCACCACCTGCTGCTGAGTACAAGAAGGCTTGGCAGTCTACACTCGGTGCCAGACCGTCCGCGTGTAAAACGTGAATGTTTCTTGCTAAGCTTTGTTATATGGTACTTTCCGGCAAATGCTCATTTGGATTTATGCACCCTCCAGATTCCTGCCTCTACTCGCCCAGCTCCTGCCGCCACGCTCCAGTCCCGGTATCGCTTCCAGCTCGTCTTGTCTCCTGCTCGTCTCGTCTCCTGCTCGTCTCGTCTCCTGCTCGTCTCGTCTCCTGCTCGTCTCGTCTCCTGTCCGGTCCTGGTCTCTGGTTTGTCACCCGCTCCCCGCTCTGGTCTTCGTCTGATCCGCCTGCCCTGGTACCGCACCTGCTTCTATCCCCGTCCTGGTCCTGTCCTGCCCGCCTCTACCTGCACCGCACCCGCCTGACCCGTCTCCCGCTCCCCGGTTCCTGTACCTGCTCTTGTGACCTGTTTAAAGACTGCATTTTCACCGCTGTAAATAAACACTGTTAAAACTGCTCTGGTCTGCATCCTTTGGTCCTATCCGCACCGTTACGACAGCTTCAGACAGTTCAGGAGATCACTGAATCAAAAGCTTTAGTTAAATCAATAAACAAAGCTACACAGTCTTGTTTATCATCAAGGGCTGAGGGCAACCTCTTCAAACTCCTGAAAAAACTCCTGTTTTGCTTCACAAATCATATGAGTCCGGTGTGTGTCTTGACCTCCACCGAACCCCTGAGACTGACTCACCGAACCCCCAGGGTTCGATCAACCCAAGTTAAAAACCTCTGCTCTAGCAATATTATTGTTTAATGCCATTGTATAAAAAAAAGATAATAACTGTTAAATTAGCCTGTCGTGGCTAAAGCATACCGTCTATGAGGTAAAGACGGAAGTGTACAGATGTTTTTAAATCATAAATATTTTTATACTCACCCTTTTCTTTGCTCCTTTCGCTGCATTTCGATTTGGATTACCCTGTCAATCAAATGTGACATTTTATCTAAAGTTTTTAAAAGCTAGTGAAGGCTAACGTTAACACAGGTATTCGACTCTTAAACTTTAGCTAACGTTTTAAACTGTTATTTACCTTTCGAGGTGAAGCCCCGATGGCGACGTTAGGTAGAGGCATTTCTGGAGTTTAATATCATGCAAACGTCACTTTATTTGAGTGAAAAATAAAATAAAACCTGAGTGTGCGTTAAATGTCCCGTTTGTGACACTGCGTGTGTGCGCGTCTCCATGGCGACGGGATACCAGCGCTCACACACGTTTGCGCAGTCCAGGAGAGGGACCTGACTGCACAACTACACCACAACTACACTAGTGATGGGATTTCAGCTCTTTTATGAGATCAAAATCTTTTGGATCCGTTCATTCCAAAGAACCGCCTCTGTCTCTTTTACATGTTATTTTTATGACAGAAGTAATTGTCTGAAGTAATTTGATCTACAAACTAATCACAGAGAGAAATGAACAAGGCTCAGAATTGATTCAAATGGCTCAAAATGTGGAACTGCTTTAGTCCTGGTATTGTACAGTTATGGCTCTTTCAGTCCATTTTTTTGGTTCTGATTTGGCACAAGTTCTTTCCTGAAAGTCCTGGTTTCTGGCCCCATAGTTTAGACCTGCTTTGGTCCCATAGTTTATACCGGATTTTAGAGACCTACTTTAGTCCTGGTTCAGTCCTGGTTTAGACCTGCTTTAGTCTGGGTTTAGTCTCATAGTTTAGCACTGTTTTAGTCCTTTTCCAGTCCTGTTTTAGTCCTTCTTCAGTCCAGTTTTAGTCCTTCTTCAGTCCTGTTTTAGTCCTTCTTCAGTCCAGTTTTAGTCCTTCTTGAGTCCTGTTTTAGTCCTTCTTCAGTCCAGTTTTAGTCCTTCTTAAGTCCTATTTTAGTCCTTCTTCAGTCCAGTTTTAGTCCTTCTTTAGTCCAGTTTTAGTCCTTCTTGAGTCCTGTTTTAGTCCTTCTTCAGTCCAGTTTTAGTCCTTCTTCAGTCCAGTTTTAGTCCTTCTTGAGTCCTGTTTTAGTCCTTGTTGGGCCTGGTTTAGTCCTGATTCAGTCCTGTTTTAGTCCTTGTTTGGACCTGGTTTAGTCCTGATTCAGTCCTGGTTTCTGATTGGTCAGTGTCCTTATGAATATCCTTGAACCCGGAAGTGGGGCGTTTACGCTGCGTTATAGATCCATGGTTCGCTGCTGCAGAGTCACCTCTGTCAGGATGGAGCAGAGCGAGCTAATATTTCGCTAAAACTCGGACAATCTCAGCCTAAAACCGCCGCAAACGAGCGATCAAACCGCACCACGGGTTTATTTTACACTGTGCGGCGTTTCCAGCTCGTTTTCCGCCAAAATGATGGAAGAAATGGACCGGTTCCAGGTGCCTCCGGTGAACGGGGAGACGCTGGTGAGAGACCGTGCTTAGCCGCTGTGTTTAGCCGCTGTTGTGATGCTCTGTGCCTGCTGTAGGAGACAGGATTACCCCGAGCTGTGTGTGCGGGGCCAGAGGGCTTTGTGAGCGGGGTCAGGCCCGAGCTGTGGCCCGAGGAGGGGTGGTGTCTCCGGGCCGAGGATGGGCGCAGCTCCCCGGGCTCGGATGATAGATGATCCGGGGATGCGGGACTGCAGCATCACTGGCAGAGACGAGGATAGAACAATGTGGAAAAACGTCTAGTTGCAATTTCACTGACTAATATTTTATAAATTACCGATTGAATATATTAAAATACAAATACAGGTCGCAGTGCATTTTGAAATAAACAAGGTGACCACCTCAGAAAGCAGAGACAGTGAAATAGGCCTAATACTGAATAGCTTGGGTCAAAGCTGTAGGATGCAGTGTTTCACATTAATACAGCCAGTGATGGGAAGAATACTTTGATAATGTATTTAGTTACAGAATAGCGAATACCTGCATTAAAATATTGTATAATGTATTCTGAATACTCTGAATACTTTTACATGGAGTTGCATTATATTATTATGTAAAAATCACACATGAAAGAGCTTTTCTTTTTTCCTCACTAATTATTGTGCAGTTCAAAGTCAAAATTGTGTGATCAAGTACTGTTATGTATTCATTTGATTTCGGAAAAGTAACTATATTCCGAATACCACCAAATGATAAAATAACTGTACTTGAATACACTTACTCAAAATAAGTATTCTGATTAATCTAAAATAGTAGATTATATATTGGCATTTCAAAATTGGATTTAGATTCTCATTGTGTTATTATCAACTTATAAAAGAGACTACACTTAGTGATATTTATATTCTGAAATGATTCAAATCAAAATAACTTGTGCTGCCATAGTGTCAGCAAACTGTATGGGAAACTCTGGGATTCATCTGATTAAGATCGATTATTATTGTGTTTATTGTTTTTAATGTACCTTTAACCATCCCCATGTTTAAATGTAGCTGTTGATAGAATGTATACATCTTCCTTGTAAAACTGTGAGTGGGACCTTGGGCTGTTATTCTCCAAATGGGATGGGTTCAGGATTATAGCTGTAAAAAGCAAAGAGGCTCAAAGATGTAATTCCAAATGCTCTTTACCTGTGTGACAGAATAAGACCCCATAGACACACAGGGAGGGCATCTGACACACAGGGAGGGCATCTGACACACAGGGAGGGCATCTGACACACAGGGAGGGCATCTGACACACAGGGAGGGCATCTGACACACAGGGAAGGCATCTGACACACAGGGAAGGCATCTGGCACGCAAGTAGAGGATGAGAGGGTTGGTGTAGTTGCCTGTGACGTAAGCAGTAGTGTGGTATAGGACAAGCCCTGAATGTGACGTGGAGGTCTATGAATGAGAGCTTTGTGCTTGGGAGAGACGGGTGGGGTCACAGAGAGGGAGAGAGAGGAGGGGCTGAACGATTGTGATTGTGATTAGATTAGTGATTTCTGTTTTAATAATTAGATTCTGTTCAAAGTTCACATTTTAAACTCATCCAGAAGAAATGACAATGACTGAAAATATAAACTGACAAACTGGTACAAGAATTAAATTTCAGAACATGTTTGTACAGATCTAAACTACACGGTTAAGGGTTTTTCAAGTCATCAAAACTTGCAGCCTAATTGTGTTGATTCAGACTGCAATTAAACTTGCATCCCTGGGTGAGACAGAGGGGGGAGGGGGATGGAGAGCTGGGATGCTGAGGGGAGAGAGGGGAAAGGGATGGGGGAGTCACAGGGAGGAGGGGGGAGTCACAGGGAGGAGGGGGGAGTCACAGGGAGGAGGAGGGAGTGCGGACATGGGGCAAACACAGCACAGTGTGATACACATAGAGGAGAGTCTGTGCCAGGCATCATCTGTATAAAGGAGAGCAAAACTGAACATTACAAGACCCATATTACACTCTTTTCTCATCTGTTATAATGTTGTTTCCTCTTGCTCGATTTGGCACCTAACGTGCTTAACCCGTGTTCTGTGGCTGTAGTCACACGTGTGTCTCAGTTTAAATGCATTCATTCAAAGTTTGATTCTTTCAATATGTTATTTTTAAAAGCTGAAACAAAACAATGGTATTAGAGCAGAAGTTCTGTTTTACTGAAGTCAGACTTTACTCAGCTCTGCTCTGTTTTCTAACCTTTATTAACAGTTTAAATACTGAAATATTTACTCTTATATTTATACTTACTGTGTGTGAAAATTCTGTAGAAAGTTTGTATTCAAGAGTCAATTTTATCCAACCAATCTCAAATATAAGGTTTGTCCAAAGTACGTTTACTATAGCAACTTCAGCGCTTGGGCCTGCTCAGTTTGAAAAATCAGATAAAGTTCCAAATTGGGCAATGGTAGGGTCTGTTATAGTGCTGTGATCCAGTAGAGACACCTGTGACCGGTGATCTGTGCTTCTTTGGGCTCAATAAAACACACTGTCCTTCAGCCTCACAACCTCATAGCGACCTCATCTAATATCACAATTTTATATGACTGCAGCATTTGGACATTGGGATTTTAGTGATGGTACCGCAACAGCCAATCAGATTCATGGATTCAAATGATATAGTATTATTTAAACAAAGCAGAGCAAACAGAGTCGTTTATTGAACCTGTTTTCATCTGGAGTTTACACAGACCTGAGTTTAGAGCAGCTGACAAGGGTTAACATTACAGAAGAGGGGTTAGCATTAGTATCTGAGCTCAGACAAGACCACAAACAGGGTCCTAATGTGAATACAAGCCACTGCATGAGCTCTTTATGAAATACTCTAATTTAATATTCAAAACAGTGATGCAGATTCTATACAAATTTCCTCACTCTAAAATGGAACAACAATGGAGATCAGCGGCATAGACCGTATAATAGAAGTGAGTGTGATGTAGCCCGTAGCATTCAGCTCATTGAGGCTAGCAGTTATAGGGGCCAATTTGTAGCTGTTGGCCGATAAGCTCTGCCAATACTTTTGGGCCAATATGTAGGGCAGATTTAGATTATTTTCCTCAAATTATGTCATTTAAATTTACTACAAACTCCCCCACAGCCCTTTTTTTTTACAATAGGTCATTAAGAGAGCTGTGTGTCACATTTAGTGCAGTTGTCTCTTCATATTAAAGCGTTAAAATAAAACTTATGCTGGAGATTTAAAGCTGAGCTGAGCGATATAAGCTCAGTTATTCGGTTACCCGATGTATCGGGTCAATATTTGGGCTTTTCAGCATATCGGCTAATATGTAGGGCAGATTTTGATTATTTTCCTCAAATTATGTCATTTAAATTTACTACAAACTCCCCCACAGCCCTTTTTTTTTTTACAATAGGTCATTAAGAGAGCTGTGTGTCACATTTAGTGCAGTTGTCTCTTCATATTAAAGCGTTAAAATGAAACTTATGCTGGAGATTTAAAGCTGAGCTGAGCGATATAAGCTCAGTTATTCGGTTACCCGATGTATCGGGTCAATATTTGGGCTTTTCAGCATATCGGCTATCTCTATACAAGACATTATCAGCCAAATAAAGGGTTAAGTCCGGTGACTGAAGCTTCTGAATAGTCCTGGTTTAGTGCTATGTTTGAGTCCTGCTTTAGTCCTATGGTGTAGTCCTGCTTTAGTCCTGCTTTAGTCCTACTTTAGTCCTGCTATAGCCCTCTGGTGTAGTCCTGTGGTTTAGTCGTATGGCGTAGTCGTATGGCGTGGTCGTATGGCGTAGTCGTATGGCGTGGTCGTATGGCGTAGTCGTATGGCGTGGTCGTATGGCGTGGTCGTATGGCGTGGTCGTATGGCGTGGTCGTATGGCGTGGTCGTATGGCGTAGTCGTATGGCATAGTTCTGGTGTTGTGTGTTTCTATATTCTGGTGTAAGTATTCAAACATGACTGTGGTGAGAGAGGATGACTCGAGTGTAAATGCATTTGTAATGGGCTCATCAGACCATGATCACATGACTCTGGGATGGTGTGGTCACATGATTTGATGGAGGTCGGTGATTGGCTTAAAGCTGAGCGTGTAATCCACAATGCTGTGTCAGCATTTCAACAGATCACCATCAAATCCCTGTGTGTCAGATGCCCTCCCATCCTCCTATATCCCCTGGGTGTCAGATGCCCTCCCATCCTCCTATATCCCCTGGGTGTCAGATGCCCTCCCATCCTCCTATATCCCCTGTGTGTCAGATGCCCTCCCATTTTCCTATATCCATGTGTGTCAGATGCCCTCCCATTTTCCTATATCCATGTGTGTCAGATGCCCTCCCATTTTCCTATATCCATGTGTGTCAGATGCCCTCCCATTTTCCTATATCCATGTGTGTCAGATGCCCTCCCATTTTCCTATATCCTTGTGTGTCAGATGCCCTCCCATCCTCCAGGAATCCCATCCTTTCAGAAAATGTCTGTAAAGAGTTAAACTACAGGGTTAGCAGCTTTTACACAGAATAAGAACCCATGGAGACTCGGATGGGGGGGGTGGGGGGCATCTGACGCACAGGGACATATCAGAACATGTTTGTAGAGGTCTAAAGTCATACTTTTCTCTAAATGCAGTTGTTTGTGTTGGAAAGAACTAGCTCTTTTAAACCCAAAGGACGAGGGTCTGATCATGTTCTTGTACAACAGAGAATCCTGTGTGACATAAGGCTGTGCTCTGGGGATACGAGAGGGGGAGGGAGGGTGCTGGAGGAGAAGGAGGAGGAGGAGGAGGGAGAGAGAAACAGAGGGAAGGAGATGAAACAGGGAGGAGAGAGCGAGAGAGAGAGAAGGAGGGAGGAGGAGGAGGTGAGAAAGGGAGAGAGGGAGGAGAGGGAGTAGTCCTGTCTCCTCTGGGTAGAGTGTGTTGAGTGAGCTTGAGCAGCACAGTAGGCCTGGGACAATATTGAAATTTGGTATCACGATTATCATGGCCAAAATAAGTGCAATTAACAATCACAATAATTATTAACATTGCTGCCAGTTTAAAATATTATGAATAGGTTCCATATTTAAACAGCTGTTATAGAATTGTACTTGGCTATAAGTGAAAATAACAATCATTTAGAAGAGATCATCAGAAGTGGTTTTGTTCTGCACATTCTGGACATATAATTGGGAATATCTTTGTTATTTATTGTACTATCTCTACAGCACATTGGCAGAGTTGTTAGCACTTATGACTTCACATCAACCTAGAACAAAATAATAATGCAAAATAATCCTCCAGCTTGGCCTGCAATGATTCATATCTAAAATCTAGACCATAAACAATAATATAGCATAAAAATATTGAAAGTACTGCAGTATATCAGAATGAACCACTTCAACAGATACTGTTATACAAGTTATTTATTAGCTCTTTTACATATTACAAATGAAATAGGAAAAAGTTCCCCACTGGTACAAAGAAAAAGTCCCTTCCATAAATACTAACCCTTAAAATAATCTATCATGAATTGAACGATAAGTTGATATTGTAACTATGGCAACAGGCCTACCTCCAGGTCCTCTGCTCCTGACATAAATCAGTAACAGTATTGTGAATAGTTCAATTTGAATAGGGCTACAGCTATCGTTTATTTTGATAAACCTTTCATCTAACTATTATTCTGTCAGGTTTGTCCACATCGTAGAACCTCTTCTCTCAGCGCCTCATGTTTTGGAGCCTCTGTATAAACCTGTTAAAGGTCCTATATTACACAAAATGGAGCACTTCCTGTACATGACATCACAAAGTGAGTGTTTTCAGTTTGAGAAAAGAACTCGCAGGATATGCAGGGTTTGTGCGTTAAACATGTGTGAATGAAACAAAACACAACTCCAGGTATGTTTGTGATGAGAAAACACTATGACATAGATCAGAAAATAGTCTAATATGGGCCCATTAATCGCTAAACAATTTAGTCATCAAATAATCGTTACTCTATTAATCGATTTGTTACGATTAATGGCTTACATTTGAATAATAATAAATGATAAATGTTGTGTTGTAGGACCCAGCGACCTCCTCATCAGAGGGCGGACCCGACTCCAAAGGAGAAACTGTGGCTCTCAACTACAAGCCCTCCCCCCTGCAGGTCCAGATAGGTAACTGAACTCTCTGTTTACACAGAGTCCATTTCACACATTTATGTCTGATGGAATGGTACTAAATGTGTTTTCTTGTGGGTCCTTCAGAGAAACAGAGAGACTTGGCTCATAAAGGCTCGAGACTCCCTAAAAGCTTGGTGTTTTGACCGGGGGCGGAACTTGACGTCCTATTGCAACCATGGCAACCAAATTTAGACCTAAAATTATGCCAAAAACTCATCCAGTTTTTTGTTTATTTTACATTGATGTTTGAGCGTGGCACCATTGCCCCCAAACACAGTTATGCCAAACAACACACACTTTGCATCAGTGGTTATGTTATAAACATTTATGGCTTTGGTTAGGTCAACTACATAGACTGTATAAGGAAGTGGACTAACTGAGTGTGACGTCACCTATAGCATTCAGCTCCAGTCCAAAACAAAAAACAAAAACTGAGCTGTAGACAAATGAAAATTATAAGGTAACAGGTCGCTGCGTTTAACAGATCACACAAATGACTCTGAGCCTTAATATATGTTGCAATTACATCTGCTGATTATGAAATGAAATGAAAACACATCATGCAGCAGGTTTTCAGCTTTGATTGACATGCGACACTAAGCTCCACCCCCACGAAATGCAGAGAATGTAGGGAGTCCCGTAAGGGCTCAGTGTGTTAGATGTATCTGGGTTCTTGTGTGCTCTCACGTGTTCTTGTCTGTTTTCTCTTGTTTATTCCTGTGGTTCCTTCAGAGAAACAGAGGGACTTGGCCCGTAAAGGATCGGTGAAGAACGGTTCGGTGGGGAGTCCAGTGAACCAGCAACCCAAGAAGAACGCACGCACACGGTACAACAAACTCACATTTTAATATTACAAACACGACAGCCGCACACTTTAATAAACGTGATATACAAATATACTCCAAATTTGTATGAGTGGACCATGAAGTGTTTTGCTTGAAGACACAACCTATAACTACTTCTCTCTCTCTCCCCCTTTCTCCTCTTTTGCTCTCTCTCTTTCTGTGTCTCCGTCTCTCTCCCTCCATCTCTTTCTTCTGTTTCCTTCTCTCTCCATCTCTCTCTCTCTCCCCTCTTCCCCTCTCCCCTCTCTGCTTTTTCCCTCTGTCCTTCCCCTCTTCTCTCTCTCCCTCTTTCCTCTCTCAGGCTGGTGGTCCCAAACAAAGGATACTCATCCTTAGACCAGAGTCCAGACGAGAAGCCGTTGGTGGCTCTGGACACAGACAGGTGAGTGCTCATGTTCTCAGGTAGAACACAAGGTTCCCTCGTTTGAATGTAGAGTTGGCACTAACATCGTCACAATACTAACTCTAATTCGATACTAAAGAAGAGACTCGATACCGTTTCCGATGCCACAATGATAATAACATTTTCTTTAGACAATAGAATGTGTTTTTCAACATTAAATGGGATTACTTTCTTTTATATTCCCCTGTGGCCTTATATCTGTGTAATCCCTCAGTGGTCCGCGTGTACTATGCTGTGTGGTCTTATGCTTGTTCTGATACAGCTCAAGATAATTTTATGGGACTTTTTGGCATTGATACTTTTGACAACCCTAGTTAGCATTGGTGCTAATCTTCTGTTTCTTTCAGTGATGATGACTTCGACATGTCCAGGTACTCTTCATCTGGATACTCCTCAGCCGAGGTGAGATGTCTGAGGGAGCAGGTACAAAGAACTTTACTTTGGTTTCTGTCACCACCATAGAACCATGGTACCATAAGACCCCATAGAACCATATAGCCACAAAACCATTAGACCCACCGACCCACAGTACCAGAGAACCATTTGAACTATTAGGTCCAATTTCAATTAGGTTGACTGATACATGCCTGGAACAGAATTCAATTCAATTCAATTCATTTATTTTTGTAACGGCCAAAATCACAACAACAGTTGTCTCGAAGGGCGTTCATGTTTTGGTTGATGGGGGAAACCGGAGTACCCGGAGGAAACCCATCCAGACACAGGGAGAAACATGGAAAAACTCCACACAGAAAGGCCTGGGCGACCCGGGGATCGAACCAAACCCTCTTGCTGTGAGGCATGAGTGTTGCAACTCAGCCACCGTGCTGCCTACACATTAAATCAAACAACAGGAAAAATCAGACAAAACAGAAAAATCGGCCAGCCGAGGAGGAGGAAGACCAGGCGAGGAGGAGGGCCAGGCGAGGAGGAGGGCCAGGCGAGGAGGAGGGCCAGGCGAGGAGGAGGGCCAGGCGGGGAGGAGGGCCAGGCGGGGAGGAGGGCCAGGCGGGGAGGAGGGCCAGGCGGGGAGGAGGGCCAGACGGGGAGGAGGGCCAGACGGGGAGGAGGGCCAGGCGGGGAGGAGGGCCAGGCGGGGAGGAGGGCCAGGCGGGGAGGAGGGCCAGGCGGGGAGGAGGGCCAGGCGGGGAGGAGGGCCAGGCGGGGAGGAGGAGAGGGGGGAGTGGAACAGGGGACAACATGTGAATAGCATTGCTGATGAGAAAATAGGACAAAGCAGAGGATAGTGCTCAGGTTGCCATACTTCCCCCAGCTAGTTATCTCCTACTGCAGCCCATCTTATCCCGGGTTTTAATGTCACTCCCTAACTCCCTCACTAAGTAACCTGGTCATAAGCTATACCGAAGAGGAAGGTTTTAAGCCTGGTCTTAAATACAGAGACTGTGGGGGCCTGTTTAACATCAGCAGGGAGTTGGTTCCATAGCACAGGAGCTTGGTAACTGAATGCTCTCCCTCCCACTGTACTTTTGGACACTCTAGGAACCACTAATAGTCCTGCATTCTGAGAGCAGAGTGCTCTGTTTGGCTGGTACGGGACAATAACATCTTGCAGATAGGATGGGACCATACCGTTTAGGGTTTTGTATGTCAGGAGGAGGACTTTGAATTTGATTATAAGCTCGACAGGAAGCCAGTGCAGATATTTTAGTACAGGACGGATGTGGTCTCTTCTTTTAGTTCCTGTTAGGACTCTTTTAGTTCCTGTTAGGACTCTGGCCGCTGCATTTTGGACCAACTGGAGGCTCCTTATAGTACTTTTGGGGCAGGCAGCGAGCAGAGAATTACAGTAATCAAGTCTGGAAGTAACAAATGCATGGATGAGTTTTTCAGCATCGTTTTTAGGTAAAATATTTATAATTTTAGTTATATTTCGCAGGTGAAAGTATGCGGTTTTACAAGCTAGGGTTATATGGGCTGTGAATGAGAGATTTTGATCAAATAGGACTCCAAGATTTTTTACAGTAGGGCTAGAAGCTATACTCACATTGTCGAGTGAAATTATCTGGTCCGACAGAGAATCTCTTTGACCTTTGGGACCAACGACAATGACCTCTGTTGTTTCAGGATTTAAGAGCAGGTAATTCAAGGTCATCCAGGTTTTGATGTCCTTCACACAGACACTGAGTTTATCTATTTGATCAGTCTGATTTGATTTCATTGATAAGTACAGCTGAGTGTCATCAGCGTAGCAGTGAAAATTAATGCCATGTTTTCTGATAATGTTACCCAATGGCAACATATACAGAGTAAATAGGATTGGACCAAGCACAGATCCTTGTGGAACACCACAGGCTACTTTAGAACAGGGAGAGGTGCTCTGGTTTATACTAACAAACTGGTACCTGTCTGATAGATGGGATTTAAACCATTTGAGGGCGGTCCCTCTGATTCCGATGTCACATTCTAACCTCTGCAGTAGAATGTTGTGATCAATGGTGTCAAACGCTGCACTGAGGTCCAGTAGGACCAGGACTGAAGCCAGCCCGTTATCAGCAGCTAGTAGTAAGTCATTTGTTACTTTAAGCAGTACAGTCTCTGCTCTGAATCCAGATTGAAATTTTTCAAATATATTATTGTCCTGCAGGTGGCGGCAGAGCTGTTTCACCACCACTCGTTCTAGAATTTTTGAGAGGAAGGGAAGATTAGAGATAGGTCTATAGTTGACTAGTTCATCAGGATTTAGGTTAGGTTTTTTCAAAAGGGGTTTAATCACAGCATACTTAAAGGACTGAGGAACGTAGCCATTTTCTAACGACATATTTATTATGTTATGGATGGAATCTATTATTAGGGGGAGGGCTTCTTTGAGGAGTTTGATTGGAATAGGGTCGAGCATACAGGTTGATGGTTTGGACGACATGATGGCTGAGGTAATCTCCACCTCATCAACAGGAGTAAATTGATCTAATATTATTAGAGGATCCATGTGGGATATTGGTATTACAGACTGGATTAGCTCAGAGCTGATTTTTGGAGTAACTTTGTTGATTTTGTCTCTAATGGTTGTAATTTTGTAATCGAAGAATTGAAGAAAGTCATCACAACTAATGTTCGAGGGGATAAGAGACTCATTAGCAGTGTGGGAGTTTGTCAGCCTGGCTACAGTGCTGAACAGAAATCTGGGGTTATTTTTGTTTACTTCTATTAGATTTGAATAGTATCTAGTTCGGGCTTTCCGCAGAGCGGCCTTATAAGTGAGCAGGTAGAGCTTCCATGCCTTCAGAGACTGCTCAGAGCGCGAGCGGCGCCAAAGCTTCTCTGTGCGTCTTACATGTTGTTTGGGTGTCCTGAGCTGTAACGTGTACCATGGAGCCGGAGGTCTTGGTTTAATGCTTTTCTGTTTTAGCGGAGCTACAACATCGAGAGCAGATTTTAAGGTGAGCATTGTTCTGTCAACCAATTGATCAGTGACAATTGGATTAAAATTATTTTCATTGTCACATGACATATCTTTCAGTAATGGCTCAATAATTTCTTTAAACTCTGTAACCGATTTATCTGATAATGTTCTTTTCATTATAGTTTTTTCTGTGGGGCTGGATAGTCTTTTAGGGTTTTGAGGAAGGACAATTAGATCATTAATCTCAATACTGTAGGTTAGGACGAGATCTAGAGTGTGATTGTGACAGTGAGTCGGCTTATTCACACTCTGGGTGAAACCGATCCTATCCAGGAGCGCGCCAAAAGCATTACTGAGGCAATCATTGCCGTTATCTACATGTATGTTGAAATCTCCAACTATAACAATCCTTTCCCAATTCAAGACTAAACTTGAAATGAAATCAGAAAACTGTCAGGAAGTCGGCATATGGACCAGGAGGTCGATAAATTATTATAAATATAACAGCTTTTTGGTTTTTCCAATTGGGGCACGTAATGGAGAGTTCGAGGCTTTCAAAGGAGAGGTATGTATAGTTGGGTTTGGGGCTGAGAATTAGACTGGAATGAGAGATGACGGCCACACCACCACCTCGACCTGTGCTCCGGGCACTCTGAAAGTTCATGTGACTTGATGGTGTAGATTCATTTAGTCTAACATAATCATTTTCCCGAAGCCATGTTTCAGTTAGGGCTAACAGATCAATATTAAGGTTGCCAATTAGTTCATTTATTAAAAGAGATTTGGAGGAAAGAGACCTGATGTTTAGCAGTCCACATTTTACACACTTATCATTTTGTTTATTTGCGGCACATTTATTTATTTTTATTAAGTTATGAGACCTGACAGCTTCCTTGTCAGAGGTTAGAGGTTGTTTTTTTTTGTGCTTTTTGTACGTGGGGCACATGGGGCACACACAGTCTCTGTCTGTTTGGAGCTGTTCTCTCTGACTGAGCTGTGCTAACGTCACTATCACTGTGCTTCCCTGAGCTATTCTGCGTGCTAGTCTTACCTGGTCAATCTAGACTAGCAATCATATTCTGAGCTAACAGGGCAGAGCCAGCCTGCGTGGGATGGATGCCGTCTCTACGTATAAGCCTAGGCTTCCCCTCAAATGCCCTCCAATTATCTATGAAGACGACACGATTCTGCGGGCACCAATTGGTCAGCCACTGGTTGACTGCTGAAAAGCGGCTGTACATTTCATAATTGGTGTAGGTTGGGAGGGGGTCAGAGAAGTACACGGACTCCGACATCGACTTAGCCAATTCACAGACTGCAGCTATCTGTAACTTAACCACCTCTGACTGACCGCGCCGAGTATCGTTACCCCCCGCGTGTATAACCATCCGGCGGTACCTATTCTTACTTTTCTTTAAAAGCCTAAGATTCCCCTCGATGTCACCCAGTCTGGTTCCAGGATAACACCGCGTGGAAGCTGCAGGCAGTTCCACGTCCCTGACTATGGAGCTCCCTATGACTAAAGTGTCCCGGGTCCAGCTCAGGGGAGCAAACCTGTTCTGGACGGGGAGCTCTCTACTCTCAACCCTATGTCCCTGGTCTGCTACAGTCCTATTCTCAGCCCTGTGTCCCTGGCCTGTCCTACGCTTTCTTCTAACTGTCACAAACCTGTCCTGGTCTGATCCTGGCTGCACGGGTTGCGCTGGGGGGCTAGTCTCGCTAGTTACGCTAAAGCTACTGCGATCCGCGGTCCCTACTGCTGCTACCTGACTGTAACTCGGGGTCAGAGCATCCAATGAGCAGATCCGCGTTTCTAACTCTGAAACCCTGGCCTGCAGGACTGCCACTACACTACACTTAACGCAGCTGTCCCTATCATCGTCAAATAAGCCAGGGTCATCACTCCACATATGGCAACCAGGGCAGGGAAGAGCGAGGGAAGAGGAGGAAGGTTTAGCCATGATGCTAGTCGGCTAGGCTAGTTCAGGCTGAACCGAGAGATAGAGGGGCTTAATCCACGAAGTGCGGAGTAATAGATGCTGAATGAAACTTTGGTGGTTTAGCGAAGTATTCAGGCACTAGTGTAGATGTTAGAAACTGCTTTTTAAAATTGTAAAGATTCGTGGATTAACAATTTCAGGAGAGAGACGCTAGATATATAACTCGCAAAACAGAATGCACTCACCCGGAAAATCAGAATAGCTCAATGTGTAGTTTCCTGAGAAACTTCTGAACTAGTTGGGAGACAAAACAATCATTATTGCCAAATAAAAAGAACCAGATCCATGTCCAATGACCCCCCCCCTCCCCCCTCCCAAATGGTGTAAATCAGTAATCTTTGAGGGTGTGGTGTGCAGTTGAATCTTTTTAACCAAAAAATTGCAGAGATTCAGAAAGATTGAAAAAGGCATACGGCGATAAAATTCTCGTATCAAATATCGGGTGCCATTACTGAAAAAAATTGCTTGATTGTGTATCCGTGTATCGTTTAAGTCAGTATCTTGGTTGGGGCTTTAATTGGATGTAATAAAACTATTTACAGTCTGACTGTGGCCTGGAAAGTTTCATAATGTTTGAACTTTTCTTCATATGGAGCTGTTCAGAGTGATGTGAAGGATAAAAACAGTTACATAACACAATTGGATCTCTGTGTAATATGTTTATAATGTAATAAGTGCAATTTTCTGTCCTTACACTGGTATCAGTTAATATCACTTAAAGGACTGATATTGGTATCACAACAGAAAAAGCTGAATCAGTGCTTCCCTAAACACACTGCCATAGACCACCATCACAGCTTTTATCACACTAGAGAGAGAAAGAAGGGAAAGATGATGGGAAGAGGAGGAGAAAGATCTGCATATAAAGGGCACATCACTTCATTGTCTCATTCACAGTATATGCACAGGCCTCATGTGAAATCTCAGAACGTCCAGAATTCACTCACTGAGCTGCAGAGGCTGCACTAGCACTGATTCATGATTGGCTGCAGGTGTTGGGTTTAGGTAGTGACCATTCAGATGAGAGAGAGTCCTTTTAGGTTTAAACCAACTGGATTCTTAACACTGTTCTAGGTTTGGACTATTTACTTCAGGAAGTAAAAATGAGGTCAACAAATCTAACTTGGATCATTCATCATCACTGCAGCATTCACACATCACTTCATCACCAACATGTCACTCCTGTTTCAATTTTCCTTTTGGCCTGAGTCTTTCTCCTTTCATATTTACAGCTTTAGAGTGATGTTCGAGAGATTCTACTGGTTTAAAACCTCTCTGCTTCTTTCAGCAAATCAACCAGGACCTGAACATCCAGCTGCTGAAGGACGGATACCGATTGGACGAAATCCCGGACGACGAAGACTTGGATCTGATACCTCCCAAGTCCGTGAACCCCACCTGTATGTGCTGCCAGTCTGCGCCCTCCATGGCTTGCCAAATACAGTGACCCCTAACCTCTGACCCTGCTCACCCTGTGTCAACTTAAACGAACCACCACCGCCCCCTCCAGTCTGCGCCCTTCACAGCCTGCCAGATACAGTGACCTAAGATCGAACCACTGACCTCCTAGTCTGCCAGTGACCCCTGACCTCCGACCCAGCTCTCCATGTCCACCTAACCTTACAACCACCGCCCCCAGTCTACGCCATCCATAGCCTGCCAAATACAGAGACCGCCAACGAAGCTCGCCAACAGAACTCCACCGCCCAGGTTCAGAAGGACTGTCAGTTTGTGCTTTAAAAAAATGGACTTTTGAAATTCCTGCGTTTGCTGTAGTGAGCCTGCAGGACAGTAAACTGAAACCTGTTCAAGGAGTTCTTTTCACTGTATACCTCTTACATGTGACCACAAGGTCAGTCAAGTTTGAACTGGTTTCCCATTGAGAAATAGAGCCAGCGCCATAAAGTAAAAATTACTATTATACAAACATATTTACACTCAGACAAACTAAAACTTTGCAGAATGAAAACCTTTCAGTCGTATGTAACTAAATAGAACAGTTTTGAGCTTGGATTTAAACATCATCAGACATAAAGCAGGACAATACCAGTAAACCAGTTTTAAATCTACAGTATCATTAAAAGGCCTGAGCTGTGACAGATAAACAGCAGAAGGAACTGATAATTACCCATAGAAGTTATTTATTACCCCCTCTATATCTCAAAGCTGACCTTATTACATAAAATATCAAAATCTCCACACTATCGCAAAGAAAATGTGCACCGGATAAATATTGAGCCCCAAAATATATTGTTCAAGCTTTCATATAATGAACGATAAGTTGATATAGTGATTGTTGTGACAGGCCTAACCATCGACCCCCTCCCACCACCAACACACACACACACACACACCACATTGATACTAGGCAATGATGTGGTTGGAGTGTCTTGCCTAAAGACACAACAACAGTTTTGCCACTGCTTACCAACTCTGGCGCCTGGTATTCCCAGCGGTCTCCCATCCAAGTACTAACTAGGCCCAGCCCTGCTTGGCAAGAGATCTGACCATGAACCAGCTCGCCATATACCCCTGCCCTGAACACCACAGCCAACCCACAGTACCACAACCAAGCCGACCCACACTACCACAGCCGGGCCGGCCTACACTACTACAACCAACCTGAACCACACTACCACAACTGACCTCCTCCATGTGCTGCCAGATAACAAAACTCACCACTCAAAGCTGTGGTTGCAGTATAGAACCTGAAGGAAGGACATCTGCAGTTGACCCTTCAGTGTCTCTGGGTTAAACCTGCATTTGACCCAACTTTCAGTGTCTCTGGGTTAAACATCTTCAGATCTTGAGCTAGTCTTGGGTCAGGACTAGCTTGGCTGGATAATTTGACCTATTGTGCATGTTTTAGGTTGATGGGGCAGACTAGGACATTGAGGAAGATTTGGGAATTTCTTGGAAGACGTTGAACTATTGCAGTGTTTTCCCTTCACATTCTTCAGATCAATCTTGTTGTAATAATTTCCCTAATTGCTCAAACGCAGTCGTAAGGAACATTTGTGGACATAGTAAGAAGTGTCAGATAAGTGTATTTTGGATGCACGCTCCTCCTATGGCTGGACTTGTGCATTAGTCCCTCTGACCTCTGACCCCTGATGATTCCCTTCCCGCCTCCCTCCTCTGTTCAGATGCATGTCTTTGTAATGAGCTTACAGGAACAAAGCGAAGACATTCCATGGACGGGAGTCGAACCTGCAACCTCCTGGTGTTGCCTCTGAGGAATGCAGCTTGTTCTGTTCATTGTGGAGGATTTCTGGACTTTTCCGCCGTGAATATAATGGGATACTACACTGGGAACTGTCCAGTGCTGAAGCAGGGTAGAGCTTTGACCCTGACCCAAAACAGTGAGTGGACCCGGGTCACGTGGACAGGAGAATGACAGGTGAAGGACAGGTGAAAGTCAGGTGGACAGGGACATTTAGGTCCAGTCTCTGCTTTGTCTTCCTGTCTGTGCATAATGCCCCATTCACACATCAGAACACTCAGCAGTGGCCCCCATTCACACCCGTCCCAGCTCTGTTCACACAATAAACTGTGTATATAAACGGCTAACCTTCTAGCTGACACGTTCCAAACAGGAAGTGAGCATGGTGGATTTGGCTCCATTGGCTCCAGTTCACTTTTTATTGAAAAACTGTTGTCCCTCTCTCTGTAACTGCAGCTGTCAGGCTCGTCATTCTGACCTTGCAATGTAGGTTTAAACAGGCTCTACATGATCCTGGGGTTTTTATTTCACTCGTTTGACCGTAAATCAAGATATGAATATTAATAACCAACCAATCTGGGACCTCCAAGTCACTCCCGCTAGCTTAGCAAAAGGTTTGATTGACAGTATTGCTAACCGCCCTGCCAAACTAGCGGAGGGTTGGCAGTGGTGTTGCCGTTAACAGCCTCACTTTGGATTGGCTCTTTGGTTTCTATCACACTCAGTCGGAATTCCAAATATGGAACTCGGCTCCAGATTAGGCATTATAACCGCCAGCCTCGATGAGCTTCATTTGGAGCCAAATGCTGTGGTCAGTCCACTTCTTTATACAGTCTATTGTTCACACATGACCCTGTTCTAAAACTTTTGTCCAGTTGACTGAACATAATTTTCTTTTGCTATGGATCATACCTGAATGACTGAAGGATTGACCTGTTCTGTCCAGGTATATAACTGCAGGTAAAACTGCTGTGTGAATGGGGCACAAGAGTCCATTTTGTCTATGTGCTAAATGTGTTTTAACATGGATCTTATTGTCATATTTCCACAGCAGCGGCTCAGTCTGGTCCAGTTTAGTCTGGACAAAGTTCAATTTTTAAACGCGGCCAGAAGAATTGACAGAAAGACTGAAATCTGAAGTGACGAACAAAAACAAGCTGCTGCAGTGGAAATGTTTTGCTCTGAGTCTGTTTCACAGTTTTATTCTTTGTTTCTGCTGCTGCTGTCGACTCATATCAGTCTCTTTGGACTGAAGTTATTCACATGGTTAGACTTTGGGTTTAGACCCTGGTTTAGACCCTGGTTTAGACCCTGGTTTAGACCCTGGTTTAGACCCTGGTTTAGACCCTGGTTTAGGCCCTGGTTTAGACCCTGGTTTAGGCCCTGGTTTAGACCCTGGTTTAGGCCCTGGTTTAGACCCTGGTTTAGACCCTGATTTAGATTCTGGTTTAGACCCTGGTTTAGACCCTGGTTTAGACCCTGATTTAGATTCTGGTTTAGACCCTATTTTAGTCTTGGTTTAGTCTTGGTTTAGACCTGGTTTAGATTTTACTTTCTATCAAGGTAGATCTTTATGGTCACATGGCCGACTTTTTGACCAATCTGAGATGAGGATGGAGCTGCTGTTCAGCTAATCAGAGATGAGACAGTTTTCAAATATTAAGAATCATCTTGTATTTCATAAAACACTTTTGGAGAATTCTTGTTTTGAATTGTGTTTCTGACTCAGACAGTTTTGCAGCTGAAGCTGACTGTAAATGTAACTAACTGTAGCACCTGCTTAAGGACTGATGAGGGTCACCAAATTATCTTTTATTATTCATATTTTTGTTTACATTAATGCCACAAAACTAGTTTGAGGAAATGCGTTTGGTTTTGTGTCTTTTTGATGGACACTGCTACTGCTGCTTTGGGCCTTGGGGCTACACATGTTTGACTGAAACATTAACCGCAGTTCTTTAACTACTCTCCTGTCCTCTGTCAGAGCAAAGTCCCTGTGTGTCAGATGCCCTCCCTGTGTGTCAGATGCCCTCCCTGTGTGTCAGATGCCCTCCCTGTGTGTCAGATGCCCTCCCTGTGTGTCAGATGCCCTCCCTGTGTGTCAGATGCCCTCCCTGTGTGTCAGATGCCCTCCCTGTGTCTCCATGGGGTCTTACTCTGTGTAAGCTGCTAACTCTGTAGTTTAGACCTCTACAAACATGTATGGGAGTCTTGGATTTGTTTAAAGTTCAGATTTCAGTCTCTGCTCCTGGATGGGTTTAAAGCCTTTTACTGAATCTTTGTTGAAAATTGCAATATCATTTTAACTGTACTTTAATCATTATTTTGTCTTTTTTAAATATTTGCCACAATATGTTGTTTTATCCAAGGTTGTCTGTCTGATCTCTGTCTAAGGCCCAAAGTAGCTGGTATAAATAAATGCATAGTCCATGTGTAAAATGCAGTGTCAGTACTTTCAGATACATAGTTAGTGTATGCACAGGTTGTATCAAGGTCAAATCTCTACCAACAAATTACAAACTAAAAACACTAATGCTGTTGTACTTTGATATTTATTTTGTTTTTTAAATGTTAAAGAGGGGATATTCTGCTCAATCCATTTTTTTATCTTCCCACCATGTTATAGCATTGTTCCCTCATCAAAAACCTGCCTGAAGAGCTTATATCACTCATGCTCAATATACAAAAACACGATACAAAACTCTACACAGCAACTTCACAAACCTGGTGTGATGTGCAGCAGTAGCATTAGTGGGATGCACGCTGATGTGTTGTGATAGTGCTCTGAAGGGGGAGTGACTTAGCACAGAGAGCAAAGAGAGGAGGGACTCAGACCGTCAAAAAAGAAAATGAAACAAAAAAAACATGTTAATAGGTTGTTTTGGGCGAATATAACATTTTAAAACAATAAAAGGTAACATGGTGATCTAAATATGTAATGTGAATACCCCACAGAAGTCAAATACCCCCTCTTTAATATTTCTATTAAACACAGAAGCTGGTACTGACTGATGATGCTTATAACACTACTGTAACAAACATATGAGTTTAAATTACTGGATTTGTAATATTTATTTTCATTTGAGAAATTTTGATTTCGATTAAATGTCGTTGCATTTTGGTATTTTTGACTTTTTGTCAAATACTTAGTCTCTGTACCTGATTTTTACTGTGCTAATTATTTACCATGATGAGTTTATAAGTGCTTTTCATAACTTTCAGAGAGTTTTGTCGTGACGGTAAAGCTAACAAATACTAGCATGCTAACAGAGCACTTCCTGATTCTCGTACAATAAAACTCTCCGGAATTGGATGTGGGCAGTACACAATTATCATATTTCGACCTCAAGAGCTGCTTATACAATATATCTACTGGAGCAAGACACTTTTACTCACGTCCATGGAAAAAAATCAAGTACAGACCCTTTAATATTCTCTGTTTATTTTATATTTTAAGACTGATATCGTCCCAGAGACATAGACATCACAACAATATGAATGAAACTATTGCACATCACATCAGGCTTGTCAAGTTGTTCTGTATTGATTACAGGTTTGTACAGTTACCTGTACAGAGGGTTCGAGTAGGGCCCGATCGCTAGATTACTCAAACATGCATAGACCTCTTCAGGCATGTTTTTGATGAGGGAACGTTATAACATGGTAAAAAGATCCAAAAAATAATACCCCCTCTTTAAATAACTGGAGGAATTTACAACAGAATTTAATGAACAAGTCGATCATTCTCAAGTATTTCTAAGGAGAAGTCAGTCAGTAGATTCTAGTCAAAATGTCAGATCTGTGAATGGCCCAAATCACAGTCATTTGGAGCTCATGTTTCAGTTCATGTGTGACTGAGACGTCTCATGGTTTACATTTGTCATGTTCATGTTTGCTTTTGTATTTGTGTTTTTAATTTATTTTCTTTAAAAATGTTCCATTTGCAGAAAATGCTTTTTTATTTGTAATTCTGATTCTGACGATTTAAAACTGTTTTAGACAATACCAATGTTCTGTGTAAAGTGCAACTAAATAAATGATACATGCTCAAACTGAGTCCTCCTTCAGTCCTAGTTTAGTCCTGGTTTAGTGCTGGTTCAGTCCTGCCCTAGTCCAGCTATAGTCCTGGTATAATCTGGGGGTGTGCCTGTGATTAGCTGAGTTGATCCTTGGAGCAGATGGTCCTGGAGCTTAAACTCAAACGAATGAGATGCACTTCTGAAGGTACGAATACTACAAATACTACTACTACTGCTAGTGCTATTACTACCACTGCTACTGGTACTGCTGCTACCATTACTGCTTCTTTCACTGCTACTGCTGCTGCTACTACTATTACTACTACTCCTACTACTAACCAACTAAAAGCTATAGAATACATTATATAACAAAAGACAACATTCAAATCTATCAACTGGACAAATCGTTGTAGGAGTGAAGACGTTTCTCTGCTCATCCAAGCCGCTTCTTCAGTTCTGGTCAGTTTGCTGGTGGATACTGCCTTATATCTATATGAAGAGAGGAGCTAACTACACTGAAACTGTAAACAGGCATTGTCTCCAGTTTCAGCCTTACCGACCCTATTCAACCTGTCTATTGTTCTCTTTGTTCCTGTTTTTTGGGTCTGAGGATAGTTTTATAGATGGGTGAGAGATTATGTCTCAGACCCCCATTCCTGTTTGAGGAAGGATTGTTTTTCCTAACAAAAATAGCTTCATTAACTCAAACCATTTCTTTTCTCTGGCTAAGATCTGAACTTGAGTATCTTCAAAGTAGTGGTTAGTGTCTTTGAGATGGAGATGTACGGGGGACTGGGGTCCAGAGGAACTCTCACGCCGATGCTGGTACATGCTCTGATGGAGTGGCTGTTTAGTTTCTCCAATGTACCGCTCACTGCACTCTTCACTACACTGAATGGAGTAGACTACATTACATTAATAAATTTCGGTCTATTTCAAACCTAAAAACACTTTAATACAGAAACTGGTACAGCAAAAGTACAAAATCCTGAGCCATAAACAATGTAACGTGGTCTAAATTTCGTCTTTTGCAGTGGATCAGACCCGATCAACTGAGGGATTACGGACAATACATTATACATCAAGCCTTCTCCTGTTTGTTTCTTGCCCCTGTCCTCTGTCAGGTGCAGTAAAAGGCTATAGTCTGTCAGGAGGGAGACACGTGCACCATGAGTTGGAGGTTGTCGGTTCTACTCCTGCTCGTCTCTGCCGCGTTGCTCGAGGGCTCGGCTCTGCCCGCTGTGTCTTCATATGAGTTCACTGCCTTCAGGATGCAGCAGTACAACCTGGGACGCCACAAATATGGTGAGAAATACTAGGGATATTACTACTATTACTACTACTGACAGATATTGCAACTAGCACTGCAATTGCAAATACTACTACTGCTACTGCTACTCCTGCAAATACTGATATTGTCATTACTACCACGTCTACTATTGTGGTTACGAAAGGTGCAAAGGAGCAGGTCAAAGGGTCAGAGGAGCAGAGGAGAAGGACAGAGGAACAGATGGGTAGAGGAGAGGGTCAGACGGTCAGAGGAGAGGGGCAGAGGACAGGGGCAGAAGCGATTGCCCGAGGAGAGGGTCAGAGGGGATAAGGTCAAAAGAGCAGAGGAAAGGGGAAGAGGAGAAGATCGGAGTTAGGTGGTGCAGAGAATGACTGTCTGTCTGTAGGTTGCAGAGGAGCGTTCGTAGTAGCAGAGGCTCGTACAGTAGATGAGCCCGTGCTGATGAGGAGGTGTGTGGTGATGAAGGTCTCAGACTTCACTGTGAAGAACGTTCTTGAGGCACAGAAGCAGAAGGCGGCAGCCATTTTGGTTCTTTTGCCCCGGAACATGTCGAGTGTGAGCCCCGAGGACCGACAGGTGAGAAATGTATTATTAGTATTAAATGATGTTATCATTGTATCAGTGTACTGGTCTTTAGTTATTCCTGTGAGTTATTATTAAACTTGATACAGATACCACAATGATAATAAAAACATTCTAAAGCTATTCAGAAAAGGTTCATTTCTGTTCTGTCAGTGGGACTTTTTTGGTATTGATAACTGTGAACAATGAGGATCTAGTTTGGATACTAGTGTTAGTGTGTTTGTGTCAGAGCTTCATGGAGGCAGAGGCCCATGTTCTACAGAAGGAGTCCCTCACACCTCTGTACGTCACTCCAGAAGATGAACAACTCCTCTTCATGTACCAAGAGCTCAGGCAGACTGTGGCTTTCAGGACCTCTTCTATCTTCATCAGAGGTAACTCCTGTCTGCTCCCCTGGCCTTGCTCCTCTGGCTCTGCTCCTCTGGCTCCTCTCCTGTCTGCTCTTTTGTCTCTGCTCCTCTGGCTCTGCTCCACTAGACGTTTCTCTCCTCAGTTCTCAGGAGCATGGTGACCTCCACAGCGTTTCAGATCCTCGTCAGCAACAACTCACCAATAAAACCCATCACAGAGACCACAGTGCACGCTCTGGAGGTCAGTATAAGGAATATCTGCTACTACTACTACTACTGATGCTACTATTACTACTACTATTACTGTTGCTGCTACCACTGCTACTACTACTCTACTAGCAATACCACTACCACTGCTACTACCACTAACACTGCCACTACTACTAATGCTTCTACTGCTACTACTACTACTGCTGCTGCTGTTATTGCTACTGCTCCTACTTTTATTACTACTATTGCTGATAATGATACTACTTCAGCTCTTATTCCTACTACTGCTACTTCTACTGCTCCTCTAGCTATGCACCTGTCTGCTCCACTGGCTCTGCTCCTCTGAGTCTGCTCCTGCTACTACTACTACTACTACTACTACTACTACTACTACTACTACTGCTACTACTACTACTACTACTACTAAAGCTAAAACCCAGCACTCTGGAAGTGCCTTACAGGCTGTGTAATGGATAGAAATGAATAACATGTCTTCTTAAATATAACGACACAGACCTCTGGCTCTTGTCACCATATTATAAATTCTGTGTGTGCTTCAGGGAGTTCTGCAAGGAGCCGGAGAGGACCCGCCCACCATTGTTGTCACGGCAACCTACGACTCCTACGGACTCGCGCCGGTCAGTCACATGATCACACTTACCTTTGATGTTAAACTCACAAGGAGTTAGAACCCTTTTGTTAAAGCAACACTGTGTAAGTTTCTGGAGGTGGCATGTCCCCTGGATGATTCCAAGAAAATAGAGAGTTAAAGCCATACCTCTCATTCTCCATGGAAGATGAGTTTGACAACAAGACCAGTTGCATCTCTCGGTTTGGTATTACTGGGGCCCCACCCTGGAGTCAGGCCTGGGGTGGGGGCTCAACAGTGAGTGTCTGGTGGCCAGGCCTTTCCCTATGGGGTCCAGCCAGCCACAGCACAAAGGAGCGACGTGGGGCCATCCTCCTGTGGACCCGCTACCTGCAGGATCCGTAAGGAGGGAGTGGAGAAGGATTTGAGCTGCAGTCGAAGGTCCTTGACGATTGGATCTCCAGATATGGAAACTGGCTCTGGGGACATGGAATGTCACATCCCTCGAGGAGAAAGAGCCTGAGCTTGAGCAGGAGGTTGAACATTACTGACTAGATATAGTCGGCCTCACCTGCATACTTAGACTCTGCATACACTCTCCATGTCTCTGGCATTGCTCGTGGGGAGAGGCAGTGAGCTGGTGTGGGCTTGCTTATTGCCTCAAAGCTCTGCCATCAGTTTCCAGTGTGGGTGGACCTCAACTGGGAATGTTGTTGGAGGATCTGCTCAATCCCACAGTCACGTCTTCTGCAGAGTAAGCAGAGAATGAGGACTTGGAGGCAGACTCATCTGTCACTCTTGCCATCCATCTTTGCCATCATCATTGTCGTGGAACAAGGATGAAGACCACACTGCTCCGGGGCCCTTTTGATAAGGGCTGTCCGGTCCCTGTATGACAAGAACAGGAACTCTATTCACATTGCCAGCAGTAAGTCAAACCTGCTCCCAGTGCAATTTGTACTTCACCAGGGCTGCCCTTTGTCACCTGTTCTGTTCCTTTTTTTTATGGACAGAATTTGTAGGTGCACTCTGGTCAAACTACGTTCCTCCCCTCACCTATGGTCATGAGCTTTGGGTAATGACAGGTTCGTGGATACAAGCGGTCAAAATGAGTTTCCTTCACAGGGTGGCTGGGCGCTCCCTTAGAAATAGTCACCCAGGGGGAGCTTGGAGTAGAGCCACTGCTCCTCCACATCGAGAGGAGCCAGCTGATCTATTTCAGATACCTCCTGGACGCCTCGCTAGGGAGGTGTTCTGAGCATGTCTATTGGCTGGCCTGGGAACACCTTGGGGTACCGCTGGAGGATGTGTTTCAATAAGCGGAAGAAAATGGATGGATTCTCCATGGAGATAGATACGTTTTATGCCATACTATGAAATATTATAGCTAAAGGAACAACATTTCTATGGAAACAAGCAGGAAGAGGCCCTCCTTCAGGCCTCCAAGAGTCAGGTTTGTGGAGATGCAAGCCCATTCACAGTAAGGAAATGTGTTTTTAATTCCTAAAAGGTTACATGGTGAAGCTTTAAAAATCTCTTACATTTACACGCACCTGACTCCACGGAAACATTCTGAGTTTTATATTCTTATGATTTCATGTTCAGGTAAATATGTGTGTGAGCATTTGCATCTATTAGTATGTATATGTATGCACTATGCATGTACTATGTATGTACATGTGTGTATGTATTCTGATTTGTGTATATAAGTGTTTTTATGTGTATATTTGTGTATATATGTGTTTGTATGTGCATATTTGTGTATTCCCAGTGGCTGTCTTTCGGTGCAGACTCAAACGCCAGTGGAGTCACTTTGCTCCTGGAGCTGATCAGACTGTTTAGCAAAATGTACAGCAGCCCCAGAACCAGGCCCCAGTGAGTACAAGTACTACTACTACTACTATAGAGATAGAGCCTGTACTGCAGTGTGTGCGTGTGTGTGTGTGTTTGTGTAAGCCTCTACTGCAGTGTATGTGTGTGTGAGTGAGCAAGTCAGTACTGCAGTATATGTATGAGCCTGCACTGCAGTGTGTGTGTGTTTGTGTGTCTGTGTCTGTGAGCCTGTACTGCGGTGTATGTGTATGCGTGTGTGGGGGTGTGTGTGTGTGAGTGAAAGTCTGTACTGCTGTGTGTGTGTGTGAGAGAGAGAGAGAGAAAGAGAGGGAGTCTGTACTGCAGTGTGTGTGTTTATATTACAGATTTAACTTGATGTTCGCTCTGAGCGGAGGAGGGAAGTACAACTTTATTGGAACTAAGCGCTGGATTGAGGAGAACGTGGACCACGCAGGTGAGAGAGAACCACACAAGTGTACAGGAACCATTCAGGTATACAGCATCTATACAAGAACCATTCAAGTGCACAGCAAACATACAGGAACCATTTAGGTGTACAGAACCATGCAGGTGTACAGACCCATGCAGGTTTACAGACCCATGCAGGTGTACAGAACCATGCAGGTGTACAGAACCATGCAGAACCATGCAGGTGTACAGAACCATGCAGGTGTACAGAACCATGCAGGTGTACAAAAGCAGTACAAACTGCAAAAGTCATGTTTTTCAATCAGAAGTTCACTTTGATTTCCCTCAAGTAAAAATCTTCTCAAATCAAGAGGAACATTCGTAATTCAAGTAATTATGACTTGATTTATCTCTCCCCTCCCCCGTCTCTCTTGCTCTCTCTCTCTCTTTCTTTCTCTCTATCACCTCTTCTTTCTCAGAGACAAGTTTTCTTCAGCAGCACGTGTCGTTTGTCCTCTGTTTGGACACTCTGGGGGGAGGAGAGAGTCTTTTCGCTCACGTCTCCAGACCTCCTCATCCAAACACACCCCTCGGAGCCTTCACTCAGATCCTGGATGAGGTGAGTCTAACCCCGCCTCTATCTCTCTCACGCTGTCTCTTCTCTCTCCCTCGTTCCATCTCGCTTCTCTTCCTACCATTTTCTCTCCTTTCTACCTGTAGTTCCTCCATTCCCCTCTCTTTACAACAATACAATCCTCTATCCCTCTCTGTTCAGCTATCTCTCCTCTCTTCTTCTCTACCTCATTCTTAATCCCTCACTTCTTCTATTTTTGGTCTCCTCTTTTTCTCCCTCTCTCCCCTTGCAGTACCTCACACCTCTCTCCTTTCCTTCCCCTTTTCCCTCCCTTTTCACTCTCTTCCTCTCTCTTCTTCCTTTCCTCTCGTTCCCTCTCCCTGCAGTTGCTCAACTCTCTCTTTCCCTTTTTTGTCCTCTTTCTCTCCTTACAGTCACTCTCTCTCTCCACTGTGCTCTCTCCTTGCAGTAACATACCTTTCTCCCTCCTTTGTCACTTTCTCTTCTCTCCTCTCTCTCTCTCTTTCACTCCATCTCTCTCCAATCTTTTCCACCACTCTGTCTTCCTCCCTGTAGTTCCTCTGTACCCTCTCTCTCTCATTCCCTCCTTTCTCTCTCCCTCCCTTTATCTCTGCCTACAATCACTCACTCTTCTTCACTACAGTTGTTCTTGTTCTCTCCCTCGTCACAGTTTTCACTCTCTCCCTCATTACAGGCGCTCATTCCTCTCTTCCTTACTCCCTTCTTACCTCTTTTCTCTCTCTCCGTTTCCCATGTGATCAGCTCCAGGTACCCCTCGCTGGCCTTGAGGGTGGTCCATAAGACGATGAACCTTTCCCTCTCTTTAGTTTGTTGTTTAGTTATTCTCTCTCTTTCGCTCCTTTCAGGTGCTCAGTCCTCTGTTCCTTACTCCCTCCTTACTGTTCCTCTTCTCTCCATCTCTGCACAGGTGATCAGCTCTAGGTTCCCCTCGCTGGCCTTTGGGGTGGTCCATAAGAAGATAAACCTTGGGGAGTCTTTGGTTTCCTGGGAGCACGAGCGCTTCAGTCTGAGGAGAGTGCCAGCCTTCACACTCAGCCGCCTGGAGGACCCCAAGGACCCGAGCCGGGGGTCTGTGCTGGACACCAGGTGAGTACACAGAGGGGAGGGAGGCCTGTATGTCTATGATGGAATGTGCAGCAGTTACCATGGTGACACAGTGCACACATTAGCTAGCTTGTGACTGTGATGTTATTTGAGAGGGACTTATTTAACAGCACAAATCAGCTCATCTGTTGTAGTTAATCTAAATCAGCTCTTTATGGTCAGATTGTGTTAAAGCCCCACTGCGGGACATTTCATCAAGTTAGAACAAGGTTAAAGCCCCACTGTGGGATATTTCCTCATTGTTTTGTTGCAGATGTGTGGTGGAGGATCAGAGAATGAGAAGGAGTGGAGTGTTGGTGGCTGAAGCTCTGGGACGCTTCATGTTTAACCTCTCTCACCTGGTCAGAAACACTTCACACATTACACTAATACTACTACTGTTAATAATAATAATAATAATAATAATAATAATAATAATAATAATTCATACATAATATTTATTTCATTTTATTTTTCTCCTTCAAAGGGCTCCCCCAGAGACCTGCAGCTGTTCAGAGGCCAGCTGGTGAGGAGCACCGCCCTCTGCTGCTGGACACGCAGCATTACAACTATCAGCAAAAAGCTCAAAATATTATTTCAAGACATTTATAAATTATTCTATTGTTCTTGGACTTTTGGTGCTTTATGTTGAATTTACTCAATAACAAGTACAAGCCCAATCCAGGTCCCATTCAGGTCCAAACCAGGTCTAACCCTGGTCTAACCCAGGTCTAAACCCAGTCCAAACTAGGTCTAAACCGGGCCTGTAAATCTTTACCAAACCAGGTTTGAATCATCTCTGATCAAAATCTACTTCAGGTCTAATCCTTATCTAAACCTCTTCTAAACCTGGTCCAAGCCCAGGCTAAACAAGTTCTAACCCAGGTCTAACCCATTCTAAACCAGGACTAAACCCTTATCTCTCTAGGAGCTACATGACAGCCGTATGTCCAGTCTTCTGACCGCTCTGGCCTCAGTCCCCAGAGCAGCTCAGCTCTTGGACCAGGATCCAAACCAAGTCCAAGTCCTGGACTCTCTGGAGCTGGAGTTTAGACAATACCTGAGGAGTGTGAGGAGGTACAGCTTCACCATGGACAAGAGGTGAGAGAGAGGAGGAGGGGGAGGAGAGGGGGAGAGATGGGGAGAGACGGGGAGAGACGGAGAGGACAATGGGTGAGAGAGGGAGGTGAGAGGAGGGGGAGAGGGATGAAGCAAGGGAGTGGGGAGAAGAGGAGAGGGGAAGAAAGAGGGAAGACAAGAGGTGAGAGGGGGGCTAGAGGAGGAGAGAGAGGGAAAGAGGAAGGGAAAGAAAGGGGAAGAGAGAGAGAAAAGAAAGAGAAGAGAGGGAGGAGAGAGGTAGAGAAGGAGAGAGGAAGGGGGGGGGGCACTGGAAGTAAATGACAGATTGCTAACTTGTTCCTTTTGTTCCTCTGACAGAGAACCAGAGATCACCTTCTTTGATCAGATGAAGCAGCCCATCGTCATGTACAGGTGTGGAGTACTTTTACTGTAGTACTTTTACTGTAGTACTGTTTCTGTAGTACTGTTACTGTAGTAGTGTTACTGTAGTACAGTCACTATAGTACAGTCACTGCAGTAGTTAGTTTTCTGTAGTAGTTCGGCTCATAGACTGTTATTTCATCACAGAGTGAAGCCGGCTGCGTTTGACCTGTTTCTGGGTGGATGCATCGCTGTTTATCTGGGACTGGTTTATTCTGCGGTACAGGTCACTACTACTATAAATCCTACTGCTACTACTACTACTACTACTACTGCTTCTAGTACTATTTTGACTAAAACCTGTTTTTGTCCCTGTAGAATTTTGGCTTGCTGTACTCCAGACTCAAAGCTGCAGTGAGGTCCAAAACTCAGTGAAGTGAAACTGATCCTCGCCTCAAAACTTGAAAACAAAAGAAAAAAAAACAGAAATACAAAAGTCTGAAATATTCTGTCAAAGTTTTATACATTTCAAAAAGAATTTTGGAAACATTTTTAAGAATTGTGTTTGGTATTTGGAGTGATTCATGCTTGAGTCATCTTTAATCACTCATTACAGGCTCCTTCTTTCCCAGAGGTCGCTCCACTAGTGTTAACAACAGGTTTGATCGACAGTGTTGCCCACTCACTGCTAAAGCAGCAGTGTGAGCAGGAAACAGCTTCGCTTCTGACTGGCTCTTTGGTTGCTATGATACTCTCGGTTGCAATCCCAAATATGGAACTTGGCTCCAAATTGGCCCCTACACCTGCTATAACTGCTCTAGCCTTGATGAGCTTCATTTGACTGGAGCTGAACGCTGTGGGTGACACTAGGAGCATATTTATGTTTAAACTTTTAGCCTCGCTCACTTTGTCCTCTCTGCCACTCTGATATTTTACCATCAATTAACTGTCTGGGATGGTCTTGTGCAGTTGTCTCCACATGGTTCTCAACTATCTCCGCCCCATTTGTGTTTTTTTTTCTTGATAATGCACCATGGCATGAGATAAAACTGGGATATTGTCAGGCACTTTTGCTCTGATTTTTAATGAATACGGCTGGACAAAAACAGGTGTCCCATTTTACAGAGTTTACATGAATTATTACACAACAACATTTCAACAAAATGTGAAACCCAAACGGAGGGACAGGTTTGTTTGGCACAGACCGTTATCGTGGAGACAACACACTCCAAACAGATTATTATATCTTTTTTTTCTTGGTTTGGCCATTTTTTGAGTTTTATTTGACTTCCTGATTGGAGATCATGAAATCACACTAGGAAATTCTTAACAACCATTTGATACAGTGGGCCAAAAATTGAATGTACAACGACATACTACCCCCTGCAGACAGAGAGAGAGAGAGAAAGAGAAAGACAGAGACACAGATAGAGAGAGAGAGACATACACAGAGAGAAAGAGAAAGAGACATAGAGAGCGAGACAGAGAGGAGGGGCACAAACACATACTACCCCCTGCAGAAAGTGTCAGAGACAGATGGAGAGACAGAGAGAGATAAAGAGACAGAAAGACAGAGAGAGATAGAGAGCGATAGAAAGACAGAGAAACAGAGAGATACAGAGAGACAGAGAGAGATAGAGAGACAGAGAGAGAGAGAGAAAGACAGAGACACAGATAGATAGACAGACACACACAGAGAGAAAGAGAGAGACATAGAGAGAGAGAGCGAGACAGAGAGGAGGGGCAGAAACACATACTACCCCCTGCAGAAAGTGACAGAGACAGATGGAGAGACAGAGAGATAGAGAGAGAGAGGGGGGAGCACCCAGCACCCAACAGCACCCATGCAACCACATATTACCCCCATGACATTAGAGAGAGAGAGACTCAGAGAGAGAGAGAGAGACCGAGAGAATCATCAAAATCTGTCACTTTCAAATGTTACTATAAAGAAAGGCAAGACAAGTTTATTTGTACAGCACAATTCGTACACAAGGTCATTCAAAGTGCTTTACAGAATTTAAAAAAACCCATTAAAATCACAATGCAACAAATCGAAACATAAATAATTACAAATAATCATCATAAGTTTAACATTAAAGGAGAAAAGCGCAGAATAAAAACCTTTCAGTCGTGTGTACAGATAAACAGAACTGTTTTGAGCCTGGATTTAAACATCGTCAAAGTAGAGGCCTGTCTCACGTCTTCAGGAAGAATGTAATGAGTAAAAGCTGAAGTTAACATACAGAACAGCTATTGATTTTAGCATTATTTTACCTTCTTCACAGTGTTTTCTCCCTATACATTCACATACATTATGAAACAGGGGCTTTCACATGATCTGTTATTTAACCTCTCCCTCCCCCATCGCCCCTCATGTCCCCTCTCCCTGCCCCTCTCTGTCTCCCCCTCCCCAGTCTTCAAACACAGGCTAAATTATTCACAATGCTGTAACAAAGAAAAAGTGGGACAGAAAAATAGATCAGCTCCTCGGACGGTCGAATGTGAAGAAGCCAATGTGCCATCCAAAATATGGAATCTACAAAAGTCACATTTCTGTATCTCTCCAACCACAACACAACATCTGGGAGGGCATCTGACGCGCCACAACATCTGCAGATTAACTAGAGACAACTGACCTGTCCCCATCTCTGTCTAACACTACAGGGATACAGGAGGATGGGAGGGCATCCGGCACATAGGCACCCCCTGCAAAGCGAAAGAGAGAGAGAGAGGCACCCACTCACCTGTATCACACCAAATAACAGCACCCTGCACCACCCTGTGACACCCAGACTGTCCAATGCCCCCTGCAAAGAGCCAGACAGAGTCACCCAGACAACACTCCCCCAGTGACGGAAACAAACTCAAAAACAAGACACAGAGAGACCCAAGTCACCCAAAGAACACCCAGCACCCTATGACACCCAGTTTGCAGGGGCTGGTATGTGTTATATGGGTGCTGTAATGCTGTCTCTCTGCAGGGGTGAAAGAGAGAAAGAGAGAAACGCTCCCAGCATCACCAGCATAAAGCCTTAACAGCACCCACTAGCACCGTATTTGCGCAGTACCCCCCTGGAGAGAGAGAAAGAGGGAGGGAGGGGGGGCACCCAACACCACCCAAGTTACAAATTCCACCTGACCCATCTTATCTGTGTACTTTGCCTCCTGGAGACTGACCTGACTCCACAGGGAGACACAACAAACATCCAGATGCCTTCCCATCCCCCATTATCCCTGTAAAGATTGTATACACATTGTTGGGTGCTGTTCGGCGTACAGACTGGCTGTCATGGAGAGTTGTTGGGTGCTGGTTATACAGGTGAAATTGGGTGCCTCTCTCTCTCTCCGCAGGGGGTAATCTTGTCGCAGGTGAGTGTGGGTGCCTCTCTGCAGGGGGTGGTGTGAAGACTGTTGTTGGGTGCTGTTATGGGTGCTGTTGGGTGGTTGTACAGGTGAGTTTGGGTGCCTCCATGCAGGGGGTCAGAGGGATTATAGCATTAGCCACTGCAGCTCAGGTCTCTTTCTGCAGGGAGTGGTGTAAGACCGGTGTAGGGTGCTGCTGCGTGCTTTTACGTGGTGTCATAAGGGGGGTATTGGGTGTTGTTATTGTGTCATAGGGTGCTGTCGGGCGGTTGTACAGACTGGTGGGCGCATCTGTGCAGAGGGTCAGTGGGATTAGAGCTTTAGCACCTGCAGCTCGGGTAACTCAGGTTCACACAACTGTATCCAGGTCATGAGCTCCGACGGGTGAAGTCTCTGACAAGTGGAGCCACTTAAGAATCAGACCAGGTGGGAGAGAGGAGGGTGGGGATGGGAGGGTGGAGGTTAGCGAGATGGGGGGGAATTTGTTTCAACTTGTTCGACTCAACCCCTGCCGCCGGTCCATGTACCTGTGAGAGGGAGGGGTCAGAGAGGGGAGGGGTCAGCAGGACAGTGAGTATAGTTCACACAGAGCACAGAGAGGACAGAGGGCAGAGACATGTCTGTGATGTACCGGTCCATGTACCAGGAGCAGTTTTCGTCTCCGGGTCGAGTCAGGAGGACAGAACCACGACCGACCTCAGCTCACCGCAGGAATAACCCCCAACCACGAGCTGTGAGTATAATACTACCTCCATATATTACCTCCCTGCCTCTGTGGGTGTCAGATGCCCTCCCTATGTGTGTCAGATGCCCTCCCTACGTCTGTCAGATGCCCTCCCTGTGTCTCCATGGGGTCTTATTCTGTGTAAAAGCTGCTAACCCTGTAGTTTTGACCTCTACAAACATGTTCTGAAAGGCATGGGATTCTTGGATGAGTTTAAAGTTCAGATTTCAGTCTCTTGAATTGAATAGATAAATAAATAAAAAATAAAGTGCATTATTGCATTAGATAGTCAGCCAAAACACTGCCACCACATGTGATGTAACTGATCTCGGAGTGTCAGATGCCCTCCCTGTGCTGAGGTGGAGAGGCTAAAGCCCTGTTAGCCTTGTTAGCTGTGTGACTGGTGCTTATACAAATGAACAGAGTGGAGAGGATGTGATTAAAAATGGATGGGGCGCAGCTTTCACCTGAGCACCCCCTGAGTAAACAAAGGCTGCAAACTTCATTCAAAAACACAGTACAGACACAAAGTGAAGGAGGTCTTAAAGGGCCGGTACCTGGTTTTTTCCCATGTATTTGAGCGAAATGGGTCTTGCCTCAGTAAATATATTGTATAAGCAGTTTGAGGTCAAAATAAGTCCCCTGTGTACTTTTTGCATCTAATAATAAGGATTTTTACTGTCCGAGAATCAGGAAGTAAGCTGTTACATGCTAGTTGTTGTTAGCTTTAAATAATATCATTTATCAAAACTCCACAGTGGGGCTTTAACCCTGTATTAATGTGATGAAATATTCCACAGTAAGGCTGTAGCCCTGTTTTCCATCCATTTTCTTCTGCTTATCTGGGGCTGGGTTGCAAAGGCAGCAGTCTGAGCAGGGACTCCCAGACTATCCTCACCCCAGACACGTCCTCCAGCTCGTTCAGTGGGACCCCAAGGCATTCCCAGGCCAGCCGAGAGACATAGTCCCTCTAGCGTGTCATGGGTCTCCTCATGGTGGGACATGCACAGAACACCTCCCTAGGGAGGCGTCCACGAAAGATCCTGAACAGATGCCCGAGCCACCTCAGCTGGCTCCTCTAGTGGAGGAGCAGCGGCTCTCCTCCAAGCTCCTCTCATGTGACAGAGCTCCTCACCTTATCCCTAAGGGTGTGCCGGGCCACCCTACGAAGGAAACTAATTTCTGTCACTTGTATCCACTGTCTTGTCCTTTTGGTCATTACTCAGAGCTCATGACCATAGGTGACTGTAGGACCGTAGATCAAGAGCGTTGCTTTCCAGCTCAGCTCCTCCTTTACCACAATGGACCGATACAGCTGCAGACACTGCACCGATTCACCTGTCAATCTCACGCTCCATCCTTCCCTCATGAACAAGACCCTGAGATACTTGAAGTCCTGCACTTGAGGCAGGGACTCCCCACCCATCTGCAGAGGTCACCACCTTTTTCCGGTTGAAAACCATGGCCTCGGATTCTCATCCCAGTCGCTTCAAACTCGGCTGCAAACCATCCCAGTGCCTGCTGCAGGTCCTGGCTCGATAAAGCCATCAGGACAACAATATTTGCAAACAGCAGAGATGAGATGAACTGGACTCCCTCCGACCCCTGGCTGCGCCTAGAAATTCTGTCCATAAATGCAATGAACAGAACCGGTGACAAAGGGCAGCCCTGTGAAGTCAAACATGCACTGGGAACAGGTCTGACTTACTGCAGAGAACACAAGTCCTGCTCTGGTCACACAGGGACCGGACAGCCCTTAGGGCCCCAGTCCCCAAACTTGTAACCCTGTTCTGTCAGGTACAGATTGGCCTTATCTCAGCTCTGGTGAAATGTTCCACAATGGGGCTATGGGGCTTTAATCCTGTCAGGTACACAATGGCCTTATCTCAGCTCTGGTGAAATGTTCCACAATGGGGCTATGGGGCTTTAATCCTGTCAGGTACACAATGGCCTTATCTCAGCTCTGGTGAAATGTTTCACAATGGGGCTTTACTCCTGTCAGGTACACACTGGCCTTACTTCAGCTCTGGTGAACTCTCTGATCTTATCTCTGAGCAGCTCTGGTTTCATCTTTATGTTGGTCTAAAATTACACTGTCCTAAATGTACTGTCCATGACGCTCTAACACAGATGCACACTGACACATTAACAGTGGAGGAGGAGGAGGAGGAGGTGGAGAGGAGGAGCAGAAGGGGAGGAGGAGGTGACTCACACCGACAAATTAAGAGCAGAGGAGGAGGAGGAGGAGAAGTAGGAGAGGAGGAGGAGGAGGAGGAGGAGGAGGAGGAGAAGGGGAGGAGGAGGAAGCGACTCAAACTGAAACATTAACAACAGAAGACAAGGAGGTGGAGAGGAGGAGCTGACTCACACTGACACATTAACAGCAGAAGAGGAGGGCTTTAAAGCTGCACTCTGGAACTTTTCTAACAGAGGGGCTACTACCTTCTTGTTTCCATGAAGATGCCAATGCATTTATTTGCTAGGAATATTACAGTGTATTTTCTATTCTTCTGAAACACCATGAAAAACTCTTATTTTTGCGAACTTGCCTCTCCACAGATCAGACCAGTAACTTTGTAAGTCAGCATGATTCTAAAGTGAGGAGCATTATAGATGAAGCAGTAACATATCCATGGAGATGAGCAGAAAAGTTATGCAGTGCAACTGTAGGAGAAGGTGGAGATAAGAGGAGGAGGAGGAGGAAAGGAGGAGCTGGAGAGGAGGAAGAGCTGGAGGAGGAGGAAGTGGTTCAGCTGCAGTGGAGAGCAGGAGGAGGATAGCAAGATGGAAAGGGAGAGAGTGCATTTACAGAACATTAAAGGCTGGACTTGTGGGGGCTGTCATTTGCCCCCTGTTTTCTCTCCTTCCTCTGTCTCTTCCCCCCTTTTTCTCTCTCTCTCTCCCTCCTCTCTCTCTTTCTCTCTCCCTCTTTTTTGCCCTCCTCTCTCGCTCCTTCTCCCCCCCTCACCCCCCCTCTCTCTCAGGACTTCCTGTTCCCTCTGACTCTGAAGTCCAGACCACAGCAGCCCCCCCTGGTGGTGGACAGCAGGACAACACTCCCTCCGATCGGACCACTCCTGGCGCCCCCTAGTGTCCCTGTGAGCACCTGCACAGAGGAGAGAGGCACTCAGCTCAACATGCCTCCAGTCAGATACCTGCCCTCTGTCATACCACGTGCTACTACTACTGCAAATACTGCTACTGCTGTAAATACTACTGCTGCTACTGCGGGGAACAAGACTGCACGGTACATGACCATTACTATCGATAAACAAGGTATATGACAACTACTATAGATAATACTACTACTACAATACAAGGTATATGACAACTACTACAGATAATACTACTACTAAAATACAAGGTATATAACCACTACTACAGATAATACTACTTCTACAAAACAAAGTATATGACAACTACTACAGATAATACTACTACTACAATACAAGGTATATGACAACTACTACAGATAATTCTACTACTGTTATACAAAAAGTACAGGACTATTTATACTACGAGTTGCAGGACTAATGTTACTGCTCCAACTCTTCTTTGGTTTTGTACATCTCAATGTAACAGCAGCCAACAGGACTTTAGTCATAGGCAGAAGTAGAGGAGCCAAAAAATACAAGTACAAAGTAGTGGTCAGAGAAATTACTCAAGTAAGAGTACTGTTACACTGTACATTGTATTACTCGAGTAAGAGTACTGTTACAATGTACAATATATTACTATTTATTTATTAAATACTGATCACAGGTTCGATCCACCAAACCAAGAAGAATAAGAAAACTATATGAATGTGTCAAGTACATTTTCATTTAGCGCTGAAACCATCTCATAATTGGACTCCTGCTTCTGACCCCTGCCCAGACCCTCTGACTGAGTTTGGTTATCAGTGACCTCTGACCTTTAACCCTTTCAGATACAAACACAGTCTCACATGAACCTGCTGGTGTATGATCTGATCTAAAATCCACATGAATATAAACATCGCACAGACGGGTGAACTGGAAAAACAGATGTGTAATTAAAAAACACATTTCCCCAGTTTATTAGAAAAGGATGAATTTGAGGCTTGAAGTTTGGATGAAGAGTGGGAAGCGACATTCGGTGATCTGAGCTAGAACAAGCAAACAGAGTCTGAGTGCTGAAGCTCAGACCAGTAGTGATTTTGATAAAGAAATAAAGAAATTTTGTTCAACAGAAACAATCAAATTGATTTTTTTTTTTTTCTGACTGTTTTTATTTCTATAAATTTGTTTGCTCAAACTATGAACATGTTAGAAATAAACACTCAGCCTTTTCAGCAGGTCTCAGACAATAATGAAAACTTTAACTTTTCAGTCCAGTTCAAAAATGTAGTGGAGCAGAAAGTACAGACACTGCTCTCAAATGTAGTGAAGTAAAAGTAAACAGTATCCATTTTAAAATCTAAAATACAGATACCTAAAATGTATACTTAAGTACAGTACTTTACTACTTTGACTTCAGAGTAGTTACATTCCATCACTGGTTGATAGACACCAGAAATACAGGACAGAGCGGAGACACAGGACAGAGCGGAGACACAGGACAGAGCCAAAAGCAGAGACACAGGACAGAGACACAGGACAGAGACACAGGACAGAGACACAGGACAGAGACACAGGACAGAGCAGTGAACAGTTCAAAGTAGACTTTTAATATTGTAAAGTCAGATTTGATCATGTTTAACAATGATTCATATTGTGATGTTTCTCAGAAGTTTGTCAGACTCAGTTCTGAGGGGCCGTCCTCACACCACTCTCCCCAGACAGAGGACACTGTCCACTGCGTCTCTGGATTATGGGTAAATATATTATTCATATTTCTATATTCAAAACATGAAAAGAAATGAATGAAATACATTTTAATCAAATGTTGCTGACGACAGACTCAGTGATCAGATGTACAGTATTTTTGGGCCTATTTACAATGTCATGTGATTCATTAAGTGTCTTTACTGCAGATCTCTCAAAGTCAAACTGTGTTTCAAAAAGTCACTTTCTTCTTATGGCATTCCTTTGTGTCCAGTGTTTTTATATATTATGTATTTGTTTGTGTCTAGAGGCTGCTGCAGCTGTTTCCATCGAGTGAAGCCGTTCCAGAGTGGACATTACACCATCCACCCAGAGTTTGTGTCTGAGCAAATCTATTAAAAATATATATAAACCAGGAATTGAACTGACAACCCAGAGAGAGGGGCCCTGAAGCAAGACACTACACCATCCACCCAGAGTTTGTGCCTGGGCTAATCTAATGAAATATATAGTTTTGATTTAATTTGATTATTATGTCTTGCATACAAAAAAACTGCTGAGCTCTTGTCAGACGTGTTACAAACGCCAATATTCTCATTTAAACAAAATCATCTGCCGTTTCTTCCAGGCTTTACAAAGAAATTATACCAAGTTATAAACATTCGAATGAAACAACCATTTTATTTTGTTGTTGTCATTACACCAGAACATATCAGAGCACTGGGTGAAAGATTTGTCATGAAAACCAATACAACAATCACATCACACTTTCTTTAGATTAAGCCAGGGACCCAGCCCATATTACCCTGTGCTGCCAAAACAGGAAGAAACTTGTGCACTCCCAGGAAACAGCGGACGGCTCTGTTTTCCACAGCATCCAAGACTGAACTCTGTCTGCCTCCCACACACCAGCAGCATAATTTAGAACAGGAGTTACACAGGCCTCATACAAGTTAGAATATGTTTCATAACCGAGATTTTTACACATTTTCACCTTGTTAATCACAGAACCTAAAGCTCGACTGGCTGAAGTAGCAAGGATTTTTACCCCACTGTCAAAATTCATAAATTCACCAAATGTGAACCTCAGATATTTGTACTGAGGGACATATTCAAGATTTACATTTCTGATTGTAAGGACCCTTTTACTTTGGGGAGCTGCCTTTTTTCTAAAGTGCATTATTTGGGTTTTAGCTTGATTTATAACAAGTCTCCACCTACAGCACCACTGTTGTAACATGTTTAACACTGACTGTAGGTCCTCTTCTGTTTGAGCCAGGAGTGCAACATCATCAGCAAAATGCCCAAAACAACACTGTCCATGGGTAATACCAACATCCACCAAGTCATTTACGAAGAGCGAGAACAGGCTGGGGGACAAAACATCCCATTGTTTTACACCAGGAGGTACAGGGAACCACTCAGTCCATAGATCATTCACTTGAACACATCCCATACATTCTGCACACAGGGACTTTAATGCTCCATAAAATCTCCCTGAAGAAGTTTCAAACACAACAAATCCCTATTGACCCAATCAAATCCTTTCTTAAAATCAACAAAACAAACAAATGTTGACTTATTGTCAGACAGTCGAGTTCTCACTATAGTCGAAACTGTGTAAATATGATCAATACAAGCTCTGTATTTTCAGAGCCAATGTAGGAATCGCACCAACAACCCAGAGAGAGAGGCCCTGAAGCAACACACTACTAACCCATCCACCTACACTTTATGTCAGAACAATTTTGATAATGATACTTAATTAATGAACTATTGTAATCCAGGAATCGAACCTTCAGCCCAGAGGGACAGAGGCAGATTAAAGCAGTACACTGGGAGGTGGAGACAGTATCATTGTCTCAAATCCACCTCTGTTTCCCTGGATCATTTATTTTAGTCATGTGGACTCAAAGTTGCGTTTTTGTGAAGTTTCTAAGCTCTAAAAGCTCTTATCAATAAAAATGTATTTTTATATAAAAGTCCAAAGAGAAATCACAAACTTTGAACTGATTATTGTGTTTATAAGAGATAAACAGGATGCCAGTTCAGGTCAGTTCAGCTGTTTGATTCTGTCGTGTTTTTCTGCCAATACTCAAAATAATAAAGTGTATTTTCTCAAGTCATTTGTTAGTTTCACTTTTAAAGAGAGACCACTGCATCTTTTTCACTTTTAAAGAGGGACCACTACATGTGTACAAAGTATGGAAATAATTCCTATGAAAATATCTGAAAAGTAAAATAGACCTTGTCTTGAAGTGCTACAGAACAACACAATCTACTGCTACTACTACTACTACTACTACTACTACTGCTGCTACTAATGGTACTACTGCTACTACTTAGTCCTGTTTTATTCTTGGTTCAGTCCTAGTTTAGTCCTGGAGTAGTCCTGGTTTGGTCCTGTTTTAGTTCCCTGTTTCCATCCTAGTCTAGTCCCAGTGTAGTCCCAGTGTAGTCCTGGTTCAGTCCTGGTTTAGACCTGGTGTAGTCCTAGTTTAGTTCTGTTTTAGTTCCCTGTTTTCATCCTAGTCTAGTCCCAGTGCAGTCAAAGTGTAGTCCTGGTTCAGTCCTGGTTCAGTCCTGGTTTAGTCCTAGTTTAGTCCTGGTTTAGACCTGATGTAGTCCTAGTTTAGTCCTGGTGTAGTCCTGGTTTGGTCCTGTTTTAGTTCCCTGTTTCCATCCTAGTCTAGTCCCAGTGTAGTCCTGGTTCAGTCCTGGTATAGTCCTGGTTTAGTCCTAGTTTAGTCCTGGTTCAGTCCTGGTTTAGACCTGGTGTGGTCCTAGTTTAGTCCTGGTTCAGTCCTGGTTTAGTCCTGTTTTAGTTCCCTGTTTCCATCCTAGTTTAATCCCTGGTTCAGTCCTGTTTAGTTCCATGGTTTAGTCCTGGACTAGTTTAGCCCCTGGTTCAGTCCTAGTGTAGTCCTGGTTTAGTCCCTGGTTTAGTCCCTGCTACTATTACTACTACTACTATTACAACTACTACTACTACTACTACTACTACTACTACTACTACTACTACTACTACTACTACTACTACTACTACTACTACTACTACCACCACTACTCCTGCTGATATCTATCTGTTACTGGGTCGTTGTTGACGCCCCCTCCCCTGCCCCCCTGGACTACATTTACCGTGATGCTCTGGGGCGGTGACTCCTCTCTTTCTCCAAACTCGTGAAAACAAGTCGTGTTCGGATCGGGTCTGAATCGGATCTAAGACGCGCAACAACAACAGCTCAAAGGAAACGCCTCTGTGAGAATGTACACTTTATCCGGAGCTTCTTAAAGTGTGTCATTCTGTCCTCGGGACCGTCTCCAAAGCGCCAGGACGCACGGTGAGTACAGACCGGTGCACATGGAGCCGGACTCCACTCTTACGGCGCAGATTTGCACGTTTTCTTGCACTTTTCCCGCTGTAAGTTGCATGAAACTTGTTTGTTAAAATAAAAGCAGTAAACAGCCGCGTGCGTCCCCCTCCAGACGCATGCGCACATGGCTCGGACCCTCAGACTCGACTTTTTCCTTCACGTAAGCGCAAAATTATAGAGGTAAATAAACCTAAGTAGATGCAAATCAGCTGAAAGCGCAGATTTTGACGCAGTAAACTCACTCAGAGATATGGGTGAGTGACGTTTGCAAAGACTTTGAGGTTATGTTGGATTTGCTATAAATAAATAAATCTATGCACGTATGTATGAGTGTATGTGTTTATGTATATTATATAGCTTAATTTCAGAGGTGATAGAATAGCCAAAATGTACTCAAGTCAGAGTACTTTTACACTGTACAGTATATAACTCAAGTAGGAGTACTGTTTCTTCAATAAAATATGACTTAGTAGAGGACAGTAGAGTGTTCACAGATCCAAAAGTTGGTTGTTCAAGTCCCACTGTCGACATAAACATCATTGGTCGAGCAGTCAGATCCACTGACCCACAGGTTGGCAGTGCAATTCCAGCTTCCACAGTTGTGTTCTTGTTCTGTCACTGTGTTCTTGGGCAAGACACATAACCCACCTCGCCCCCAGTGTCTGTGTACACTAGCGTATGAATGTGTGTGTGAATGGGTGAGTAGTTCTTTGATGTAAAGCTGTTGTCTCGATGACAGAAAAGCGCTTTATAAAAATGTGACCATTTATTATTTACTCAAGTGGGGGTAAAGGCTTGCTGTTAGAAAAGTATAATTCCTTTTAAAAAATCACTCGGTAAATGTAACTGAAAACGACCCACTTCTACTTAATATGTAAAGAAACCTCCTCTGCCAAAAGCCAAACTGAAATGATAAGGTATGTGTGCAGAGCCTGCAGCAAACACGTCTCCAACAACCCAAACAGAAGAAGGCTGCTGAAAGCAAAACTGACTCTTGTGAGCTTTAAGCCATATTATAATGTTATTACTTCTTCAAAAACATACTTGGGGTTGTGGTTTGTTTTATTCACACATGTTTCAGTAACCCTTTATTATTAGTCTGTCTACATCTCCAAAACTCAAAACACTCTGTTCCACCTTGTGATGTCATAAAGTGGTGGTTTTCAAGTTGACAGCTCCTTTTACCTTTAGTTCAGTAGAGATTGACAATTCCAGTTCTGAAATAATCCAAATGATTCTAGTGAAGGTGCATGGATTTTAAAAACACAATGGTGCACTTCCTGTATTAGCACATGATGACATCATAAGGTGGAACAGAGTGTTTTCAGTTTGAGAGAAGAACTCAGTTTAAATATGCAGGGTTTGTGTTAAACGTGTGAATGAAACAAAACACAACTCCAGGTCTGTTTGTGATGAGAAAACAACATTAGAATAGATCAGAAATTAGCCTAATTTGGTCTTTTTAAAAGTGTTACTGATCTTCCAAAACATTTCATTGACAAAAACAGTTAAATTAAAATAACAAGCCTGAAAAAGTCAAATCAAATCTTGACCAAAAACTGTAGCCTATTCGAGGGTTCCAGAGTGATGTAATCTAACGCTGTCACCACTAGTTCTGTCACCGTACTAAAATTTCAAACTTGATTTCAGTACTAAGTAATGGACTCGATATCGATACCATGATGATGATAAAAACACTCTTTCTTTAGACAATAGAATGTGTTTTTCCACATTAAATGGTAGTACTTTCTTTTATATTCCCATGTGGCCTTATATCTGTGTAATCCTCAGTTGTCCAGGTAGATTCCATAGTGGTCCATGGCTGTATAATAGTCAATACAGCTCAATATCATTCTAAAGATATTCAAAGGTTTGTTTCTGATTTGACCACCCTAGTTACCATAGCAATTGACAAAACAAAACAAAAAAATACATATATCTTTTGGATAGTCCTCAAAATGTCATAGGAAGTTCTAACTAGTGAATATAAAATGAAATATTTTTAACACTGTGTCCTAGCTCTTGACCTTTGACCCTGCAGCAGTCACACATTTTCCTGTTAATCACTAAACTCTTATATCTGTAAAAGGCTTTTACAGACAGTTTCAGAATATTTTTCATTTATCAGTAAATACGATTTACAAACCAGTCCCCAGACACTAATGGCTGGTGAATGTATATTAGATCTGATTCTGCTGTTTAAATCTGCCCAATTGTGCTTGTGTTTCTCTGTAGTTATAATGTATGACACCTATAACATTATGTTATAATTTACACATTTTAAATCGCAATATTCATCTAAAATGACATCATCACAACAAAGCACTGCATGCTGTTGGCCCCCCCTATGAATCGCTGCACATCACACTAGCGAGCAGCATATTTTACCAAAATGGCTCTGCGTTTCTACTGAATCCTTGGAGTATCATATTTTAAGAAAATAAAACTGGAGAAGGAAGTGCGTACGTCACAGTGGTCGTGTACCAGTAGAGGTGAAAAGGGGGGTAGATCGACAAAATCGTGTCCTGAAAATAAGAAGTTAAAGATAGAGACAAAATAGCGAAATAAAAACCTCAGGGTCATGTAAAGCTGCTTTATACGAACTCCAAAATGAGGAGATTGACAGCAGCAGTAACAGAGAGAAAGGCCACGTTTTTTCTGTGTAAAGTGAATAGGAACCGGAAGCACACTCCCTGCTCTCTTTGTCTCTGCTGTTTTATATTACTATTGGTTACCAAATTGTTCAGCTTTGGTGTCTTGGTTGCTTCCTGGTTTGGCTCAGCTCTAAATCCTCTCCTCCTCTCCTCCTCCCCTCTTCTCCCTCTCATACCAATGAACTCACTTGTGTTAGGAATAATACAGAGATGGAACATGCTTCAATGGGCTACACTAATGCAAAAAATTTAAATTCAAAATCTAAAAATCACATTTTTTGCAAAGTCAGGTTTGTTTGTCTGCACTCAGCCTTTATCTGTATCTAGCTTTATGCATTTTAGCGTTTGCGTGTGTGTGCACGCACTTGTGTGTGCGCGTTTGTATATGTGCATACATGTGTATGTTTGTGTGTGTGTGTGTATGTGTGGGTGTATGACTGTGTGGGGGCGGGCAGTTGTGGAGTTACATCCTTGTATAAAACGCGCTTTATAAATAAAGTTTGATTCGTTTTGATTTTGATACAGTCTATTACTCACATAGGAGTAAAAGTATGCTGCTAGAAAAGTACTCTCAAAAGTGCTATTTCTTTAAAAAGTTGCTTAGTAGAAAAACATCGTCATATTATTTAATTGTCAAACACAGTTGTTATAAGGCCCTGGGAAGCCATGTGTTATATAATTATCTAGTTTGATCTTTCTCACTGTCTAAACATGTCCTCACTTGTGTTTGTATGTTCAATGTGTAACTACCTCTCCCCCCCTCTCTCTGTGTGTCTCTGCCTGTCTCTCAGACATGTAATCAAACAGAGTCCAGAGTCCAGACCCCCAACCTTAGTCCTGGTTTGGCCCTGGTTCAGTCCTGTTTTCATCCTGCTTTGGTCCCTTGTTTAGTCCTGCTTCAGTCCCTGGGTCAGTCCCTGGTTCAGTCCCTGGTTTGGACCCTGGTTCAGTCCCAGTTGGTGCCCCTGTCTGCTTGAGCATGTACCAGGTGGTCCCGGGGGGGGCGGGGGGCACTGACCTGGATGCCCTTCCATCGCAGAAACACCAGCGCGCCTCACGCCCTCTGGTGGGGGCGGGGGTCATTGGGCTATTCTTGGTCATCTCCGCGGTAACAGCCTGGTGCTATTACATCGCATCTCTGAGAAAAGCTGAACTCTTGAAGACACAACTCCTCGACCTCAACAAAGATGGCTATATCATCCGGAACCAAGGGGGCGCTATAGTCTTCAGGATGCAGTTCAGGTGAATCACTATTATTTGAATTGGATTTTAGAATAATTTCATACCAGTAATAATGTTTTTAACCTGTTGTTACACATGGTCTGTGTATGTCCCCGGCCAAGTCCTGGTTTAGACTTGGTTTAGTACTGGTTCAGTCCTGGCTCAGTCCTGGCTCAGTCCTGATTTAGTCCGGGCTCAATCCAGCCTCAGTTCAGACTCAGCCCGGGCTCAGACCTGATTTTTTTCCAGGCTCAGTCCGGGCTCAGTCCGGGCTCAGTCCGGGCTCAGTCCGGGCTCAGTCCGGGCTCAGTCCGGGCTCAGTCTGGGCTCAGTCTGGGCTCAGTCCGGGCTCAGTCCGGGCTCAGTCCTGGTTCACTCCTGGTTCACTCCTGGTTCACTCCGGGTTCACTCCTGGTTCACTTTTGGTGTCTCCTCAGGTCTGGGACTCTGGACTTGGATTCGTGCTCTAAGGAGGGTGAGATCTTGAGCTGCAGCCGAACCACAGATAATCGCCGTCTGTTTTTCTTCATTGAGACGGTCAGACCGAAGGACACGGTGCAGTGTTACCGTGTGCGCTGGGAGGAGACGGTTCCACACGTGCCCGTCGAACACGCTATGACCTACCGCTTTGCCCACTGGTACGGCGGCGCTCTATCCGCCACGCAGCACTGGCCAATCGCAGTGTCCGGACAGCAGCCCCCAAAGCCCTTTGTCACCAGCGACATCTACTCGGACCGCAACAACTTTGGAGGTACTACACTTAGGCCTGTCAGTGTAACATATTTTGAAGTTCGATATGTTGCTTTTTTTAAGTAAATATAGACGATAAAGAGTAATATTCAAATTCATTTATGCCACTGACACAAAAACCCATGAGCAGATTTAAACTACAAAAACTATTCTAAATCTACAATATTGTCATGAGCTGTAATGAATAAACAGCAGAATGAAACATTTTAGTCGTTAGTTTGCATCTGTAATCAGTCACAGAAGTTACTAATTTAACCTTTTACGTTTTAAATCTGATCATATAGCCAAAAAATAAAAATGTCCCAGTAGTGCAAAGAAATTGTACACACAATAAATATTGAGCCCAAAAAAAATTTAACAGTACCTACTGGCTGAAGCATTGGGTCTCAAAGTCACTATTTTAAGTCTTATGCAAGTTTACTTTCTCAAATGAACATCCAGAATTACCTTAGGCAATAATATTTAAAGCCACAGTATATTAACTTTTTTGGCCAAAAAATACACTCAAATGAAACCATTATTTTAAAACTTTTTAAACTTAAACAGCCCAAAATGCAGACCTGGTTCAGTCCTGGTTCAGTTCTGCTGTAGTCCTGGTTCGGTCCCTTGTTATGTCCCGTTGTATTCTCTGGTTCAGTGCCTGGTCCCTGTTGATGTTTTTATTGCACTGAAATCTTACATCGTTACAACCTGCGTTACCTGCGTGACTTTGCATCGTCACAAACCCAACTCTTATTTGCCCTGGAGGAGGGCTATTCCTGTGTGTTTCCATGGAAATGTTGTTCCTTTGGCTATAATATTCCACAGTATTAAAGACATTAAACATACTATCTCCGTGCAGAATGTTCCGTAGTATGGTTTTAGCCTTCTATTTCCATGGGTGCAGGTGACTTTCCACCTCCACTTTTCACCAAATGTGCTCTTACCATATTCTATTTTTTTGGCTAAAAAGTTCCATACTGTGGCTTTGTTGAGGTAAGACATATTTGTCAGAAAAAAACTCAACATTACATGATTCAAAACAAAGACAAGTACTAAAAGATTCCTCCTCTCTGTCTCCCATCCCCTCTTGTCCTTCCCTCTCTCTCCCCTCTTCCTCTCTCTCTCCTCAGGGATTCTGGAGAGTTATTGGCTCTCGTCCAATGCCACGGCGATCAAAATAAATGGTTCTGTCCCGTTTCATTTGGGCTGGAACGACACAGAGAAGACCATGTTGTTTCAGGCACGTTACAGCGACAGCCCGTTTCAGCCCGAGCCCAACGAGGCGCCCATCGCTGAGCTGAGCTACCGCGTGTGTGTGGGGCTGGATGTCACCTCCATCCACAAGTACATGGTCCGACGATACTTCAACAAACCTTACAAAGTCCCAGCTAAAGTCATGTTCCAACACCCCATTTGGTCCACCTGGGCCCTGCACAAGACTGACATCAACCAGGAGAAGCTACTAGCATACGCCGCTAACATCAAAAAGCACAACTTTAACTGCAGCCACTTGGAGCTTGACGACCGCTACACCAAACGTTATGGAGAGTTTGAGTTTGATCCCGAGAAGTTCCCAAACGCAAGCGCAATGTTCCAGAAGCTGAAATCGGATGGCTTCTTGGTCTCGCTGTGGATACACCCCTTTGTGAACTATGACTCCGCCAACTTCCACACCTGCGTCCAGCGAGGGTTATTTGTACGAGAGCCGACCGGGAGACTTCCTGCTTTGGTTAAATGGTGGAACGGGATTGGTGGGATTCTGGACTTCACCAATCAGGAGGCTCGGGAATGGTTTTCGAACCAGCTCCGGTCTCTGCGCTCAGGGTACGGAGTCACTTCATTTAAGTTCGATGCCGGAGAGACCAATTATTTACCGTGGAAGTTTAGCACCAAAATGCCCATTCGTGATCCAAGTGTTTTCACCAGACGCTACACAGAGATGGCGATTCCCTACAATGACCGTGCTGAGCTGAGGAGCGGGTACCAATCACAAAACATCTCCTGTTTCTTCCGTCCAATCGACCGCGACTCAGTTTGGGGCTACGAACTGGGGCTGAAATCGCTAATCCCAACAGTTCTCACAATTAGCATCCTTGGCTACCAGTTCATCTTACCGGACATGATTGGCGGAAATGCGTACTTGAACCGCACAGATGGAGGACGCGCGCTACCTGACCGCGAGCTCTACATCCGCTGGTTGGAGCTGTCCGCGTTCATGCCATCGATGCAATTCTCGATCCCACCATGGGAGTATGACGCGGAGGTGGTGGAGATCGCTCGTAAATACACCGCATTGCATGACAGCATCGTTTTGCCGCGTGTCTTGGAGCTAGCGGGTGAGGTGGTGAACACGGGCGACCCCATCATCAGGCCGCTATGGTGGATCGCCACGGGAGATGAGACTGCGTACAAAATCGACTCGCAGTTCCTGATTGGGGATGACCTTATGGTGGCGCCGGTGCTGGAGCCAGGGAAACAAGAGCGGGACATTTACCTCCCGGCCGGGAGCTGGAGGAGCTATAAAGGAGAGAGGTTTGACATTAAAGAGCCGCTGCACCTCACAGACTACCCTGTGGACCTGGATGAGATTGCATACTTCCTCTGGATCTGAAACATAAACTGTAAATTTAACTTATTCTGCCATACCCACTGCTGTAAACGCAACTAAACCGTGCTTTCTTTGTGGAGGCACTTTCATTTCAATGGCGAATTTTAGAAATGACGTAAAATTTGAGAAATGACGATAAAATCTGATACAAAGTAGTGCTGATGTTGAACATTTTACACAAATCAACACTGCACTGATTCTCTGGAGCCTTTTGAAACAGCTCTGTAGTCCTTTATAACTTAATTACTGTTAGGATCAGCAGCCCCATGCAAAAAAATACAGCAACTTCCTGAATAAGGTGAATCTCTCTTTTCTGGACATAGCCAACCTGCCACGTCGCAAACAGGAAGTGAACGTGGGCCTCTACCTAGTTGTTTCCTTCTCATTGACCCTCTGAAGTTGTATTTGCAGTGATTCATGCATGTTTGAACAATCTTTTATCTTTTATTTTTCCGATCCACCCCTTGTCACCTCCACCGGTACACACCCACGCCCTTCTCCAGTTTTATTTTCTTAATCGTGATACTAGATTCAGCAGCGTCGCAGTCATTTTGGTACAAATGAAAAAAAATCTGCTGCTCGCTAGTGTGATGTGCTATCCATAGGAAGGGCCGGCAGCACGCGGCACTTTTGTGATGATGCGGGAACTTTAAAAATCCACAGCCTGGTTCGCAAAATTTCCCTCTCAGAGCCACACAACTATAACTCAGCGTGTGAAGCCAGAGAGTCTTTTAAACCAGTTGCCCTACAATGTTTTTTGATATGCAAAGTCAGTGTAGGATTTCATTTTGCAGTCTGCAGTCAACAATAGCAGCCAGCCATTTTGAGGACCATTTGAACCTTGTACCCACCCCTCTGGACTTTTCTGTTTCATATCCATTTATTATATGCAGTTTTAAAGCTACAGTTTGGTACTTGCCCAGCTCTCATTACATCACTAGACATTGCCATAGAAACAGTTTTTCTACAAAAGAAGTGCAGAGCAGGAAGTTTGATGAAATTTCAAAGCTACCGCCTGCTCCTCCGTCCGTAATCACACAAAATATTCTCTTCAGTTTGTCTTAAATGGACGGTGAACATTTTAAACCTTATTGAGATTCAAAGGGAATTTTGAATGTTTTAAATAATTTGTGTTTTTAACAAATATCTCTTTCTTTATGCGATGTGCAATTGCCATGTTTAAGCTAATACTACTGAGGCAAAAGCTCCGTTGTATTTCATGTAACTACGCTAAATCTGCTTTAGCCTTTAGCTTAGCTTCTGTTCAAAAGTGCCTTAAAGTTTGTATCTTCTTATTGCCTGTGTCCGAATGTCCACCCTAGCCCCCTAGATGCTACTTTTCCAGGTGCATTGTGGGAACTTTTGAATGCACTATTTTTTTCACCAGCTGAACATTTAAACGCCCCTGACTGCCTGAATAGTGCCCCCTTTAGGGAATAGTGTGGACATTTGGACATAGCCATCCTTTCATTTGAGATTTTTAGAGCCGTCAGCACAATGTAGAGTCCCTGTGGTTTAACCTGAGCTGGAGACAGGTCAGAACTCTCAGGTAGAATCTGCGGTGTAGCTGTCAGACTGCAGATATGTTGACCTGGTTTATGGTTTATATCTCTAATTACTGGGCCTGTCTGCATGAAACAAAAACTGACAGTCCAAAGTCTTGCTGACCACTGCACACCATTTAAAATGAACGAGTGCTGTTTTTCATGTTTATAAGATAAAAATCAGGTACAATGTCTTTAAAACACTACAAATGACATTTTATGTCATTTATTTGGTCTGTACAGGGTTTGGTATAATTGTTTTTGTGGAACTTAAAACACTGCCTTAAGTGAGCCGAACTTTTCAGAGCAAAATTTTGTCCATTTTTAAGTGTGTTTTTGTTTTTTATATGTTTTGTTTATTAGGTACTGGTATTGTAATGATACTAAAATTTCAAACTCTATTTCTGTAGGAAAGGAACAGACTTGGTACTCCATACTGATACCATGACGATAATAAAAACACTTTCTCTTCAGACAATATACTGTGATTTCCGCATTAAATGGTAGTACCGGTACTTTATTTTCTATTCCCATGTGGCCTTATATCTGTGTAATCCCTCAGTCCAGGTAGGTTCTCGTGATGTTTGTGGGTTCAAAAACTCAGGAGAGTCCATCTTGGTGTGTTCCTGCTGGTGCAATCGGTCACTCACCACCACCTGTCAGGCCCATTCACAGAGCAGCACTGAGGTTTGTGCAGAAGCCAAAGGCGCCAAGAACCAAAACAAACACACCGTCGACTAAGGAACTTCAGACGATTGTAGTGTCAGGACTGTAGTGTGAAGAACGTGCATCAGGACTGTAGTAAACGTGCAGAAAGTCAGAGCTTTGTGGACCGGGATGATGTCTGAGCTTTTCTCTCAACTGGATGTTTGATTTTCGTCTTGTTCTGCTGTGACACTTTAACCAATCAGATTCAAGTAATCGACATGACATTCTGCGTTTTCTGATTGTTTTCAGCGAGAGCCATCCCAATTTGACAATGTACAGGATTTAATTCAGACTGACACATAAATCCCATAGAAGTAAAATAATATAATCTTCTATAATCCCATTTCATGAACAATCTTACATAAATGAAAAGTGTTGTTTGTGCCAAAATTTAAAAAAAATATTGACTTTTAAAACTACAGTAAAAAGCATCTGTGTGACGTGTGGTGTGTCAGATTTATCTTTCTTAATAGTTAATACAATAGTGTAGTTCTAAAGTCTCTCTCTCTCTGCCCCTCTGCTCTCTTTACCTCCCTCTTTCTGCCTTCCTCCCTCTCTTTACTTCCCTCCCTCTATCTCTTGTGTTTATATAAATTGTCTCTCTCCTCTCTGGCTTTTGTTTGTGTCAAATGTTTGATTCTCTCGCTTTATCACCTGCTCCCTCGCCTTCCCTCCTCTCCATCCTCTCCCTTTTCCTCAACTCCCTTCCTCTCTCCTCTTCCTCTCCTCCCTTTTTCTGTCCTGTCTTCTCTTCTCCTTTCTTCCCTCCTCTTCCACTCCCGTTTTCTCTTCCCTCTCCCTCCTCTTCGTCTTTCTCCTCTCCTTCTCTCCTTCTGCTCTCTGCCCCTCCTCTCCCCTTACTTTACTTTTCTCCCCTCCCTTTACTTCCCTCTCTCTTCCTCTTGTATTTATACAAATCGTCTCTCTCCTCTCTGGCTTCTTTCTGTGTCACATGCTTGATTCTTTTGCTTTATCACATGCTCCCTCCCTCCTCTCCGTTTCTCTCATTTTCCTCCCTCTTTCCATCCTCTCTTCTTCTCTCCCCTCTCCCCCTCCTCTTCCACTTCTGTTTTTTCCTCTCCTCCGCTCCTTCTTTCTCCTCATCCTCTTTCTCCTCTGCCTCTGTCCTGCACTACAAGCCGCATTCTTCTCCTCCTCCTCTCTCCCTCTTTCTCCTGTCCCTCTCCTCCTCCCTCTTTCACCTCTCACCCCCCTCCCTCTTTTCTGTTCTGCATGTCACATTATTCTCCTCTCCCTGTCTCCTGTTCAGCATCATGTCTATTCTTCTCTTCTCTGCCTTCTCTCCTCCTCTTCTTCTTCTCCTCTTCCTTTCCTCTCTCTCATGTTCTGCCTGCCATATTCTTCTCCTCCTCTCCTCCTCTCTCATGTTCTGCCTGCCATATTCTCCTCTCCTCTCTTCCTCTCCTCCTCTCTGGTGTTCTCTCTGTCACATTCTTTTGCTCTGACTTTGCTCTATTCCTGGCTGAGTTTATTTCTGAGGCCTGTCTCAGGTCTCTCCTCAGAGTCACATGTCCAAATGATCAACTCCAAACGGATAAAAACATTGACACAAAGTGACCCCTGTCAGTCCAAAATACAGCTTTATAAAGCCCCTCCCACTGCGCATGTGCAACAAGGACTTTATTAAGTATTGGAGAATCTGCGCTTCTTCTAGTGGCCCTGAAATTTTAACACATGGCTTTTGTCTTTGGATTTTTTTATTTTATTGAATTTTTACATTTGTATTATTTATTTATTTGCTTAAGGAAATACTGGCTCCTGCCCACAACTGCTATCACTTTTTTAGTTCCAGATACATTTGTAGTGTTGTATTATATTGTAATGTTGTCATATTACCAGCAGGGAGCAGTGTGGTTTCAATATCCCTGCACGCCAGATGCCCTCCCTTTAACACTTCATTGGACACTGTAAGACAGAGAAAGAGACAGAGAGAGGCAGAGAGACAGAGAAACAGACACATAGAGAGGGACAGACAGAGAGACAGAGAAAGAGAGACAGAAAGAGAGAGATCTCTGTCTCTATCCTACCTGGCTCGCTCTATTGTTGAACAGTAGTGCAATCCAGGTAGAGCAGTAGGACCATTAAAGGTTGAATAAGGCCATTTAAAGGTTGAATGGAGGCCATTAATGCTAAAACTGTAAACAACAGCTGTTTACAGTTTCAGTGTAGTTAGCTCCTCCCTTTTCCTCCACATAGATATAAGGCAGTATCCAAAGCAATCTGACCAGAAATTAAGTGGATGAGCAGCAGAACATCTTCACTTCTACAACTGGCTTTTTCTATGGATCAGACCTGCGCGACTGAGAGATTACACACACACTTTGTTATTAATGTTCATATTTTGAGGTACAGGCACAATAGCAAAATATAATTGCCAAGCTCATGTAGAGAAGGTTTATATGAAAATTTTAAGCAGCAGCAGTCACAGACAGAGGGGCCACAGCTTCTCAATAGAAAGTGAATTGGAGGCAGAGTTGATGGAGCTGGAATCACGTCCATGCTCACTTCCTATTTGTAATGTGGCGACTAGCAGGTTACCCAAGTCTATGTATATTGTCATACAGGGTATGACAGAAGTAGAGGAACTCACCGCTACTTCCTGTATACATGTTACTTTTTCACTGATGTAAAACTGTGATAAATATTTAGCACAGGCTCTATCCCACCAAACACAACACAAATATACAGACACAACACTTGTGATATGCTCTAAAAGCGTCTTGCAGAACTGTTTGGTAGAGAGTACAGATCTGTGTCAACAGTTTGTTCCACGGGGGCCTGGAGGATGTGTCACTTGATACAACATTCAACCCTGAGTAAATTACTCCAACTTCAGCCTAAAAACATCAGAAACTGCAATGTACTGTCAATATACAGCACACTTTGTCATTCAGAGGTTTGTCTTTTTTTCTACACTGTAAAGCAGAGGTGCCCAAATTTTTTTTTATCGAGGGCCACATCTCAAAACATATTCGAAGCGGAGGGCCACAGACCAGTGATCAATGCAGCGCTGTTCTTTAAATGCAGCTTTGACGGAGCCACTGCATATTAATAAGTCTTGAAATACATTAATTTTAGGTCTCTATTACAATGTAATGTGATGTTTGAGGTTATAGTGGTAGAAATAGTTTAATTTGCTGTTAAAAGTACTGCTTATGATCAATTGGGCCAGTTCAGCAGGAGGCTTGAGGGCCGATAAAAATTGGTCTGAGGGCCGCATTTGGCCCCCAGGCCTTAGTTTGGACACCCCTGATTTAAAGTGTGATTTTCTGAAATAATAATGTTGGCCACACTTTATTTAACAGTACCTATGTACAATATTATACCATGTAATTACACAGTAGTATGTGCTAGGCATTAGTGTGGTCAGATTACTTGTTATAACATATTTTAATGTAGCGTCTTTTTCTGTTCCAGTTAAGTTAAGTGATCTTTGATTATTGCTGCCATTTTTATTATGGCTGTAATGATTTAGAAATTCAACCAAGTTTTGAGGCAATGTGACTGATTAAGTCTTTACAAAAGGATATACAAAACAAAACAAGTTATAATAAAGAAGTGAAAAAGAGAATATATATGACATACTTAAAGAGTTACCCAGACATGACTTAGTGAAGCCCCTCCACTCTTGTGTGCTGTGAGGATGTACTGGTGTGATGTGCTGTTTGTCATGTGTATGCCACTGTGCCATTTTTTCACAAAACACTGACTCATTCAGTCACACTTAAATATAAGACTGATTTCAAATGTAATAAATAACTACTGACAGACCTCAGGGTATACCGGACCTTATAGGTGCTATAACAATGGAATAGGCCTAAATAACAATCAAAATATGGGGTAAAGGAAGATTCCCAAGAACACGATTAAATAAAGAAATTACATGAAATATCACATGGTCTTATTGTCTGCCCTATGGAACATTTTTGGTATGCAATGTCTCAACAATGTGGTGCATGTAAACAGAACATTCACTTGACTAATCTGTGCAATGAGCTGGACCAAACTTTGAATCTGTGCAAATTGGTTATTGTGGTCCTCAGTTTGTTTTATATCTAGACATGCTACAACATCATAAATGAAAAGACATAAAAGTTGAAAGATTTAATGTATTGTAAAAACATAAAGGAAATTGTAAATAAAAAAGTTTCTATGTGCACTAATAATTGATTGTCTCCTGGCTGGTTCCAATTTTCTAAAAAGTCTGGATCCTCACTTCCAGCTCCAATCATTCGGTATGAGAAATTAGCTTAGCTTATTAGTTTTTAAATATCAGACACCAGACAACAAGCTATGGATGGATAATCACAGACAGCATGTTAAGACCTTAGTGTGCAATGTAAAAAATTCATCAGTGGAAACGTCTGTGTTTATAAAAGTAGCCACTGAATATACAATGCATGCATAGATACACTAGTACACTGAAATACTGCATTCAGTATGTAGGCAGGTAGGAAGATACATCTTACTTCATACTTTAAGAGACTTTGAAATATATTTAAAAATGTACTAATAATATTAATAATGTAATACTGGCTACATTTTAGCCAAGTCTGTTTGTCATTGTTCTATTTTTATTATTCTTAGTAGTATTCTTTAGTATTTGCAAACGTTCACAGAGTGTAGAGAGATCATGCTCTTCCAAACCACATGAAATAGTCCTCTTCTTGGGCCTGGGCAGCCAGTCCTGACTTGTGCTGGTGGTTGTGGGGAAACCTCCTGTTGCTGGTGGACTCATGGATCTGCTTCTCCACGTAATCGCCCTTAAAGATACTCATGTTCTCTACTGGTTTGGTCTCTGCGCCCTCATGGGACAGGCAGAAATGGGACTTGTGCTGGTTGTCCTGAAAGTGCTTCCAGTGGATGCCACCAGAAATCTTATTTTAATACAAGCATATTTTACACAAACAGATCAGGTCATTTGAACCAAGCCTTTGACAGAGACAGTCCACTTTCACACAAGCTCGTACAACCACTGACTTTTGCAATGTCTGCATCAGTTTCCTCACCCGTCACCTGCCCTCCAGCAGAGGAGGCCTGCCCCGAGTTGGGAAACTACACCATTCTGCAGTTTCTTGGGGAAGGAGCATATGGAAAAGTGTTCAAATGCTTCAACTCCACCACCAAAGAGGTGGTGGCAGTGAAAGCATTTGAAGATGATTATGAGATGCAAGTGGAGTTGGACAACATCCAGCATCTGAGCAACATTGACCCAGATGAGGTGAATATCATCAAATACATCAAGCACTTCACTTTTGAGAAGTACTACTGCATCGTTTATGAAATACTGGACTGCAGCCTACTGGATCTCGCCATGAACTGCCCTGGAACTCTTTCACTGAGTGAGATTAGGCCTGTCGCCCAACAGCTCCTTGTAGCTTTTAAAGCACTGAAGGAAGCTCAAATTGTTCATGGTGACTTAAAACCTGACAATATTATGTTGGTCAACCACCAAGAGCAGCCATTTAAAGTGAAGCTGATCGACTTTGGCTGTGGGGGCTTCATCTCAGACCTGGAACAGGGCATGGATATGATGTGTGACGGATATCGTGCTCCTGAGGTAACCCTGGGTGCTCCCCTGTCCGAGGCCCTGGAGATGTGGAGCCTGGGCTGCTGCCTTGGAGAAGGCTTCTTAGGCTGCCAGCTGTTCTCCTACGTGTCCTCCTATGACCACCTGAGGACCATCATCCACCTCCTTGGACAACCCAGTGATGAAATGCTACAGAGAAGTGTCTACGCTGATAAATACTTCCTCCAGACAAACATCCAGTGGAGATTCAAGAGCCCCATCGAATACCAGGCCACAAACTGGAAAAAGCCTGAGGTCTCTGAGTGTGAATTGGACCAGTTTTCAAATCTAGAGGAAGCCATAATGCTACGGGCTGATGGCATGGACAAAGATGCTGTGTTGGACTTGGAGGTTTTCCTTGATTTTCTTAAAAATCTTCTCCATGTCGACCCTGAGAAGAGGCTGACTGTCGGCCAAGCCCTAAGGCACCCGTTTATAACAATGGAACACCTGATCTACAGTGACGGTGAATATGTCCAAAGTGCCTTTGATCTTATGGCAGTAACCCTGAAGACCTCCAAACGAGCTGAAGGAAATTCAGACCAGGACTCTCATTCCTCTGCAGCTTCACTCGAGAGTCCATGGTCGTCTCTGGCCTCTGGAGATGTGAGCTCTCCTCCTGAGGACCATCATATGTCGTCTGAACCTGAGGAATCTGACTGGTCCTACAGCCCTGTGACTGAGACTGGCATAGACTCTTTCATGGGAAATGATGATGTTTCCTTCATCATTCAGCCTGTGGAGGAGAATAACCTGTGCATGGACATAAACGTCACTGACCCTGATCTGCTCTGGGACAAAGGACCCGTCCTGTTCTCGTTCGAGATGGACCAGAGTGATGAGGTCAGCTCCTGTTTGAACGAGGAGCATACGGCTGAACCTGAACAGGCTGAGATTGCTGTTGGTGATTCTTCAGAAAAGGCAGATGCTGCAAACAATGGTGTGGATAAAGGACCCATCCTGTTGTGGTTCGAGATGGACCATAGTGGTGAGATCAGCTCCTGTTTCAATGAGGAGCATACAGCTGAACCTGAACAGGCTGAGATCGTTGTTAGTGACTCTTCAGACGAGGCCGATACTGCAAACAATTGTGTGCACAAGAGCACCTCCGTCTGGTCACGCATCAAGAAAACGTTTGGAGATGTCATGGCGCGTTTACGCCGATCCATGGCCCCTGTGCGTCGTTGCTTCACCTCCAGAAGGCGTTAAAAGGCGCCATTGCAAACTTATTTATTTATTTATTTATTTATTTATTTATTTATTTATTTATTTATTTATTTATTTATTTATTTTATTTTTTTGCAAACTTATTTAAATAAAAATTGTTCATTAGCATTCAAATGAGTTAATCTATTTATTGGTCAAATGGTTTCCCCGACAAACTTTTTGAAAATACAACTTTATAATTTAAAAATAGACAAATACTCACTACGAATACTTGAAATTTATTTAGCATTACATTGAATTAATATAAATAAAATAAATAAATATAATACTGGAATTTGTTTTGTTAACATAGAACACACTGAATACTAGGGCCTGGATCATAAAGATGATTCAGATGTGAGGTCATATGCCAAGTACTTATTACATAGCCTATACTTGAAATGTAGGTCTAATTAGTATGAAGTAATTGGCATGTTGAATCCTTCAGGCCTATAAGCTCCAAGAGCAGTCTGTTGGTGATATTAAGGTAACAATGATGGCAGTGATTAGGTAAGACTGTCTTTAATGCATGAAAGACAAATGTAGCACAATTTCATTTGGCTGAAACTTGCTTATTTGGCAGTGTATATCATGTGAATCCTTAAATCAGGGGTCCCCAAACTTTTTCCTGTGAAGGCCACATAACTTTTCGCTTCTCTGATGGGGGGCCGGGGTCAGTTTGTAACAGAAAAAGTATGACAATTGCAGGAGTGCCTAAACGTAAAAATTTATTGTTTTCCAGAAAGCCACACATAATCAAATAACCCTTTCTGGATTCTTCACAGAACAAAAGTCAGGAAATAAATAACACTATTAATGAAATAAATAATAATCAAATTACCCTCCCTGAGTTCTTCACAGAAAAAAAGTCCTTTACATAAACTTTCTGTTGTTCCGTGCACAATCTTAACAGGTCCAAGTTCAGCTTAGTTGTCAGAGCAGAATCTTTTACTTAAATGACTCATATGAGCAGTCTCTCAAAGTTCTTGTGTTCCTTCTTTATACTTCTTTTGTAGGTTCCAGTAGGCTTGTAGACATTGCTGTTTGCAGCTCTCTCTCATCAACTTCCCTGTGAAAACCACAAAGCAAGCAGGCTGAAAAACTGAACTAAGTGATACAGCACCTACACAGCACAACCAGTACCACTACCAGTATGGTTGTGGAGATGGATTTTATCCCAGTAGATCTTATTTTGATTAATGAGTCATTCTGAGTATAAAAAAATATAAAGTCAGCTTACCTTTGTATGTTCATCAGTGTGAACTGTGGGCCTGCATCTGGCTGGTGAGAAGTTGAATGTCAGGTTCCATTTTAATCACTGCCAGCCTCAAACACTGATGCAGATGTTCATCTGTCAATCTTGATCTCATTGGGGTTTTCAGCAGTTTCATGCGTGAAAAGGTAAAAGGAAATTTTGAGTGCGCTATTTTCTCACCAACTGAACATTTAAACACGGGTAAAAATGGCATGACCCTTAAATAGTGCCCCCTGTAGGGAACAGTGTGGACATTTGGACACAGCCTCATTCTTCTTCTCTATGTCAAACAAAGTGTGTAAACCGTAACTCAGTGGGTTTGGTTTCATGGTGTGGGCGACAGTGACGGCTCAGGCCATGAAGCGTGTTATCTGAGCAGTCTAAACCTAACCAACAGTGTGAGTGTGCAAACATAAGTGTTTCATTCTTGTGTTCTGTCTCAGAACTTGGTACACTACAGATAATGATCATGGGCTTCAGTTTATACACATCCTGTTGAACTCACAAAGGCTCATCTTCTCACGATCGCCATCCACAGTAATCTTACAACAAACCTTTTCCAAGCATTTCACATCAAACACGTCACCGCTGCACCGTGATTTGCAGTAAAATGTCATCTTAAATTTAAAAGCGTGGTAGAGATTGAGCGATGACAGTCACCACGCTCGCAAGACTCTTTTTCCTGTGTTTATTTTCTGCCAGTGGTTTTTACCATCATCTGCACCTCAGGCTTTAGCCTGAGTGAAAGCGCCTGACACTTTGAACACTACATTAGTGTGACTATAAAAAGGATTTTTTATTATATATATAAATATATATATAATCGATCAATCGATCATATGCAAATAAATGCATCATATAGTCGAAGAAATGAAAACCAAAATAATTTTACACAGTGTTTATTAAGGACAGTTACATGTGAACATGGAAGAGAAAACTCACATACTCTTACTTAGTTTATAAATGATTCAGAATCTTTGACGGGTATTAAGAGGTTTTATTCTTCTATGGCAGGGGTTGGCAACCTTAACACGCAAAGAGCCATTTTGACCCAGTTTCCATGGAAAATAAAAACACTGGGAGCCGCAAATACTTTTTGACGTCTAAAATGAAGATAACATTGTATATAATTATAATAGTAATGTAACGGAATAATGTAGGTTTTATTTTCACGGACCGGCCTTCTACACGTGGAAGATAAATATGGCAAAAGTAACTTAAGTGCATAAAAAAAATACAACTCATTATACTGCTGAATCAGTGGGAGCCCTGCACTTGTTTCTTTGCGATGAGGTGGACCCATCGAGCAGTGATGAGAGACAATGACACCCGCAGCGTGATTATGTCTAGTCTGCTCCACAGTTTCTTTCAAAAAACTCTAAAGGCTTATTTTATAACCCAGGGTGCTTAGTCCCAATGTGCCAAAGCAGTTTTGAAGGTTTCATTGCCTCATTTGCTTTTCCCGCATATTACACAGAGCGGACTCTGCGCTTGAGTCACCTGTAGCGACAAACCCAGATTTAAATAGGACTCCTGGTGTTGTCTGTTAAATTTAGCTTCCTTTTTCTTTGAGGTCGTCGGCTCCTCTTCTGGCTCCTCAGTTGGCCTTTTCCCCTTTGTTAAAAGCTCTCCAAAGACTTTAGTTTTGGCTCATTTTCACTCGCTTGTGGCTCTACTTTTGGGCGACGTGTCTGATGTGTTATACGTGATACGTCATCGTGGAGACAAGAGCAGATCTATCACAGATATAATAAACTTGCCACTACATCAAATAGATTTCTGTGGCGATTTCCTGTCAGGATTTTCATTATATATATATTATATCTACGGACAAGCTTATTAGCGCGTCATGTGGGACGGGCGAAATTTACGTCGAAGAAGATCCTCCTGCTCCTGAACCTCTGTGCACAGCGTCTGAAAATCGGGGCTGTGTCTTTACGCAGGACTGTCAGCTGTGTCTGTGAGGCATGAGCAGTGTCATTTTAAACATTGTTCCGCCAGTGTGAGACTTATTTTGAGCAATGAAAAATAAGAAAATATAATTTTATTTTAATATTTCAAGATCACAATAATCTTCCAGTTTAAACTACAATTTAAAAAAAAGAACTAACACAAATAAAATACACTTCATAAATACTTAAAATGTATTTTCCCAAGGCATACAGAGCCACAGTATAAGGATGAAAGAGCCGCATATGTCTCCGGAGCCGCAGGTTGCCAACCCCTGTTCTATGGGGTATTAAAGAGGGAGTATTTTACTTCAATGGGGTATTAAATTAGGGAGTATTTTACTTCTGTAACACATTTACATCACCATGTTTCCGTTTATTGTTCACCCAAAACAACATAATGTGTTTTTTTCAATTTCATTTTTGAAGCTCTGAGTTTTCCTTCCCTTTTCTCTCCGTGTTAAGTCACTCCCCCTTCAGAGCACTATCACAGTACAATTAGAGTGGATCCCACTAATAAAACTACTGCACATCTTGATACACATCACATCAGGTTTGTCAAGTTGCTGTGTACAGTTTTTTATCATGTTTTTGTATATATATGGAGAATTGTAAGTCTAAAACCTCTCGAGGCATGTTTTTGATATAACATGACGGAAAGCTCCAAAAAGTCAATTTTGCAGAACATCCCCAGAACAAATAATATGTCCTAGCCAAGCACCTGTATCCTGGAGTACACACAGTCGACTGGGTCACTATTCCTCTGACTCCTGAGCTTCCTGTTGATGCTCAAAGCAGCATAATGGAGGTGGTCTGGTTCATTCTGTTCAAAACAAATATGTATTATATTACATTTTATAGTAATTTTATATATATATATATATATATATATATATATATATATATATATATATATATATATATATATATATATATATATATATATATATATATATATATATATATATATATATATTTATATTTATATTTATATTTATATTTATTTATTTTTCAGTGACTATTTAGTAAATGGCTCTCAACCTGATTTTTTGCATCTTAAAAAGGTGAAAAACAAAACTAGTTCATTTAAAATAGTTTGAAGCATCCTAATTATTCACCATGATGATTTTATAAGTTCTTTTCACAAATTTCAGAGGCTCAGAAAGACAACAACAACAACTAGCATGCTAACAGTTCACTTCCTGTTATTTGGACTTCCTGGACTTTTTTGACCTCTAGAGCTGCTTATACAATATATCTGTACTGGGGCAAGGCAAATTTATGATTTTACACAAAAAGGTGAGAGTAACTAACTGAAAAACTGTTGGCTAATGCTAGCTAGCTTGTGACTGTAAAGTTATTTGAGGGGATCGGTTTAAGAGCACAAATCAGCTCACCTGTTGGAGTTCAGTTTAGTCAGTTCTTTACAGTCAGATTATTTTAAAATAAAGATCAGATTAAAGTTTAACTTGAGTAACAGTGCTTCAGATAGAGTAGTGCCTACAGTTAGCATCACACCCCCAAGGAATCCTGAGGACATCAAAGTATTAATATATTATGTATTATATTATATACATTTGCACTGAAATGTGAGGTAATTAAATGTGCAGAGTGAGGTAAAAGCATGTGGATAAACAGAGTGATCATATTCTAGTCAAAACCATAATAAAACATAATAGTAAAATCTGAAAATGACAATGAGTAAACTGTACGTGTGTGTTCAAACTGTACGTGTGTGTTCAAACTGTACGTGTGTGTTTAAACTGTATGTGTGTGTTTAAACTGTACCTGTGTGTTTAAACGGTATGTGTGTGTTTAAACTGTACCTGTGTGTTTAAACTGTACCTGTGTGTTTAAACTGTACATGTGCGTTCAAACTGTACGTGTATGTTTAAACTGTACGTGTGTGTTTGAACTGTACATGTGCGTTCAAACTGTACGTGTATGTTTAAACTGTACCTGTGTGATTTAATTGTACGTGTGTGTTCAAACTGTACGTGTGTGTTTAAACTGTACGTGTGCGTTCAAACTGTACCTGTGTGTTCAAACTGTACCTGTGTGTTTAAACTGTACGTGTGTGATTTAATTGTATGTGTGTGTTTAAACTATATGTGTGTGTTTAAACTGTACCTGTGTGTTTAAACTGTACGTGTGCGTTCAAACTGTACGTGTGTTCAAACTGTACGTGTGCGTTTAAACGGTACCTGTGTGTTCAAACTGTACCTGTGTGTTTAAACTGTACGTGTGTGATTTAATTGTACGTGTGTGTTTAAACTGTATGTGTGTGATTTAATTGTACGTGTGTGATTTAATTGTACGTGTGAGTTTAAACTGTACGTGTGTTTAAACTGTATTTGTGTGATTTAATTGTACGTGTGTGATTTAATTGTACGTGTGTGTTTAAACTGTACATGTGTGTTTAAACTGTATGTGTGTGTTTAAACTGTACGTGTGTGTTTAAACTGTATGTGTGTGTTTAAACTGCATGTGTGTGATTTAATTGTATGTGTTTAAACTGTACGTGTGTGATTTAATTGTACGTGTGTGTTTAAACTGTACGTGTGTGTTTAAACTGTATGTGTGTGATTTAATTGTACATGTGTGATTTAATTGTACGTGTGTGTTTAAACTGTATGTGTGTGATTTAATTGTACATGTGTGATTTAATTGTACGTGTGTGTTTAAACTGTACGTGTGTTTAAACTGTATTTGTGTGATTTAATTGTACGTGTGTGATTAAACTGTACATGTGTGTTTAAACTGTATGTGTGTGTTTAAACTGTACATGTGTGTTTAAACTGTACATGTGTGTTTAAACTGTATGTGTGTGTTTAAACTGTACGTGTGTGTTTAAACTGTACATGTGTGTTTAAACTGTATGTGTGTGCTTAAACGGTACGTGTGTGTTTAAACTGTACCTGTGTGTTTAAACTGTACGTGTGTGATTTAATTGTACCTGTGTGTTTCCAGTTGTCGATGATGAGCCGTTGTCCTCACACTCTGGTGCTGTAAATCACAACAGAACATGCTCATTATGAATCATCTCTTATTAATCTAACATTAAAAAAACACACATTCATACCTCTATTCTGCCTTTTGTTTTTCTTCATCACATTGTACAACGACAAAGCCAGCAACAGAACAAAGACCACGGTGAATGTCAGAGCTCCAGCCAGTGTGTAGAGAACAGGGTGACCTGTGGCTGCAGCATCTTTATGAAAGAACACAATATTAAGTATAATCACTCCCACATGGATTATGTACATCTGGGTTTTTCTTAAGATTTAAAAGGCTGTAGGTCTCATTGTGGAACAGGGTTGAAGACATGGACACATGAGCTCTGATGGCAGGAAAAACCTCCGAATGTCCTATCATCTCTGATATACATTGGTGGATGGTAACAAAGTAAAATTAGTAAAGTACTGTATAAATTTTAGTTATCTGTACTTTACTTAAGTAGATTTTAAAGTGTATACTTTTTACTTTTACTTCACTACATTTTTTTAACTGGACTGAAATGTAAATGTACTTTTTATTATTGTTTGAGAGTGTTTATTTTTAACACATTCATAATTTGAGCAAAACAAAAAAGCAAAAACAGCTAGAGGAAAAAAAATTGACTGAATTGTTTCCCTTTCTTACGATGGAGCATAAGGGTCACTTAAATTAAAAAAAAATATGCGGGCACTACGAGAATAAAGTCGTAGCATTTCGACATTAAAGTCGTAATTTTACGAGAATAAAGTCGAAGCCTGAAAAAGTCGTAATATTACGAGGAAAAAAGTCGTATTTTTTTGAGAGTATAGGCTGCTGTGTGAATGAGTATGGAAGCCCGTTTCCGCCATGAAAAAAAAAATAAAAGCCCCACAGAAAGTCGAAATTACGAGTTTTAAACTCGTAATTATGAGTTTAAAACTCGTAATTATGAGTTTAAAACTCGTAATTATGAGTTTAAAACTCGTAATTATGAGTTTAAAACTCGTAATTATGAGTTTAAAACTCGTAATTACGAGTTTAAAACTCGTAATTAGGACTTTTAAAACTACTAATTATGAGTTTAAAACTCGTAATTAGGACTTTTAAAAGTATGAATTATGAGTTTATAACTCGTAATTTTGGGAATGTAACATTTACAAAAAGTGAACCTTATCAATTTTGATTAAATGAATTTGGTATTTTAATAATTTCCTCAATAAACCAGCGGGGTTGTGACCAGCTGGCACTCTGCTCAGACCAGGAAAACGAGCGCTCACAGACACAGAGCACAGCTCATGAGTGGTCAGAACAGCACTCAGGGCCCACTGATTTGTTCAAGACGCCAGAAACTTTACTGGAGCTTAATTTATTCATTTTTTAAAAGTATGTAGGTGATAAACATAACAGTCCTCCTCCTGTCTCCTCTGCTCTGTACACTCAGTTGCAGTGTGCTACAAGCTCAATTAAGACTTTAAAAGTTCTAATTACGAGTTTTAAACTCATAATTAGTAGTTTTAAAACTCATAATTACGAGTTTTAAACTCATAATTTGTAGTTTTAAAAGTCCTAATTACGAGTTTTAAACTCGTAATTACGAGTTTTAAACTCATAATTACGAGTTTTAAACTCATAATTACGAGTTTTAAACTCATAATTACGAGTTTTAAACTCATAATTACGAGTTTAAAACTCGTAATTTCGACTTTCTGTGGGGCTTTTATTTTTTTTTTCATGGCGGAAACGGGCTTCCATAAATGAGTGACCAGTGCGTTATAAAGAATTTGGAGCATTTTGTTCAGATATAGCAATTTCTTCCAAATCTGTCTGGTTCCTCCGACTAAACAAACTCAAATGCTTGCAGTGTCCCTTCAAAGTACTTATACTGATGATAGTGCAGTGACGGTGGGCTAAAAGACACAGTATGTCATCGTGCGTAAACCCCAGTTGAATGTTTATCTAAACAAAAAGCTCCAAATTCTCCATAACACATAACGCACTGGTCACTCATTCACGCACAGCAGCCTATACTCTCATAAAAAACGACTTTTTTCTCGTAGCGCCCGCATTTTTTTTTTAATTTAAGTGACCCTTATAGTCCGTCGTACTTTCTCTCTCTCTCAAATTTCAAATCTTTATCAAAATCACATTTGAAGCTTTATTAGATCTCAAAACCTGTGCAAAATACTTTTACTTTTTACTCTTATTAAGCTAATTTTTAAATGGGTACTTTTTTCAGGTAATACTTTTTCTTTTACTTGAGTATATTTTTGTTACCAGTACTTTTTCTTAAGTAACAAAATTGGAAACTTCTTCTACCGCTACATTTAATACTAAGTGGCTTAGACAAACTGTGGCTTTGAGAGTACGATCTACCACAGGTCTATAACTGGACTATTACAAATGGAAAACGGGGGCTAGAACATCATTGTCCTAAGTGTGGTCCTAACTAAAATGTCCAGTTTAAATGAAGCAAAACACTGCAGAGGATTCTCACTATAAAAGATGCACCGTGTACATTTTCTGCTTGTCCTCTTAAAGATGCCTAAAAGGTTCTACAGTATAGCATTAAATGTATCTATTTCCATGGACACAAGCAGAAATAAGAATGCATGTCTTTCAAAGTATGTTTGTGGTAAATGTAATAGAAAAAAAAAGCTAAATATATAAATTGATTGGCATACATTCACAGCAAAGCAAAAAACATCTCCATGAGACAAGCAGGTACTAAACCAGAAAAGTTACATGGTGCACCTTTAAAGTGGTACTGATCTGCTTGGTCAGCCGTCACTTTTCTTACCCTTCATATTGACTCGGGTCCCATTCCCAAACAGGACTTGTCCACAGGCGGCCACAGCGCAGTAGTAGGTCCCAGTTTGCTGTGAGCTCACGTTGTGTATGGGGAGGTTGTAGACACAGGGGTTGTTTGGACCGTCCGTGTTGCTCTCACACTGATCACTGCTGCCTCCATGGCTGTAAAGGAGTCCTGCTGCAGACTCTTCAGACTGTTTGAACCAGTGAACCCGGTGTTGTCCTACACAGCTGTCAGTCTGGACACTACAATGTAAAATGACAGAATGTCCTGGTTCTATTTCCTCATGAGGAGACTGACGGACCTCAGCTGTTGGGTGCAAACTCTTTACAATCACAGTGACACTTTCCTGAAAGTCACTTTGGTGTAAAAAGCTTCGCACACAGTGATACACAGCAGAATCAGAGCTGCTTACATTCATGATGGACAAGTCATTTTTATCATCGCCATAATCCATCTTGAAATGATTGTTGCTTCGAAATTCTTTATAAAATTCTCTGTTTTGGTCATACTTAAAGTAAGAAGAGATAAGTACTGGTTTCATGCCCCATTTTTGCCTGAACCAGTTAAGTTTAGCTCCGACCTCAGATGAAGTGCACCGTAATGTAATGTTATCTCCAAAAGATGCTGCGAGGAAACCACCCTTCTTGTGTAGACCGTTCTGAGCTGAAACAAACAAACAAAAAAAAGATTAAGAATAAGGACAAAATTCACAGAATCTAACAATTCAAGCCATGGGAATTGTCTTCACCTGTAGAAACCAACAGCAAACACAGGGTTAAAAGAGATTTCAAAGGTGCCATCTCCCTCATATTCTGGTGAAATGAAACATATTGATACGATCTCTTCTCTTCATAGTGAAGCTTGAGTGTGATTGGTCGATCTAAAGAGATACAGTACAATGAGGTGTGTCAGCAGGGTCACGTGTTTTTCCATTTGTAGATTTAACGTTTGACTTGTACAGACCAGAGGACTCACATGCTTAGTTTACCTGACAAAAGGACTGCCTCATTTGAAAAGACCCAAACTGATCACTGACCATTAGAAATGACTGAATCATTATTTGCACAGTCCTAAATGTAAGGTAAATCCTTGTATAATAACATAGAATAAAACATGAAGTGACATCAGTGGTTCACTACAGTGAACCACTGATGAACCACTACGCCCTTCGAGACAACTGTTGTTGTGATTTTGGGCGTTACAAAAATAAATGAATTGAATTGAATTGAAAGGCCACTAAAAAGGGGTGGAGTCAGCAGCAGAGAATCATTTCTGCAGTTTTGAACAGGAAGTCTAAGGATCACTTTTTATTTTTATGCCATTTTAGATCAAAATTGTGGTTTACAATGAACAACATTTGTAATTTTGATCTATGTATTAAGGATGGGGTATACAATACCAAGTATTTTGGGAGGTTATTCTTCAATACGGATACTCATACTCAGTACTGGCCTAATCTTAAGAGTGATGGAATTTAAATAAATATAGAAGTACAAAATGGTTTCAAATAGCCACTAAAGGACAAAAAGAAGAGGTTGAACACTTGAAGAGATTGGATCACAGGATTTCATCTCTGCTGTTGCAGATGATGTTGTCCCGATGGCTACATTGTGCCAAGACCTGCAGCCGAGTGTGGGGTGGTTTGTAGCCGAGTGTGAAGCAGCTGGGATGACAATCAGCCCCTCCAAATCCGAGGTCATGGTTCTCGACCAAAAAAGGTGGTGCCCTCTGCAGGTGGGTGGTGAGTCTCTGCCTCAAGTGGAGGAGTTCAAGTATCTCGGGGTCTTGTTCATGAGTGAGGGAAGGATGGAGTGTGAAATTGACAGGTGGCTCGGTGCAGCGTCTGCAGTAATGCAGTTGCTGAGTCCAAAGGCAAAGGTCCTGATTTACCAGTCAATCTATGTTCCTGCCCTCACCTATGGTCATGAGCTCTGGGTAATGACCGAAAAGACAAGACTGTGGATACAAGCCGCCGAAATGAGTTTCCTCCGCAGGGTGGTTGGGCACTCCCTTAGAGATGGGGTGAGGAGCTCTGTCACACACAGGAGCTTGAAGTAGAGCCACTGCTCCTCTACACCGGGAAGAGGCCCTGGGGAAGACCCGGGACACGTGGGAGGGTCTATGTCTCTCGGCTCCCCAAATTTCCCACCCGAGGGCAAAACTTTACAGAACCCTCTAGTGAAACATGCATGTAGTGTCGGGCTGTTGAAGTTGCCTTTGAAGTTTTTACATTTATTTTTTAAAGTTGTTCTTTAAATGCATGCATGACCAGGCACTACCAAAAAACTACCATGGTGAAAAAAAGCTTTAAGATCTAAGTCTGAAAACTCAAGGAAAATGTATTTAAAAAGCACATTTCCAGGAGCCTGTCATCAGTCCGAGCGTTCATGGTCCTGTTTAGGAGTTTGATTTTCTAGCTAACTTGTGACTGCGATCTAAAATACACTTAACATCATTACATTTATCATTACATACATTTTTCCCCAGTGTTTTTACGTTTAAAATTTGACTTCCTGGTTGGAAATCATAACATTACACTAGGGAATTTCAACTGTTACCTAGCAACCACGTGGTACAGTGGACAAAAACCTCTCTAATGTACACAGAGATTATTATTAGACAAGTACAAATATACAAAAATCACCTTCATTTTGTTGAAATCATACTATAATGTTGTTATCTCCTCAAAAACAAACCTGGAGTTGTGTTTTGTTTCATTCACAAACACAGTGGAGCACTTCCTGTTGAAGGGTATGTCAAGTAATAAAGCTTTTAAGTTGCATTACAAATACATATATCAAAAATATGGAATGCATATTGATTGAATAAAGTTTCTTAGGGGCATCACATATACATATATATCTTTTGATACTGAAATCATATAAGTTTTGAATATTATGTAATCAGCATTTTTATACTGAATTTATATATTCTTTGAATGTTGTATCTTTTTGGAGGTTGTCTAACAAGCACCATACTAAAAGTTGAACCCCATCTAAACTAGGTCAAAGGTAAAACATGAATTATGGGAGACAGTTGGTCCCTTGCAGAAACTCCTTTAACCGAGTTAAGGCAACATAGTAGGAGGTGAATCATGTTGTTTGACAGCTACCGATGTTTGTACTAGAGTTCGAGCATTTTGTAATAACACTGAAACTATGTTAAAGGTAACATTGTGTGATATGAATTGGGGAAGGCTGTTGGGGTTGTGTAGACGCTCCTTTACAGGGTGGTCGGATGAGACTCAAGGCCGGAAAATAGACTGGTGCAGCCCGGAGAGATGAGCGAGGCCGGAGGGAGGAACCTGGGTGACAACCTACTCAACATAATATTTGCATATTCATGTTTCATGTTACATTTTTATGTTACGGGGCCAGGTAAAAGCAGACAGACCGCCTGCTGCACACACGAGGGATAGATCATATGACCCCGGGTCGTGTATTAGATTGTAACTGTCAGGGGAATAAACTTTTGAGATTTGAACTGATTGAATCCAGTCGTCATTTTGATAGAACACGCCTAACACTGTATTACCACATGACATCACAGTGGAATAGATTGTTTTCTGTTTGAGAGAGCTCAGCCTAAATATACAGGGTTTGTGCGTTAAACATGTGTGAATGAAACAAAACACAACTCCAGGTCTGTTTGTGATGAGGAAACATTAGAACAGAGATCAGAAAATGGCGTAATATGGGCCCTTTAAGTATCAGGAAAATGTGTTTGTCAATTTATTATGTCATCAATATGGGACTCTCTACTTCCTGTCATTTTCAACACATTTTTCAACTTTTCTTCAAATTGTTTGAGTGGTGTAAAACTATAATTTATATTTATAACAGACTTTATGCCACCAGATTAAGGCAAAATTTAAGAATCATAAAAACTTGTCAAATGAACTTTAATTAAACTTACATTTGGACTCATGTTCAGTCTTTCACATTACACAACTTCAAATTATGGATATAAAAAGAAAATAAGTAATTCTGCCTTACCAGCAGAGGGCGCATGGACTCTTCTGGTGCACTGAGGAGTGAAGCAGTTTACATTAGGCTATAAACAAGAGGCTTGTTTGAGAGGAAATGATGAGAATGAGTCTTGTGAAGGTGAATGGACTCGAAAAACCCAGAGGAGCAGCACCTGATGATGTCACCAGGTGTAACAGAGTGTTGTGATCCATACAGAAGATGAGTAAATATGCAGGATTACTGAAACATGTCTGAATGAAACAAAACACAACTCCAGGTAAGTTTCTGTGGATGACGCTGTATGATCATAGGGTTAAAGCCCCACTGTGGGACATTTTACCACATTAGAACAGAGTTAAAGCCCCACTGTGGCACATTTCATCACATTAGAACAGGGTTAAGGAGTATAGTTTATCAGGATAGCGGTGGTTTAAAATATTGCACACCGAACACTTACCGGTAATTTTATTTGAAAAACAAACCCAACAGCTTCCTCATATTCCAATATTCCAATTATTAGTAGTAGTATTTTTATAAGTATATTTTTGGCTTGAAATAAAAATTAAAAATAAATCAGTATTTTTGTGGGGGTAAAAACCGCTGCAGTAATGTCTATGATGAACTGGACCTTTACACCATTTTCTGCTTTATGTGACAGTGTTGTTCTGTTTCATTCACACAAACCCTGTGTATTTAGGCTGAGTTTTTCTCTCAAAGCTCAAAATGCTCTGGACCTTTCAAAGAGACACAGTACTGATGAACTCATCAACACATATAAAGTGAATGTCTTTTGTGCACTGTCCCGGTTCAAATAAATACATTCAAAAGTCACAGTGCAAACGTGTTTATAAATAGTTTATTAGTATAAATGTGTGAGAATGATAAAAGGGTAAAACCATGATGCTTCTGAAACAGTCCTGTTTAAACTGAGGTCAGAGGATAAAGAAGATGTCCTCCAGGATACGGCTCTCCTCCAGGTCGAGGTGAGAGTCAGCGGTCAGCGGGGTGTGGCTTCTGAAGGGGGTGGGGCCTGAGATCAGAGGGGCGTGGTTCCTGAAGGAGGAGTGAGGAGGCTGCAGTGCTGCTTTAGGCCTGCATGTGGTGCTCCTCTGTTTGCTGCTGGGACACACAGGGCTGAAGATCTCCAGTAACTCAGACAAAGACAGGTCCAGTCTGGAACAGACAGGGTATGCCTGAGGGTTTGGTTTGGACAAGGTTCCTTATTGTAACTTTACTGTCATCATAGAAACATGACCTCTGCATTGAGAAGGGTGTGACTGCAGCCAAAGGGGGACGCCATGATGAGTTCCACTAGCACCATATGCAGTTGGTTTAATACTCAATTATTGACACCTAACCATAACCCTAACCACAGAACCTTAAAAAGAGGTGGCATTTTACTTCTATGGGGTATTAAAGACATCACAACACAATGAACGTGTATAGCTAATGAAACTACTGCACATCACATCAGGATTGTCAAGTTGCTGTGTACAGTTTTGTATCATGTTTTCGTATATTTATGGAGAATTGTTGTATTCCTATACAACAATGGGTTGTAGCAATGGTGACGTAGGCATGTGGGTGGAGCCTTGTACACAATTGTACAGCTAACCGTAAGGAGGGTTTGAATAGGGCCTGTGAGAGATCGCTAGATTACTCAAACATGCATGGATGACATTTAAAACCTCTTCAGGCATGTTTTTGATGAGGGCTCAAACTAATTTATGCCACTGACACAAAACATCATAACATGGTAAAGGTAGAAAAATACATTTTTCAGAATACCCCCTCTTTAAACAACTTAAACATATGGCTGTCGTGAATTATGAACTTGTCCCATTTTTATTTATTTATTTATTTTTTTATCATTTTGTTGCACATCACACTAGCAAGCAGCAGATTTTTTTTTTTTCATTTGTACCAAAATGACTACGTGAAGCTGTCGAATCATACGGATATCACTGATTAAGATAATAAAACTGGATATGAATCACTCCAAACACAACTTCAGAGAGTCAATGAGAAGAGACTAGAACATTGTTAAAAGCTCTAAAATCCAGAAAGGGGAGGATTACTGACCTGGTCTCTGGACTGGCGAGAGGGCGTTGAGAAGTGTCCATGTCTCTCCTGAAGCTCGTCTCCTCTGGAAGAATGAGATTTAATCAGACATGTTTCATAAAGCAGTGAACAGCGGCCTTAGAGAGGGACTATTGATACTTTGTAGTGACATCGTGCTGGGGGTGTTCTACATGTCGTAAAGGCAGAATGTTTTGTGTGCATTGTGTCTCATTGGTAACTGCAGATGATTGTCAGAAAACTCAAGAAAAAAAAATCTTAAATAGATTTAAAGAGCACATTTTCAGGTGCCTGTGATCAATCCAAGCATTCATGGTCCTGTTTATTTTGATTGTCAACAAAAAGCAGTTGGCTAATGCTGGCTAGCTTATGACTGTAATGTTATTTAAGAAGGACTTGTTTAAGAGCACAAATTAGCTCACCTGTTGTAGTTCAGCTAAATCACTTTCTCGTCAGATTGTGTTAAAACAAAGCTCAGATTACAGTCTAACTTTAGTAACAGAGCTTCAGACAGAGTAGTGCCTATAGTTAGCATCACACTCCCCAAGGAATATTAATATCAGCAGTAAAGTAATAGTCAATAGGCCATTTTTAAGGTTAATTTTAAAGCCCACATGGTGACATTTGACATCCGCATTTGGTCCAGTCTTCAGGCAAACATGTAAACTCCACACAGACAGACCCCACACTCTGAACCAGAGAGTGGTCAGGACTCAGCAGGACATTTAGTGACTTAAATGGCCTTGTCTCTCCCCAGTACAGATATATTGTATAAGCACCTCTCTCTTGAGGTAAAAAAGTCCACTGTGTGCTGGCTGCATCTAATTATAAAGTTTTCTATTGTCTGAGAATCAGGAAGTGAGCATTAGCCTTCTAGTTGTTAGCTTTACCGTGACAACAAAACTCCACACTGACCTGTGCTGTGCTCTTGGGCATAACCCTCTTTCTGCTCGTTTTTCATCGCGTGCCTGCAGAAAAAGAACAGACAATAAAACCATGTATTTGTGTAGACGTTTTACAAGCAGCTGCTGTTATTACTGTCAGTCTGAAGTCACCTGGAGGCTGAAGGAGTCTGTGACGGCAGAGGCCCAGTCTCTGCTGGTGAAGCGAGTTTAGGATCTGCAAATCTGGAACAAACGACAAAATCAATCACGTTCAAATGTCTCTGGCGTTAGTGGAGTGCCTCTAGTGGTCATTCAGTGGAGTGATATTGTTTAAGTAATAGTACATGTGAGATCAATGCGCCGTGTTATGAGGTGCTAGACCTGTCACCATAACACATTTAGAAGTACAATATATTGCTGAAGTAAATATAGACGATACACAATAATACTGAAACTAATTGATCCCACTGACACAAAAACTGAAGAGCACATTTAAACCACAAAAACTATTCTAAATCTGCAACATTTTTTTAAACATGAGCTGCAATAAAAAATAACAGAATGAAACACTTTAACCGTTAATTTGCATCTGTAATGAGTCACAGGAGTTATGTCTTCAACCTTCTACGGCTCAATATATCATATAGTGCAAACATAAACAAAAACGTCCCAGTAGTGCAAAGAATAAATACACACAATAAATATTCACACCCAAAAATATTGTTCCTCCTATGAAATATATAGAATAAGTTGATGATCATGACAGACCTATGAGGTGTGTCAAACCCACACAACACTCACTGAATGCTGCTCCTCATCACAGCTTTAAACAGGCTTCAACACTTTTCACTGTGTTTTAAATAAGACATTTATCTGCAGATTACTGATAATATGATATACAGTGCAAGGAAAAAGTGAGGCTAGTGAGATCCATGTTTCAATGAACAGAGAAGTAGGTGAGGAGGAAGAGAGGAGCATGTTTATTCAATCCTTTTACCTGTTGTGTTGTGAACTCTCCTCCTGGCTCCTCTTCTGCTCCTCTTTGCTCCTTCTCTGCTCCTGCTCGCTCAGCCTCCTCTGCAGTCTCTCTCTCTCCTCCTCTAGTTGGATCTTCTGCATCAGGAGCTGGTTCTTCCTCTGGTCCCAGTCCTGAGACTCGAGACCCAGACTGGAGGAGCCTGCAGTTGACCTGAAGGGAGGGGACATGTGTCAGATGCTCTCCCATCCTCCCATATTCTGGTGTGTCAGATACATAGACTGTATATATAAATAGACATAGCTAGCTTAATGGGTGCATTCCAAACAGGAAGTGATCATGTGCACGATTCAGATCCATCGACTCTGGCTCCAATTCACTTTTTATTGAATAACTGTGGCTCCTCTCTCTGTAACTGCTGCTGCCAGGCTCGTCATTCTGACCATAACCCGCTCTATGTGACTTATTTCTCTATTTTAGCACTAAATCAAGATATGAACATTAATAACAGACCTACTGTACCTAGGTGCTACTCACGGTCGGAATTCCAAATATGGAACTGGGCTCCAGATTAGCCGCTATAACTACTAGCCTCGATGAGTTTCATATTGAGCCCCCAGATCACTTCTTTACACAGTCTATGTTCAAATGCCCTCCCATCCACCTGTATCTGTGTCTCAGATGCCCTCCCTCCTTACCTCTGGTGCTTATTGCAGGTCTTGTTCATTGGCTGGGTCTCATATCCGCTGTCTGGACCCAGGTCTGCATCTGTACTTGGATCACGGGAGTAGAGAGCTTCCTTTGGCTTGGGTTGGTGGCACTGACAGGCCCCGGTGCTCACAGGGAGGATGGCGTCACTCGTCACATGGCCTGCACTGGGATGGGGGGCAGAGGGTGGTGCAGAGTTGTGTAGGTGCTGCACCAAAAACAAAACACATGTGCAGTCAGACAACAACTAGCATGCTAACAGTGCAGTGCAAATTCTCGGACAATAAACACGGCAGACTTATTTGGACCTCAAGAGTTGCTTATACAGTATATCTGCACTGGGGCAAGACACATTTTGACATTTGGTTGTGGTGCTGACCTGAGGGCATAGGACTTGAGGGTGTAGGACCTGACTGTGTAGGGCTGCAGTAGGATGGTGGTACTGGGCCGTAGGGTGGTGGTTTGACAGTAGATGTTGGAGCTGTGGCTGAGGGACAGTTGCATGATGGGTAGTAGGACAGAAATGCGCCTGGTGTCCATGAGCGGGGGCCAGGCTGAGGTAGGAGCCATCACACACTGAGCCGTTAACTAGGTTAGCGTTAGCTTGGTTCGTTCTATTAGCTTTGTCTGCACAGCCGTACGTGCTGCTGTGTGAGGCCTCCTCTGCTCTCATCTGGACACAGACATAACAAAGGAAAGTTTTAAGATTAATCAATAATCTAGATAATTCCAACAATAACATAACAATAACAATATAAAATGGTTAGCACAAAAACGGATAGTTGCTTTTCAGTATCTGCACTGACATTCAGGAAACTAAAACCACTGGTTGCAGTCAGTTAAAATTAATGACAAGTTTGGAAATGAGATCTATGTTTTGTATTTATTTATTTTTTTAAAGAGGGTGTATTGTTATTTTATTTATTACACATCGAAAACACACCTGAAGAGGATTAGATGTCATCCATGTGTGATAGGTTAGAATGATATTATATATTATATGCCCCTAATAATATGCTCTGTTCTTATATACAGTGATGCAAGTCATAATGTGATTTCATGCCAAGAGAGAAAATAGTTAAAAATAGTAAAAGGTTTGCAATAGTCATTTACATAAGCCTTACATAAATACAGTTAAAAATACTCTTAAACCATTTCTTTTCTCTGGCTAAGATCTGTTCCTCACTATCTTCAAAGGAGTAGTTAGTGGCTTTGAGATGGCGATGTACGGCGGACTAAAGTCCACAGAGGCTTTCGCATCCGTGTTGGTACATCCTCTTATGGAGTGGCCGCTTAGTTTCTCCAATATAACGCTCACTGCACTCTTCACTACATTGAATGGAGTAGACCACATCACTTTTTATCTTGTGGGTGAACCAGTTTTTGTCTTCAAGTGTTTGTAGGTTTGAAAAAGACAGGTTTGCCTTTCTTTCTGGGTTCAGATTCCCTGTTGTCCTGTTTTTTTTTGGCTCTCTTAGATCTATTGAAGGCCCATTTTGGATATCCACAAGCAGAGAGGGCTTTCTCCACATGTTGCTCCTCTTTCACGGTTTCCTGTGTTTGTGGGCAACACTTGAGCTCTGTGTTGTAAAGTACGGATAACTCTGAGTTTGTACTGCAGTGATTGGTGTGAATCAAACAGCAGGTATTGGTCAATGTGTGTGTGGATTTACTGAAGACTTCTACCTGGAGACACCAGTCCTCTCCTATAGTTACTGCACAATCTAAGAAGGCCAATTTGTTCTCCTTGGCCTCTTCCCGTGTGACCTTGATGTTTGGATCTACAGCATTAATATGTGCACTAAAGGTTTCCAGATCTTTAAATTTTGAACAGGAGGTATTGGCCTCATTTCCAGGCACTCCACCCATGCATTGGTATCGATACGTGGATGACAACTGGACTAAAATCAAAATTCAAGTCCACCAGCTACCTGACCAGAACTGAAGAAGCAGCTTGGAAGAGCAGCGAAACGTCTTCACTCCTACAATGATTTGTCCAGTTGACAGATTTAAACGTCGTCTTTTGCTATTCAAAGGAATTGTAATCATATCATCAGTAATGAGCTACTCAGCCTGGGATTCCTTTAGTGATTGGTAATGCCACCACAATCACCCACCACTCGGGGAATTTTGCACTGTTTCTCACTGCATTAAACTTCTGTGTAAGAGGAACAACTATAAACCACTCTCATAATTCTTTTTTCCTATTTTCAGGGATGCAACATTCCCCATTTCCAGGGGTACTACACATGCATGTTTGTGTATTTTAGTGATCTCTCTCTGATTTGTGCTGCTGTCTTGTCCAGGACTCCCTTGAAAAAGAGAATAGTGATCTCAGTGGGACTTTCCCGGTTTAATAAAATAAAATAAAAATTGCATAAGTAATACTTAGTCTTCCTTGAACTGTAGGGGTATTTCTTCCATTTGTACCTGTGAGTCCAGTTTGTCCTGTTGTTCTTTGAGGTAGAGCTGGTACAGGCCCATCAGCTCCTGACACTCTTTGTACTGCTGCTGGAGTCCTGTCACCAAGGCTTAAGGACCAATACAGGTACAAAACTAAGAATATACACTATATAAACTATGCATCTATTGTATTATAGCCTGGCAAGTTCAAACTGATGTCTCTATGTATGTTTTACAGTGTAAACCATACATGGCACCAGACTGATAGCACTCTGTAAAATTTACACAGAGTGCTATCAGTCTGGTGCCATTCCATCTCCTCCTCAAACATGATCCAGTGTTTGCCATAGATTTTGGGGAGACTATGGTGAAGTAATTTTGATTTGACTCATTTCATTTTATACAATTTGTTGCATATATTTCATCTTAACACTCCATTTTGCCCAGTATTGTTATTTTTTAAAATGCTTTATTTTATAAAACAATGAGAAACAAAGTGTGCTTTTGCAGATGTCACAACCCCAATTCCAACTTCATTAGAAAAGGATTTGCAAATCCTTTTCAACCTATATTGAACTGAATAAACTACAAAGATATGATATTTAATGTTCAAACTGATAAACTTTGTTTTTATGCAAATATTCACTCATTTTCAATTTGATGCTTGCAACACATTCCAATAAAGCTGGGACACAGGCACCAACGAATGGGAAAGTCGAGGAATGCTTAAAATACTCCTGTTTGGAACATTCCATAGGTGAACAGGTTAAGGACAGTGTCATGACTGGGTATAAAAGGAACATCCCAAAGGGCTCAGTCATTCACAAGCAAGGATGAGGCAAGGTTCACCACTTTGTGAACAACTGCGTGAGCAAATAGTCCAACAGTCTAAGAAAAACATTTCTCAACATACGATTGCAAGGAATTTAGGGATTTCATCATCTACGGCCCATAATATCATCAAAAATTCTGAGAATCTGGAGAAATCTCTGCACGTAAGCGGCAAGGCCAAAAACCAACATTGAATGCCCATGACCTTTGATCCCTCAGGCAATACTGTATTAAAAACATGAATGTGTAAAGGATATTACCACATGGGCTCAGGAACACTTCAGGAAACCACTGTCAGTTACCACACTTTGTTGCTACATCTCCAAGTGCAAGTTAAAACTGTACCATGCAAAGAGCCATAAATCATACATAAATCAACTACACCCACAAACGCCGCCGGCTTTTCTGGGCCCAAGTTCACCTGAGATGGACTGATGCAAATTGGAAAAGTGCTGTGGTCTGATGAGCCCACATTTCAAATTATTTTTGAAATTCATGGACATTGTATCCTACGGGGCCAAAGAGGAAAAGGATCCGGATTGTTACCAGCACAAAGTTCAAAAGCCTCCGTGATGGTATGGGGGGGGTGAGTGTCCATGGCATGGGGAACTTACACATCTGTGAAGGCGCCATTAATGCTGAAAGGTACATGCAGGTTTTGGAGCAACATATGCTGCCATCCAAGCAACATCTTTTTCAAGGACGTCCCTGTTTATTTCAAATAGAAAATGCCAAGCCACATTCTGCATGTGTTACAACAGTGCGGCTTTGTAGTAAAAGAGTGCAGATACTAGACTGGCCTGCCTGCAGTCCAGATCTTTCTCCCATTGAAAATGTGTGGCACATTATGAAGCGCAAAATACGACAACGGAGACCCTGGACTGCTGAGCAACTGAAGTTGTACATTCAGCAAGAATGGGAAAGGATTCCTCCTGCAAAGCTTCAACTTCCTCAGTTCCCAAACGCTTATTGATTGTTGTTAAAAGGAAAGGTGAAGTAACACAGTGGTAAACATGCCCCTGTCCCAGCTTTATTGGAACATGTTGCAGACATCAAATTGAAAATGAGTGAATATTTGCATAAAAACAGTAAAGTTCATCAGTTTGAACATTAAATATCATGTCTTCTTAGTTTATTCAGTTCAATATAGGTTGAAAAGGATTTGCAAATCATTGTATTCTGTATTTTTTTTTAAGTTTTACAGTGTCCCAACTTCATTGGAATTGGGGTTGTATTTTATCTTTAAACACACTTTCTAGTATATTAAATTAAAACACTGTTCTTGAAATATGAATAGTCCTGCTGTTTTTTTCAGATACATAGATGGATATAGATCCACTGTTGAAAGGATACTCTCTCGTTCCTTAGCGATGATCAAATTCTGCGCCTCCAGCTCCAGAATCTTCTGCTCAAACTGTCCCTGCTCATCCAAGAAGCGCTGGACTGACTCCTCCTTCTCCTCACTGACCCTAAGAGAAAAATATGAAGACAACCACATTATTTCAAACACCAACAAGCAGAACAATCCACTGTCTAATCACTGCTCCAACTCCTTCTCCTCACTCACCCTAAAAACATATTATACCAAGTATAATCCCTTAAACCATCCACTGTGTCTCTGTGGTCTGTGTTCCTCACACCAACAGCCACAGTATAGGCCTAAAATACAGGCTAACTTTATAAGTGTTTAAACATTAAACCTAGAGAGCAATTCAATGTTTTAACTTAATGCTGTATGACAGAAATGCGTGAGATCATATGAATAAAATACTGGCTCTAGGCTTTTTTGTGATTAGTGCCTTTTAAATGAATACAGTGCTAAAGAGGTGTAAGTCCAGTGAGAGGGATCCCGTTGCTGATAATTAAAAGTCTTACAGGACATGCAACTCAAACATCATGTTTTAAATGTATCAGACAGAGACAGGTGTGTGATCGGACCTGCTGAAACCTTTGATTCAACTGTTTCTTTGGACACTAATAGAGACAAAGGTAAAATAGCCTTGACAGTCAGAATCTTGGGTCAATTGTTGACGCTGCACCAACTCTGGTCATTTTGATGAAACAGAACCGAGGATTTGATGATCCTGGTTTGCCCAAATAAGCCAGGGTTTGGCTTTAACTCGCCTCATGGAACAGCCCCGTGCTGTACCAAAGAATCTGCAGTTAAAGAGATACACAGGCCTGTACCTGGCCAGTTCCTGAATGAGGTTGGCAATCCTCTTCTTATCTTCAGGACACAGGTCTTTAAGAGAGATATGGCTCCTCTCTCTCTCCACCTGAACACAACAAAACACATTAGAAACATTTCAGTTTGAGTAAAAAAAAAAAAAAAAACCTGGGCGATACAATAAAACTTTGTGTCTGGCAGAGATTGTTGGTTCTATCGATACTTTGCAGCTGATCTCATCAACATTCCCTAGAGGTGTGATGCCAACTGTAAGCACTGCTCTGTCTACCTGAGGTTTATTTTAACACAATCTGACAATAAAGAACTGACTTGTGAACTCCAACATATTTTCTGGCATATTTTCATGGATCATTATGCTATAATTTGGACCTTTTAAAATCGCAATATTCATATAAAACAACTTAATAAAAGAAACAAGTCGTCACCATAAACATCATCACAACAAAGCATAGCATGCTGCCAGAGCCTTCTATGAATTGCTGTGGATATCATTTTCATTTGTACCAAAATGATCATGTGACGCTGCCGAATCAAGTATCACTGATTAAGAAAATAAAACTGGAGAAGAAAGTCACACTGGGCGTGTACCAGTGGAAGTGAAAACGGGTAGATCTGCGAAATGGTGTCTTGAAAATAAGTGATTAAAGATTAGTCAAACATGAATCGCTCCAAATACTGTACAACTTTAGAGACTCAATGAGATGGAAATGACTACAACATAGTTAAAAGCTCTATAAAGTATATTTTGCAGAATATATGTATCACATTCTTCTAAATATAGTCGTAACATCACCTGTGACAGTTGTAGAAAAACATTTGGTCCTCTTGCAGTTTGGTCCTCCAGTGTAGAGAGGGGGACTTTCTCTGAGCTGCTGCCCCCTGAACACTCCCTCTGCCTAAGCTTGTGCCCTCCTGAATTCCCCCTCTCCCTCTGCCTGGGTGTGGATCTCAGTGTCGGCCTTTTCACTGCAGCCTGCTCCTGCCTGGTTCTTCCTTTATTTGAGCTGTGAGGTGCAGACACAAATGGAATTCCTCTGTTCACACCTAGAAACAAAAATTGGACAAAGACAAAATAACTAACTTGCCATTTTCAATTTATATTTTAATAACCGGATTCTGTTCAAAGTTCAAATTTCAGTCTTTTTGTGTGGGCGTGTTTAAAATGCAAACTGACAAACTAATAAAAGAATCACATTTCAGAACATGTTTGTACAGATCTAAACTACAGAGTTAGCAGGTTTTTATGCCGAATAAGGCCCCATGGAGACACAGGAAGAGCATCTGACACACAAGGAGGGCATCTGACACATAGGGAGGGCATCTGACACATAGGGAGGGCATCTGACACACAGGGACATTTCAGAACATGAGATTATAGATCTAATCTTGCACCCATAAAATGCATTCTTTTGCAACTCTCAATAATAAATGTACCAGACCTGGACGACTGAGGGTCTACACAGACAATAATAAATGTAGAGAGTATTTTCTAAATATGATGCTGCTTAGCTACTTGTAAAGTTTAACTAGTATTATTGCTATTCTACAAAACTGAGATAATTTAAAGGTTTAAGCTTATGTTGAACATTGTCTATGAAATAATAAAATATGATGTTCTGTGGGCAGTACAGTAACTTAAAAGTGCATTTGACAGAGTAACATGTTTTTCTAATATTGACTTGGTTTGGTGTGGTCGTATCTGTGGTAAATATTTATCATAGTTTTACATCAGAACTATTGTTTACATTATGGTTGCTAGATAATAGAAATGGAATTACCTCGATGTATATCACATCTGTTGCAGTGTCCAACCAGGAAGTAAAACTATAAACTTCACCAAAATTGCAAAACTAGGCAAGATTAGTAGTAAAACCTTATTTCCAGTGATGTCATCTGAGTTTTAGTTAAATGAGTCTAATCTGTCATATACACTTAAGGTAAAAATTGTGTATTATATTGAATTTTGCTTACCAGGAACAAACGCCAGAGGCTGCTCTTCGTCCGACACTAAACATGAAAAAAACAGATATAACTCAATATAACTTTACTGTTAACAAATCCAAGAAAATATAAAGGAATAACTGATACATCTTTGGAATAAGACAAAGTTTCGAAACTAACTAACAACTAAAACTAAACCCCCCAAAACATGTATAACATGTGTTTCCACACGCATACTAAACAAGAGCACATTTATAACATGTCCCAGTATAAATCACGCGTTTATTTAAGCGAAATTCACCATCATTTATCCAAAATATTCCCGTTTTGTGCAGGTTTGCTTTCGATGCCGCCATTTTGAATCAACCGCCACTCCCGCGGGACTCCAAAAAGGTTGGCATTTCGTCCGGGGGCGGAACATAACGTTACACTGCAACCATGGCAACCACTTCACACAAACACATGCACACATTTATAGGATCAGGGTTAGGTCTATGAAAAGGTAAATTAAGGGTTTTTGGTAAGGTCTGCTAATCCAATCTTGACAAAACAGATGCAATTTTTAGCCAAAACTAAATTATAAAAAAATTAATAAAAAATAAATAAAAATAAATAAATAAATAAATGTATTGTTTAAGAATATTGTAAATGTTGCTGACTCTTAATAGAATTTGCTGTAATTACATCTACTGATTATTAAATGAACTCACTCTCCTAGGGAAAACGCGGCACGCAGCTTTAACTGACACGTAACGCTAAGCCCCGCCCCGGACGAAATGCCGAGAATTTAGTATCCTACTCGAGCGGAGCCAAGCGTCGCTCAGGGCCCGCCTCTTTCACTAAACTCACACATTGATTGGCTGAGAGGCTGAAATACTGGGCTCCTATTCGCTGATGCTCTCGTCTGTCGGTGTGTACTTCCGTTGTTTATATGCGGCTGTAACAGGAGGAGAGGATGCTACTGTCTGAAAAACTGTAATTTTTTAAACAAATTCTTCAAAATGGACGAAGTAAAAGATAATTTGGCTTCCAAAGGAGTCGCGGAAAGGTTGACTCTAGGGATTATACGGATTCTCGGTGCGTGTTACGTTCATTTTAGCCCAGAAACCTACATTTGGAGGTTTAGCAGGGGTTACTTTCGCTGTAAGGAATGAATTATAATTTTGTTTTGTGCAGAAAACATGCCGGGCGTAGCTGATGTGCGCTTTGCAGAAAGAGAACCAGCGGAGAAGCGAAGTCTGCTGTCCTGGGAGCAAGTAAGATGTGCTATTGTTGTTCTGCACTCAAATATATGCACTGCCTGGCCAAAAAACGTCGCCACTTGGATTTAACTAAGCAAATAGGTACGAGCCTCCTCCAGTTGGTCAGGCCTAGGTTCAGCATCAGTCTGTGCTCTGAGAATAAGGTCAGCTGGCTACCTGAATATACTGAATGACCAGATTATTTCAACTATGGATTTTTTTTCTTTCCTGATGGCACGGGCATATTCCAAGATGACAATTCCAGGATTCATCGGGCTGAAATTGTGAAAGAGCATAAAACGTAATTTTCACACATGGATTGTCCACCACAGAGTCCAGACCTTAACCCCAATGAGAATCTTTGGGATGTGCTGGAGAAGGCTTTTTGCAGCGGTCAGACTCTACCATCATCAGTGCAAGATCTTGGTGAAAAATTAATGCAACACTGGATGGAAATCAATCTGGTGACGTTCCAGAAGCTTATCGACACAATGACACAGCGAATGTGTGCTGGTAATCCAGGAAATTCTCCAATGCGTTTTTAAACTCCATAAAACTGATTTCAGCTCTGGAAGTTCCAATTTTTACTGAATTAAAGGCAAAAGGTAGCTGTTCACTTGAAAACTACCGCTTTATGACATCACAATGTGGATGAGAGCATACTGAGCTTTGGAGATGTAGACAGACTAATAAAGGGTTGTGTTTTGTGAATGAAACAAAACATAACTCCGGGTATGTTTTTGAGGAGATAACATGGCTTAAAGCTCATCAGAGTCTATAGGACCTTTAAATGTCCTATATTACACAATTTTTGTGTAATATAGGACATTTAAAGGTTCTATTGTTTAATGCTTATTAAGATCTCCATTAGCATCAGTTGAACTAATTCCTAGTACTGATTCTTTTCCAGAAAAGGGCGTGTATTTTGCCTGAAGATCTGCGGGATTTCTACCTCACTACAGACGGATTCACACTGAACTGGAATGTCAAATTAGACAGTATGTTTATGTTTCTTACAGACTTCATAATGTACGAATTATTATTTCAGACTGACAGGTAGTGCATTTTGTCATACTTTGATTTATGTAAGTAAAATAATACATTTCTGAGCACACAAGCTATTGCAGCTGGAGAGGGTGCAACTGGACCTTCTCATCATGTGTTTCACTAAGGAAGGAAACAGTTTAAATAAGGCACAAAACAATAGCTGGAAAGGAACCTAATTGACATTTCTACCATGGAAATTCTGTTATAAAGACTTAAAACCATTAGTATTTTGATCAGGTTCAAAATGTATGGAAGCTGACTTTATATTTGAACATTCTGATGACATACCAGCATTAAAAAAAACTGTTTAAACGTGACCTCTCTGTGTCTCCAGATATGAGTTAAACATGTTCAGATCAAATATAACACTCGTAATGCTGAATTATTCTTAATAACAAAAACATTGGACAAGATGTCCAAGAATGAGCCTCACATGCATCGCATGTGACAGATGCCATCCCGTGGGTCAGGAGGGAGTTTAAGTGTTTCTTTCTCTGTTGTTTCAGATGAGAGCGTTCCTCTGGGCTGTATGAAGCTGAACAGTGTCTCTCGCCTGTCTCCTCTGATGCCACCTGTGTCTCTGTTCTCACTCCCCAACGCGCCCTCCCTCTGTGACCTGGACTGGGACGAGAAGGAACCGGGTCTGTGTCAGATGCCCTACCACTGTTCAAATCCATGTATGTCAGATGCCTTCCCATTCTCTCATGTAACATGTTTTTCTCCAGGCTCAGCTTGGTCTCCAGCTCCTCCGCATTTTGATTCTCGCAGTCGGATTTTTGAGCTGGATTCTTGTGGAGGAAACGGAAAAGTCTGTTTGGTCTACAAGAACTGCACTCCAGGTAAAATCCTGTGCCAGTGCCCAAATGGTGGATCATTATTAAAATAATGCAACTGGACAGGTCAAAATTCTTAGGTGGAGTGTGGTGTAACTGTCAGATTACTGTCAGATGTGTTCACCTGGTTTATGGTTAGTATCTCTGTAATTTCTGGGCCTAACCACATGAAACAAAAACTGTCACAAAGTTCAACACCTTCTCTTTTAGTTTAAATAAACAAAAGTAAAAGGATTTGACCTCAGTTGAGAAGTCGAGAAGGTTGGCAGTTCAATCCCCACACACTGCAAATGATTTGTCCTTGGGCAAGACACTTCACCTGCTTGTTTATGGATCCAGGATGCTAAAATGTTACATGCAGAACGGCAGCTATCTCAGTGTCAGTTTGGCCCAGGGGAGCTGGGTTAATCCTAGTTTAGACCTGGGTTGGTCCTGGTTTTAGACCTGGTTTTGACCTGGTTTTGACCTGGGTTAGTACCGATTTGGAACTAATTTAGTAAAGATTTAAAACTTCTTTAGACCTGGTATTGGCTGCTCTAATACTTGTACTGATTTGGTCCTGGTTTGAGCCCAGTCTAATTCTGATGTAGTCTTGGGTTTGGTCCTGGTTTAGTCTTGATCTAGTCCAGATTTAGTCCGAGGTGTGGTTCAGAGCAGTGGTGTTTTTGTCATATCTTGCAGGTGTAGTGGCTCAGAGCAGTGAAGTCTGGTTCTTGGACCGGTCTCTGGGCTGGCACTTCCTCACCTCCTCATTCACCTCCTACTACAGACTGATGATCACTCACCTGGGCCTTCCTGAGTGGCATTACAACTTTACCCCCTATGGACCCTCCCCCCAGGCCAAGGTACCACCCAATCTACGCCTGGTTCAGACCTGGTTTAGATCTGCTTTAGACCTGGTTTATACCTGCTTTAGTTCTGATTTAGACCTAGGTTGGTCCTGGTTTGGACCTGGTTTACTCCTAGTCTAGTCCTGATATAGAATATAGACCTAGTTTAGTCCTAGTTCAGACCTGGTTTAGACCTGGATTAGTTATGTTTTAGACCTGGTTGAGACTTTGTAGACTTAGTTTAGTCCTGGTTGTGTCCTGGTTTAGTCCTGATTTGGATCTGGTTTAGTCCTGGTTTGGACTTTGCATATAGTTGGTTTGGAGGAGGTTTAGTCCTTGAAAAATCCTGGTTCTGACCTGCTTTAGTTCTGATTTAGTCCCATCAGACCTGGTTTAATCCTGGTTTACTCCTAGTCTAGCCCTGGTTTGGACCTGGTTTAGTCTTGGTTCAAACCTGGTCTGTATTAGTCACGTTTTAGAACTGGTTGGGATTTGATATAGTCCTGGTTGTATCCTGGTTTTGACCTAATTTAGTCCTGATTTAGTTCTGGTTTACACTAGCATTAGATCTGGTTTAGTCCCTGGTTAGTCCTGGTTGGTTTAGCCATTGTTTCGACTTGGTTAATCCTTGTTTGGAATTGGTTCAGGTTGTGGTTTAGTCCTGGTTTAGTCCCGGTTTAGACCTTGCCTAGGTTCCAGTCCACATAAGGTATAGTTGTTAGACAAAATCAAGACTGTATCAAGACTATATCGGGACTGACTTGGGACTAACTTGGGACTGAACCGGGACTCTTTTGTGTCTCCAGCAGTGGGCATCATTGTATCAGCCCCTGACCTTCGCTGATCCCCAGGACCCGATCTCCGACCCCCCGCTGAACCACTTGGACCCGAGTCGAGCCTTCAAAGCCAAGACCAAGACTCCCCCAAAGAAGAAACCCTCAGGCCAGGGAGGGGGAGGGGCAGGGAGGGCTGGAGCAGGGAGGGGAGGGGGAGTGAGGAGGTGAGAGAGGAGGGGGGAGTCTGGTGTAGATCTGGTTTAGACCCAGTTAAATGCTGGTTTAGTCATGGTTTAGACCCAGTGTAGACCTGGATTAGTCCTGGATTAGTCCTGGATTAGTCCTGGATTAGTCCTGGATTAGTCCTGGATTAGTCCTGGATTAGTCCTGGATTAGTCCTGGATTAGACCTGGGTTGGACCTAGTTTATACTGGGTTTAGACTTGTGTTAGACCTGGTTTAGTCCTAATTTAGATCTGGTATAATCTTGGTTTAGACCTGGGTTAGACTCAGCGTTCATTCAAAAGTATTCTGACTCCATATAAATGTATTATCAATGTTGTTTTTGGCTAATGCTTCTCTATGAGCTACAGGCTTTTGCACTGCTGCCTAAAACATAAGGGATCTCCATAGTAACAAATCATTTTTTGCACTTTTGTCTTGGTAATTCATGTTGTAATTTTTGTTCAAATGATGTAATAAAATAATGTATATTTATTAATAAGTTCTGATTGTTATGCACACAAACATCAGTAGAGGGCACTATGATTCCAACTGCTGGAACACTAGGGGGTGAGTTTAAATCAAGCTAAAAACAATAGCTGCTGTAATTGAAGGTAACTGAACTAAATAAGTCTAGTCAAGGTGAATGAACTTTTAAAATCCAGTGAAGCACCACCTGATGATGTCACAAGGTGTAACAGAGTTGTGAGCTGTGGAGGATTACTGAAACATGTGGATGTTTGATTTTCTAACTTTATTTGACTACTGGTGTGACTTTGGGCTGTAAAAAGATTGAACTGAAACAAATGAGACAAAACTCAATTCGGCATTAGAACAGTATTTTATCTCTTGTGCTAAACTAAAAATGATACATGAATACATCTTTTTCTTTTTTTATTGACAAAATCTTAAATCTTCTGCTGCTAAAAACTACTAAAAAAGCTGCCACTATTTCTACAAATACATTTCTGTCCATAGACTAGTTCTGTCAGACCTCATGTCATGAAAATAAAAGAGGTTATTTCTGTTAAGTTGGTCCAACAATAACACTGTTATAAGTTCACCAATGTGACACTTCCTAAAACACAGTAGGTGCAAAAATACTGCTACATAAAATATTTGTGTACAGGACTTTACAATCTAAATCTGTTGTATGATAATAGGATGGTATTACAATATTATTTGTGTATATCCCGAATTGTGAAAACAAACGTGAGAACTGTGTGGGTTCAGGGAATGTGCGTCAGATATTGACGCAGACCTGTGTTTGAAAGGCCAAAACACAGGCTGGACTTTAGACCATAGACTGTGTATGCTTTAGTTTACATAGATGTGGAAAACGCAGAGGACTTTACTTGGACTTCAGACACGCATAAAATGGCATAAGTGCTTTAACTGACCTTTATCTGATTTCAAAGCCTCACCCACTCAGTTCTCTCTGGCACTGTGGTATTGCACCATGACATAAAAACTACTGTCTGTGTTGTTTCCTTTTAGTTCCCACATTTCTGTAACAAAAGCACAAAGAGTAACACTTTGTCTCATTGGATGAGTAAAGGTGCACTAGTCGGTGTTTTCTGTATTGGTTCATACCCAGCAAAATGCTAATGCTACACTGCAATAACTAGGAGACAGAAAACAGAGAGTACTGCGGAAAACATCTCCTCTTCTGTCTACTGTTTTCAGACACATGTATTTGAAAATAAATACAGATGTTGGTGCATAGACCCTCTCTTTGACCATACTACATACTTCTTTGGTCATATTGATACTTTGCAGCTGTCATCAATGTTCCCTGGGGGTGTGAAGCTAACTGCAAGCACTGCTTTATCTGAGGCTTGATAGAATTTTGAGCTTTAAAGAAAATCTGACCAGAAAGAGCTGGTTTAGTCGGAACTCCAACAGGTGAGCTGATTTGTGCTGTTAAACAAGTCCCTCTCAAATAACATTACAGCCACAAGCTTGGATTGACCACAAGTTCCTCAAAATGTGCTCTTTAAATCCATTTGGGATTTTTTTTATTTGTTTTTCTTTTGTGTAGACTCTGCACACCTGAGTGGGTGAGAGTTGTGTCGGAGGAGAGGCACTTGACTGTTTTAAGTTTTAATGAGACTCCTGCACACTATCTCACTCTTGGTCCACTTTTATTAACACGTTTTGGTACCTCTGACCTTTCTCAGTTTTTTTTTTTTTTTACTTTTTTGACAATGTTGGCTAATGTGTGCATTGTGTCACCATAGTAATGGCTCAACATTCCACCACAGAGATGCATGTAGTACACCCCCAGCATGATGTCACTGCAAAGTATCAATACACTTTATGTCATACATACTCATAGACTGTAGGGTCATACTACACAGTTACTGTGTTTCTCCAGTGGTTCTGTCTCTCTGTGTGGTTCCTCCGATTCTCCAGCAGAGGGCGCACTGAGCAGGGGGTGGTGCAGCTGAACCAGGAGTTTGTAGAGTCCTGTCCCCACAACTGCCCCAACACAGGGCGCGACCAATGGCACCCACCACCACCAGTTACCAGCTCTAGAGGGGGGTAGAGAGAGAGAAAGAAAGAGAGGGTAAAGAGGGGGGTAGAGAGAGGTAGGGGTAAAGAGGGGGTAGAGAGAGGGGTTGAGAGAGACGCAGAGGTAGAGAGAGAGGGGAGATAGAGACAGGGGGGTTTGTGGGGTAGGGAAACAGTCATGGTTTCGATGTTAAACAATTTGTTTTGAGCATCCATATTTTTCTACATATGTTTTCAATATCTTGGCTTAACCAAGCACAACTTATGGCACAGTGGCAGAGTGGTTAGCACCTTTGCCTCACAACCAGAAGGTTTTCTCTAAGTGAACAGCTCCACTTTACCCTGTAAACCAACTACATGAAAACAAAGGAGAAGGAGGAGCAGGAGGAGGAGGAAAGAGGAGAAGGGAGAGGAGGTTTTGAGCTTGTCATGGTGAAACAGGAGAGCGGTGAATGATTGACAGTTGTTTTGAAGCAGACCTGTGTTTTGTTCTGAAAAACATGTTTGTGACCAGAGTGGTCCAGGGTTAGTCCTCACCACAGACTGTATAAAGAAATGGAGTGTGATGCCACCACAGAGTTTGGCTCCCAATGAAGCTCATCAAGCAGATATAGTGGTTAATCTGGAGCCCTATTCCATATTTGGAATTCTGACCACAAGTGTCATAGAAAAGAAAGAGCCAATCAGTAGCCAGGGTGTTGAAGATAATGCCCGTTCCTGCCCCCACCTCTGGTTTGACAGAATTGATTGGTCTGTTATTAATGTTCATATCTTGACTTTATACAAATCCCAGGGTCATGTAGAGCAGGTTAAAACCAACATTTAAGGGTCTAACAGTAGCAGTTACAGAGAGATGGCCCATGGATTTTCAAGAGAAAGTGAATTGGAACCAGAGACGAAGGAGCCAGAGGTGCGCCTGTACTCATTTCCTGTTTGGAAAACGACAGCTAGCAGGTCAACTATGTCCAGAGACATATACAGTTTATGGAGTAATCTCACCTGAAGACCTCGGGGCCCCAGCCTGCGATGGCAGTGAACACACGGGGCCCGATGTCTCTTGTGGGGTTGATGGCATAGCCGCTGTTGCTCCCCACGGACATCCCAATGAGCAGCACTAGGAGCCCCACAGCCACAGGCTCGCCCCCTGCAGGACACGGCTGGTTCCTGCGGTCAGAGAGAGCTGACAGGCAGAGGAGGAGCATGGCCGTGCCGAATACCTGCAAGTACAGAGGGTGTAAGTAATACTACTAATACTACTACCACTACTGCTGTTATTAGGGTTACTAGTAATGCTGTTATTACAACCACTGTCAGTATCTGAGAGGCTGAGCAAGAGCTTGTGTAAAATCTGCAAAACCTCAGCTACTGCTGTGTAGAGAGAGCTTGATTCAGTCAAGAACTTTATTTTCAGACAACCACTGTAACCCAGCCCAAGACGACGCCTGTGCCCCAGTCCAAGACAACACCCGTGCCTGTGCCCTGGCCTGAGACGATGCCCTTGTCTGTGACTGGGCCGAGACGGCACCTTTTCCCCGACCCAAGACGATGCCTGTGCCTTCTTCCCCCGCAGTAACTGTGGATGGCCTCTGGGGGTGCAAAACACACCAGAAGTGAACCAGGACTAAACCAGGACTAAACCAGGACTAAACCAGGACTGAACTAGGGCAAAATCAGGACGACATCAGAACTAAACCATCCAACACATATCTTAACTCAGCATACAATTCCTGCATGTAGACACACTGTTAACTGCATTCATACACCACAGTAACTGGAGGAGAGGCAGTGAAGTGCTTTGCCCAAAGGTACAATAGCAGCATGCACTGATCAGAAGGGATTAAACCACCCTGCTTCTGGTTAAAGGGTAAATTCTCTGCCACTGAACTATTGCTTCAACTAGTACTGCTACTGCAACACCTGCAGGAGCCCAAAGATCTAATAGGTCCAACAAATTCTACAGCCGGAAGTAATAGTACTATAGTGGTAGTAGTGCCCTGGTTTGATCCCATTTTAGTCCAGAGTAGGAGTGTTAGCAGTATTAGCAGTAATAGCAGTAGTAGAAGTAGTAGTAGTAGTAGTGATATTGATATAACCTGGTCAATAAAGCCTCCGCTCAGGGACAGATAAGGGGCTGGATATGTAGAGAAGATCCCGGCCGTGGCCACTGGGCCCGACACTGTCAGGTTCCCCCCGCAGTAGCTGTGGATGGACTCTGGGGGTGCAAAACACACCAGGAGTGAACCAGGAGTGAACCAGGACTGAACTGGGTCTAAATCAGGACTAAACCAGGTCTTATGGTCTGACCGTAGTAAACAGCGTAGACAGTTGCTGCAGCGAGGAACGAGCCAATGAACTGCGCTGTGACGTAAAGTGGAAGGAGCCTCCACCGGAGAGTCCCAAAGACGCAAGAAGAAAAGGAGACCGCCGCGTTCATGTGGGCTCCTGAAAGGACAAATACAAATACTTTTACCCTTTTGGGGTATTTAGAATGACTACATATGACATACAGACTATTCATACACTTAGATCAAAATGTACCTTAACCTTCATTGTATTGTCAAAAGTATTGAAAATTGGAGACTAATCAATACTAAAACTAGTGTCAAAACTACATACTCATTTGGGCAGGTATCGATTCGAAAATCACAAACAGGATAAAATAGGACCTTTCCTGAACTGAAAATAAGACCATAAGTATTGTTATTTAGTATTAAAAATGACAATATTGTCTAAAAATGAGCTTTTGAAATGACCATGTGGGTATCAGAACTTAAGTATGAGTCCATTCTTTACAGAATGTTTTGAGCACGCAAACCTCAAATGCAGGACAAAAGAGGATTACTCAAACATGACTCTAAATACAAGTTTGAGTGAGCTCATGATGGAACACTGTTACAACCTGGATACAAGCTTGTAACAGAACACACAGGAGACGAAGACTGCTGTGTTCATACAGTCTCCTCAAAGTATATAGCCCCATTCACACAGCCTGCAGCCTGACCCTGCAATTTTCCTGCATTTTGCTCAGCCTGGGTCAGGGATTCTGATATCCCTGCGTTTTTGTTGTCCAGCAATTTCTCGGGTCAAGACCTTGTAAAATTACCAGGACCATGCTGTCTGGAACACCATCACTTTAATTTTTAACGTTTATGTTCTACGGCTCATGTATTCCACAGGCATCGTCGGAAAGTAACTGAATACATTCTGAACATTAATTTGAGTATCTGTATTGTGGTACAGTTACCTTTTCATTTGGTGGTATTCAGAATACAGTTACTTTTATCAAATCAGAGGAATACATTTCAGTATTTGATCACACAATTAAGCCTAAAAACTGCACTGAATTAATGAGAAAAGTATTACACGCAGTTCTTGTGGTGAGGCAGGTGAGATTTTTCTTGCTCAATGAGAGATTAGTGAAATGCAGAACAAACAGTGAAACAAACAGAAATACAGCTTTACACTATGAATACTATTATATGGAGTATTTCAATTAAAGTTCAGAATACAGTGCTGTGATTGGACCCTGTAACAGAATACATTACAAAATACATTTTAGCACAGGTTTGCATTAGCACAGCATTCTGTCACTAAATACATTTCAGTATTCTTCCCAACATGGTGCACGGGTCCCAGGTTATATGTGAATGTTGCAAACACGGCAATGTTCTGGGATAAATTTGTCAATACTTTTAGAGAAACTATGTGTATATAACAAATACTTTCATTACTACTACTATTTCAGCACGTCACCTGAGACTCCTCCCCCCACATACAAGCCCTTACCTGAGACTCCACCACCGACGTGCACTCCCAGAGCAACGGCGAGGCCAAAGCTCAGGTTTATACTGATGTATTGTCCGAACTCTCCTTTACCTGTGACCACCTGGGCCACGGAGCACAGCCCGAAAACCTGTAAATAAACAAATAAACAACAGGTAAACAAGTAAACAATAACACCTGTGACAAACTGATGAATAAAAGATTATGTTTTATAGACCTCGGAGTACACCATCTATGGCCAACTGTCGCTGTTGTACTGACTGTTATACTGTACCGACTGTTATACTGTACCGACTGTTACATTGTACCCACTGTTACACTGTACCCACTGTTATACTGTACCGACTGTTATACTGTACCGACTGTTACACTGTACCCACTGTTATATTGTACCGACTGTTATACTGTACTGACTGTTATACTGTACCGACTGTTATACTGTACTGACTGTTATACTGTACCGACTGTTATACTGTACTGACTGTTATACTGTACCGATTGTTATACTGTACTGACTATTATACTGTACCGATTGTTATACTGTACCGACTGTTATTCTGTACCGATTGTTATACTGTACTGACTGTTATACTGTACCGATTGTTATACTGTACCGACTGTTACACTGTACCCACTGTTATATTGTACCGACTGTTATACTGTACTGACTGTTATACTGTACTGACTGTTATACTGTACCGACTGTTATACTGTACTGACTGTTATACTGTACCGATTGTTATACTGTACTGACTATTATACTGTACCGATTGTTATACTGTACCGACTGTTATTCTGTACCGATTGTTATACTGTACTGACTGTTATACTGTACCGATTGTTATACTGTACCGACTGTTATACTGTACCCATTGTTATACTGTATTGACTGTTATACTGTACTGACTGTTATACTGTACCGACTGTTATACTGTACTGACTGTTATACTGTACTGACTGTCGTCATTCAGGACCGAATCAGGACTGAACCCAGAATAACCTAAATCAGGACCAAAACATGGGACTGAACATGGGACTACACTAGGACTAAAGAAGGACTAAAATAGGACCAAAACAGGGCTATCCTCATAATAAAACTGTACTAATCCAGGGCTACACCAGGACTGAACCAGGACTAAATCAAGTCTAAACCAGGACTAAACCAGTGATTCCTGTTAATGTCTGACTTAAAGATGAAACATCAGGATGAAGCTGAAAACAAGATTTAAAAGTCTGTCTTCACTTTGGTTTGAGACACGTGTGAGGAAATGTTGATCAAAGTCAAACATCAAAGTTCACATCAAACAGTGGGAGGTGACCAGGTTCAAAAGTAAACATACTGTAAGGAGGTTGTCAAAAGTATCAAAAATCAGATACTAAAGCTGATAACGAAACTAGAGACTCATTGTTCACAGATATCGATGCTAAAAAGGTCCCATTGACAGGACAGAAATGAGCCTTTCCTGAATATCTTTAGAATGATCTTGAGCTGTATCAGAACAAGTATAAAACACATAGACTAGTACACACCCATGGACCACTATGAACCTACTGGACCACTGAGGGATAGGGATACATAGATAAAAGGCCACATGGTAATGGAGCAGGCTGTGAAAGAGTTTAAAGGCATTGCGGAGGCTAACCAGCTACATGCTAACCATCATCGAGTTTGAAATTTTAGTATTGTGACAACACTAAACAGCAAATAAAGTTTAGAGTGTGTATTTTATACTATGATTTCATGACAGTTGAGAGCAGGTATTTGTACTTTCTACTCCACTAGACTTGCAGTGCAGTATAGTAAAAGTAAAGTACATTTGTAGTTTGAAGCCTGCTGAAATGGCCCAGCGATTATTCTATTGTCATCTCCTGAAGTCTGCGCCTTCAGCAAACAGAACTGCAGAAATAAAACTAACAAGACATATTATGCAATCAACAAAAATCAACACAAAAAATGTATCAATATGCTTTAAAGGAACTGCATGTGAGATTTTCATTAAAAGGGGCATATTAATCTTCTAATTAATTCATTTTCCAATCTCTGTTATAATGTTGTTTCCACATCACGGACATATGTGGAGTTGTGTTTTGTTTCATTCACACATGTTTAAGACACAAACCCTGAATATTTAGTTCTTCTCTCAACAGAAAAAACTCAGTTCCACCTTGTACTCCAAGTGCTCCACTGTGTTTTTAAACTCTGCTGTTAACTTAAAAAAACGACTCCTTCATCACATCACAAGGTGGGACAGAGCATTTTGAGCTTTGGAGATGTAGACAGACTAATAATAAAGTGTTACTCAAACATGTGAAAAAAAAATGAAACAAAACTCCAGGTCTGTTTTAGGGGGGGTAACAGCATTAGAACATGACTTAAAGCTCACAAGAGTGAGTTTTTCATAATGTAGAACCTTTAAATCAGTGTCCCCTGATACAAGGTAAGCATGTTCAAATATAAATTGTACTGTTAACAACTGTAATACTGGTTTATTCTTAATGACAAAAACATTGGGCATGATGTTACATTTAGTTATGTTGTCATTTGGTGTTTTGGTTCAAGATGATTATCCAATCAGAAAGCAGAATGAGCCTCACACGTGTCTCTCATTTAGGTTGCTATTTTCAAAGCTGAAATCCACTTGGTTTAAACCTAAAAGTCCTCTCTCTGATCTGAATGGTCACTACGTAAACCCCAGCACCTGCAGCCAATCATGAATCAGTGCTAGTGCAGCCTCTGCAGCTCAGTGAGTGAAATCTGGAGGTTCTTTCACATGAAGCCTGTCAATATACTGACAATGAGACACACTGTATGTGTCTCTATGTGCAGGTTAAGGCTCTGGACACACACAGAGTCAGTTGGAATTGTAGAATTTATTTATTTTTTTAATGGTAAGAGGTAGAATACATACAGTTCATTGAAATACTTCTCAAAGTCAAGTACTTTTACTTTTTTATTCTTTATTACATTTCCAAACAGATATGTGAGTACTTTTACTTAAGTAGATTTTCTAATGTGATACTTAGACTTTAAGAATTTTTGTCTCCTGTATCTATACTTCTATTTTACAAATGCAGTACTTCTTGTGATTGTCCCGTGTTTTTCGTGTTTTCTGCGGAGCTGTTTCTTTGCGCAGCCGTGACCCTGAGGAGATGATAACAAAACCACACAGCCTGAACTCCCAAACACTGATTGTAAAGCAAGACAGTGGCTGCCCTCTAACCACAGGGTCAGGGGTTCAAACCAGATTCTGACTAAAGAAGGACTAAAGCAGGACCAGAACAGAACTATAAACTAAACCAGGACTAAACCAGGAATGAATCTAGACTAAAGCAGGACAAAACAGGATTAAACCAGAACTAAACCAGGACCAAAACAAGACTAAACTAGGACTACAACCTCAATTTAACCAGAACTATAACAGGACTAAGCAAGGACTAAAGCAGAACTAATCCAAGACTAAACCAGGTCTAAACCAAGACTAAAACAGGACTAAAACAGCACTAAAACAGGACTGAACCAGGACTATAACCGGACAAAACCTGTTCCTGTTCCTGTGCTCTCGCATGCTTCCTGGGGCTCCTGTGTTTTGTCAGCTGACCTCCCCATGTGACCTCTGACCCTTACCCCACTTCCACTTCCCATTTCTCCCCCTGGATGGACCAATCAGACGCAGCAGCTCTGTCACGTGACCCAAGCCCCGCTTCAGTCACATGGTCCAGAGCCATCACCACATGGAGTTTAACCCTGATAACATGTCTCATATTGCAGTACAAATAAATGCTACATGTCTGATAGTGCAGTACTAATACCAAATACTACATGTACTGGAAACATTGGGTACTTATATTCAGACAGAAGTATTTTTACTAACTCAATACTTTCCACACTGTACTGTAGTTTTAAGATTTTTAAGAACAAAACTGAACAAACCTGGACTAAAACAGGACTAAACCAGGACTAAACCAGGACTATAACAGGACTGTAACTGGGACTAAACCAGATCTATAACAGGATTAAACTAGGACCAAAACAAATCCCTATGTGTCAGATGCCCTCCCTGTGTGTCAGATGCCCTACCATCATGACGTAGGTCGAGAGGGTCTCGGCGAGTCCAAGTCTCAGTATCTGGTTCTGGATGCGGACTCTGGTCTTTAGGGTCTTCCTCTGGTCCGAAGACCCGAGCTCCATGGACTGAACCATCTCTCTCCTCTCTTCTCTTTACTCTCACTTCTCCTTCTGTCGCTCTGTCCCTCTCTCCTGTCCCTTCTTCTTCCTCTCTCCTTTCTCCCTCTGTCTCTCCCTCCTCTTTCTTGCTTAACCCTCTCTCTCTCTTCTCTCCCTCTCCTGTCTCTCTTATTCTCCTCTACTTTTACTTTTTATTGTCCTTTTTTTTGCACCAGAACGACAAAATCATACATAAAACTACTCTCTCAAAATCCTCTCTCCTCTCATCTCTCTGCAGTAGTAGCAGTAGTAGTAATAGGAGTTGTAGTAGTTGTAGTAGTAGCAGTAGTAGTAGCAGTATTATTATTAGTAGTAGTAGTGGTAGTAGTGTCCTTCTTGTCCTCTTTTAGTCCTAAATAAACTCCTTCTCTTTGGTTTCTCGTGGACTCGTCTCTGAGTGATTCTGTTCAGACTCTAGTGAGATAGACCCTCCCCCTGCACCATAACTCCTCCCTCTCCTCCTCTCTCTCGCTCTCTGGTTGTTTCCAAGGATCCTCGTTTCTGAACCACATTGAAGATCCACGTCATCATAGTTCTGCCATGTAGTGTTCCAGTTACCCAAAAACCCTCACATTCTGAGCTGGATGTAACCCTCAGGGGGACCCGAGAAAAATCTGACATGGGGCCTTTGCCACTTCAGTGAGTGCATGTGTATGTATTGCAGTTGGTGTGAAGGTGTGATAACATTTATGAATTCTCTCTGAAATGAATACTTTCAGCATAACAGTTTGATTTAGGCCTACTCATTATAAATATAATAGGCTCGCTTTATAATAATGTCACTAGGACCTATTCAATGAAAACTTCCAATTTAGTTTCACTTCATGATCACGTTTTTTTGTGTTTGTGTAAATAAAATAAATAAATGTGTGGCTAATGGAGCTCTACAGTGACCGCCCACCCCCGATTCTGGCACTTTTTTTTTTTTTTCCCCTTTAAACATTGCGAAAAAAAAAATATCTTAAAAGTTCAAAAGCTCAGGGCTAATCAGCTCTGACCACCTAGTCACGGCATAGGCTAATGTGGCCTATTACACAAACCCATTTAACCAATCAGAAAGTGAGAATTATGCAGAGATGCAAACCAGTTCCCCGTTTTGTCTTAACTACATGTAGATTGACAGATAGACATGAACAATAAAACTACTAGAACTCGGGAGCTTAATAGATCCACGCTCAGGAGGCAGCACCCCTCGCAGCTGCAGGGCCCTATGCAACTTGTGTAGTCTGTGTATAGGTCTGCTCACGTCTTCCACACTTAACTCCTCCGGTTGGCTCATTTACCAAGGCTCGTTCTGAATTGTTCATATAGAAGGTCCTAGCTCCTAACTCCTATAGGTAAAGGAGAAAAAGTAGTAGAGAACATCACTCTCACACAACAACCAGACCAGTGCAAGGGCAAAGTAGCCAGCAAACTAGTAGAGTTGCAAAGCCACCACATGTCAGCTATGGCAAAGTCTTGTCTCCTCAGAGGACGTGTATGAATCAGGTATGTTTTACACCAGTACCTGCACACACAGAGGGATAATTCAGGGGAGCCACAGGGTGGATATCACTAACTACGGTGACAGTAAACACAGGTTTGTAGTGAGATATCCAACAAAAGTGGATTGGTAGGTGTGGGCTCTCTGTATACACTCTAATTGTATTGTGGGCAATTTGGAGACGTGAGGTGGGTTTATATTTGCAGACATATATGGCCAATGAAAATGGCTGCAGAGACCACTGTGTATAGGGTTTCCATTAACATTAGGCATGGCATAAAGAGATGACGACATATAAGCAAGACATGCAGTAGGTGACATGGGGCTAGGAGACAGGTTAGTACAATGACTGCCCACTTTCCATGCAGTAGGTTCAGTACCCCCAGTAGTTTTATGGAGCACTGACCGACTGCTTTACATGTTTCCCAGGAACAATTAACAGAGGCTAGGTCAGATATGGGCAAACTATGGCCCCGGGGCCACACACAGTCCTTTGGGCTCATTAATATGGCCCGCCCAAAGTGACCAAAGTATATTAAAATAAGTAAGGGTAAGTAAGGGTAAGGTTCAAAGTTCAAAGTTTTTCTGCTGTGTTTATTCCATCCATCCATCCATTTTCTTCCGCTTATCCGGGGCCGGGTCGCGGGGGCAGCAGTCTAAGCAGGGACTCCCAGACTTCCCTCACCCCGGACACGTCCTCCAGCTCCTCCGGTGGGACCCCAAGGCGTTCCCAGGCCAGCCGAGAGACATAGTCCCTCCAGCATGTCCTGGGTCTTCCCCGGGGCCTCCTCCCGGTGGGACATGCCCAGAACACCTCCCTAGGGAGGCGTCCAGGAGGCATCCTGAGCAGATGCCCGAGCCACCTCAACTGGTTCCTCTCAACGTGTAGGAGCAGCGGCTCTACTCCGAGCTCTTCCCGTGTGACCAAGATCCTCACCCTATCCCTAAGGGTGCGCCCGGCCACTCTGCGGAGGAAGCCCATTTCAGCCGCTTGTATCCGCGACCTTGTCCTTTCGGTCATTACCCAGAGCTCATGACCATAGGTGAGGGTAGGAACGTAGATTGACCGGTAAATCGAGAGCTTCGCCTTCCGGCTCAGCTCCTTCTTCACCACAATGGACCGATACAGCGACCGCATCACTGCAGACGCTGCACCGATCCGCCTGTCAATCTCACGCTCCATCCTTCCCTCACTCGTGAACAAGACCCCGAGATACTTGAACTCCTCCACTTGGGGCAGAGACTCACCACCCACCCGGAGAGAGCAAACCACCTTTTTCCGGTCGAGAACCATGGCCTCGGATTTGGAGGAGCTGATTCTCATCCCAGCTGCTTCACACTCGGCTGCAAACCGCCCCAGTGCCTGTTGCAGGTCCTGGCTCGAAGAAGCCATCAGGACAACATCATCTGCAAACAGCAGAGATGAAATCCTGTGGTTCCCAAACCAGACCCCCTCCGGCCCCTGGCTGCACCTAGAAATTCTGTCCATAAATATAATGAACAGAACCGGTGACAAAGGGCAGCCCTGGCGGAGTCCAACATGCACCGGGAACAGGTCTGACTTACTGCCGGCAATGCGAACACAGCTCCTGCGCCGGTCATACAGGGACCGGACAGCCCTTAGCAAAGAGCCCTGGACCCCATACTCCCAGAGCACCCCCCAAAGGACACCACAAGGGACACGGTCGAATGCCTTCTCCAGATCCACAAAACACACGGTTGGGCATATTCCCATGAGCCCTCGAGGACCCGATGGAGAGTATAGAGCTGGTCCAGTGTTCCACGACCGGGACGAAAACCACAGTGCTCCTCCTGAATCCGAGGTTCGACTATCGGTCGGATTCTCCTCTCCAGTACCCTGGAATAGACCTTACTGAGGAGGCTGAGGAGTGTGATTCCCCTATAATTGGAACACACCCTCCGGTCCCCCTTCTTATACAGAGGGACCACCACCCCGGTCTGCCATTCCACAGGTACTGTCCCCGACTGCCATGCGATGCTGCAGAGACGTGTCAGCCAAGACAGCATCACAACATCCAGAGACTTGAGGTACTCAGGACGGATCTCATCCACCCCCGGAGCCTTGCCACCGAGGAGCTTGCCAACCACCTCGGTGACTTCAGCCAGGGTGATGGACGAGTCCGCCTCTGGGTCCCCAGTTTCTGCTTCCTCCTCGGAAGACGTGACAGTGGGATTGAGGAGATCCTCGAAGTATTCCTGTGTTTATTCAAATAAATTAAATAAATTAATTGTTATTAATTATTTAGAAAACAATTTGTAAAATGAGCCTTGCATATTCATGCTTTGTCACATGTTACAGGCCAAATCTCAAATGTAATATATACATATATATATCCTGGCCCGGCCCTTCTGTCAAATTTTAGAACTCATTGTGGCCCGTGTGTCAAAAAGTTTGCCCATCTCTGGGCTAGGTAGTGATTAACAGCGTCTCACAGTGTGAGCGTGACAAATTGTAACAATCAGAAATATAAGAGAAGAGTATGGGAACTAAATACTCCACTGGTTGTGGATAAACAGGTGCACATACCAGGCAGGGCTGTCCTGGGAGATATAGATTAGGTATTATTAAAAACAGATGGGAACGGGATGTAGGAGTAGACTTACCAGCAGAAGATTGGGACAAAATTTTGAAACCAGTCCCAGTCGACTAACAACACGGATCTGTAACCTATGACTAAGATCGTCTTAGTCATAGGATGTTTTCCCCTCAGAGTCTAAGTCTGTCCAAAATAAAACCTAGTGTGTTGTAAGTCGACAGGGACCCATTTCACAATTTTGTCTTCAGCTAGTAAGTCCACTCCTACATCCCGTTCCTATCTGTTTTTAATAATACCCAGAGATTTAGTATGTAGAGAGGATAACGTGTTGTAAAGAATTGATATCATCCCTTTAAATGACTTAAAAGTTGTCAACAAATTATAAATGTCTAGTTGAGGAGGATGAGCGGGGAATAGGGTGTATTGCTTCCTAACAAAGTCACAGATCTGTAAGTATCAAAAAAATGTGTATGTGGGATGTCAAAATCAACACACAGATGTCGGAATGAAATAAATTGTGCATTCTTAAAAAGACCCTGGAGAGTGTTGATTCCCTTATTCTGCCAGATTAAAAAAGCATTAATCTCAAAAGAGAGAACATATGATCTGCATGAATAGGGGCTCTGAATGAGAGGGAGTTCCACCCATAGCGTTTCCTAAACTGTTTCCAGATTTTAAGTTTGGGAATAAAGATTGGGATGCAGTGAAAAAAGATAACTGAATTTGGGGGAGTACATTCATCTTGATGGTGTTTTGTTTTCTGGCAAATAAAAGAGGTGTTTTATACTCTCTTCTAGGTCATTAACCAGGGGGTGAAATTTTTCTTTAAAAAGATTATCTGCCTTGTTTATGTGGACACCAAGATAAGTGAACTTGTCTCCTTAAAGGGTAATTGATCCAGAGGGTATGCCTGAGCCTGAGAGTTAACAGGGAAAATTTCACTGTTCTGAAGATTTATTTTATATCCTGAGATACTGACAAATGCATCAAGAGTTGAGAGGACAGCAGGGATTGAAGTATTCAGATCTGAGATGTACAAGATCATATTGTCTGCATAAAGATACTTTTTGTTCAAGACCTTCCTGAAATATATCTCTTATTGCCATATTTTGCCTAATTGCAACCAGCCAGGGCAAACAATAGGGGTGAGTGGAGACAACCCTGTCTTGACCCACGAGAGATGGAATCTAATCTAATCTCTTGATGGCAAGTTCCAATTCCTAAACAGGTATTGGAGATTCAAGACTATTCTGAGATCTTTCACTGAGTTGAGGTAACTTTAAATGGGAAAAGAAGCAGTCAAAGTTACAGACTATAGTTGCAGATTACACTTACAGGCTATAGTTACAGGCACTAGTTACAGACTATAGTTACAGGCTGCAGTTACAGACTACAGTTACTGACTTCAGTTACACGCTATAGTTACAGGTTACAGTTACAGGCTGCAGTTACAGACAACAGTTACAGGCTATAGTTACAGACTACACTTACAGGCTATAGTTACAGGCACTAGTTACAGACTACAGTTACAGGCTGCAGTTACTGACTTCAGTTACAGGCTATAATTACAGGCACTAGTTACAGGCTGCAGTTACAGACTAGAGTTACTGACTTCAGTTACACGCTATAGTTACAGACTATAGTTACAGGCTGCAGTTACAGACTACAGTTACAGGCTACAGCTACAGGCTACAGTACAGGGTACATTTACAGGGTACACTTACAGGGTACACTTACAGACTACAGTTACATGTGTTGTGGAATTTCTAATAGCAAAAACCTTAAAAATATCAAATCAACAGAGAAGACCTGCCCTCAGCTGACAAATGAACATACATACTGTGTATTTATACCATCAAAACAATAGTACCAGTTTAGTCTAGACCAAATAGCTCGAGACTGCTAGATGCAACAAACAAGAGATACACCCGTGTATGACAACAGATGTTATTACGAAGGTTGAGTTTGACACCAGCAGGCGTCTCCATGAATAACATTTAAGGTAAACAGATCCATACAAATACAAGTAAAGGTTTAGAGTAAAGAAGGCCATAACAGACTACAGTTACAGACTACAGTTACAGACTACAGCTACAGACTACAGCTACAGACTACAGTTACAGACTACAGCTACAGACTACAGCTACAGACTACAGTTACAGACTACAGTTAAAGACTACAGGTATAGACTACAGTTATAGACTACGGCTACAGACTACAGTTATAGACTACAGCTACAGACTACAGTTATAGACTACAGATACAGACTACAGCTACAGCTACAGACTACAGCTACAGATACAGACTACAGCTACAGACTACAGTTACAGACTACAGTTATAGACTACAGCTACAGACTACAGTTATAGACTACAGCTACAGACTACAGTTATAGACTACAGCTACAGACTACAGTTATAGACTACAGATACAGACTACAGCTACAGATACAGACTACAGCTACAGACTACAGATACAGACTACAGCTACAGATACAGACTACATCTACAGACTACAGTTACAGACTACAGCTACAGACTACAGTTATAGACTACAGCTACAGACTACAGTTATAGACTACAGCTACAGACTACAGCTACAGACTACAGTTACAGACTACAGTTAAAGACTACAGGTATAGACTACAGTTATAGACTACAGCTACAGACTACAGCTACAGATACAGACTACAGCTACAGACTACAGTTACAGACTACAGCTACAGACTACAGTTATAGACTACAGATACAGACTACAGCTACAGACTACAGCTACAGACTACAGTTATAGACTATAGCTACAGACTACAGTTATAGACTACAGATACAGACTACAGCTACAGATACAGACTACAGCTACAGACTACAGTTACAGACTACAGCTACAGACTACAATTACAGACTACAGTTACAGACTACAGCTACAGACTACAGCTACAGACTACAGTTACAAACTACAGTTACAGACTACAGCTACAGACTACAGTTACAGATACAGACTACAGCTACAGACTACAGTTACAGACCACAGCTACAGACTACAGTTACAGTTACAGACTACAGCTACAGACTACAGTTACAGACTACAGCTACAGACTACAGCTACAGACTACAGCTATAGACTACAGTTACAGTTACAGACTACAGCTACAGATACAGACTACAGCTACAGACTACAGTTACAGATACAGACTACAGCTACAGACTACAGTTACAGTTACAGACTACAGCTACAGACTACAGTTACAGATACAGACTACAGCTATAGACTACAGTTACAGTTACAGACTACAGCTATAGACTACAGCTACAGATACAGACTACAGCTACAGACTACAGCTACAGATACAGACTACAGTTACAGACTACAGCTACAGACTACAGTTACAGATACAGACTACAGCTACAGACTACAGTTACAGATACAGACTACAGCTATAGACTACAGTTACAGTTACAGACTACAGCTACAGACTACAGCTACAGATACAGACTACAGCTACAGACTACAGTTACAGATACAGACTACAGCTACAGACTACAGTTACAGATACAGACTACAGCTATAGACTACAGTTACAGTTACAGACTACAGCTATAGACTACAGCTACAGATACAGACTACAGCTATAGACTACAGCTACAGATACAGACTACAGCTACAGACTACAGTTACAGATACAGACTACAGCTACAGACTACAGTTACAGTTACAGACTACAGCTATAGACTACAGCTACAGATACAGACTACAGCTACAGACTACAGCTACAGATACAGACTACAGTTACAGACTACAGCTACAGACTACAGTTACAGATACAGACTACAGCTACAGACTACAGCTATAGACTACAGCTACAGACTACAGTTACAGTTACAGACTACAGCTATAGACTACAGTTACAGTTACAGACTACAGCTACAGACTACAGCTACAGATACAGACTACAGTTACAGACTACAGCTACAGACTACAGTTACAGATACAGACTACAGCTACAGACTACAGCTATAGACTACAGCTACAGACTACAGTTACAGACTACAGCTACAGACTACAGCTACAGACTACAGCTATAGACTACAGCTACAGACTACAGTTACAGTTACAGACTACAGCTATAGACTACAGTTACAGTTACAGACTACAGCTACAGACTACAGCTACAGATACAGACTACAGTTACAGACTACAGCTACAGACTACAGTTACAGTTACAGACTACAGCTACAGACTACAGCTACAGATACAGACTACAGTTACAGACTACAGCTACAGACTACAGTTACAGATACAGACTACAGCTACAGACTACAGCTATAGACTACAGCTACAGACTACAGTTACAGACTACAGCTACAGACTACAGCTACAGACTACAGCTATAGACTACAGCTACAGACTACAGTTACAGTTACAGACTACAGCTATAGACTACAGTTACAGTTACAGACTACAGCTACAGACTACAGCTACAGATACAGACTACAGTTACAGACTACAGCTACAGACTACAGTTACAGATACAGACTACAGCTACAGACTACAGCTATAGACTACAGCTACAGACTACAGTTACAGACTACAGCTACAGACTACAGCTATAGACAACAGTTACAGACTACAGTTACAGACTACAGTTACAGACTACAGGCCACTATTAGAGTTACAGACTACAGTTACAGACTACAGTTACAGACTACAGTTACAGACTACAGTTACAGACTACAGGTCACTATTAGAGTTGGGGCCGAGCTTAATGGTACATGTCACGAGTTTAGCCTTTAGCAGCTAAGTACATCCGGTCTTGCCCTGTTCATGGACCATGCGCAGTTGAGCTACCCCCATGAGACTTTGAGAGTCCCCTTGAACTTTTGACTGGGATCAAAAATATTACTTTGTCACAAACTGCCAAATTTCAAATGTCTTTGACAAGCCCCATTCAAATTTTAAAGGGAGCACTGTAGACCAGTTTTATATCATAGCTGTACATCTTGTACATCATAGTGTCCAGTTTGTCAGTGGGCACAAATGTTTTATTGGGTCCGACTCAGTTTGACATCACCTTTGAAAAATGCACACATTTTTATGCATTTCAAAATTATCACTAACTTATGGAAAAAAATATTGAAAAATTACTCCATAGCTCCCCCTAACCACAACAATTACATTTTTTGATAAAGTTTCTCATAGACATTTGAAATTTGGTACACATATTCCTCCACATCATACTGAACAAAAAACAAATGAGCATATACCTGTATCTCCAACCATGCAGGTGTGACAATGTCAGAAACATTAGAATGAATCGAATAGTATATATAGACGCTGATTTTGGGGGGAGGGGCCGATGTAAGTGGGGGTGAGAGGTGCTCCTTATGGTTAGCTATATGAGCCTCTACAAGACATGACGGTTCTCGATAAATATACAATAACGTGATACAAAACTGCACACAATAACTTGACAAACCATTTTACTTTTTATTGAGCGAAGCTTATAAAACATGTTAATATGTTGTTTTAAGTCAATATAACATTTTCAAAACAATAAAGGGTAACATGGTGATCTAAATATTTTATGTGTTAGCAATTAGTACCACATCGAACTAAAATACCCCTCTATAACCTGCCCTAAGTATTTATATAAATGCAGTCAGAGCTAAATCTTGCTCAAATTTGGACCTGGCCCTGGTTTCTTTGACACGCTCTGGCCCCGCCCCTAGCGCTGTAGTATAAAGCCTCTGCGGCCATAAGCGCCTGAGGCACCGACATGAGCGCGTGGTGGAATTTCCTCAGGCACCCGCTTTGGGCCGCGTGCACTCTAGTGCTCGCGCTCGTGGTGCGCGTGCAGAGGACTAGGCGATGGGACCCGCGCACGTGCCCCGTGAACCTGCGCGGGAAGACGGCCATCGTGACGGGTGCAAACACAGGTGCGTGCACGTGTACACCCTCGCGCGAGTAGTACTACACTTGTGCATGCGCGTACTATCTCTCCCCTTGGTGCGTGCGACTGTTTACTGATAACCTGCTGCTAAGTGTCTGAGCAGTTTTATATATTGTACAGTGTAACAGTATCTTATTTGAGTAAAAGTCGAGGTTGTGATTAACTGAAAAACTGTTGGCTGCTACCCAGACTGTAATGTTATTTGAGAGGGACTTATTTAACAGCACAAATCAGCTCACCTGTTGTAGTTCTGGATAAGTCAGCTCTTTATTGGGTTACAGAACAGAACTAAAGATTGTGTTAAACCAAAGCTCAGATTAAAGTCCAACTTGAGTAACAGCTTCAGATAGAGCAGAGCCTTCAATTACCTTCACACCACAAATGCTGATGCATCAGCTGCAAAGTGTCAATAGAAACTTGGACTTTTCAGAACCTTGAAGAATCAAAGACGTGAGGGGACACAGGTGTTTTACAGAAGCTTAGATGAGGTTTTGGTCTGAGTTTGGTCTTGGTCTAACCAGTGTATAATGTGGAGGAGCCAGGGGCAAAGTGATTGCAGTCGTCAAGTGTGAGACTTGGGAGTCCACAACACGACCGAGTCCAAGACGAGACCAAGAACACAAAAAACTATCTCAGGGCCGGTCGCAAGGCCAAGACCGGTCTGGAGTACTATGACACTTAATAGTACTTGTGTACTTGCAGGTATCGGGTTCCAAATCGCTCTGGACCTGGCTCGCCGGGGGGCTCGGGTCATCCTGGCATGCCGGTCTCTGGAGAGAGGGCGTGCTGCTCGAGACCAGATCCAAGTCCAGACCGGGAACCACCAGGTCCTGCTCCGGATCCTGGACCTCGCATCCTTGCACTCGATCAGGGAATTTGCCCAAAAGATACACGAGGAGGAGCCAGAGCTGCACCTGCTTGTCAACAACGCCGGAGTGTCAGGTAAGCGGGGGTCAGGGATCAAAGGTCAACATCAGGGTGTCAGATGAACAGGGATTAGGGATCAAAGCTCAACAATGCTGGAGTGTCAGGTGAGCAGGGTTCAAAGGTCAATAACACTGGGGTCTCAGGTGAGTGGTGGCCTTGGTGTCAAGCAGGTCAACGGTGGTTGGGAGTCAAAGGGCAGAAGTATCAGTAGTAATCGCAGTGGCAGTAATAGCAGTAGTGATAGTCACAGTGGCAGTAGCCGTAGTAGTAGTGGTGGTAGCAGTAGTAGTAGTATAGCAGATATTTACACTTTTCAGCATATTGGCTATCGGCCTTAAATCTACAGCAGAGGCCAAGATTTTGTTTGGGTCGGTGCTTAAACAATATGCATAAAACGCTTCAGTGCAACAAACTAATAATAATAATAATAATAATAATAATACATTTTATTTATATATATATATATATATATAACGTATAATATATATTTTATATATATAACTAACGGCACTAAACATGAGTACACAGCTCTCTTATAGGTATATGGTAAAAAAAAATGTCGTCATGGAGCCTTAAAAGTGAAAACAAAACTTTGGACAAATCGAAGCAGGAGCAGAGCTTAAAGCACTAACTATATTTACATAAGTTAAGTAACCATGTGCTTCAGGCTTCTGTCTTTTATAGGCCTCAAACATAAATAATATGGTGAAAAATACTAAAGCATCACCTAATGTCTTTGTCGCTGTCTTCTGAACTGCATTATTTTTTAAGTAGGCCTTTTTATACCTGGTAATAACTTTATTAAAAAAAATTATAATAAAATAAAAAAAGATAAAAGATCGGTATAAGAATGAGATCAGTATCGGCAAGTGTAAATATTAAAAAAATCTGGATCGGGAGCCAAAAAAATCACCTATAGTATTTCAAATGAAGCTCTTCGAGGCTAGCAGTTATAGGAGCTAATTTGAGGCCCAGTTACATATTTGGATTTCTGAGCTCGTGTAACATGGCAATCAAAGAGCTAATCAGGAGCAAGGCTGTTGAAAGTAACGCCCCTTTCCGCCCGCCCCCTGCATGTTTAGCAGGGGGTATGGAACTGAAGCGTGCCCATGCTCACTTCCTGTTTGTAATACGGCATATAAAGGATTAGACACGTCTTTTTATATTGACCTTATTCTGCCACACCCACTTTGCTTTAAATGGGACTATACCTCACTTTCTTTCTGATGGCACCTCCGGTTAAGTGGGAATCCAACAAGTCAGCACTGCACTGATTCTCTGGAGCCTTTAAAACGGCTCCATAGTCCTATAGAACTGATTTACTGTCAGGATCAGCAGCCCCAATCAAAATAATAATAACGCGAATGACAATGGTGGCACTGATAGCAACTTCCCAAATAAGGTGAGTATGTGGTCTATGGTCTCCCCCCATATGTCAGTGCAGTATGTCATGTATGTACAGTAATACTGCAGTTACATGGAAAGGAGTGAACGGAGTGAGTCAATTCAGTGTTTTCACAGCCTCTCACTGGAATGCATCCAATTACCTTATCTCACAGAAAGCATTGTCTGCTGCACACAATAACATTTCCTATTTCTGAGGAAGTAAACATGTACCAGTGTGTCAGCTGAATGTGTATCAGATGCCCTCCCTGTGTGTCAGATGCCCTCCTTGTGTCTCATAGTATTGGTAATAGTAATAGGAGCACCAGTAGTAGCAGTAGTAGTAGCAGTAGTAGCAGTAGGTAAAAGGAGAGGGAAGAGATCTATTGAAAAGTATAATATTGCAGTTGTTTTTGTAGATATTAAAATAATAATAAAATAAATACCCAGTATCTTTGCTGTTCCTAGCACTGCACTTTTCTGGACTGAGATGTCTGTTGTCTTTCCTGGGATCTGCTGTAGCCACTCACTGCCCCGAGTACTCTGATGACCATGGGCACCACTGATGCCTTTCCAGGCCTCCTCTAGTTCTTCTTTGAGCCCCTGTTTCTTTACATTATGCCTCTCCATGTATGCTTTCCCTGCCAGCATCTTACACACTGCAGTTATGTGCACAGCCTACACCTTGGGTCTTGTCTGGTGTGGTAGATCTGGGCCTGTATTGCTCTGGTGCTCAAGGCCTGCTCCTCTGGGATGAAACCTGCCATGCATGGTCAGGAGCTTAATTTCTTAATGTCTGTGGCCTGTATCTCCTCCTTTTTGGCCAGCTTATGATTCCTGCTGGGTATCTGATTACTGGCAGGGTGTAGCTGTTTATTGCCTGGGTCTTGTTCTTGCCATTGCGCTGACTCCTTAGGACTTGCCTTGTCTGAGGTATCTGGCCATGGCTGCTTTCCTTGTTTCCTCTTCAAGGTTGCCATTTGCTTGTGGGATACCAAGGTACTTGTAACTGTTCTCAGTGTCTGCTATTGTTCCTTCTGGGAGTGAGACCCCTTCTGTGTGGACTACTTTCCGTCTCTTTTTCACCATCCAGCTACACGTCTCAAGCCCTAGTGGTGTGGAATGACAGCATCATTACAGCTTGATGTCATCCATGTAGAGGAGGTGACTGATGGTGGTCTCATTACTGAGTCAGTATCCATAGCCAGTGTTGTTGATGATTTGGCTGAGGAAGTTCAGACCTATGCAGAACAGCAGTGGGGACAGTGCGTCTCCTTGGTCTATGCCACATTTGATGGTCACTTGTGCAAATGGCTTGCCATTAGCCTCAAGAGTGGTTTTCCACAACCTCATTGGGCTCTGAAAGTCCTGCTGATGTTGTACAGCTTCAGGTATTAAGTGATTTGTAGTCAAGGCGTAAGCTTTCTTGTTATCAATCCAGTGCACAGGTTGGTCTGACAGGCTCTGCGGTCTCAGGTGACTGTTTGATCTACCAGGAGCTGGTGTTTGGCTCCCCTGCTATCTCTGCTGATGCCGTTCTGTGCTGTGCTTATGTGTTGATCCATGTACCCACTCATCTTAGCCGCAATGATGTCTGACATGAGCTTCCATATTGTGGAGAGACAGGTTATTGACTGATATTTGGATGGGACTGTAACCTTTGAGTGATCCTTCTAGTTCAGGATCATACGCATATTTACACAAAGACATGAGAATATTTTCTTCACAACATAAATACACATACATTTCCATCTCAGTAGTACCTTTTCCTGCAGTACTTTGTGTATATGTAGTACATTTACTGCAGGACTTTGCTTAATTGCAGTGCTTTTACTGCAGTGCTATGTATTATATTTTCAGGTATGCCTAAAAATATGTCAGAAGATGGTTTTGACTTGACGTTTGCCATCAACCACCTGGGCCCCTTCTACCTGACAAACCTCCTGCTGGGTAAGACCTGGTTTAAGCCTGGTTTACATCTGATTTAGACCAGTTTTGACTCGTTTAGACCTGATCTAAAACTAATTTAGACTGGTTTAGACCAGATTTAGTCCTGATTTAGACCTGTTTTAACTTGTTTAGACCTGATCTAAAACTAATTTAGACTGGTTTAGACCTGGATTAGACCAGATTTAGTCCTGGTTTAGACCTGTTTACATCTGGTCTCGACCTGTTTAGACCTGGTGTAGGCCTGATCTAAAACTAATTTAGACTGGTTTAGACTTGACTTAATCCTGCTTTGGTCCTGGTTTAATCTTAGTTTAGACTTGGTACTTCTGAGTGTCTTCTTTCTCTTCTCAGACCTGTTGAAGTGCGGTGCCCCGTCTCGCATCGTCATCTTGTCATCATCCAGTCACAGCAGGGGACAGGTGGACTTCAGACACTTCAGGGGAGAGCATCTGGTTCACAAATCTGACAGCGTCTACTGCCACACCAAGCTCCACAACATCCTCTGGAGCAACGAGCTAGCACGAAGACTACAGGGCACAGGCACGCCTCCTCTGCACCATTTCCTCTGCACCACCTCTGCATCCTCTGTGCCAGGATTCAGAGGTGGTGCAGAAGATGCAGAGCATGCACAGGATGCAGAGGTGCATCCTCTACCATCTCTGCATTCTCTACACCACCTTTGCATCTTCTGCACCACCTCTGCACCCTCTGCATCATCTCTGCATCCCCTGTACATCTCCTCTGCACCACTCTACATCCTCTGCACCACCTGTGTGTGTTCTGCTCCGTCTCCTGTGCACGAACTGCAGAATTGGACAGTACTTTTCTGTATATTTGCTGTAGGTCTGTGACTGTACTGTATGTGTGTTGTAGGTGTGTCAGTGAACAGTGTGCACCCCGGGGTGGTGATGACAGAGGTGATGAGATATCACTCGTTCAGACTGCAGCTGATCTTCAAAACCCTGGGATTTTTCTTCTTCAAGGTACCAAACCCACTGATATTAAAGAGGTGCTATTCTGCTAAATCCATGTTTTCTCTGTCTACCATGTCATAACATTATTCCGTCATCAAATACATGCCTCAAGAGATTTTCGATGTCACCCATGCATGTTTGAGTAATCTAACAATCTCTCCTGGGCCCTATTCAAGTTAAAGTTAACAGTACATGTTTGTACAATCAGAATCAGAATCAGAAGACTTTTATTGCCATAGTCTGTGAACACAGTTCACAAACTAGGAACTTGATACAAGGCTCCCCCCTCATGCCTACATCATGCTCCCACGCGACAATGCTCCATAAATCTACAAAACTGTAATCAGCAACTTGACAAACTTGATGTGATGTGCAGTAGTTTCATTAGTGAGATGGATGCTGATTGTGTTGTGATAGTGCTCTGAAGGGGGAGTGACTTAGTGTGGAGAGCAAAGGGAGGGGAGACTCAGAGCATTAAAAACGAAAGTGAAACTTTTAAAACCTGTTAATACATTGTTTTGGGTGAAAATAACATTTTCAAAACAATAAAGGGAAACATGGTGATCTAAATATGTTTGGTGTTAGCAGTGAATACCCCATAGAAGTAAAATACCCCCTCTTTAATACCCCGTAGTAGTGTAATGCCACTCTTTAAATTCCAACCCCCCCATAAAAAGTGTCTCTTTAAGTGAGCCAATGTTCCATCAGACACCAGAGGAGGGCGCTGTGGCTCCCTTGTTCTGTGCCGTATCAGAGGAAATGGAAGGTGTCAGTGGGAAGTACATCGACAGTGATCTCAACATGACCCTCCCCTCAACCATCGCCAGAGACTCCGCCCTCGGACAAGACGGATACGAGTACTGCCTGAAACTCACCTCCAACCTCTGAAAACCTGGACTGAAACTTGAGTGAACCAGGACTGAACCAGGACTGAACCAGGACTGAACCAAGTCTGTTTTCATTATGTACAGTATTGCCAAAGACCAAACTGGATTTTTGTAGAATATATGTTTATTAAATCATTTTGTGAAGCATCTGTTCAAATAGAGACTGTCCACATCTGCGGAGCGGGGTCTATTTAGCTGTAAAAGACACAAAACATCATGTTGACTTTTTATTTGTGATGAAGTATTTTTAAACGTATAATAAAGAAAAAGTGTTTAACCTTTCTGTCGTTCCTCCACGATTTCATGGATAAACTCTTCCAAAACTGGACCCATGTGATCTAGTTGTCGTGGAGACAAGCGAACGGTGACCTCCACGGCCTTCTCCTGGGAAATACAAGGGTCAAAAGTGAAAGGTCATCTGACAGTTTAATGTTTTGTCAAATTATGACCTGGTCTGGTGGGATAGTACCATAGAGTATATAAAGAAGAGTAAGATGGGAGTGTGATGTCATCCACAGCGCTGAACTCCATTAAAGCTCATTGAGGCTAGTGGCTAATCTGTAACCAGGGACCATATTTGGAAATACGAGCCCGAAACTAAAGAGCCAATAAATTGCAAGGCTGTTGAAGGTACACGCCTCTTCCTGTATGCAACATTGGTTTGGCAGGGGGGAGGTGCTTAGCAACACTGTCAATCAAACCTGTTGCTAACACTAGTGGGAGTGACCTCGGAGAAGGAAGGCACACGATTGGTTTGTTAATGATGTTCATATCTTGATTCATGGACAAAATAGTGAAATAAAAACCACAAGTTGATATGAACATTTTAAGGTCAGAATAACGAGCCTGACAGCAACAGTTCGAGAGAAAGGGTCACGTTTTTTCAATAGAAAGTGAATTGAAGCCATAGTCGATGGAGCAGAATCATGCCCTTGCTCACTTCCTGTTTGGAACACGACAGCTGAGGCATGAGCTATGCCCATTTATATAAACAGTCTACGGATGCCATCTCTGCCAGAGGTGGCAGTGCTCACTTTTAGTCAGTTACATTTACTGAAATAACTTTTTAAATAAACTGTTCTTTTCTATCAGCATACTTTTACTCTCACTTGAGAATATTTTTTATTGAAGTAGCAGTACTCTTACTTGGCTAATATATAGTATAGTGTAACAGTACTCTTACTTGAGTAAAAGTTGTGGTTCCTTTTTATGTCGACAATATGAAATGATTTGAATATTGGTGTTTCTTGCTCCTTTGGATATGATTTAGTTTGGCATTTTTGTGTCCGTTTGAAAATAACACTTTCTATGACTTATTTCATGTTTTGTCACATCCACCAAAATTTAAAATTAGACAATTACTCTTTAAGTTACTCTTACTTGAGTAATTTCTTGGACCACTACTTTGTACTTCTACTTGAGTAATATTATTTTTGAAGTACCATTACTCTTATGTGAGTAAAATGTTTGAATACCTGATCACCTCTGACCTCTGCTAAATATTTGCCATAGTTTTACATCAGATAAGTGGCAGTTTGTGAAGAAAAAGTACAAAAATACAGAAAGTAGTGCTGTTCTAAAACGGAGTCCCTCTCCCTGTGTCATCAACAGTCATCAGCTCCATCCACCTTCAGCTGTTGTCATTTATTTGTATGAGTCTAATCATAACTACTGTGTCATTTAGACAGGTTTTGGCCCTTGTTTACATTACAGTTGCTAGGTAACAGTTATGGAATTACCTCTATGTGTGTCACATCTGCTGCACATGTCCAACCATTTTTGTAACTTGACAAACCTATCATATGCTCTTTAAGAATAAATAATAAATAAGAACAGACAGAAGCAGAGACAGAGGAGCAGAGCCGGAGGAGCAGAGCCGGAGGAGCAGAGCCGGAGGAGCAGAGCCGGAGGAGCAGAGCCGGATGTGCAGAGCCGGATGTGCAGCGCCGGAGGAGCAGACAGGAGCAAACAGGAGCAGGGCCAGAGGAGCAGAGCCAGAGGAGCAGAGAGGAGCAGGCAGGAGTAGGTTTCTCACTGGGGTTGCTCCGTGCTCGATCTCTGGCTGTTGAAGGTTCACTTCCTGAAACTGTCCATCTTCAGATCGAGGCTCCATGTCCTTCTTCCCCTCGCGTTCCTGAGGAAACGAAACCACAACTTAATCAGGACTAAACCAGGACTAAGCCAGGACTAAACCAGGACTAAATCAGGACTGTTTAAAGGTGCACTGCGGAACATTTCTGATGGGGATCCGCCATCTGATTGTGTCCGAATGTTCCACCGTATGGCGCTAAATCGTTTTTATTTCTCATAGATACCTTGAAAAAACTGTATTCTTACTATGAATGGGCTCACTTTTCTCCCCAGATCTGATCTGTAACTTGGCCTGCCATTGTCACCTCTTTGTTTATTGGAAAGCACCATATACTGTATACATAAACGGACATCGCTAATCTGCTTCAGGCTCCATCAACTCTGGCTCCAATTCACTTTGCATTAAAAACTGTCATCCATCTCTTTGTAACTGTTGCTGTCAAACTCGTCATTTTGGTCTTAAAATGTTTGTATTAATCCGCTCTACATGATCCTGGTGTTTTTGTTTCACAATTTTCAAATCAAGGTATAAATGTTAATAACAGACAAATCAGGCGCCTTCTTTCACTGAGGTTGCTCCTGCTAGCTTTAGCAACAGGTTTGATTGACAGCGTTACTACGTGCCTCCTCCAAACCAGCGGTGCAGGTAGGAAGGGGCGATACCTTCAACAGCTCCTCCAACTCCTGATTGGCTCTTTGGTTGCTATGATGCTTGTAGACAGAATTCCAAATATGGAACTTGGCTCCAGATTATAGCTATAACTGCTGGCCTCGATAAGATTCATCCAGAGCCGAATATTGCGGGTGACGTCACACTAACTTAGTCCACTTCTTTATAGAGGCTATGGAAAGATCTGTGGAGAGGAAAGCTCACTCACTGTTGAGAACAAATGTTGTTCAGTGTATATATATATTTTTTAAACTATTTATTTACATGATATTTCACAATAACAAACTGAATACATATCTATTGATAACCCAAATATAAAAAGGAAAAGGAAAAAAAATATATATATTCATATACATACATATACACATATGAATAAAATAAATAAATAAATAAAATTTAAAAAAAAAAACGCACACCAAACACCAAATAAATACACACAAGGGGGACAATATCATACCAGTAGGAGCCTTTATAACATAAAATATCAGTAATCTGGTCTACTTCAGATTCACTTCACAAAGAACCACAGGAAATCTATTGCCCATTTACTTTTTAGTCCATACCTATATGTGTTATTGTCTGCCATTCTGGGCCTAAAAAGTCACGCAAGGGCGACCAGTCCTTAACAAAAGAGTCTAGCTTTCCTTCAAGGACATTGTAAAGCCTTTCATAGGGCAAAATTGATAGGAGTTTTTCACACCAGAGGGTGAGGGAGGGAGATTGTTCCTGGATCCATACCTGGAGTATAGAGAGGCGTGCAGCGTACATAATAATATTAAGCATTTTTGTTTCTTGAGTATAGTTGTTTATATCTAATATACAAGCCTTAGGGTCTTCAGGTACTTTTAATCCAAGATATTTTTCAGTTTCCTGAAGAACTGAAGACCAGAATGAAAGAATAATTGGACATGACCACATTAAATGAAAGTAGGTTCCTGCTTCCTTTTTGCATTTTAGACAAAGTGTTGTGCAAGTGTCGTATTTACTCCGAGTTACAGGGGTCACATGCATTTTATTAATAATTTTATACTGTACTTCATGAGATTTATTTGATTTAGTGATTCGTTTTGCATGGTTTAGTACTTTGATCCACTGTTGGTCATCCAGTTTGACACCAAAGTCATATTCCCAACTTTTCTTAATATTAATTACTACACCTGTATTCATATTAATATGGTCATATATATTTGTTATAATTTTATCTTTAAACACAACAGCTTTTATAAAAATATAAGAGGAAAGCTCACTCACTGTTGAGAATAAATGTTGTTCAGTGTATTTTTGACAAAAAAGAACATCTATGAATGAGTAAATTTAAGATAGATAAGTTTAATCCCATACTGTGGGACATTCCAGGCAAGTTCCACAGTGTAGCTCTAAACGCTCTCCCTGCTATGGAGTTCAGGAGCTTCACTTATGTCTCAAAAAACATGGAGGCAAGTGCAGTTTTGTCTGTTGAAAATGTAACACCAAAGAAAAGATTAAACCAGGTCTAAACCAGGTCTAAACCAGGTCTAAACCAGGTCTAAACCAGGTCTAAACCAGGTCTAAACCAGGTCTAAACCAGGTCTAAACCAGGTCTAAACCAGGTCTAAACCAGGACTATTCTAGGTCTAAAAGTGGACTACAAAATTTCCACTGCAGTTTTAAACAAGAAATGATCCAAAGGAGGACAAAAAGTGGATAAAAAGAACTTTAAAGTCCAAGTAGCTGTACAACTGAAACACTGGTATAGCATTTGTACTGTCACTAAAGAAAGGTACTACTATGGGTATTAAAGAGAGGGTATTTTACTTCTATGGGGTTATTAAAATGGAGGTATTTTACTTCTATGGGGTATTAAAATGGAGGTATTTTACTTCTATGGGGTATTAAAATGGAGGTATTTTACTTCTATAGGTATTGAAGAGGGGTGTTTTAATTCTATGGGGTATTATAGCAAAAGACGAAGTTTAAATCTGTCAACTGGACAAGTGTTGTAGGAGTTAAGCTCATAAAAGTCAGTTTTGCAGAATGTTAAATTGTGAGTTAAATTCCCAGACCATTTCAGGTGTCTCTGTAACTAAAACATATTTTTTCCTGGTTGATAAAAGATAAAGGTTCACATGTTGACCAAATGACGGACAGTTGTTTTTCTTAATTAAATGTAAAAGTTCACAGGACTAATCTTCTTTAGCCCAGAGCATGATCCTGAACAGAGTCCCTTTAATCCACAATCCTCAGGTTTAGTCCTGCTGAGTCTGAGGCTGTCTGTCCTGGCTTAGTCCTAGCTTAGTCCTGGTTTAGACCTGGTTTAGACCTGGTTTAGACCTGGTTTAGACCTGGTTTAGACCTGGTTTAGACCTGGTTCAGTCCTGGTTTAGATGAGATGGGGAGAGAGAGGAGGAGAGGATGAAAGAGAGGAGAGAGTAGCCTTACCTTCATGAGCATCATCTCTCTGGGGCTGAAGAAGGTGATGTGTCCTTCAGACGTGTCCAGGTGCAGTGACAGGAGCAGTGACAGGAGCAGACAGGTGACCAGGGATTTGCGGAAACTCATCCTCATCTCAAACACACATTTAGACTGTTTTTAGAGAATCCATTTTGTCTTCATTTAATATTAATATTAATGTACGAAAAAAACACGAAAACACTCTGTGCCACCTTGTAATGTTATACAGGAAGTGCTTCAATGTGTTTTTAAACTCCATACACCATCACTAGAATCATTTAGATAATTTCAGCCCTGGACTCGCCAATCTCTACTGAACTAAAGAAAAATTCTAGCTGTTAACTTGAAAAATACCTTTTTTTTTGGAGCATTTTAAACTTTGGAGATATAGACAGACTAATAATAAAAGGTTACTCCAACATGTTTGAATGAAACTAAGCACAACTCCAGGTCTATTTGAACCTTGAACCTTTAAAGGGATCTTTCAGAACATGGGATGGTTGTGAATCTCTTGTGTGGTTTCTGTTGCATTCTCAGGTAGATGAGTTCTTATGTAACGCACAGGTGAGGAACAAGACCTTGTGTCAACCCAAAACACAAGAATCTGCTGCACTGTTTACACTGGAACACACAATACTACAGCATGGAACCTACAGCCAGTACAAGCAGGGCTCACTCTAATAGAAGTAATGCCAGTAGCAGAAGTAGTACAAGAAGTAGTAGCAGTAGTAGTAGTAGTATGTAGGTGACTTCATTTACACTCACAGGTAGAATTGGTTTACAGCTGTAGTTGGCTTCCATACAAACATTCAAGTCACACAGATAACAAATACACACTTAGAAACAGGAAATATGAAAGCGCCCCACAGTGGTGATCAAAACATGAGTAGCAGTAAATGTAATAGCAGTCGTAGTAGTAGTAGAAGTAGTAGCAGCACTAGCTGTAATAGCAGTAGTTGCAGCAGTAGTAGTAATAGTAGTACTCACTTGTGTCCAGTTGTTGGTGAAGTGTTTTGGACGACGCTGCAGCTGTCTTTATATCAACCTGTCTCTTAATCCCCTCCACCCTCCTCTGTTTCTCTCTCCCCCTCTTTCTCCCTCCTTTAATTCATAGAATCCCCCTCTTTTTCCTGTTTCTCTTCTCTCTCTCTCCCTCCCTCTCTTTCTTCCTCTTTCTCTTTCCCCCTTTCCCTCCCTCTCACGCCCTTTCTTTCTCTCTCTCTCTCCCAAATGACTAAACTCTCCCTCTCTTTCTCTCCCTCTCTCTTCCTCTCTCCCCTCTCTCTCCTCCTCTCTCCCCCTCTCTCTCCCTCTCTCCTCCTCTCTCCCTCTCTCCTCCTCTCTCCCTCTCTCCTCCTCTCTCCCTCTCTCCTCCTCTCTCCCCTCCTCTCTCCCTCTCTCCTCCTCTCTCCCTCTCTCCTCCTCTCTCTTCTCTCTCTTCCGCTCCTCTTCAGACCAAACACTCACGTTCCTTAGTACGTTCCTTAGTGCATCCTTCGTTGCCCTAGAAACAGAGTGAGTAGAGAGTGTGTTGTCCAGACCTTCTTCTGCGCACGTCCGATGTAACTGTTTACGAGGGACTGAAAAATCCCCACCTTGTCCCCGTAGAGATGTTATTACTTGTCCTGGGATGTTCCACAGAGTTACATTAATCTTATCAATAGATACAAGCAGGCAACGCCACCAGGCCAGGTTACAGGTCAGATCTGTGGAGAGGCGAGCCCACTCACTCTTGTTTTGTATGTCTTTCATGTCTTTAAGAATTTGTCTGCCTTAAACATATGTAGTTGAATAAATGTGAGATGGTAAATTTAATGCCACACTGCGGAGCCTTTGTTTTACTCATCAGTGTCTTTGAGTGTTTAGGAAAGCACTATGTATTATTATTAGTCCAGTTTTTCCACTATTCCAGGCTAAGCAGGAACACTATTGCCATGGAGACAAACAGGTGGTGGACTCTTTACAAAAAGTTACATAAAAGAAAGCAATTGTAACATGATGAAGTCACTGTTGTTGCCGTTTAGGAGCAGAATATAAAGTCCAGTTTGAGTTTTTTGTTTGACAGAATATTTTATGACCTCCACATTCATCTGCTGCTCCGAAGTACAAGTATCTCAAGTTCACAGAGTACACACAGAGTACTGCAAACACTTCAAATAAGACTGAATGATTTTGGGGAAAAATATCCAATATTTTCGGATGAACATTGTAATTGTGATTAAATTTGTGATTTCTGTCCATGTTTTAAATCCGTCCAGAATAACTGACAAAAAATAACATGTTTGTACAGATTTAAACTACAGTGAGACCGCATGGAGACACAGGGAGGGCATCTGACACACAGGGACATTTCAGAACATAGAGGTCTAGATTGCAGAGGTCTAAACTACAGGGTTAGCGTTTTTTATGCAGAATAAGACCCCATTGATGCACAGGGAGGGCATCTGACACAGCGACATTTCAGAACATGTTTGAACAGATCTAAACTACAAGGTTAGCAGTTATTATACAGAATAAAACGGGATTTTGCTTGTAGAGGAAATGATGGAAATTGAAATATGTCAGCCTTTGTGACGTCAAAAGACTTTTACCTCCTCCACATTCATCTGCTGCACAGAGACACACCTCCGAAGTACAAGTATCTCAAGTACACAGTGTACACACAAAGTACTGCAGTCAAGAGTACTGCAAACATGGCTCTGACGCATTCACACGTTTTATGAACTTTTATGATTTTCCATCACTTTACCATCTGTGCTGATGAAAAGTCTTTATACGGAACATTACTCAAGTACAGGGTGGCCCAAAAGTCACTGACAGTTGAAAAAAATTCATTCATTTCTTTTATTTTTGCAGAGAATTTAGAACTATGCTTCCGACATTAATATGAACAAATATAGCACCAAGGAACGAACCCTCACTGTACAGTGGTACTTTGAGTCACATGGGTCAAATTCAGAAACCCAGGGGTGTCACATTGACATTTTAATACCAGAGATGCCCCGAGAGTCAATGCCATTAAAGGAATAATAAGTCGTTTTCAAAGACAGAGTGCAGTATGTGATCTCCACAGACCTGACTAGTCCTGATTTCTTCCTGTGGGTTTATCTTAAAGAAAAGGTGTTTCAATGCTTTCAAATGTTATGCAAAGTGTGTTGGATAGAACTATTCAATGTGAAACCAAAATTTTTTTAAATTAGGTCATTTTTACTTCTCCTAGTTTAAGTAGAAATAAGTTCAAGTGTAAGTGAACAATTATAACTGTATATATTGCCAAAAATCTCGAAAGATTCAGTTTACCTACTGCTAAAATTTGGTTCCTCCTCTGTTCCTTTCCTCTGACTCTCTCCCCTGCTCCTCTGACTCACTCTTCTGCTCCTCTCCTCCTCCGACCCTTTCCTCTGGTCCTCTGACCCTTTCCTCTGCTCCTCTGACCCCCCCCCCCCCCCCCCCCCTCCCCCCCTCCTCTGATCATCTGATTCTCTCCTCTAAGTCTCTCTTCTGGTCCTCTCCTCTGGCCCTCTCTTCAGCTCCTCCGACCCTCTCCTCTGATCTGATCATCTGGAGCTGCCTCTAGGGCTCTCCTCCTCTCCTTTGCCCCTCTCCCCCTCTCCTTTGCCCCTCTCCTCTGCTCCTTTGCCCCTCTCCTCCTCTCCTTTACCCCTCTCCTTTGCCCCTTTCCCCCTCTCCTTTGCCTCTCTCCTCTGCTAAATGAATCAGTCGTTGTATACATCTTTTCATCTCGCTTTAGGACTAGTTAATGAAATAGATAAACGTACCGTAAACAGCAGTCCCACGTGTCCGCAGGACGTGTCTCGCGGTGTTTGGGGCTCTTCTCGCGGTGCTTGGGCTCGGGCAGCGGCTCAAACTTGTCTCTGGCGCAGCTTCGGTCACATTCTGCGTAGAGAGAGCGGCGCTGCGGCGAGCTGCGCACAAACTACTGCAGAAATGGTAAGAAAAACTACGGATAAACAGCTCGGAACAGGCTCGACATGGGGATAGGAGACGGGGTTTGGAGCCTTTAGTGAAGTGTTCTGTCCTGGTTAAGTTTCAGGGAGCTTTTGATGCGTACATGTGGAGAGAGCGCGAGGCCTGCGGAGCCTGCACAAGTTTAGCTGCTATGTTGCTAACGTGTCTGTTTTGTTCGGCTTTAGGGAAGTTTAACATTACTTCTCGTGTAAACACTCCTCCAGTCATACCGTAATGTCCCCTGGATGCACAGCGAACTAAACCCGCTTCTCAAAGTAGCGTCTGTTTCTATTTCTCCACGTTAGCTTTAGCCTAATGCTAACTTAAGTTCCGTACGCAGGTCACGCACAGGCCCAGGGCAACACGTGGGTAAGTGAGGCGCAGAGGAATGTGGGATATCTGATGTTATAAGATTTTTTTATTTTTAGAATACAGGGATCAGGCAATGACCCCGCGCATGTTTCCTTGAGCTGTTTAAGGACACGTTTTTAGATTTGTCACATTATTTGTGCAAACTGAAGCACCACGTGGAGCTGCGTAAGCACGTGTTCAGCGTTAGCTTTGCATTTGTGCATCAGTGCTTATCAACCTTTAAAAGTGCCACCTAAGAAATGATTTGCCTTTCTGAATACCTCCAGGACAATTCCAGATCTAAACTAGGGCTCAATCTAAAATGGTTCAACAGGGGCTAGTCCAAAGGACATGTACCACTGGTCTAGACGGTGGATTTCACACTTCCATGGGAACAACAGTGTAATGTATTGGGATTGGGAGAGATTTGTAGATTGTTTATCTAAGCAATTTTGAAGGGGCTTGTCAGATTTTCAGCTTTTACATGACAATTACTTGCAGAAATGTTGAGCACCCTACACTTTCACTTCATCCACATGTATTCAGGTGTAGAAATTGTACTCAACAATAACTTTACTTGAAAATAATATTACTCAAGTAGAAGTTCAAAGTAATGGTCAAAGAAATTTGTTGACCAAGTAAAAAATGAAAAGTACTACTCAAGAGTAACTGTTGGGATGTAACATCTGATTTATAAGTTGAAGTGAATGTAGAATTTTTCCATTCTGAAATTTTTAACATTCAGATGAAACCGGATTTTAAAGGTCCTATGTTATGGCTTAAAACTCACAAGTCAATTTTACCTGTTATAATGTTGTCTCCTCAAAAACATACCTGGAGTCGTTTTGTTTCATTCACACATGTTTGACCAATCCTTTATTAGTCTGTCTTCATTTCCAGGGCACAAAATCTCTGTTCTACTTTGTAATGGCTGCTTTTTTACCTTTGTAAAAAACTGGCAATTACAGGGCTGAAATTATTTGAGTGATTCTAGTAATGGTGTAGAGTGTTTTCTTTTAAAGAGACAAACTCAGCCTAAATATGCAGGGTTTGTGTGTTAAACATTTGTGAAATGAAACCACTCCAGGTATGTTCGTTATGAGGAAACATAACATGGATGTGAAAATGGCATAATCTGTCAATTCACTGAAATGGTGACCTCTGTTCTGAACAACTGGACTTTACACCAGACCTATTGTGCCATGGGGCAAATAAATGGGCACAGTGGGCAGTTTTAATTAAACTTGAAAGTCAGATTCTTGGGTGTGTTTGCATCGATTTAGAATCAGTGATGCATCACCCTTAGTATTAACCCTTGTGTTTCTATGTCCAGGTGTTGTTGCACGTGCTGTTTGAGCATGCGGCTGGCTATGCGCTGTTTGCAGTCAAAGAGGTGGAGGAGATTGGGATGTTACTGCCTCAGGTGAGTGGGGCTAATCCAGATGACCTGCTGAGAGGGACTGTTTCACCCACAGGACAGGACTGACCAGTTACGCATGAATTTTTCAGTTGTCCTTCACACATACAGCAAAATTAGTATCATTAAGTAAAATTCACCAATGTGGTCTTTTTTTTCTTCTTTTTTTTTCTGACAATTTACATTTCTGGCGAGCTCCCATTGTATCTCCCCAACCACACTGCAACATCTGGGAGGGCATCTGACATGCAACAACATCTGCAGATTAACTAGAGACATTTGACCTGCCCCATCTCAGTCTAGCTCTACAGGGTAACAGGAGAATGGGAGGGCATCTGACACACAGGGTTTGTTGTCTGACTGCTGCCTCTGTGATGTCCCCAGGTGGAGGAGAGTGTGCTGAGTCTGGCTAAGTTTAACAGTATTGTGAGTCTGGCTGCCTTCTTCCCCTTTAAATCTGCTCAAGCTGCTCTGGAAAACATGAACGCCATCTCAGAAGGTAAGGCTGTCCTGCACCCGTCCCAGAGCTTTTAATCATGTTATAGTTGTTTATCCATCACCAATTACTCGCCTGAAGTTGTGTTTCGTGCATGTCTTGGTAATCTTTAATCACTTATTTTCAAGATGCCATTTGGTGATCTACCCTGTTTTCACCTCCACCAATACACGCCCACTGTGTGCTTCACACACGTACTCCCTTCTCCAGTTTTATTTTCTTTGATGTGCATAGGACTTGGCAGTGTCACATAGTCATTTTGGTACAAATGGGCAACAATGGGCTGCAGTGTGAAGTGCAGCTATCCATACTAGGGTCTGGCAGCATGCAGTGCTTTGTTGTGATGATGTTCGGCTCCCATTGGGCACTAGTTTTCTAACACGGAAGTCAGTGGACTTGTTAAGACGTTTTACATCAGTAGTGTGATGTAAAAGGAATTAAGATAAACTTTAACATGATGATCCACAGTTGTCATAGATTACAACTTGAGCAAACACAAGCACTTTGGGGCTGATTTAACTGCTCAGTCCTGGAGAAGGAACAGTTGTCGTCACTCAATTTTAGTGGATTACCAGATTATGTAAAACAAACACAACATCTGTTCTTCTGAACAACTGGACTTTGATGCAGTGATCTGTATATAGTTTTATATTTTATTAATGCTATTATGGGGATAAAGGTGCTCTATTCACTGACCCAAATTAACAACTTTTCACAGCGCTAGCTCAGTGTGCCGTTCAATTCAGCCTGTGTCTTTGCCACTCACTGTGCTTTTTTGTTTGGCTTTTTTTCACAATCTGACTCCTGTGCTTTCATACAACAAAACTCCACTCCCTAAACTCACTCATGGATCATAAATACACAGCACTCTCCTGTTGTGCATGCACCATGCAGAAACGAGCTCTGCACTGATTCTGTGTGCTCCGTGTGCTTCCGTTGTGTCCTCTACATTGTAACTCAGATGGTCTCCCTCAGGTCTGGTTCAGTCTTCCCTCGTATTCTCTTTAGGCCTTGTTCATGCTGATCTGAAGTTGTTTCTGGAGACAAATCTTCCTCGTTCTGGGAAAAAGAAGCCGATGTTGGGAGTGTCCGATGCAAAGATTGGCGCCGCCCTGCAGGAGGAGTTTGGAATGTCCATTCAGACCGGAGGAGTGGTGGGCGAAATACTCAGAGGTGAGGGAGGGGCCACACACGGTTAAAAGTATCAAATCTCATACCAAAACATAGTCTTGAAACTAGATACTCATTTGAGCAGGTTTCGATTCTAAAGTTCCCATTCACAGGACAGAAATAAACTTTTCCTGAATAACTTTAGCATGATCTTGAGCTGTATAAGTCCACATAGGTTCCATAGTGGTCCATGAGTGTATACAAACCTACCTGAACAACTGAAGGATTACACAGATATAAGGCCACATGGGAATTGAAAAGGTACCGTATTTTCCGGACTATAAGTCGCACCAGCAAAAAATGCAATAATAATGAAAAAAAAAAACATGTCACACTGGACTATAAGTTGCATTTTTGGGGGGGAAACTTGTTTTACAAAATCCAAGACCAAGAACAGACATTTTATCTTTAAAGGCAAGTTATAATAACAATAAAATGGAGAACAGGCTGAATAGCAGTACAACACGCCAACATAACATTTATAATTATTCAGCTACATGAAGCATAGACGGCCAACTGAATACGTCTCTAGTTATGAATAACTTAATATCTTACGTTAACATATCAAAACATAAAAAAACAAGCTAACGAGTTTACTCTCATCTCACTCCAAATCACTAAATCCATTGAATTCGTCATCATTGGCGTCACTTCTGGACTGCGCCACATGGCTTTCATACTGGTACACAAGCCTAAATGTGAAATTATATTAACTATATTATATTTTAATAATTTCACATACAAGTCATACCCCCAGCCAAACTATGAAGTGACTTTTATAGTCCGGAAAATACAATACTGCCATTTAATGTTGAAAATCACATTCTATTCTCTCTTCTACATGTATATGACCCAAACTGCACTCACAAGACTACACCTGCAGGGGGAGCTCATGCAAAGACCAACTGTTTATACAGCGAAAAGGATTAGGAAACGGTTGCGTGTTGAATCTACATTTTTACAAATACATTGACTCCAGTCTTGAGCTAACTCAATAACGAGCAGATTAATGACCATTTGTTTAACCTTGTACAGGAGCTGAGGTCTGGGGTTGTGCTGATGAATTCTTTTATCCTGAATCTCCTGATGGTTCATACTGAAAATCTGAACAGCCTCTAGCTCAGAATCTCATAAGTAGAGATGCATTATCATGGAATTTTCATCAGATAACACAAAGATGTTTATCTCTGATCATGCATTTTAAATGAACCAGATTTTTTTTTTTATGTATAATTTTATTTTTTTTTGTTTTTGGGCTTAAATGTGATTAAAGCACACCATTAGTAAATGATATTTACAAATAGGAAGCGGCAGGATTGGGTTCTAACTTAAAAGCTCAATATAAATTAATTCCCATGTCCTGGTAATGTTTCATATAACAAAATAAAACATTTTACAATGTGGCAAGAATGGTTCATGTAGATCTGTATTAGAATTAGAAGTTTTCATGTCAAAGGAGCAAATGGTAAAATTGATTCTGAATTATTCACCTGTCTTGTCCCGCTCTCCTGTTTGTGTCTGTCCTCCATCTCTCATCTGTGTCTTGTCTCATCTGTTATGCTCACCCTCTTCTCACCTGTTTCACCTGTCTGTCCCGCTCTCCTCAGGTGTCCGTCTGCACTTTCATGCCCTGGTCAAAGGTCTGACCGCTCTGGCTGCCTCTAAAGCTCAGCTGGGTTTGGGTCACAGCTACTCTAGGGCAAAGGTCAAGTTTAACGTCAACAGAGCTGACAACATGATCATCCAGTCCATCGCTCTGCTCGACCAGCTCGACAAGGACATAAACACGTTTTCTATGCGGGTCCGGTGAGTGCTCCTGTTTCTCTCTCCTCACCCCTCACTCCCTTAAGTCTTTCTTGTCACTTCTGCAGCATGTCTTAGATCTCTCACATGCGTAGGACCCTGTGGGCTCCATTTTTGAGGACTTGCCTATACAGTTATGAATAGCTAAGCCACCAGTCCAGTTATTGTCATATCCACCCTGATCCCTCATCTCCTCCTAAAGCTTACCGCAGCCTGTGCCTCGTGTGCTCGCTGTATAGAAACAGGAGGAACAGCGCCCCCTCTGGCTCTCTGCTCCTCGGTGCAGTCTGAAGGAGCGTGACAGTCCGGAGGGAACATGAGCTTTATGCTGGTCCAAAAACACTTAAGACTTCCTCTTTAGTATTGTCTAAACTCAAAACATGCACAAAAGGTCAAATCCTCCAGTTAAGTCCCATAAACTGTATAAAGAAGTGGACTGAGGGAGCATGGCGCCTCTCCACTGTTTTAACTTCCTTCCTCTCCCTTTGTCGAGAATGATACAATTACTGCTTCCCAGAGCTAATAAAAATGGTAACTGATAACACTACATACTGCTGCCTGGTGTCCTTCCTCTTCCGTGCTCTCAATCTTCAAACTGTATAGTAATGAGTTCTGTCCCCCCTTACAGCGAATGGTACGGTTACCACTTCCCAGAGCTGATAAAGATAGTCCCTGATAACTCAACGTACTGTCGTTTGACTCAGCTGATTGGGAACCGGAAGGAGCTGTCAGAGGAGAGTCTGGAAGCTCTGGAGGAGGTGGTGATGGATGGAGCCAAAGCACAGGCCATTCTGGAAGCTTCAAGGCAATCTATGGGTCTGTACTGTGTTTAATATAAGTATAGAGTGTAGGTCAGTTCTATACAAGTATATGCAGCTATATAATGTGTACTCTAAGTCTATGGGTCCGTACTATACTCGCAATGACAGACCAAGTTCTGATGTCGTTTTGCTGAAACATGCCCCTTATTTGCCCACCCGGACTGCAGTGTCCTTGGTGTCTAACACAGGGGGGCAGAGCAGCTCTCTCATAAACCTGAGGTGAAGGTTCATTTCCTCACCCCGGAGCCTGTCGGGAGAAACAAGTTCCAATCAAAGCTTAAAGCTTGTTAAAAGTGCAAATTATGTTTGTCTAATTCTAAATTGGTCTAGTGGGTGGTACCTCTCCTAAATATTTATCATAGTTTTACAACAGTTATGTGGTAGGTTGTGAATAAAACTAAAATACAGGAAGTATGAGTTGTAAAACAAATTCCTCTGCATATGTCACATATATGTAAAACTGCCTTCCTTGTGCATAAATTGTCTGCATTTTTCTGACTGTTTAAACGTTGTTTTAACAAAATCATGACCATCAGAACTATTGTAAAGAAGGGCCAGAACATTTCTAAATGACATTATGGTAGATACGTTATGAAAATGCCTCTGTGTCACATCTGCTGCCCATGATCAACCAGGAAGTTCAATTTTATATATATATATATAATTACTTCAATGACCAAAAAAATCTCACCTCGTTGTTTTTCTAGACTTGTAAGTTATTAAATATAACTTTAACCCTCATTCTGTCTCTCTTTCTGCTCTCATCCATTATTTTCAACCTTTCTCTTGTCTTCAGGCATGGACATCTCCCCCATCGACCTGATAAACATTGAACGGTTCTCGAGTAGAGTGGTGTCACTGGCTGCATACAGACTGGAGCTGCAGGAGTACCTCAGGTCAAAGATGGGACAGGTGGCTCCCAACCTGGCAGCCCTCATTGGAGAAGTGGTGAGTGTCTGGGGGTATTATTCAAAAATCCATTATAAATTGCTTTTTATAATATATTTTTAGACACCAGAGTAATAGATTTTAAAACATTTCTCCAAATCCCTCGACTGTCCAGTTTTACAAATCAATTTCCCAAAGGGTCATCTGTCAAAAATTACAGGTTACATTTTCTCCTTTTTAAAGGTCCTGTATTACACAAAATTGTCTTGTACCCAAAACGTTATAAACATGGCTAAAAGCTCACAAGTAACTCTTTTAGTCTGTCTACATCTCCAAAGCTCAAAATGCTCTGTTCCACCTTGTGATGTCATGAAGTGAGAATTTTTATGATAACAGCTTCTTTTACTTTTAGTTCAGTGGAGATTGGCAATTTCAGGACTGCAACGATTAAAATGATTCTAATCAAGGTGCATGGCGTTTACAAACACAGTGGAGCACTTCCTGTATAATCCCATGACATCACAAGGTGGAACAGAGTGTTTTCTGTTTGAGAGAAGACCTCCGCCTAAATATGCAGGATTCGCGTGTTAAACATGTCAATGACACAAAACACAACTCGAGGTCTGTTTGTGATGATTATAACATAGATCAGGCAATGTAAGATGGGCCCTTTAAACTTATAATATTAATAAAAAGTTCTCAAATTGCAAGTTTATAAATGAAGTATCAAAATCTGTCTAGACAACCAAAAGTGTATGATAGGTGTGTGTTAAATCTTGTGTTGGACTGATGATGTAATGCCAAATCTGTCAATCCCCTGAAATGGTTTGATGAGAAACAATCCGGTGCTGATGGTCCAACCCCTCCCTCCCTTCCTCCTCCCTCACCTGTTCTTATCTCTCTAACCTCTGGCTCTGTCTCCCCCCACAGGTTGGAGCGCGCCTCATCTCTCATGCTGGCAGTCTCACGAACCTGGCTAAATACCCCGCCTCCACGGTGCAGATTCTGGGCGCAGAGAAAGCCCTGTTCAGGTACATGGCCCCTCTCCTCCGTGTGGGCGTGGCTTCTGTGATGGCAGGGGGCGGGGCTAGCACGACTGGTTGGGTCATGGATGGGACTGCCCCCCATGATCCCTGGTCCCTGTGTCAGTGCACCCCAAAGTCTGAGAGGCCACTGTGTTAGAGGGTAAAAGGATGGGGCAGACCAGTGAGTCATTGTTTTGACTATCTCCTGTTTATGTACCTTAACTTTTACACTGTTCATATTTTTTTTTTGGACCAATATTGAAAGGATGTAGTTTTCCCATATGTGTCAAAGACACTATTTAATCACTCCTGGATGAAAGAGGGAATACAGAGATGGTTTCAACAGCGGTCAGTGCTTCAGCGTTTCGGCTCCATAGAGAGGCTGTGTTTTTATTAAAAATCCTGAACAGGAATGGTGGACTTCAATATAATCTACCCGCTGTTTAAAGAAGCATTCTCAGTCCTTGGACAGACTAGGCAATTGGATGCAAATCAGGTAATTCAGGTAAGACTGCCAATATACAATGGGGTTTCTCTCTAATCCTGCTCTGCCTTACTAAGTCCAGCCACAATGAAAGGAGTTTTAAAGTCCCGGTGTTTCAGGCCAGTTCTATCAATGGAAAATTGTTTCTGTATGGAGCCAAAATGTCATTTTCTGAAACAGTCCAAATGGCCACAGTTGAAACCTTCTCTGTATATAGATTCAAGGGGCCCATATTTCACCATTTCTGATCTATGTCATGTTTCCTCATCAAAAACATAGTTGAAGCTGTGTTGTCTCATTCACACAAAACCCTGCATAGTTGGGCTGAGTTCTTCGTTCAGACAGAAAATGCTGTATTCCTTGTGATGTCATGTGGTAATACAGGAAGTGCTCCACTGTGTTTTTAAACTCCACACACCTTCACTCATTTGTACAGTTTCTGCTCTGGAGTTGCCAGACTTGACTAAACAAAAGCTAAAAGGAGCTGTTCACCACTTCATGACAGATGTAGACATACTAATAATAAAGGGTTACTCAAACATGTGTGAAAAACACAACTCCAGGTATGTTGTGAGCTTTTGCTGTTAGTGCCTCAAAAACAGTCAATTCTACATAATTTTAATATTACTATTTGGCCTTGTACTTGTTTTAATCACAACAAACAAAATGTACAGGAAGATTTGTGCCATTTAAAAAAAGTTACATTTTTGCCAATATGGACATTCAAATGTACTTTTTAAAACGAGAGTACACAACCACTTGGACAGGTCAGTGACAAGTCATACTCAAGTTTTAAGTAGTTTGAACTGCAGCAGTTTAGATTTCAGTGATGTTTCTCAAGTCGATAGAACTTGTTTAGTTGGTTTAAATGTGAGGTTTTGTTCTCAGAGCCCTGAAAACCAGAGGAAACACACCCAAATACGGTCTGATCTTCCACTCCACGTTCATTGGTCGTGCGGCTGCCAAAAACAAAGGACGAATCTCCCGTTACCTCGCCAACAAGTGCACAATCGCCTCCAGGATCGACTGCTTCTCTGGTACGAAAAGATCAATTCAACCAGTCCTGACAGAGCACCGACCTTTTAACCAGGGCTGCACCTTTCAAATCTTGGTCTTGATTTGTTTCATCTCCAAACAAAGATTTTAAAATTTTGAGTTAATTAGGTGGGATAATGCCTGTTATAAATAAGTTTTATACCGACCAAGAAGCAGCTTATTAAGAAAAGATAAACAAGCTGAAAATTACAGAACGTACACTGATATCACACTGTGCGGAACTTTGGAACAGAATTCTCCAATTATCTTTGACACTTAAAACAGTGTTGGACACAGATTTCAACAAAATAAAGGTGTTTTCTTAGTTTCAGTTTTTTTGTTTACAAATAATTCTAAAACATACACTTGTGTTTGGCATGTGGTGTACATTAGTTTTGGCCAACTGTAAAACAAGGTCCCTAGTGTGATGTCATTTCCAGCCAGGAAGTAAAATTTAAATGTAAAAAAAATGCCAAATTGGGAGAAGAAATGTAAAACTGTTTTAGTAAACAGTTAAGATTACTCGTGAACCTGTCATGGGCACTTTGTAATATTTCAATGACGAAGGGCAAAGAATTTTCCTTAAACAATGGTTCATTTTGTTTGTTAAAATGTGATACAGGAATATGAAACTTGGCTCTAAAATGATCCAGAACATTTTTTACATAAAGATGTTCCTCGTTTGCCTCATTTTTAATCATGTGACAGTTTGTTTAGTGGGAAAGTATTAAACGTTTCACTTACAGCTCCAAAAATAATTGATGACGTGCTGATTAACCTAAAGCAGACCGTTACATTTTGAGAACAATGAAGGACAACTTTGACAAAAATGTACAAAATTTCGATTTGGAAATAATGGTTTTGTAAGAGGATTCAAGTCAAATTTGCCTCTTAACTTAAACATGGAAATGACCCCCTCATACATGCATAGGTTAATATTGTTTTAAATTTTAAAACGGGTTATTTAAATGTGTGACCTGTGCAGCCCTGAGTCTATTTAAATCTGCTGTGATGTGTTATTTTTCGTCAACAGGATTCATCCCTTGGGTTGATGTTGAAGCTTGTTTCTGAGCAGAATCGTGTTTAACTCAAATCTAAAACCTAAACGCAAGTGGTCGTTTTAATAAGTTCCATATTTTCCAGAGGTGCCAACGAGTGTTTTTGGGGATAAACTTCGGGAGCAGGTGGAGGAGAGACTTTCCTTCTATGAGACTGGAGATATGCCGAGGAAGAACGTGGATGTGATGAAGGAGGCTGTGCAGGAGGTGAGGAGGAGGGGGAGGAGGAGGGGGAAGGATTATAACTATAGACTGAGAATAGAATGGAACACAGTGGCTAGTGTGTTAGCCGTGTTCAAACAGGAAGTGAGCATGTGCGCGCCTCTGGCTCAATCGACTCATTCTGACCTTACATGTAGATTTTAACCTCTACATGATCCTAGGGTTTTTATGTGACATTTTGGTCTGTTATTAATGTTCATATCTTGAGTTGGGGACAAATCTGGTGCATTCTTTCGCTGTGGTCGTTCCCACTAGAGTTTGCAATGGGTTTGAATTACAGTGTTGCTAAGCACAGGAAGAGGCGTTACTTTCACAGGGTCTTATTCTGTGTAACAGCTGCAAACGATAGTTAAAAGTTTTACCAACATTTTTGGACTAGTTTAAAGTTTGGATTTAGGTCTTCTGTCAAATTTTTGCTGGTGGTATTAATGTTTATATTCTTAAATTTGAAATGACCAAAATCTTGATTAGACAAAAAGTCAAAGAACTTTTCAATCAGGTGATTTTTAAACTTAATAAATGCTGTGAATGATGAGCTCCTCTCTCCTGACTCTCTGTGGAGGCACATACTGATTTAATGAGCCTGACACAGCACCAACATTATTATTAGAATTCAAACATTTTAAATTTAAAAGGACAGTTTTTAATTCATTGTGGGCTCCCCTCGCAGGCCGGAGAGGTGGCTGCAGAGATCAAACGCAAACTGGAAAAAAAGGAAAAGAAACGAAAGAAGAAAGAGAAGAAACTCCAGGAACTTGAGGAGAATGGGACCAACGGAGAAGTGGAGGTAAGGAAGAAAACGGAAAAGCAGAGGTGAGGGAGAGGGACTGATGAAACATTGAGGGGGAGAAGTGGAGGTAAAAAAAGAGGGAAACAGAGGGGGGGGGGGGGTGGAGGGAGCAATGGATAGAGGAGGAGAGAGATTTGTACAAAGAGGAAATCTAAACACATGCCAAGATTACTCCTGTCCCAATCACTGCTCAGCTTGTATGAAAAAACAGAAGCAGTCAGATTTGGGGGCTACGGTAAAATGTGAAACTATAATGCATGACAAAACGTTGGAATAGCCTCATCTTAAATGACTAGTAACTCGTCAGTCTGAGATGCACTTATCTTACTTACACAGTAGTGTAGTAATATCCCTGTTTGAACTTTCAGCATACACGCATGATGTTTTTTGGGTCATATTTGCCTTTTTGGAAAGACTGCCCCCTCATGGTCCAGTCTGTGTGGAGCAGACAGGATAGTGCAGGATTTATGGTCGGAGCGTCTTTTATGTTTGTAGCATGTTCATATTGTAAAGACTGTCCCTCCTCATGGTCCAGTCTGTGTGGAACATGCTAAAGCAAAGAGCCCCCGAACCATTGTCTGGTCCCATCAGTGGACCAAGTCACTGAAGAGGGTCTCACACTTCAATCACTTTGTTCTGTGGATTATATCTGTCTGCATTTGTGTAATTTTTCATGTAATACTTACTGTTGTTGTGTTATGCAAAATGTACTTTTTGAAGCTTCTACCATGGTTATGATCCCTCAAAAACATGCCTGAAGAGGTTTTAGATGTCATCCAGGCGTGTTTGAGTAATCTAACTTCTGGGCTGTATTTGAAGTATTTGTAGAATGAGTCTGTACCAGGCTCTGCCCACAGGTCTACATCACCAATGCTCCCACAAGATAATTCTCCATAAATATACAAAAACAAAATGATGCACTACAACCTGACAAACTTGATGTGCAGTAGTTTCATTTGTGGGATACATGCAGATTGTGTTGTGATGGGGCTCTGAAAGAGAAGTGACTTGGTAAAGGGAGGGGGGGACTCTTGTTTTGGGCCTATACAGCATTTTATACACGATTTACCTTTTGTTAGTGGTTGGTAGCCCCATAGAAGTGAAATACCCCCTCTTTATTATTATTTTTTTCTTCCAGCATGAAAACGGAGAGACTGAGACTGAGCCTGTGGTGAAAAAGAAAAAGAAGAAACAGCCCAAGCCTGATGCTCCAGAGGAGGGACAGATGGAGGAGGAGGGCGCTGAGAACGGAGCAGCCCAAGAAACTCCAGCCAAAAAGAAAAAGAAACGCAAGTCTGAGCCACAGGAGGGTGCTGGTGAACAGGAGCCAGAGGAGCAGAGTGTAGAGACTCCAGCTAAAAAGAAGAAAAAGAAAAAGGAGGCAGAATAAAGAGGGGGTGGAGCCAAAGAAGAGGAATGAGGCGGCGTAAAGACTTTTATTTCATTTAAACTTTTTTCTTAAACTTTAAAATTTTTGTTTAAACTTTGTTTGGTATTATGTGCCTTTATAAATATACCTGTAAATATTACATTAAAACATGGACAAAGTTTTTGATTTTTATTCATGTGGTAGAATGTGTAACAGGGAGTGTTCAACCAGCAGCTCTCTGCCTCATCCAAGCAGCTTTATGTGTTGTGCTGAATAACTTAAACGTGTTGAATTTGCCCAACTGTGTACTCAAATGGATAATGGTTTATAGCCATCTGAAAGTACCCACCTAAGGCTGTGGGTCTTAGTTACTCATTTGCTGAAGTGAGTAGCTCTGGCATTTTGGTTTGGTGGTAGTAGCTCACCGAAGGAAAAGTCTGATGTATTGTCTCAGATGGAACACGATGGAGGACGATGCATTTTGAAGTCATATTTGACCTGAAAATCATGAAAAATATTGACGGGTGGAAAAGAGCCCTTCTTGAAAAGTTGTATCAAAACAAGTATAAGAGCACATGACAACAAAGGACTGTTTTGTGTTTAAATGATCCATTCTGTTACTAAAACACAAGTTGACAAAAAAGGTCACATCTTGAGTTGGAGACTTGTAACTTCACAAGAAATATTCTATGTGAGACCTGAGCTTCAACGATAAGAACCTTTATTTGTCCCACGGGTGGAATTCCACTGAAATACATTGTTTTTAGGCCTGTAGTTGACTAAAAGCTGCTGATCGATTTGTCTCAAAACCATTCTGCATCTCCGTTTTTCCCAACTGCACTCATGAGACTACACCTGCAGGGGGAGTTCATGCAAAAAATATTTATGCAGAAAAGTCTGTAAATCATGAGCTTAATCTGACTTTTTACAGATAAATGACAAATACTAAATCTCCACATCTCCTTTCTGTTCTTGTCTCAAAGAAATACTTAAACTCTAAATAAAACTTATTTCAAGGCAAGGGAAGTAACCCAGAGACACTGAAGAATGGGTCAAATCCTGAGGTCACATTTCCTATGGGATAGTGAACAAATATTTAGATAACAGGTGTAATTCTTAAGCGAAAGTTTGTTTAAAACTAAAGGTGCACCTAATCATCTCCTGGAATGTTCCGCAGTATGGCATTGAGCTCATGTTTATTATTTGTGATTAAAACTACATGTGATTTTATAGCTCAAAAGCATCAACACACATCTATTTTTCCAAACATCTGACTTATACTTTCATGTTTTATCACATTCACCAAAAGTATAAGAAGAGCAGATCTGCAGCCTCTCATCAGTTTGTTTGATGAACACTACTCGTTAGTAGTTCGTTGCTTTGCTCTTTTGATATTTTGGATTCTTGTTGAAAGTGTTTTTTTTTCCTCTGCTCAGATCCTGCCAGCCCTGCAGCTTAATTAACTGTAAATAAATACTGTTTTGGCCACCTTTCTACTTTTGGGTCCTGTATCAGTTACTTTTATTCAGTAACTAGACTGTAGTACTACCACAGTCTAAATGTACTATACTGAGGTACTGTATCAAGATTAGTATCTCAGTGGGACTCTCCTGGTCAAATAATAAAAAAAAAAACCCTATCATTTCATCCAGATCAGTTCAAATAGTAAATCTATACAACAGGTTATGTGTTTGTTCATAAGCTGCTACATGAGGGGGACGATGAAAGAGCCTCCTCTGAGCTCTGAGCTGGGACCCTGTGACGCTCTGGGACCCTCTGATGCTCTGGGACCCTGTGTACTGGGTGCTTATCTGTCGTGTTTTTCATGTTTTGATGCCGTGTTTCTGAAGCGTGTGTTTGGCGTGTGGTGTCGCCCCCCGTAAAGACGCGCTCCCACATCCTCTGCACAAGCCCACCACAGCTCCACTCAGCTCTGCAACTATTATGTAACTAATTCAACATTTCAATCAAAATTATTTCAATGTGACCACTTTTTTAGACAAACCCCATGGGTTTCAGAATGATTAGGGCCGTTGACATAGTGATTAACAATTTAAAACAAAATATATCTTTTGAATGGAGAAAGAAGTCCTTCAAATATTTAGTTTAACATTTAAAAAGTCCACACATGTATACAAGAGGAGGGGAGGGCATCTGACACTGCATCTCTAGTCTAATTTCTCAAGAATGTCTGTAAATACTTCAACTTAAACTAACACATACAGACTTTAACAGACTATATTACACATGTACACAATACAGTGAGTACATGTACTACAGTATATGTGGTGTATGTATGTGTGAGTGTGAGTGAGAGTGTGTGTGTGTGTGTGTGTGTGTGCTTGGGCTCTGGTCTGTTCACGAACTTAAACTTACTCGACCAGTCAAGTGTGGACTCGTCATCTCATTCTCATTTTACTAAATTTTATAAACAACACATCAAATACATGAAGTAATATTTATGGAATTATATAGTAAAGAAAAAAAAGAATTTAAAATATATTAAAAAAAAATTGTAGTTACTTAACTTTTTCCTTTGCTACATAATTGCATATGTTACTTAATATATTTGATGTGTGCATATATATATATATATATATATATATATATATATACACACACACTTTATATATACACACTTTATATATACATGTTATAATCTTTACGTGTTATTTGAAGTGTTATTTGTATGTTTGGTCTTTGTAAAATACTGATGCAGTTCAAAGCGCTCGTGTCATGTGACCGAAGCCTTTTTCATTCACACAAACTCGTCATGTCCTTCACGTTTTTTTTTTTTTATTTCAAATAAGCTCAACATTTTTTGTGATTTGACAAATAAATGTCAGAGGGAGTTGTTTATCCCCGTGGTTTTGTGTTTGCCTCTTGGATCCTTTAAACATTACTCACATTTAAAGTGTTGCTGATCCAAAGTGTGAGGACGTGATGAGCCTTTGACCTGAGACACTCAAAGTGGAGGTTCACACTCAGAGGCAGTGGAGCAGCAGATCTGCTCCATTTATATCCACCTCAGGCCTGTGTGTTTTTGAACAACTGAACATGTGACAGAGTGTGGCTGCTCCCTGTGTCAGTAAACATAAAGAAAGAATGTTTGGACTTTTATTGATGTTTCTGGACAAACTCTTGCCCCTGAGGCACTCACACTCATCTTCATCAACATCACGCTCATCTTCATCGTTCTGAAACACTTGTAAATGTTCCTCAGAGCTTGTACTTCTCTGCTCTGTCTGCAAACCCTCTGGGGATGGAAAGAGACTCATTTTCGATGCTGGGTATAAGTTTTTACTATGATAGATTACAGTTACTTTGTAGTGTAACCTTCAGTGTTGAATGAAGTACTCAGTTTTATTACTTAAATGAAAGTACAGATACAGAGGTAAAAAGTTACTCAAGTAAAAGTATTAAAGTACACAAGCGCCGTTTGTGTTAAAATGCAGTGGTGTTGATTAAAATATTTTGGCCACACTAAAGACACAAATCAATATCTTCTTTTTTCTTATTCATTTTGCGTGCTTATTTTTGTTTGCTCAAAGCCGAAGCTTGAACTCAAAAATTTCAGTCAGGACGTTAAACATGGTAAAAATACTCCCTCAATTCATATGAAAACTACTTTTTACTTTTCAGTCCAGTTAAAAAATGTAGTGGAGTAAAAAGAACAGATAGAGCTCTCAAATGTAGTGAAGTAAAAGTAAAAAGTATCCACTGTAAAATGTACTTAAGTAAATTCTACTTAAGTATAGTACTCTACTACTTTTACTTCGTTACTGCATTACTGTGAAAATACTTGTAATGAAATGACAGTTCCTAACACGTCTACAGTGTGAGCTCATTTCAACATGTGCTGTTTACCTCTATTCAAATGTCTTTAATAAAACACACACATATTTCACTCATTTACAAACAAAAGGATGTACACTTATGTTTACAAAGTCCTAGATTAGACCTGGAATAATCCTGTTTAGACCTGGTTTAGACCTGGTTTAACTCTAGATTAGACCGGTTCTAGACCTGGTTTAGACCTGGTTTAACTCTAGATTAGACCGGTTCTAGACCTGGTTTAGACCTGGTTTAACCCTAGATTAGACCGGTTCTAGACCTGGTTTAGACCTGGTTTAACTCTAGATTAGACCGGTTCTAGACCTGGTTTAGACCTGGTTTAACTCTAGATTAGACCGGTTCTAGACCTTGTTTGGATCTGGCGACACTGAAATCTACACATAAATGTTTGTAGGAGGAGGTTTTGTGTTTTTTGGCTCTGCTGTTCATCTGGTGCCCTGGTAAACGGTGAGGTCGCACCTGCACCCCCCCTCCCCACATGTGTTTGTATGTTTGTGTGTCATGTGTTTTCTTTGACACTGACAGAGCGTCGCCGACTCTGAGGTGAGTAAAACATGACAAACTCTTTATTCTAGTGAAGGAAGATGACCACTGCTGAAACCTTTTCTACACTGTATGATCTAATGAGGGTTGATGGGTCAAATGCAGGGTATGATCTGGGTGTGATCTGTCTGAGCTCTCATGACTGATCTTACGTCTGCTTCTCCTTCTGACCATGGTATGGTGTTGTCTATTTTGAATGGAATCGTTGGACTTTTTTCTACAAACAGCTAAAAAAAAACCTTAACTGAACTTAGTGTTTCTGGGTTAAACCTACATTTGACCCATCCCTCTGTCTCAGGGTTACACCTGTCAAGAGCAGTGAACCAGGTCTGGCCCAAACCTCGCTGTAAGGGCAGGATGTTACTATCGTTTATAACATTTCATTGATTTAATTTCTTCCAGTGCAGGGTGAGGTTTGTCCGGGCGCCGTGTGTCAGACGTGCTGCTGTGCATTTGTCCCGACTGTTCAGTTTATGATCCTCATGAGCAGAACCTACAACCCTCTGTGTCCTGGGACAAGACACTTCATCCTCTCTGTTTGTGTCCCTTGTGTTACAGTGACGTTTGGGCCAGATGTGGCCCACTGCTCCTGACAAGTTTAACCCAGAGACACTGATTTTATATACAAACAGAAGACATCAAATATATGAAGAAAGATATTATACAGGAAAGAAAATATCAATTTGATTTTAAAATATAAAAAAAAAGTAATGTTTAGAGAGTTATTTAACTTTTTTTGCTACATAATTCTATCTGTTACTTATTATATCTGATGTGTTCTGTGTGTGTATAAAATGTAGAACGTAGTAAAAAAAACACCCAAGTAAAATAAATAAATAAATAAAGGTAAAGGTTCTGTGATGTGCCGCTGATGATTATGAACTGGTCAAAGATAAAATGGCACCTGCTGATGAGCTTCTACTTTTACATGTTATAATCTTTCAGAGACACTGAGGGATGGGTCAAATGCAGAGAACACTTTGGGGGTGGGTATGAAATGTATATGTCTGTAGGAGTCTGGATTTTGAACTGTTTTTGAAGCTTTTTAAAAACTGTCTCACTTCACCTGTGCGTGTGTTGTAGGACGGCCCATCTGTGATTGGCTGTTGGTGTGTCTCTCTGCGCTTTGATTGGTCCGTTAACTCGTGACTTTGTCCTTTCTCAGACTCAGACTAACAGCAGCTTTGAAACTGCTCACTGAGGAGACAACACCAGTGAGGACCAGTGAGGGACAGTGACAGGAAGGAGAAGCAGAGGGACACAGGAGGACATTTTGGACATTTTAGATCTGAAGATGGAGGTTCTTTTGTTCTGGATTCTTGTGGTCGCTGCTCGGTGGAGATCAGGTGAGGAACATTGATACATTTAAATATTACTACTACGATGTTCATACTTAGCCTCTTTGGTCCTGTTCTTGTCCTGGGTTAGTCCAAGTCTAGTCCAGGTTTAGTTCTGAGTTTAGTCCTAGTTTAAAAAATGATTCATGTTTTTAACTTAGAAACAAGCTTTATATTGAAATAAAACACATGTCTAAAGTGGGCTGCAGTGTTATGAACAAAAGCGGAAACACTGAGCAGATTTGCTGGTGGAAAGATTGTGTCAGGGCCCAACATCTCACTCAAAGGTCCAACATAACTACATAAATACTACAAAAGTGCTACATACAACTACTACATACATTTAAAGTAAATGTAACAGTTTAAAATAAGAGGAGACAGCCCTGGAGAATCAATCGTCTCAAATCTCAAATATTCCCTGTGTCACTGAATTTTCCATTTCAGAACTGTAATAATGGTGTTTTATTTTGATGTTCAATTTTTCATTTTATTATTATTATATTTTTTTAAGAAAACTTATTTAAAATAATGAAATACAAGATGTTTCTCAGCACTTTTCTGGTGGTCTCATTTTTCAAAGTTCTGTCCTGATCTGTGTGATCCGTGTGATCCGTGTTGTGGAAGTGTGAAGAGTGTTTGGAGCAGGGCCGGGGCCTGGCACAGACAGAGCTTTTTTTTAATATGTCCATTGTATTTTATATGTGTATTTGTGTAGCACCTTGGAAACCATTTTGTTTCTGAAATGTGCTGTGTAAATGCAGCATATTATTATTATTATTATTATTATTATTATTATTATTATTATTATTATTATTATTATTATTATTATTATTATTATTATTATTATTATTATTATTATTAATATTATTATTAATATTATTATTATTATTATAGTTAAATGTTGTAATTCTGTGTCTGAATGTCGCCTCGTCCTCGCCCCTCCTCAGTGTCTCAGTGTCCAGAGCACATTTTACAAACAAAACTGTTTCCAAAGAGACCGGACAAGGAATGACATAAGGTGTAAATGCTGCTTATCGTATTTATTCATTAAACTATACCCTGTCTCTCACCCGTCTCACCCGTCTCACCCGTCTAACCCGGGCCGGCGCTTGTCACATCGGGGCCACTCTCAGATTCAACCAATGTCTGGAACACAAAGTTTGTATACATACCACCGGTAACAGCCTTTTGGAGCTCTTTGGACCGGGTTTACTCCTGGTTTAGTCCTGGTTTATTCCTGGACTAAGCCAAGACTAAATTAGCTAGAAAGTATCGGCATTCAGCAGATACTTTTTAGCTGTAAGTATCTCAAAAATGCTTCTATCAACTGATGCCAGAACACCATTTATTTCCTTTAAACAAAAATAAAATAAGACAGAACTTATCCAAATGTGGTATGTCCTGTTATTTATCTCAAGTAACGACAGAACAACTTTGTCCAAATAAAAGTTTAAACTTTCTGAGACTTCTTGTCCTGACTACAACAGTAAAACATTTTCAGTATTGGTGCCAATATCTGACAGTATCAGATGGAGTCGATACCCGGTCTAACCCTCTCTCTCTTTCAGTCCCTGGTCAGGACTTTGCTGTAGAGCCTGTCCGGTTCCTGTACCCGGTCCTGGGCCAGGACCAGACTATGGACTGTGACTGCGACAGTTTTCACTGTGAGCAGGTCACGTGGTTCCGGACACTAACTACAGAGGGCGTCATACAGGTCAGTCCCACACAGCATTACCATTAGATTTGTGATTTAGGAAGGGCATCTGACATACAGTGTTGGTACAGATCTAAACTACATAAATATGTCCATTCAAACTGTGATTTTGTTTTGATAGTTTAAACAGAGATCGACATGTGTTTGTTTTTATTTTTCATGTCAGATGCGATATCGATTGTTTAGAATCTAGATGAACCAATAACTAATAAACTCTGTGAATACTTTGGGGCCATTTTGGATTATTTTCACTAAATTGCGTAATTTAAATTTACTACAAACTCACACAGAGCCCTTTTTTTTTTTTTTTTTACCTCAAACCTCTAAGAGAGCTGGAGTCAGGTTTAGTGCCGTTATCTCCTCACACTAGTGTTAAAATAAAGCTGTGCTCTTCTTCAAACTAAATATGGGCCTGTGCCGGACATTTAACGCTGATATTCAATACATTAACAAGTGCAAATATCGGTCTGATTATGGTTTTAATAGTTTGAGATGACATGCAGATATCAGCCTGACTGTGGTAAATATTTCCAAAGGGACGTCGCTATATAACAGTGTTTTATGATTATGAGACAAAAACAGAAGGATTATTCAGTATTCTGGAGTCCAAACAACAGCCAGAAACAACAACGGTCAGAACAAACTGTTCCACATTTAAAGATCAAATATATTTACTGGTGTATCCCTCTTCTCTCCAGAGACCAGCGCGCCGTACTCGCACAAAATTACACTTCACTTATTATTATTATTCTTACAAAAAAGTTTATCACAAATGATTTGAGTCCATCATAAAAGAGCTCAAACATGTCAGTAAATGTCATAGTTCAAGTATCACAGAAAGTGAATGCGATACTCGTGTTTGAGAGATTATTTCTACTGTCATCAGCTTTTGAGTTTTGAGTTTTTACATTTACATAAAAGCACAAATACTACAAAACTAAAGTTAGCAACACTTTCACATTTACAAAACAGAAAACACAAAAGATCAGAACATACTCACAAAATGGCTGACAATTCAACCAAAATGGAGTCGCTTGTATGTGCATATTTTTTTTCTTGTTAACCTCTCAAAAATGTGTGTGCGTAAAAGAAGTGTGTGCGCCAAAGCATTTGTTATTACATCGATGTGGCAGTTACATTTACTCAGTTACGTTTACTTGAGTAACTTTTTAAAGAAGGTGTTCTTTTCAGAGTACTTTTCTAGTAGTATACTTTTACTACTACTACTAAATAATATTTTTAGTAAGTAAGTAAGTAACAGTACTGTTACTTGAGTAATATATAGTACAGTGTAACAGTACTCTTACTTGAGTAATATATTGTACATCTCACCAATCTATAATTCGATCCTCAGACCCAAAGGAAACAAGGGAAATAATGAGAACAACAGGGCGAGGGAGTAGGGCCATTAAAGGTTGAATAGGGCCATTTAGGCTGAAACTGGAGACAATAGCTGTTTACAGTTTCAGTGTAGTTAGCTCCTCTCTTCATATAGATATAAGGCAGTGTTCAGCAGTAATCTGACCAGGACTGAAGAAGCAGCTTGGATGAGCAGCAAAACATCTTCACTCCTACAATGTTTTGTCCAACTGACAGATTTAACTTTGGCTTTTACTATGGATCAGACCTGGACAACTGAGGGATTACATAGACAATATATAGTACAGTGTAACAGTACTCTTACTTGAATAAAAGTTGTGGTTCCTCTTCAAGTGACTTGAGCTTTATGTCGACAATATGAAATGATTTGAACATTTGTGTTTCTGGCTCTTTCAGATATGATTTATTTCATGTTTTGTCACATTCACCAAACTTATAAATCAGATGTTACGTCCCGACAATTACTCTTGAGTAGTACTTTTCCCATATACTTTTTTACTTAAGCAATTTCTTGGACCACTACTTTGTACTTATACTATATAAGTAAGTAATATTATTTTGAAGTAACGTTACTCTTACTCGAGTACAGTGTTTGGCTGCTCTACACCTCTGGTAAATATGCTCTGGCCATTGTTTTAATATGTTAAATTGCATTTCATACAAATGTTTTGTTTCTTATAAATTAGTTTTGCACTTCTGGGCCACCATAGTTTCTGTAGAAGCTATTGTAGGCACTGCTCTGTCTAAGGCTTGGTTAGACTTTAACCTGATCTTTTTTTTAGCACATTTTGACCATAAAGAACTGACTTGGTTGAACTACAACAGGTGAGCTGGTTTGTGCTGTTAAACAAGTCCCTCTCAAACAACATTACAGTCACAAGCTAGCTCGCATTAGCCAACAGTTTGTCAGTTAGTCACTCTCATCTTTTTGTGTAAATTTAAATTCCTAAACAGGACAATGAACAGATTGATAACTGGCTCCTGAAAATGTACTCTTTAAATCCATTTTAGATTTAGAGGTTTCAGACTTATACCTTAACATGTTTTTTGTCAGTGTTTGCTAATGAGGTACATGTCACTGCAGAGCAGCAGTACACTCCCCTAACACAGACCCTGATCTTGGTCCAGGTCTTGGGCCGGTCTAACCAGGCGGACCGGGTATCGTATGAATCGGGTATGGAGAAAAAATTTCAGATCTTAAAGAAGGCTGGGTCTGGGTACTCGCTCCGCATACGCAATACTTCTACTGCAGATCGTGGCGTGTACTCCTGTGTACTGAAGACACACAGAACAGAGGAGCTGTGGAAAAGGGGAGTACTGTTACTGCCTGGGGGTGAGTACACATTACTACTACTGCTTAATACTTACTACTACTGCTGCTACAAGTACTACTACTAGTACTGCTACAAATACTACTACAAATACCAATGGACCCTAAAACCTAAAAGGAAATCAATCTCCCTTTCTCATTCCCTCTCTCCCTCTCTCTGTGCTTCTGAAAGTCACACAGTTTGTTATTGTGTTTATTATTTGTTTATTTCTCTTAATTTCTTTTTTGTCTCTTTTCCAGAGTCTCCAGTGACTGAGCCGTCAAAGGAGGCACCCAGACCGCCCCCCGTCCCCTTGCACTGTTCCTGCCAGACTCACTCACACTCCACAGGTCAGAGATTAGACATAATTAGTATTTCTGATAATGTCCCAGTTATAAAAATACAGCATTTAGAATCCAAACAGAAATTAGTTCAGTACAGTAGCCTGTCACCATTTTACTGAAGCGGCTGCCTCTTAATTCTCTGTCAGACAGCTCTGAAAGTAAACATGCAAATCACCCTATCTTCAGTCACAGCAGGGGTACCTCAAGGGCCAGTTTTCGGCCCTGTACTCTTCTTGCTTTATGTCAGTGTGTCTGTAGATTATTGCAGTTTACTAATTTATTTTTCCAGGTTGTGGTTCTCTGATTCTGTGGCCTTTGGTTGGAGTAGCCTCAACTCTATGTCTGACGCTACTATGTACTGTCTACTACTACTACAGTGAGTACTGCTAATACTACTTTTACAAATACTACTACTACTACTAGAGAGAGTAGTGCAAATACTTCTATTGTTACTACTATAACTACTACTACTATGACTGTGCAACACTCTGCAAATATTACTACTAATACTACATACTACAGTGAGTACTGCAACTACTACTGCTGCAAAGATCCCTACTACGACCACTATTATTACCATTCTTATTTCTAGTACTGCATTCCGTGTGGCGTCTTGAGAGACTTGAGCCTGTATAGCAGAGGTGCCCAAACTTTTCTCATTAAGGGCCACATATAAAAACACAGACAAAGCTGAGGGCCGATTGAGGGCCACAGACTGGTCCCCAATACAGTGAATACTTCAAATCTGTGTTATTATTACAAGTTACTGAACCACTAGACCTTTATTCACGCTTACATCCTCAACAGGACACATTAAATATTTGATATGGGTTTGTTATAGTAGATTTTCAGAAATGTACTGTAAAAAGTAATGTTTAAAGTAATATGGGCCGATTCACCTGGAAGCTTGAGGACCAAGAAAAATTGGTCTTTGGCCCCCGCGCCATAGTTTGGGCATGCCTGCTGTGTAGTGTAATACATTTGCAAGTGTAAAGCAGTATTATTACTAGTGCTGCTTATCTTTAAGATACTACTACGATTCATTCTGAAAATACTAGGTCTACTTTCTTTTTCTTCCAAATTACTACAACTTTAATAAATATTATATACAGTGTAAAATATACAGTCAAATATAATATACAGTTTGACTCTTGTTTGTTCAGGACTTCCCAAAAAATGCCGACATCGCTTCGTCAAGTGAGTACAGCACTGTGTTTACCTAACTATTCATATATATATATATATATATATATATATATATATATATATATATATGTTTTCATTAAATACATTTTCTTACTTTAATTTTAGGAAGAAATAAAAGCAGACTCGGGAATGACTTCTTGAAGTTGTGGTAAATCTTTATAGCATCCCAGCTGCTGGAATGAAACAAATCATCTGCCATTTTCTGTTTGAGTTTAAATTAAGCACATCATAAGAGCTACAGTTAGAAAAAAAGCTCTTTCAAATCTTCTCACAGATACAAAAATTAGTGTACAGCTACAGTTCAAAGTAAAAGTTATATTTTTGTGTTTTGTGAAAAATTCAGTTCAGATTCTTAGGATTAAACTGACTAAATGAGTACTTTGTAAGCATAACATTTTTATTAAATCTATTTGACTTTAGATAAATGCTTTCACTTTTGGTTTGCTGCACTGTACATTTATATAGTACAGTACCGATTGTTTGCAGCTCAGATTTTGTGTTTTAGTGATTCACATTTTTAAAAATCTGCACGTAAACTTAGTCCTGAAGGTCTAAAACAGCCAATAAACAACAACAGAGATAAACAGACATTTCCACAGGATCAAGAGAATACTGTTTTTTATAATATGTAAAATATATTATTTTTCATACATGTTTTTTATAGATTTGAATGTACATTATGTAAATACAACACTCTTTGTTTGGATTTCTGTTTAATTAGCAGTTTGTTGACAGCATCATTGTTTATGAGAACTTAAAATAAATAAATGCTTCACTGTGCTGTAAAAAAAGTATCAAATTCAAAATTTTTTGCTCTTCATTTGCTGATTTTGTTCCATTTGACTTATTTTCAGTCCCTCCTGTAAAGAATTTCTATTCTTCAAAAATGTTTTTTTTTTTTTTAAATTGCATTTTATGACTTAATGATTATGAAGAAGTACATTACCCACTGTTTAGACACGGTTTAGTCTCATTTTAGGATGTTACTCATAATTTAAGCCTAAATCCAGGTTTAGATCAAAAAATCAAATATTAAGTTAGGTGCTACTTACTGAGTTTTCAAAAGTATCAGAAAACAGATACTAATCGATACTAAAACTAGTACTGAAACTAGATACTCATTGTTCACAGGTATCGATACTAAAAAAAAGTCCCATTGACAGGACAGAAATGAACCTTTCCTAAATATCTTTAGAATGATCTTGAGCTGTATCTTTCACAAGTATAAGACACATAGACTAGTGTACACCCATGGACCACTATGGAACCTACCTGGACACTGAGGATTACACAGATATAAGGCCACATGGGAATAGAAAGTACTACCATTTTATGTTGAAAATTTGAACATTCTATTGTCTAAAGAAAGTGTGTTTTTATTATCATCCTGGTATCAGATTTGGTATCGAGTATCGACTCTGCTCCTTTGTATCGAAATCCGGTTTGAAATTTTAGCATCGTGACAAGAAATGGTAGTTGTTGTGAGACGTTTGACAACCGCTGACATACATCGCACAGAAGAGCTGACACTATAGCGGCACCTGTGTGTGTGACCTGTGGGAGGAGGGGTGGGGTGAGGGATAGGGTGGGGATGGGGGTGGGGGAGGTGTGAGGTTGCGGGCGCTGTGCTGTTTGTGTGGTGGTTGGATCCAGGCCAGGACAGGTCTGAGCTCAGGGGGGTCTAAGGGGGGGCTTCCTGTATCTCTCGCTCACTATCACTCCTCTGTTCTCTCTCTCCGCTCTCTCTCTCTCTTCACACAGAGACAGAGAAGAGCGTTTAGAGACGAAAGTTTTCAAGTTTGAAGTTCAGAGACACTTCTTCTGAGCGAGAATAAAAACGACCACAAAGAACCACATGGACCACAGACTGAAGACACAAGTATGAGAGATATACACATGCACCACAAAGTATGTGTGCTAGAGAGAAAAAGAGAAAGAAAGAAAGAAAAATAGGAGGAGAAGAAAACACAGCAGACAAGTGTGAGAAAGAGAAAGGGGAGGGAGAGAAAGAGAGGAAGGACAGAGAGAGGAGGGAGGGAGAGTGAGGGAAAAAGAGAGAATGAGGTAGAGGGGGACAGAGAGAAAGGGAAGATGGAAAGAGAAGGAGGGGGTAAGAGAGAGAATACGCAGAGAGAGCAGAGCTCAGTGCTCTCATACTGTGACTCATAGTGAGATGGAACCCTCGTTTCCTCTGAACTTCAACAGAATCAAAACTTCAAAATCACAATGTCATTTGTGTCTGAAGAAAGGTCAGCTTTAGTTTGGTTTAGTTTAGTTCAGGTAATTTTCACGCACGTCAGTTTAGATTTAGTTCTGGTTACTTTACTTTACATGAGCCACGAGAGTCGATCAGCTGATCCAAGAACTTATGACAATGTGCTTGAAGCAAACAGAGCCCCGTGAATACACGAGCACAGGCTCACTCTCCCTATGTGCGGTGTTCTTTCACCTGTGGTAAATACATCATGAGGATTGTAGAAATGCCGGAGGAGAAAAAGGGTTTGGAATGACACACAGACCCAAATGCAGGCTCACCTGCGCAGACAGACAGAGTCACCTGCGCAGACAGACAGAGTCACCTGCGCAGACAGACAGAGACACCTGCGCAGACAGACACAGAGACACCTGCGCAGACAGACATAGAGTCACCTGCGCAGACAGACACAGGGTCACCTGCGCAGACAGACACAGGGTCACCTGCGCAGACAGACACAGAGTCACCTGCGCAGACAGACACAGGGTCACCTGCGCAGACAGACACAGGGTCACCTGCACAGATAGACAGAGTCACCTGTGCAGACAGACACAGGAGGAGACGGGCTGATATTAAGTTGATTCAAACTGCTTCGCCAGACGAATGTGTCAAACAGCAGCTCTGCAGAGTCCATTCTTACAAATATAAATAATCTCAACAAATATATGTGATCTCCTGTTTCAAGCGCTCACGGACAAGCTGTTTACTGTGGTCTAGAGTGTGACTGTGGGTTCACACTGGCCCAAACACTGCTCTTGGAGCAAAGGCTCTTTCACATCGACCCAACTAGAGGAAGTGTGAAAACAACCTCGGTTTAGTTTACTTTGGTTTGGTTGTTCACAATAGTCCAAGACTTCACCTCTAACTGGCATGTGCTGCAGACTTTAAGGACCTATAGTACCATGTAGTACCCATAGTCCGTATAAAGAAGTGTCATGATCCTGTATTTTCTGTCTCCCCGTGTGCTCCCCCGCTCCCCTCACCTGTCTGAGCCTGGCACTGGGCGGAGTTCCTGGCTCCTCCCGCGCACACCTGGAGCGCATCTGCACAATTACCTCCACCTGCTGCGGAGCATAAGTGGAGCCAGGACCAGACACTCAGTGCGAGATCGTTTGTGTTTCTTCATCCTGTTCGGTGCCGGATCCTACGCGTCTTCACCCTGCTTGCTGGACCGTCCCTGCTCCGACCCTGCTTGGCTTATCTCTGCACTCCACGTTACTGGACCCTGGCTTGCACTCTGCTCCCTGCCCTGGTGCTGCCCGCATCGTTGTCTCCGCTGCACTCTACGTTCCGCTCCTGGATCCTGGCCCGCACCTGGCCTCCTGCTCACCACCAGATCAACCCTGGTTTCTGTAATATTATTTCACAATCTGTAAATAAACACCGTAAATCTGGCCCGAGTCTGCACTCTTTGGTCCGCTACACCCACCGTTACGACAAGAAGTGAGTGTGAGGTCACCCACAGCGTTCGGCTCCAAATGAAGCTCATCGAGGCCAATGTCCAGTGACGTGCATCTGTCAATTTTGGGGGGGGGGGGGGGAACTTAAAATATATATGTTCATATTTGTCATCTGGTATGTATTATAAACCCCCTTTCTGTTTGAATCCAATATGGAACAATATTTTTTCAGTTAAAAATATCAGAATTTTCGCATGTCCCATAACTCCGGCTCAAACACAGGGAGGAGGGCGCCTCACTGTCCTGTATGTGAAGCAAATAATGTGTCACTGACCCTCTGCATATAACAAATAAAACACTCTGACCATATGCTCTGCATTTCCATATTAATGTATGTGTGATAATATATGAAATGTATTTCTGAAACGTGTTTAGTCGCACAGATTAATGATAAAACCGCAGTAAAAGTTCTCAGTGAGGTAAACAATACGCCTGACTCACGGCAGAGGGCGCTGCTGAGCCCTGGACTATTGCACTTCTTCTTTGGTCTTGAACTCTTTTAATTTACAATCCACCTTATCAAAATGAAGATTACATTCCCTAGATAAAAAGTTTCGCAAATCTGGATTTTCAATCAAAGCAAGAGGATATAACTAAAAGAAGATCTACATCTGAGTAGAAAGGATTCAGACACAGGAAAGAACTTTACCCACTCTTTTCAACGGAGTGATTCACTCATAAAACTGTGTGGATGTCCTACAGAAACAGCCTTTTCTATTTTCAGCGAGTGACAATGTGCACTATGTAGTACAGAAGAGGAGCGGCTTGTGAAGTGAAGGAGGCGTGTTTGTGTTTTGAGGTCGTGAGACAGATGAGCCCCCGCAGTAGACCTGTATGTGAAGGGTGTGTTACAGAAACACACCTGTGTGGAAAAGCTTGTATCTCAGATGTAGATGGAGCTTTTGTTTTACCTGCAGTGATCTCCATTGAGTCGGAGAGACTTTTAAAACTGAAGGACAACAAGGAGGACTTCTACAAAAAAGTCATAGACATTTTTGTCCAGAAGAATAATTTAATGGATTTTGTGTACAAATAAAGGTAAGACCATAAACCTTTATTTTGGCTTGAAATAGGCTCAATTGGGATGTATTTCGACCTTAAATAAAAGATTCTTCACATGTTTGTGTAAAGGATAGCATAACTCATTGTCTGTCAGTCAAATTATGTTTAAGGTGCTCTTTTGGGTCAGTCAGTGCCTCATCAGCCATGAACCTCACCCCCATCACTGAGGCCAACACTTACAGCCGCTAAGGTGAAGTCCAGCTCCATATTTGGAATTCTGGCTGCAAGTATCACGGCAACCAAAGAGCCAATCAGGAGCAAGGCTGTTGAAGGTTCCTGCCAACACCACTGGTTTGACCAGAGCCTTAGCAACGCTCTCAATCAAACTTGTTGCTAATGCTCGTGGCGTTGGGGAAAGAAGGCGCCTGATTGGGCTGTTATGAATGTTCATGTCTTGATATAAGGAGAAAATTGTGAAACAAAAAACCTCAGGATAATAATAATAATAATAATAATAATAATAATAAATTTTATTTGTATTGCACTTTACATTTCAAAGAAATCTCAGAGTGCTACAGACACAGAAAAAAAAACATACAAAAACACTACAAATCAGAAAAGGCAATAAGTATAAAAAGACATTACAATTTACATTCGCAAACATTAAATAGTTAATAGTAGTAGTACTAACAGTTAAAAGTCATAAAACTTAATAAGACTGTAGAGATGGTTAAAACCATAAACTGTATATATATAAATGGACATATCTAAACTGCTAGCCGCCACGGTACAAGTAGGACGTGAGCATGGGTGCACTTCTGGCTCCATCAACAGTGGCAGTTACAGAGAGAGGGGCCACACTTATTCAGTAGAAAGTGAATTGGAGCCAGCAGCACACCCAAGCTCACTTCCTGTTTGTAATGCAGCAGCTAGCTGGTTAGCTATGTCTGTTTCTATATAAAGTCTATGGGTTTCTCATAGACAAAGACCCTGTAGTGTCTTGTTCTCTGCTCTGTGTGATGAAGCAGTGGTGGTTTCACACCGGTGCAGGCCAAACCCTGGTCGAGTGGTCCCTCTGAACAGAACAGCAGATAGTTTCACACTCTGCCTCTGCTCTGTACCCCTCTGTGTGAGATAGAAATAGTCTGTGGTTTCATGCTTGTGTAAACAGACCCAACGATCCAGTCCCCTGCTGTAAACCTCCTTTATTTGTTTCCCTCTACACTCGGAGCTCTCGGATCTCTGCTCTCTTCTCTTGGCTCCCTGTTCTCTGCTCTCTGCTCCCGACTTTCTGCTCTTGGCTCTCTGCTCTTGGCTCCCTACTTTTTGGTCTTTGCTCTCTTCTCTCTGCCCTCAGATCTCCTGTCTCTGCTCTCTGCTTTCGGCTCTCGACTCTTGACTCTCGACTCTCAGCTCCCGGCCCCCTCTATGTCGACGTTGTAGTGGTAGTAGAGTCTGATTCTGTGCTCTGGTTCACAGTTGGTGGTTTCTGTGTCTGTGTCCTGCTCTGGCCTTTGTTCTCACTGTGTGCGCCCTGTAATATCTGCTCTGCCCCCTGCTGGCTGTGGTAGAACAGTACGCGCTGAGACAGACCCTGTATTGGAGTACTGTCTTTTGTTTTCACTTCGGTAAAGGCGTACGAGTCTGGTCTCTGCTTTGAGGTTAAACCAGAATACACACATACTGAACAATATATTACATAAGTACAAGTAAAAGTACAGGGTCTGAGAAGTACATTTACTGTGCTTCCAACTAGTGCGCAGCTGTATAGAGACCGCACTACAAATCCAATATTAAAATACCCCAGAGAAGTAAAATACCCCCTTTTTAAAATGCTAAATCAGTTTGAACTAAACAGACATAGCAACAGTTTTGGACATAACATTCAGGAACATCAGGAGCCAGAGCAGAATCGAAGCAAAAGAGAGAATTTGTGAGAAGAGATGAGGTAGAGAAAGAAGAGATGAGGTGTGTGTGCTTGATATAAAACCACATTGAGAGCAGGTGGGAGGGTTAAAGGGGGTTTAGGGGGGCTCAGACACTTCACGGTCGCTGCACAGACCACAGAGACTAGTTCAGAGCTCTGCAAACAACTATGTCGTTATTTCAATTCCATGTTGTTACGAATTTGAAAATTTGAATTATTCAGGTAGTTCGTCTAGAATTGTTGATTATATTTTAGAATTTAGGATAGATGGTTAAATTTTATTTTATTATTATTATTATGTTTTAATTATTATTATTTTATTTTTTATTTTTTCCCAAATTTTAGTAACCAGATAAACCTCCCTGTGAACGAACCACAGAATGTGACCCAGTGGATGTGAGAGATCATGGAGTCAGTTCTATTTTATTTTTTTTGTTTGATTTCCAAAATGTCCCCTCTCTCTTGAACATGACATAAACTCAGGAAAATACAGATTATGTCAATTGTTTCCCAAGCGAGCAAAATGTGTCTTTAAAACTTTAAAGACTTTCTTCACAATGTTTTTTTTTATTATTATTTGAAACTACAATACTTACACAGAGCTGTTTTGTTTTCATTTAATAATAAATTAATTTGGAAAATAAATTCAAAACTGAATTGGACGGACAGTGTAACTAAAGACATTTGAACCGTGTGGAGTTCAAACATTTTTGTGGACTTCAATGTGTTTTCAGATCTTATTGTTTTATTATTTTTGTCAAAGTTGAATTCACAAAGTGTCTCCTCATGTCTGCTCGTGGAAACTCAAAGACAGGCTCCAAACTAGGACTGAAACTGGACTTAACCAGGATTATTTAGCCAGGACTAAGTCAGAATCTAACCAGGACTAAACCAGAGTTTAACCAGGTCTGGACCAGAATTTAACCAGAACTAAACCAGAATTTAACCAAGTCTAAACCAGGACTAAAACAGGAGTGAATGAGGTCTGAACCAGGTCCAAACCAAGACTAAAACAGGAGTGAATGAGGTCTGAACCAGGTCTAAACCAGGAGGATGGGGTAAGGTTAGGGGGGCTCTGGGGGTCTGAGGGGGTGGGCGGCTCAGTGCGGGGCTGGATGCACCTCTCTGATTGGCTGAGGAGGTTGCAAGTTATAAATGCACTGCTCTGATTGGTCAAACAGCTCCAGGAGGTGGGGCTGTTCGGTCTCTGGATCAAACTTCATCAAAATTTTATTCCTAAAGCAACGAGAAAAATATCAGCGTGAAATGGACTCCAAATCTGTTTTTATGTTTGGGATTCTGCTGTTTGGAACAGGTAAGAACTAAGGCACACTTTTGTCCTAGTTTACAAGGACTAAATAAAAAAAAATAAAAAAACAGAACTAAAACAGGACTAAACCAGGGCTAAAACAGGACTAAATCAGGACTAAAACAGGGCTAAAACAGGACTAAACCAGGACTAAACCAGGACTAAACCAGGGCTAAAACAGGACTAAACCAGGGCTAAAACAGGACTAAAACAGGGCTAAAACAGGACTAAAACAGGACTAAACCAGGGCTAAAACAGGACTAAAACAGGACTAAAACAGGACTAAACCAGGGCTAAAACAGGACTAAACCAGGACTAAAACAGGGCTAAAACAGGACTAAACCAGGGCTAAAACAGGACTAAACCAGGGCTAAAACAGGACTAAACCAGGGCTAAAACAGGACTAAACCAGGACTAAAACAGGACTAAAACAGGGCTAAAACAGGACTAAAGTTGTTCAAGTGTGTGTAATTACACTGTACAAAAATAATTCTTAAAGTGAATAGATTACATTTATCATTGACTGATTGAGAGCAAGGGCATCTGGCACAAAATTGTTGCTATCCACACTGAAACAGATGGAACAGAATAGAACAGAAAAAAGGATTCTTTAGTATAATGTGATTCAATACTGCCGTGTCCCCGGAGCGTTCACGTGTTGAAACCATCGACTCAAGATCTGACAGTCGGCTAAAACACATTCAACCAGACACAAAAAATAATAATAACAATAATGATAACAATAATAATAATAACAATAATGATAACAATAATAATAATAACAATAACAATGGCATTTTTATATTTGTGCAAAATGGTGAACACAAAATAAAAATGGATCTAAACTCAGTTGCTGATGAGTTAGTGTGTGTTTGCCGACGTGATGCAGATCACTTCTTTTAAACTGAGGAATCTGAATTTGAGTTTGAGAGGAAATTTACTTTTGTAGTGTTTTAAAAATACATTTTTGTGAGTTTTTATTATAGTCTTATGCTGTGTACTTTTACACTTTATATTTGCACATTGTATTGTACTGCACTTTGGCCCGACAGCAGAATGAGCTCATATTTACTCAGAGAAGTGATTAATTCTCTCAGCTACAACTCAAATTTTATACATAAAAATGACACAAATCTTCTCAATTTTGCAAATAAATTGTTCTCTCAATAAATATTGAGCCCCAAAATACACAGTTGTATCTTTCATACACTGAACCATAAATCCATATATGTAGGAATTATCAACATGTACAACTCAGGTGACCAGATTTTCAAAAGTCCAGACGGGGACACTGGACGCTCCAGTCATGATTTATTCACAGCTGACTGTCTTTGTGTTCAGCTCATTTTTAAGTATGTTTTTCTGTATTTCACCTAAACTAATAATAATAATAATAATAATAATAATTTATTTTTATTAGTGATGTGGCCTTTGTGAGCGTCGGCTCTTTTGAACATTTAACATGAATGTGTCGAACTGGATCTCACTTTTTCAAATCAAATCTTGTTCTTTCTAATTTGATGTATTTTTATGATTAACTGAATGTCAAAGAAGCCACAGGTTTTTGTTTTTTTTTTGGTTTTTTTTTATTCTAGTGCAAAGTTTTGTTTCTCTGGAACTCACTACCTAAACCCCTCCGTGACTGCTCTGACCTCAAAACTCACCTGTTTAAAATTGCTTTTAATGTTTGATTTTATGTTGTAAATTTGGTGATATTTTACTCTTGTATGTATTGCGAAGCGTCTTTGAGTGTCTTGAAAAGCGCTATATAAATAAAATGTATTATTATTATTATTATTATTATTATTATTATTATTATTATTATTAAATCTGCATCATTTCAAAGGGTAAATGCTCTCACTCTGAACCATTTTAAACAGTTAAATTTAGTTCTCACATTGGCTTCTATAAATAAATATAACAAGAGCCAGTCTTTAAAACGGCTCCTTGACACTACAGCCAAAACCATTTTTTTCATTGTTTAGTTTTTTGGTCAGTTTGGAAACTTTCATCCGGAAACAACACTGTCCACACTGCACCAGAAGAGTTTTCAATATTTAATTCAGTCAACCTGCCTCCATAGAGTTATATGGGACACTGTGACTTCAAAAGCCGTTTTCTCCAAATGCTTAAAATAGCACCTGCACACACCAAACTTTACAATCTTGTACTTAAGATTTAGACCAAATGTACAGGAGGAGTTTTAACTAAAAAAATGAGGCCAAAATGACATTTTCCATTCTCCAGAGATTTGTTTTTCTCAAATACTAAATAAGATGCAAAATCCCCTCTGTGTGTTTTAGTATCTAATATGACAACAAACAGAAGTAAGACTAAATGTCTCACTTCTTTTGACTGGCTCCATCTATTTTTGAGATTCAAATTTAACAACACTGGTGAATAATAAATGTTAAAACAGCACCACAAACTGAAGTAGTCAACATTTAAAAATAACTGGGTAGTCTTCATTGAATAGGTTGCATACTTTATGTTTTCTGATTTTTATATGCTGCTGTGCTGCTGAGCCGTTTGTGTCATTTACACATGTTTTGGCCCATGTTTTCATTACGGTTGCTAGGTAACAGTTATGTAATTACCTCTATGTCACATCTGCTGCACATGTCCAACCAGGAAGTCACATTATCAACATGATAAACTTCACCAAAACTACAAAACTAGGCAAAAGTTTGAGTTAAATTTTAAATCTTAAATAGTGAAGTGAGACTAACCTGTCGTATTCACTTTAAACTTTAATAAACCATCAAAAATGTGATAGGTTTAGAAAACATTATAATCTCACTATGAGACTTTTAAAAACTCATTCATATCAAGGTTTGTAAAGTTGGAGTTTAGTTTTTGGGATAAAATGAAAATCTTCACTGATGTTTGACTATTTGGATGTGATTTTGCAAAAGGAAAAACTTGTTTTTGAAATCGATTTTGTCACAAAGTGATGCAACATAAATGTCACAGATGTTTTAAATAGAACGTGCTGGAAAAACATAGATGTTGTAGATACAGACGTTTGAGGGTTTGAGTCTCCATCACATCATCTGTTGTCGTGTTCTTGGGCAATACACTTTCCATCTTGGAGCCTTATTTTAAAATGTACTTTTGCTCTTTGGCTTTTAACCTCCGAGTTATTTTATCAGTGATCATGATCGTTGTTTTTTCCTCACTTTAACATGTACCTGATGTTTCCCATATATGAGGAAACTCGTCCCTATACAGATACGTCACAGAAGCAGCTCTGGACGTCAAAATAAGTGCGCTGTGTGCCGCCTTTGTCTTATTATTTTATTGTCTGAGAATCAGGAAGTGCGTGTTAGTGTTGAGTAATATGGATGCATGAATGAATTAGGTAAGTGAGGAGTAACTTTGGACCAAACTAATTAAAATGAACTAGTTCTGTTTTTCAGCATTTTATAACGATCAAAATCAGGTACAATGGATCACTGGGCCCGAGTGTGAAAGTGCACGAGAGCCAGAGCCCTATTGGATTTGTACAATTTTGAGGAAACCCACAAAAATCAAGCAGTAAACAATAATGTATAGGCAAGTAAGTGGTCTTGGAAAATAGAGTTCAGTGAGCTCTAATTTTGAGTGAAGACCCCAAGAAAAAATAATGAAAGACGACTCAGTAGCACCACCTCAAAAATCAATTTTCTTTCCACCAACGGGAGCCCGGCCCAGAAAAATGTCATCAAGTCATCAAAATATTCTGATATCTCCTCCAACCATTTTTATCAAAAACTTGGTCAAAAGAGACAAAACCCATGTACAAAAAAGGTTTCCAGTTACATTTTAAATAAAATGTTGGGCGTAGTCATGGTGATCATGGTCAAGTTTTGGAAAAAATAAAAATAAAAAATGTTTCACAAACATCAGATTTGAATGGACCCAATGAAGCGCATGTGCACATTTCAGAACTGGGCATGCAATAACATGCAAATTAGGACGTTATCTTTTAAGATGGCTCTATAGCACCCCTTTCAAATTTTATAAAAAAAAAAAAAAAAAAAAAAAATCATAAAAGCCAATATATGTATTGTGGACTTGTGAAAGAATTTATAAAGAGACTCTTCATAATGAGGAACTATGTGACATTCTCATCATTACAACTTTTATCCTTTAGGCATAAAAAAATTGAAAAAAAAGATGATTAAATTAATAATAATAATAATAATAATAATAATAATAATAATAATAATAATAATAATAATAATAATAATAATTATTATTATTATTATTATTATTATTATTATTATCATCATCATTATCATTATTATTATTATTTTCTGTTTCTTCTTGTTGTTATTATTATTATTATTATTATTATTATTATTATTATTCCTTTCCACCAAGTAAACTCCTCTTGAAAGTATAAAAATCCCTGTAACTCTTGCAAAAATTGTGGATCTGGACAAACCCAATGTAGTGTTTGTGTTTTGACAAACAAAAGGACAAAAGTGTTTTTCTTGCTGATTTTGTTGTTTTGTTTAGTTCACCATATGAAACTGTAATTTTGCATCACTTAAAGGCCCATATTCAGCTGTTTTCTGATCTATGTTATAATGTTGTTTCCACATCACAGACCTGCAGTTGTGTTTTGTTTCACTCACACATGTTTCACACACAAACCCTGCACATTTAGGCTGAAGTCTTCTCTCAAATAGAAAACACTCAGTTCCACATTGTGATGTCATGTGGTAATACAGGAAGTGCTTGACTGTGTTTTTAAATTCCACACACCTTCACTAGAATTATTTGGATAATTTCAGCCCTGGAATTGTCAGTCTCTACTGAACAGAAGATAAAATAAAAACTACCACTTCATGACATCACAAGGAACGGGGCATTTTGAGTTTTTGAGATGTAGACGGACTAATAATGAAGGGTGAATGGACCTAAACACAACTCCAGGTCTGTTTTTGAGGAGGTAACAGCATTACAACGTGGCAAAAAGCTCAAAAGAGTCAGTTTTGTGTAATACACGACCTTTAGCAGGTACTATGCAAAATTGACTTTTTTGAACCATGTTCTAATGTCATCTCCTCATCAAGAAAACACCTGGAGCTCTGTTTTGTTTTATTCTGTTTCATCAATCAATTCATCCAAACTTGTCTGAGTCTCAAAAATGCTTACTTTGCATTTTGTCAGTTTAGTTGCGTCACAGGTAAAACACAAGACTTCTGCAGTTTTTAAGCCCATAAACCATCACCAGATTCATTCTGTGCTAAAATTGTGTTCACAACAAACGTGTGACTCTAGTAGCATAACATATTTAGTTCAGCATGTTGCCTTTTATTGTTTAAAAATACAAAATTCGCCCAAAACAGCATATTAAAGTTTCACTTTCATTTCTGAAAGTGAAACATGATCAGCTGCATCAGACTAATGAAACTACTGCACTTCACATCAGGTTTGTCTAGCTGCTGTGTACAGTTTTGTATCATGTTTTTATGTATTTATGGAGACTTGTTGTGTGGGAGCATGAGTGATGTAGACTTGTGGGTGGCTGTACGAGCACAGCCTGGCAGAGATCACTGAAATACTCAAAACATGCATGTATAACACCTAAAACCTCTTCAGGCATGTTTTTGATGAGGGAACAGTGTTATCACATGGGCGAAAGAAAAGTGGATTTTGCATAATATCTGCTCAACATTATCCCTGATCTTGTGTATCTTCGTCTTGTTCCTCCTCTCTTTCTCACAGCTGTGCTCTCTGCAGGAGCCTCAGCAGCGCCCTTTATAGTGAAGGTCAATGACAAGAGTCCGGTGGACATCACGTGCAAAATCCAAGGCTCGGGTCCGACTGTGGTCTGGTTCCGAGTCCCAGACAAGTCTAATCTGGAGTACATCGCGTCTCTATCCTCTGTGAACCCCGTGGTGAAAAAGGAAGGTCCGGTATTCCATTTCTTCAGCACCGAAAAGATCTCCGCCCATATCCTGGTCCTGAAAGCCTTCAACAGGAGTGCAGATGCTGGACTCTACTCTTGCTTGTCTCAAAACAGAGACATGATGTTTGGAGGAGTCACACGCCTCCAACCAGGTGAGGTCATGGGACTCCATAAAAACTTGATTTTGATCCTGATCAGCAGATGGAATTACAGCAAACAGCATAACCCTGGTCCTAACCCTGGTCCTACGCTTAACCTTAACCTGATTGTGAAAAAATATCTTGCCATAAATGTGTGAGCCTCACCCTCACACACACAGTCTGTTGTGTGGCATAACTGTATTTGGGGGTAAAAGTTTAAACCTTGGAAAAGTGTTGCATTTCATGTTACATTGTTTAAAATGTGTTGCCATTGTCGCAACAAAATGTTTAGTCCCGTCTGGAGATGAAATGCTGAGTTTTTAGGGAGTCCCGTGAGGTCATGCCCTGTCTGTCCATATAAGGTTGGAGCACTTCCTGTCTGTGACTTCCTGTCTGTGTGTAGTGACAGAATGGTGGTCAGATGTAGTGGACAGCAGACACCTGTTTGCCTGAGACGTCCACACTGATGTGTGTCTATTTTACACAGAAGGATCAGTCTGGTCTTCCTCTGAAGAGAACCAAATGTGATCGTCCAATCAGATGAGTTTATTTCAGTGACACGTGAAACAAAGCAGCTCATTGGTCACTATCATTTACAAACAAAATTACATTTCTCTTTCCTCAAAGAGTTTCATTCTTCTCTGAACGATTCTGCAGAAATCCTCCATGTTTCTCCGTCCCTGTGAGATTTTTTTGTCCTTTCTTTTTCCCTTGTAAGCAGCTATATTTGTTTTGATACGATGGGACCATGTGTGTCGCTGATTGGCTAATCTATCTGTCAGTCACAGCCATGTGAATGTATATATAATATTTCCACAGTGTATATGAACATGTCCAATCCTAAGTAATGAATAAGAGAATAATGACGTGTGCAGATGCTGTTCATGTGTGATCATGTGACTATAATCAAACTGTTTTTCAATGAAAACAGCAGAGGACCCTCCAACCACTGTAAAGACCACCATCACAAAGAAACCTGAGCCCCCAACCCCCAACCCCTGCACCTGCCCCACTCAGCCAGGTATGTACTGTACTACAATACTAATACTACTGTAGTAATACTGCAGTTCTACTGCCCCCTGCACTTGCCTCAATCAGCCAGGAAAGTACTGTACTGTAATACTAGAGTAGTACTACTGCCCCCTGTACCTGCCCCACTCAACCAGGTATGTACTGTACTGCAATACTAATACTACTATAGTACTACAGTACAGGTGAAGTATTTACAGAGAGCCCCGCCTCCTACTCTAGTACTAATACTACTGCAGTACTGCTGTAGTACTACTGCTCCCTGCATCACCCACATTCAACCTTGTATGTCTTCCTCCAAGAGCAGGGATATAGTACAGGTACATGACTGCAGTACAATCAGGTGTTGTACTAGTGTACCTCTGTATAGTAGGACTGAAGTGCTACTGCAGTATAGGTGAAGTACTCACAGAACGGCATGACCTGCCACACACAGGTAAAGTACAGTATTATGTAAATGTACATGACTGCAGTACTGTCAGGTACTGTAGTCTGGGCTGTTTAGATGTAGAGAATAGTAGTCTTTGTACTAAGTAAAAATATTTGTACTTCTCAGTGTCCGTGGGCCAGATGCAGTGCTCCGTCCTGATTTTGGCACCCCTTGCTGGAGTATGTGGGTTACTACTACTGACACTACTGTGTACTGTCCTCTACTGCAACAGTGAGTACTGCTACTACTACTACTGCTACTACTACAGCTACTACTAGCACTACTACTACTACTCTTACCACTACTACTGCCTTGTGTTCCAGGCGTGCGCACTCGCAGATGTCCTCACCATTACAAGAGAAAGTATGTCTCATTTTTTTATATTTCACGTTTATATTTATATTTATTTACAAAGAGGAGCAGAGTCTAGAGTCAAAAATAAGAACTAACATAAACACAGATCACAAACCAATCACAAAACTAACTTTCTAACTTTTATTTAAGCAGGACAGAGCAAATGTTGAGACTTTGCGGTGACATCACACTGGGGGTGTTCTACATGTTTGTCTAAAAAAATTTTCAGGAGCCTGTGGTCAATCCGAGCGTTCATGGTCCTGTTTAGGAGTTTAATTTTACACAAAAAGTTGAAAGTGACAGTAACTGAAAAAATGTTGGCTAATGCTAGCTAGCTTGTGACTGTAATGTTATTTGAGAAGGACTTGTTTAACAGCACAAAACAGCTCACCTGTTGTACTTCAACCAAGTCAATATTTTATGGTCAGATTGTGTTAAAATGAAGCTCAGATTAAAGTTTGACAAAGCCTCAGACAGAGCAGTGCCTACAGTTAGCATCACACCCCCAGAGAATGTTGATGACATCAGCTGAAGTAGCAGTTGTACAGGTTTATATTGTGTGGAGATGTTAATGCTTTGCCTGGGGTGTTCCACAGTATGGCATCACACTTCTCTAGTCTATATCCATGGAGACAAGCAGGTAGCCCCACCAGGCCAAGTTACAGGTCAGATCTGTGGAGAGGCAAGTCCGTTCACTGTAAGAGTCCATGTGTTTCAGGGGATTCCAGAGCAAAAAGATTTATTGGAGAAATTTCAAACTGATCCATTTAATACCATACTGCGGAACATTCCAAGCAAAGCATTGCAGTAACATCGCCATAGAGACAAGTAGGTAGCGAAAACCCTACAATAAATGTTACACATTGAGCCTTTAATTATGTAAAACTCTTGTTGTCCCACTGTTATTATTTCAAATGTTTCTTCACAATAACAGAGACTCTATTCTGTTGATGAACATTTGTTTCCAGATGAGTGACTCTTCACTCACCTCTAAACTTTGATGAATATTTGAAATCATAGTTTTTCTGTTTTGTTGTCAGGCCTCGGATGCCGGCTCCAGGGAAACAAACCAGCGGCTACATTTAAAACAGGACTTTACCTGAAAGTGTTTGACCCTTGTTTCCATTAGAGCACGCACAATGTTTCTTACACTGTAGATTCCTCATTCTTATCTGAAACATACAAAATAAAACTGTAAATAATATTTGAATTTTTGTTTGCAAATTTTGAAATGCCAGATTTCATACTTAAATGTAAAATCAAAACTCCAAACTCTGAAACAAATCATTTCTGTGGGTTTTGTCATTTTGAATCCTGGAAACTTTCTTGAAAAGATTTTAATCTCAGGATGATGTTTCCTCTGGACATAAAACGTTCACAGATGAAACTATGATCATTTTGTCATTTTGAGGTTGAGGTTTGAGACTATAAATATTTTCATGTTTTAAAAGCAGTTTTATATATTTACAGAATGATTTGTTTTATTTCTCTGAGAATATGAAATGTTAAAATATGTTTGTTCATTTTGATTAGTAAAAGTCTCAGGTTTGTGTCTTAACTGTGAAATAAAACATGTTTTTATCACTGTATTTGTTTAAACAAGTGTCAGTTTTACACTGAGAATTTTCTACACACTGAGATGAGAGGAACAGGAGGAGCAGAGGAGAGGAACAGGAGAGGAGGAGGTCGAGGAGCAGAGGAGAGAAACAGAGTAGAGGAGGAGGACAAGGAGCAGAGGAGAGAAACAGGAGAGGAGGAGGACGAGGAGCAGAGGAGAGAAACAGGAGAGGAGGAGGACAAGGAGCAGAGGAGAGAAACAGGAGAGGAGGAGGATGAGGAGCAGAGGAGAGAAACAGGAGAGGAGGAGGACGAGGAGCAGAGGAGAGAAACAGGAGAGGAGAAGGACGAGGAGCAGGGGAGAGAAACAGAGGAGAGGAGGAGGACAAGGAGCAGAGGAGAGAAACAGGAGAGGAGGAGGACGAGGAGCAGAGGAGAGAAACAGGAGAGGAGGACGAGGAGCAGGGGAGAGAAACAGAGGAGAGGAGGAGGACAAGAAGCAGAGGAGAGAAACAGGAGAGGAGGAGGTCGAGGAGCAGAGGAGAGAAACAGGAGAGGAGGAGGACGAGGAGCAGGGGAGAGAAACAGAGGAGAGGAGGAGGAGCAGAGGAGAGAAACAGGAGAGGAGGAGGTCGAGGAGCAGAGGAGAGAAACAGGAGAGGAGGAGGTCGAGGAGCAGAGGAGAGAAACAGGAGAGGAGGAGGACGAGGAGCAGGGGAGAGAAACAGAGGAGAGGAGGAGGACGAGGAGCAGAGGGTAGGGTGTGTGGGGGGGTAGGGTGTAGGGGGGGGGGGGTAGGGTGTGGGGGGGGTAGGGTGTAGGGGGGGGTAGGGTGTAGAGGACTTAAGTTGCCGCATGTACCTTTTGCAAAACTAAATCTATTCGTACAGAGATAAGACTGACATGACAAATACTTATTTTGTGTTTTTACACGTCAGTGTCTCTGTGGAGCGACCCCAGTGCGCACTAGATTTAGTCATTGTTGCTTGATACTAAAATTCACAAAAATAAAGTTTGTTTGTTTGTTTTTAATAAACTAAAAAATAAAAATGAATTTAAGCTGAAATGATAAACTAAACTAAATCGGCTCTTACCCGTGAGCCACGTCAGTATGTCCTGGTAAACCGCGCCCCCTGCAGGACGTTTTGTGTCCTACTGCAGAAGGTACTGGGGAGAAGGAGGGATGGAGTCGAAGGGGGAGGAAAGGAGGAGAGAAAGAGAAGGAGGACAAAGAGAGAGTTTGGTTTAGGAGTGGGGGAGTGTTCGGGTGAGGACAGAGCGAGACGAGGAGGGAGGAAGGGAACATGAGAGAGCATTGAGAGTGAAAGGAGAGGGGGAGGAATACGGGAGGGTTTGGGTCAGGACGGGGAGGAGGAGAGGAGGAGGAGTGATTGAAGATGGTGGGGAGGAGAGGAGAAGGAAAAATGCTTTGTTTGGGTGACGAGGGGAGGAGGTATGGGGGAGGAGGGTGTTTGTGTGAGGAAGGGTGGAGGAGGAGGGTGGAGGAGGAGGGTGAGCGTCAGAGCAGTGAGTCAACCGTTCCTGAGGCTGAGGGGCGTGTCGGGTCAAGCCCAAACTTTAGGCCTCCTCCTCGGCTTGTGCCCGCGTGATCATGGGGTCTACTGGTTGGGACTCTGATGCGCCATAATAAACTGATCATTTTCTGTCCGGACATATAAAAGCACAAAGCAGCACTGATGCACTTTATAATGACTCTATTTTCGCTTCATTTCTCCAAAGCTCCGCTGGCGCACAGACGTGACTCTGCCCGCGCCCGTGCCAGTGCAGCCTGCCCGCGGTTTCCTGGGGGAGGAGCGCCCGCTGCTCCTCCTCACACCGGAGTCTGACGGATATTTTGCATCAGAGATTACCGCTCGCGTTTGGGACAGTTTTTTAGTCCCACACCCCCCAAAGCCTGAACCGACCACTACTGCGAAGATGCCGCACAAGAAGAGGACGCACGGTCACCACAAGAAACACAAAGAAGAGGTGAGTACTACTACTTCTGCGTTACTCGAGGCTGGCTAGTACTTGTACTTCACATACCTTTGCAGATTGAGCTGTTGCCACGAGACTTTTACGCAGCGCTGCGGTCTCCAAGCGCGTGGAATGTGTTAAAAGTTTATGTTGATGCTAATGAGGCTTACTCCAGATAAAAGAGAGTGAGTTTGTTTTGGAAAAGTGGCGCTGCTGCAGAAACAGGACAGACATCGACTGACCTGGTTTCACCCTCTACTCCACTCCCTCTACTCCTCTCTGTCCTCTCTCTCCTCTCTCTGTCCTCTCTCTGTCCTCTCTCTCCTCTCTTCTCTCAGTGTTGTGTTGCAGACCTTATGGGAGACATGAGCTGATGTGTTGTGATTGGACGTGGCATCAGTGTGTATGTTTCTGCACTACTCTGTGTAGGCCTCCTCTCTCCTCCTCTCTCCTCCTCTCTCCTCCTCTCTCCTCCTCTCTCCTCCTCCCTCCTCCTCCCTCCTCTTCTCTCCCCCTCTCTCCTCCTCTCTCCTCCTCTCCGCTTCTCTCTCTCTCCTCCTCTCTCCTCTCTCTCCTCTCTCCTCTTCTCTCTTCTACTCTTTTCTAAGCGTGTGTTTTTTTGCAGTACTCTGTGTAGACCTGATTATGTAAGAAATGACTCAACTAAGATTCAAGGGAATTTTAATTTGGAAAGTGCAGTCAGAGTAACTGTGAGAGTAACTCTCTGAGTAACTGTGAGAGTAACTCTCTGAGTAACTGTGAGAGTAACTCTCTGAGTAACTGTGAGAGTAACTCTCTGAGTAACTGTGAGAGTAACTCTCTGAGTAACTGTGAGAGTAACTGAGTAACTGTGAGAGTAACTGAGTAACTGTGAGAGTAACTGAGTAACTGTGAGAGTAACTCTGAGTAACTGTGAGAGTAACACTCTGAGTAATTGTGAGAGTAACTGAGTGTAACTGTGCGAGTGTGAGAGTAACTATAAGAGTAACCATCTGAGTAACAGATAGAATAACTGAGAGTAACTGTGAGAGTAACTGTGAGAGTAACTACCTTGAGTAACAGTGAGAATAACTGTGAGAGTAACTACCTTGAGTAACAGTGAGAATAACTGTGAGAGCATCTCCACAAACCTGACCTTTGGCCTGGGGGAGGATGTCCACGTACTTCTTGTTTACATGGAAATGTTGTTCCTTTGTAATATTCCACAGTAGTGTAGTAGTAGCAGTAGCAGTAGCAGTAGTAGTAGTAGTAGTAGTAGTAGTAATAGTCGTAGCTTCGGCTGCTTCTACTCATAGTAGGCCTCATATTTGGTTGGTTTTTGCAGTACTGAAATGTTGAAACATGATTACACAACTTTAGTCTAATGCTTTCCTCCACACACCCAGTGGAGCTAAACTATTGTGTCTCTTTTACTTCAACTTTAGGAATGCACTATTAGAAATATTTTAAATACTTTTACACCAGTACATATTCAGTACTTCCCTTTCTGACCAATATGTAAAAACAACAGTGCCTCTTTTTAAGTTGCTAAACGTTGTGTGTTGTGTCTCCATAGCAACAGCACATAGAGCAATGTAACTTTTCCTGTGTGTCAAATGCCCTCCCACCCTCCTATATTTCTCACTGTCAGATGCCCTCCCATCCACTTATATATCCCTGTGTGTCAGATGCCCTTCCATCCTGCTGTGTCCCTGTAGTGTTAGACTGAGATGGGGCAGGTCAAATGTCTCTAGTGAATCTGCAGATGTAGTGGTGTTTCAGATGCCCCCCCCCCCCCCCCCAAATATATCAGTGTATTTCACAAGAAAATTGCTTCATTTTACGTGATAATTGTGTCAACATGTTTTTTAAACAAGAGGCAGGTGTGCCACAGAGGGGTTATTGTGTAGCGTCTGTGCGTGAGCGTGCGTGAGGCTGTGCGTGTGAGGTTGTTGGGTCGGCGCTCTTCTTTTGGGAGAGTCTTCACGTAATCCGCCTGTCTCCTCAGACTTGTTCTGATGTCCTGTTCTACTGTCACTGTACGAGACCCGTCCGTGTGTCTGTGTGCGTGTGCGTGTATGTATGTGTGTGTGCGCTCGTGCCGGATAAAAGGTGTGTAGTGCTTGCGCGCGGGGAGTGGCACGAGCTTTGGGCATGATGCAGACTCCGGGGCGGACCGACAGCTGAGCTAGAGGCAGAGCCGAGCGCAGCGCATTATTCCCGGCTTCCTCATGGCGTACGCAGCGTACTGGACGACCCTCGTGAGTACATTTCGTTCTATGGCACTTTGTTGACACTTTTACGCACGCTTTGGCACCTTAGCGCACGTTCTGGCACACACTGGCACTCCTCGTGTAGATAAAGTGCCTAGAGCGCAGCGGTGCAGCCTCGTATCTTTTTGAATGGGCTAAATTTGGCCAGAGTTGTTAGTTATCGCGTAACTGTGTCATAGATTTGCATTGGTTTTATCGCTAAAGGAGGGTGCGCCAATGTCTCCTCCCGCTTTGTGCGATAAACCAAATGATTGTTTTAGTCTAGCAAAGTCCAGACCTTTTTAAACGTGTTTAGTCCAGAGTCCAAAGATGTAGCTTTTAACTTCAGCCAAAACAAACTCAAAACAATAGAGGCACGTCCTGTTTCACCAGAACACAGAATCTTGTAATGTTTTCACCTTTACGTCTATGTGTGTGCGTGTGTCCGCGTGCAGCACGGAGGGGACCTGTTGGACGCGCATCTGCCCAGTCGCTTCTCCACGTGCTGCCCCATCGCGGTGTCCAAGTATATGCAGGTACAGACTCTCCACACACAGATGACGCTGCCATAATCCAGATGTTGTAAACACATTTGTGACGCTGTGTGTTTGTGCCTTGTTCAAAGAGGACGTAAAGTGTGACGTAACTGCGGCGTAAACGTGATAAGAGAGCGCTGGTATGTGCGTTATCTCTGTGGGAAAGATAATTGTAATAACTGAAGACAAACATAAAGAGATTCAGTGCACATAAAGGTTAAAGAGGAGAGGAGGGCGGAGAGATGGAGAGGATGGAGAGGATGGAGGAGGGAGAGAGGAGAGAGTAGGGGCTGAGGAAGGGAGGATGAGAGGGGGAGAGAGCAGGGGGAAAGGGAGGACAAGTGGGGAGAGAGCAGAGGGAGCGAGGGGGGACAGGAGGGGAGATGGGGGAGAGAGGAGGGTGGAGAGATAGAGAGGATGCAGGAGGGAAGAGAGGGAGAATGAGGAGGAGGAGAGCGAGGGAGGTGGAGGGGGTGGGGCACTGGAGAGGAGTGTAGAGTTAATGTTGAAAGATTAGTCCAACTTTTCTCTCCCAAAAATCAAAATGAGCTGTGCTGTTTATTTAAAAGTGCACACTGTAGCTTTTCTGGTTGTGGGTCCACTAGCATTCCACATCTCCATGGAGACAAGAAGGTGGTGGACCAGTAAAGTGCCGTAATACAGTTTTAAGATTTATGTATATTCTCTTGTATTATTGGAAAACTATTAAACGTTTGGCCTGACGTTACACTGAATCCTCTGGAGGAGTGAAGCAACCAGATGTAACTCTATAGTGAACTAAGGATTAAATGTACACAAGGATTAAACACAAGGATTTAATGTAGTGAAGGAGAGAGGGGAGAGAGTGAGAGGGGGAGGACAGGGGAGGACAGGGGGAGAGGTCAGATGGGGAGGCAGGAGAGAGGTCAGACAGAGAGGGGGAAGACAGGGAGAGGTCAGAGAGAGAAGGGGAGGAGAGAGGGGGAGAGAGGGACAGAGAAGAGAAGGAGTGCGCAGGGAGGTGTGAGAAATGGTGAGAGAGAGAGAGAGGAGGAGGGGTGTGCAAGGAAAGTTGAGAGGGGGAGAGAGAGGAGGAGTGAAAGAGGCAGGAGGAGTGAAAGAAGGAAGGAAGGAGGGAGGGAGGAGAGAGAGAGGAGGTGGAAGGGTGTGCAAGGAGAGGTCAAAGAAGGGGAGAGAGGAGGAGGAGTGTGCAGAGAGGGCGGGGGTGGAGGTCACGGGAGAGCGCACAGGAGTGACTGAGAGCAAGAAGAAACAAGATGAGCATTGTTACAAGATTAAGTAGTAAAGGTGAAATCTTACACGCTGCTTTAAGGTAAAGCCTCACTGTGGAACATTTCAGCTCATAAATACACCTAAAGGAATATGCAATTATTTAATTATGGATGTTTTATTGTTTACATATATGCTCCTGTGTGGTCTGTGTTTATCTTTCCATCAACAAAACCTGACATTACAACAGGGTCTAGTCCTGGTCTAGTCCTGGTCTAGTCCTGGTCTAGTCCTGGTCTAGTCCTGGTCTAGTCCCAGTTGAGTCCCAATTTTGATGAATACACCCAAAAGTCTGAACGTCATATTTATTTCTTGTAATTAGACAAACAAAAATGGAGCATCATGGTGAATTATCCTGCTCTTTATTCATATCAGAACGACCTCATGTCCCGCTGAGGTCACAGGTCAAAGGTCGTGAGTGTCACTTCCTCTAAAGGTGACGCATGGTTCAGATTTACCTTCACAGATCTATGAGGATGAAATCATGAGAGCTCCAAATAAAACACAGCAGTGAGCTGCTATAAAATCATATTTAAAACTACAGCATGACACATTTACACCAGCTCTGAGTGTGACAGCGCCACCTGGAGTTTACCTATGGACACGGCAATGTACTCACTCTTAGTGTGGTCATGATACTAAAATTCCAAACTGGATTTTGATACTAAGGAATAGACTTGATATCACGATGATTAGACAATAGAATGTCATTTTACACATTAAATGGTAGTATTTTCTTTCCTATTCCATGTGGCCTGTGTAATCCCTCAGTGGTCCATGGGTGTATACTTGTCTATGTGTCTTATACTTGTTCTGATGCAGCTCATCATCATTCTAAAGATATTCTGGAAATTTTAATACTAGTTTTTCTATTGTTTAGTATCAGATTTTCAATACTTCTGACAACACTACACACTCTTTAAGTAGTTAGTAGTAGTTAGTTGCAGTTAGTCTAAACTGCAAAGTTTAAACTAATCAAAAAATAATTACACAGAAAAGTACTGTACTTAGTTCTAGTTGCAGCAGCATTAGTAGCAGTAGTTGTTACAGTATAGTTGCAGTAGTAGTAGTATTTGCATTACACAGAAAAGTACTGTACTTAGTTCTAGTTGCAGCAGCATTAGTAGCAGTAGTTGTTACAGTATAGTTGCTGTAGTAGTAGTATTTGCAGTACTTGCAGAAGTAGTAGTCCCTGTACTAGTAGCTGAAGTAGTCATAGTAGTTAAAGCAGTAGTAGTTGTGTAGTTGTTGGAGTAGTAGCAGTAGTAGTAGCAGCAGTAGTTGCAGTATTAGTTGTAGTACTTGCAGTAGTAGTAGTTGCAGCAGTAGTTGCATTATAGTTGTAGTAGTTGTAATGCAGTTGGTCTGACAGAGTGGAGGTGTAAATCAGTGATGTAATGAGTTTAAGTATAAATAGCAGCTGTTACAACAGAGCCCCTCCCCCACCTCCACCCCCAGGAAAGTTCAAGCATCACACAAAACATGAAAACCTGAAAAACACAGAAACATCACTTTATCCTCTTGTTTGGGAGATTACACTGGACATTTCCTTATGTAAAGGGCTCTCATGTGGTCTTGTTGGACTAAAGATGTGTGCTGCCGACCGATTGGTCGACTAAAAAGGGGGCGTGGCAAAAGCTCTCAAAACTGTTCTGTAACGTTCTGTCTGACACAACCTGCACTCACAAGACCACACCTTCAGGGGGCATTTATGCAAAAACTGTTTATGCAGAAAAAAATACTAGTAATCAGTGTGTTTATATAAAGTAAGATCAAGTGTTTGAGTTTAATCAGACCTTTTTACCTTGTATGGACATTTATATATTTATATCTAGCATCTAACTTGCTAGCCATCGCTTTTCAAACAGGAAGTGAGCATGGGTGCGCTTGTGGCTCCATTGACACCAATTCACTTTCTATTGAAAAACTCTCATAACTACTAGCCTCGATGAGCTTAATTTGACTGGAGCTGAACGCTGTGGGTGATGTCACACTCACTTAGTCCACTTCTTTATAAAGTCTATGCTTTTTACTGATAAATACCAAAACTACCAACTCTTCAGCTCAGTCACTCCCTCTCACCTTCTTTCTGCTGGTGTCTCATATAAATCCTTATCATCTCAATAAAATATTTAATTGACTAATACACATTTTGGTCGACTGTGCGTACATCGACTCATTCATGGTTCATTGACTAAAGGCCCAGCGCCTGATTCTGCCTGCACCTGTTTAAGGCGTCAGAGCAGTCAGAGGCTGGGCTTTGTGCCAGTGTTAGTTCCATGTTTATCTCACCTGTTTAAGAAAAACACTGTGACAAATGACAGTTTAATCACGTTAATCTTAATCTGAGTAATCGTCTGATTCTGAATGTCTCGTCGCTCAGAGCAAGACCACACAAGTACAACAACTCTGTGGGTCCTTAAATCAGCCCTATTGTGCTTGTGTCTCTACAGTTCTCATCTCTGACACCTGTGGATCATTGATACAATTTAAAATCACAATATTCTTCTAAAACGACTAAATAAAAGAAACAAGTCCGCTGACTTCTGCGTTAGAAAACTGTGGTGACTAATAGGCATGACGACGCCCCCTGTGGATAGCTGCACATCACACTAGTACCAAAATGACTACGCAACACTGCCGAATCCTACGAGTATCACTGATTACGAAAATAAAACTGGAGAAGGAAGTGAATAGGTCATGTTTTAAGTTTTTGGCCGTGAAAGGTCATGTGTCCTCTGCATTTGACCCAGATTTAGTTCAAGTCATAGTTTCAAGAGGTGTCTGATTAGCCACAGTACTATGACTAAGGAGCTAACAATAGCATTGCACATTGATATAATGATGTCATCTTTGCCTTAAAACATAAATATTGTGAAAACAGTCAGGACTTGTTGCCAGGATCCAGAATACACACTTTTTCAGTACTTCGTGAAGATGTGAGTCTGGTCACCGGTGAATCTCCGTGAATGCACGATCACGTTTGATTCTGACACGACAAAGGGAGTGAGGACCAAACTGATATCCCCCTGTAAAAAAAACAGACATGCACGTCTGGACTTGCCAGGCATCTTGACTTGCTCCTCTCGAGCCGCTGTCTCTCTACTGCTGCATCTGGATCCTCCATTTCACACAAACTGGCCCTGAAAGTAGTTCATGTTTGATTAAATGACTGTCTGTATTTCTAACTAACACCTAATCACTAGAAACGTGAAGGTAAAAGAGTAATTTTTTTGACAAAAAGTTGGTGCTGCTGTTGTCATCTCCTGCTGCACACGTGCACTTACTAGAAATCTCTTCACATGTCTGATTCCTCCAGATTCCTGCATGGGGTTTATTTAGCACTGTTTGAGCCTGCCGTGGTCCTCAGTAAACAGTCACAAGTCTCTAAGGGTGTCCTCACACTAGCCCAATCAAACTGTGCCCAAGCACGGATAGCTCCTAAAGTGTGACACGTTTGTCCAGTTTGAGTACAAACGAACCAAGCCCAGGCACGACACTCTTCGGACTTTGGCCCAATTGAAGGAAGTGGGCCAAAGCACGGCCCAGTTTCTCTTGTACACGCACACACATGACTTTCGTATACAAGCCCTGTCAGGAGTGTTTATGTCACTCATACGAGGAAAATGGTGAATAAAATCCACTCAAAATCACATGGCAAATCCGTGCTCACCTTCAGTAAGGACCGTGGACAAACACAAGTTTTGCAGCCTCTCGCCTCTGGCTGTCCTCACTCCTCCTGCTCTTATCCACAAACTCAGTGTATCACAGTAGGACTCACATCTACCTCACTGTTTAAGAGATATTTCCGCGGGTGGCTTTATTTTCCTCCACTAAAGCGTTCACTAGCGTCCACTAACATCGCTGCGCAACCTGTAAACAAACCACACCGTGTGAGGACGTCACCGGGCCGTGACTCGGTTTGGTTGTGCAGGTGTGAGTGTGGGGCATAGAATCCTATGCAATCCTGCTTGAGCACGGCGCCTTCAAAATGCCTAATGTGAGTGTGACCTGAAACAAGCTGCTGGCCTCTCCGGCTATAAGTGTTTATAGAGAGTGTGGCCCAGCATGGCCCACCGCAACACAAGCTAAGGACACACTGACAACTGCAGGTGCTGCAGTGTGCTCAGTGACCAGTAGGGTGTACTAAAGGACACCATGATTTCAACTATGCTTCAGACAGGCAGGAGTTTAGGGAAAACAGGATTATTTGAACATATTTTGTAATTATTACATTTTATTTTTAAAAGTGATTTTTGATTTTACTGCACAAGCACTGCTGGCCTTGACTCCCCTGACCACACGCCACTCACCTATAGTATCTGTAGTATCTGTGGTATTTGTAGTACCTGTTGTATGTGTTTTATCTGTCGCATCAAAGGTTGCTTTTCCCTTATCTTTGCTAAATTCTTTTAACACATTCCTCTTGAATCTGGGGCTGGTTCTGCAGGTTTATTCCCCTCCATGACACGCCCTCCAGGTGTGTCATGTGACTCATTTGAACAGCGTGCTCCTGTTTTGTACTCAAATGTTTATTTCAGTGCATATTAATGAACATTTCTGTAAACATGGCAGAATCTCTCTGCAATATCTCTGTATTTGTATTTGTAGTTCTGTAGTTTTTCTGTTTAATTTGTGTTTTGTTGTTAAATCTTTTCACACATGGATTTAGTTCTGTTTACTTCACTATTGGGTCGCTCTTGTTCACTGCAGTTACCATGGAGACATAATGCACACATTTACAAATGCTGTCCAAAAAAAAAAGAAAAAAGGAAAAAAAAGAAAAAATACAAAATGGATTAAAACGGCACATTTTCAGGAGCCTGTGATAAATATGGTCCTGTTTAGGAATTTGATTTTCAACAAAAAGATGACAGTGACTAACTGAAAAACTATTGGCTAATGCCAGCTAGCTTGTGACTAATTTTATGCTTGAGGTACTTGTTTAACAGCACAAATCAGCTCAACAGGTGTAGTTCCATTGTGTTAAAACAAGGCTCACATTAAAGTCTGACTTGAGTAACAGCTTCAGACAGAGCAGTGCCTACAGTTGGCCTCACATTCCCAGAGAGAATCAGCTGCAGTGTATCTATTCACCTTATTCTGGACGTCACCATTGAGGTTTGATTATTTTACTTGGGGCAAATACACTCTATCCCAATACAAAGCCGTTTAAAAGCCTCCAGAAAATCTGTGCAGTGTGAACAATGAACACCTGCTGTTTTGAGCAGCGCAGACAGACCCAGGCTCACCTGCACAGACAGACCCAGGCTCACCTGGGACCCAGGTTTTTCTCAGGGCTCATGTTTGTTTGCAATTCTGATCTCCAGGTGTGACACGATTCCTCTGCTCTGACTAATGAGCAAAACAATTAAAGGGTTTTACTGCTACACCCTGAACATGGCTAACCTCACAGGGAATCCTCTGCTCCACCTGACCCTCTCCTATGAATTATCCTCTTCTCTTCTGCATCCTCTGCTCCACCCTGCTGCTATCTGCTCCTCTGGCTCTGCTCCTCTGGCTCTGCTCCTCTGGCTCTGCTCCTCTGGCTCTGCTCCTCTGGCTCTGCTCCTCTGGCTCTGCTCCTCTGGCTCTGTTCCAGTTGATTTGCTCTGGTTCTGTTCTTACCTTCTCCTGTCTGCTCCTCTGGCTCTGCTCCTGTCTGCTCCTGACTTGAGTATTATTAGAAGAGGACATTGTTGAAATTCTTGTAGTAGGTGAGGTGAGTCTTACATAAAGACTCTGGTCTGGTCTTGGACTAACCCAGGTCACTAGTTGCATGTTTCTGCAACTGGTACTAGAACTGCTGCTATTGCTACTACTGCCAATACTACAACTGCTAATACTACTACTACTACTACTACTACTACTACTACTACTATTATTCCTGCTACTAATATCACTACTACTACTGCTACTACTATGGAGAGCAGAAGGAGGGAGGACTCTGAACATCAAAAACAAAAGTGAAACTTATAAAAATGTTGTTTCACCATTTTCAAAACAATCAAAGGTACCATTTTGTGATGGTGATGTAAATATGTTTAGACTCTTTAATACCTCACAGAAGTTACACAGGAGATAAAGTAAAAGAAGTAAAATACCCCTCTTTATAGAGATTGTGCTTAGAATTAAAATGCATTATTTAAAACACAGGGCAGGGCATCTGACAAAGAGGAGGCTCAGGAGAAGTGGAGGAAAGTTCAGTTTAGTGTTTGTCAAAGACACTCCCCGAGTCTGAGTCTGTGCAACAGAAACATGCAACACTGTCCTTATACTGACCCCAATGAACATGGGTTTAAACTGGGGCTAAAGCGGGGGCAAAGCGGGGCCAAATGCGGGACCAAAGCGGGACCAAAGCGGGACCAAAGCGGGACCAAAGCGGGACCAAAGCGGGACCAAAGCGGGACCAAAGTGGGACTAAAGCAGGGCCAAAGAGGGACCAAAAGGGGACCAAAACGGGACTAAAGAGGGACTAAATTGAGACTAAACCGGGACCAAAACAGGACAAAAACGGGACTAAAGAGTTACTAAACCAAGACTAAAAAGGGACTAAAGCAGGTCTAAAGCAGGATTCTAAAGCCGGAGTAAAGTAGGATTCTGAAGCAGGTCTAAAGCTGGAGTAAAGCAGGATTCTGAACCAGGTCTAAAGCTGGAATAAAGCAGGATTCTGAAGCAGGTCTAAAGCAGGACTAAAGCACGGTTCTGGCTCAGACCTGACCTTGGTCCTGGAGGCTAAAACTTTTAATATGAAGAAATGCACCAGTGTTTGTTTTGTAATAATGAGGAGGACATTAACCTGCAGCCCCACTGTGCAGGGCCAGAACATGAGTGTACAGAGTCAGGGAGAAAATAAGAGCGAAGAAGAGGGAGAGGGAGGGAGAGAAAGAGAGGGAGGAGGCAAGAGAGGGGGAAAGGGGAGATCTGGAGGTGTGGTGTAGGTCTGTGGTCATAAATCTGCTGTACAGGTCAGAAAAGAGCTCTACACATGGACGTAGCATGGAGGAGTTTTTAGAAAGGGATTATGCCTCTCTGTGTGTCAGATGCCCTTCCCCTGTGTCGGATGCCCTCCCTATGGTTCAGATACCCTCCCTGTGTGTCAGATGCCCTTCCCCTGTGTCAGATGCCCTCCCTATGGTTCAGATACCCTCCCTGTTTGTCAGATGCCCTTCCCTTTGTCTCCATGAAGTCTTATTCTGTGTAAACTACAGGTTTACTGTAGAGGTCTAAACTACAGGCTAATCCTGTAGTTTAGACCTCTACAAACATGTTCTGAAACGTGGGGGATTCTTGGATGAGTTTAAAGTTCAGATTTCAGTCTCTCAGATGTTTCAAATGTGACCTGTGAACTCAAGTCTAGATTAAAAAAAACATAAATCACAAATATAATCCTATTCACATTGTAGACCTGGAGAGGAGACAGACCCTTCTTTGATGATTTCGTCTTCTGTCCCTTTAATATCGACCCCTCCCACTTTCCACATAACCATGCCCATTTCTCCATATAAACCCGCCCACACACACACAAACCCCACCCTCTTTCTTCTTAGCCCCGCCCCTCCTCCTGTTCATGTGTCTGTGTACTGTGTGATAAGGCACGCTCACTCCCTCTGCTCTGAATCCTGAGCTCCAGTCTGGTCTCTGGTCTGGTTTTCTGTCTGGTTTTGGATCTCTGGTCTGGTCCTGGTTTAGTTCTCGGTTCTTGGATCTTGGGGGGGATCTTTCTGCAGACATGGGGCAGATTATCAGCTGGTTTCGAGGCTCCAATCCACGGGATGAGCCAGGTCTACGAGACGTCTCTGTAGTAGAAGTGAGTCCAACTTTTACGACTGAACCAGGACTGAACCAGGACTGAACCAGGACTGAACCAGGACTGAACCAGGACTGAACCAGGACTGAACCAGGACTAAGCAATGATGAAACCAGGACTAAAGTAGAGTCTAAACCATGAACTATACCAGGTCCATATCAAGTCTAAACCGGGTCTTAACTTGAAGTAAATCTGGACTTAAGTTGCACATGCTTTGCTTTTCAGATGATGAATAAAACTAGGGACTAAACCAGGACTTAAGCAGGACTTAATCTAAACTTGGAACTCCTCCTGAGCTCAACAAGTACTACGTCAGGTTTAAATCCAAACTGGGACTTCACTGGAACATCTGTCGACAGATGTTTTGATTCAACAGGATTTAGCCTAATCTAGCAATTTGACCAGGACTAAACCAGGACTGAACCAGGACTGAACCAGGACTGAACCAGGACTAAACCAGGACTAAACCAGGACTGAACCAGGACTGAACCAGGACTAAACCAGGACTAAACCAGGACTAAACCAGGACTAAACCAGGACTGAACCAGGACTAAACCAGGACTAAACCAGGACTAAACCAGGACTAAACCAGGACTAAACCAGGACTAAACCAGGACTAAACCAGGACTGAACCAGGACTAAACCAGGACTAAACCATTACTTTAGCATGACTAAACCCAGTCTTGGCTTGCCCAGTTTTGGATGTTTTTCGTTGACTTGATTCTTGGCTTGTCTCCAGCTCTCTGCTGCTGGAATGTTGTGTCCCGTCCTCCCATTTTCTCTCTCTGCTCTGGTTGTACATAGAGTCCTGCAGTAGTTCTACAGTAATACTACAGTAGTACTACAATCAGAGTACTTTCAAGTAATGCTTGTACTGTGTTTGAGTTACAAGAGTTTAAAGAGTCTTTGTTCCGTTGTCATTATGAGGCAATACAGCAGGGCGTGGGGCAGCCAGAGGTTATAGCTCTGCCCTGCAAGAATGTGCACGATACAAGTACTTGAAGCAGTATTCAAGTACACAAACTAGTATCTAAGTCCATGAAGTAGTATTAAAGTCCATGAAGTAGTATTAAAGTACATAAAGTAAAAGCACAATAAGTACAGGAGAAGTACAAGTACTACTTCCCTTATGCTGTGCTGTATCTGTGGGGATATGGATACAGTCTGACTGACTTCATTATGTAGGATTCAGAATGATGACAATTTCAGACTGTTGCCATAGCAATTATCAACAAAATACTGCATGTTTTGAATGAGGAAATGGTCCTCAAATGTTGCATATGACAGGAAGCTGAGCCACATGAATATGTCTGTTTTGAACATTTTTACTAGTCCTGTACTATATTTACTATGTTTGCTGTATATTACTACTACTACTACTACTACTACTACTACTACTACTACTACTACTACTACTACTACTACTACTACTACTACTACTACTACTACTACTACTACTACTACTACTACTACTACTACTACTACTACTACTACTACTACTACTACTACTACTACTACTACTACTACTACTACTACTACTACTGATACTACTACTACTATTATTGCTACTGCTACAACTACTACTGCAAGTGCTATTACTGCTACAGCTACTACTGCTACATATTCTGTTACTACTGCTATTACTACTACTGCTATTACTACTGCTGCTACAACTACTACTACTGCTATTACTACTACTACTACTACTACTACTGCTACTACTACTACTACTGCTACAACTACTACTACTCTTTCTGCTGTGTTAATGCAGTAATACTCATATTAAGCCACACTTGACCTCGTACTTTAAGTGATGATTGATCACTTTCTCTGGAGCCTTCAGACAGGTATCTTAAAATAAAAATAAAAAATACTGCAGTGTGTTATTTGTATTTGTGACAGTGTCTGTGGTTACGCGCTCACTCAAAATCTCATTATTATTAAAACAACATGTAAAGAGCCAAATCATCTAATGTCTCTGTGATCACAGAATCCCTCTGACACTCACATTAGACTGTGCTTTACAGGTCAATTAAATCACATCCAGAAATCAGATTATAATCAGATTTTGGTGTGCACATCAACAGTACAGTTCTTCACTGCATATTGTACTTCATACTTCATATTCCCTTGCTCTGGTGTCTATAGTTGTGTTGGATGTTTTCAGCTCTGTGTGTACTTCATGCAGTACTTCACACTGCATGTATTTACTTCATGTTTCTCTGGTGTCTGTAGCTGTGTATTTATGTGTTGTGTGAGTCTTGTGTTATCAGTTGTGTGTGTGTACTGTGTATAGGTTCTGCATACAATACTTCATACTTCATATGTTTCCCTGCTCTGGTCAGTGTGTGTACTTATTCCTGTATATTGTATTTCATGTTTTAGTAATCTGCTCTGGTGTATGCAGTTGTGCAGTTGTGTATTTGTGTAGTTGTGTGTTATCAGTGTGTTTGCTGTGAGTTACTGAGCGTATCACAAGTCACAGAGGTTGAACTTTGGACTGTCTCTGAGAGCAGCAGTTATACAGTACTGGTGCACTCTGGGAAGTATTGGTGTAGTACACCCATACTCAGAATAATGTCAGTTTTAGAGGGGTTACATTAGTCTGTATAGTCTGAGGTACTCTTACTTTTACAGTGCTCAGTGTATATGTTTAGTTTACTATATTTGCCATTCCATGTTAGTCCCACTTTGGAAAACATGCTGGAAGCTCTCAGTGCATCATGGGAAGAAAAAACACCCCATAAACAAACTATAGACATTACATCACTACAGATCACACGCTGACACTGAAATAAACACACAAGATTAAGTAGCTGGAAATATTAAGGTGCTAATATCAATAGAATAGGATAGGATAGCAAGGATTACTGTAGTACTCTGTGTAATGGCAGTATTCACAGTACTCTTACTGTTACACACCCCCTGTGTAGTATTTGTACTGGAGGATAATCACAGGAAATGGCTTCAGGAAACTGGCCTCTGTGGGTTTGAGGCCTGAGTTAAAGTTCTGGACACAACATGACCACATGTGGAATCTAAAGCTACACTGTGGAACTTTCCTGGCGTCACCTGATCATCTTCACTGTACGGCGGTGAACTTTTCTTGCATTTTCTCCTTTAGGTGTTTTAATGCTCAAAAAAAACTCTCCATAAATCAAACCTGTAACTTGGCACTACCTTTTTATCTCCATTAGGATAAATAAATGGTCTGGTTAGGATCCTGGTCAGTACCTGGAGGTCTGAGGGTGAAATTTGTGACAGGAATAGACCTGAGAGTGGGCCATGTGACACACTCAAATATCAGCTGCTGTAAAGCCTCGTGTACAGAATATAAGGACACATACATTTCCAGGGCTGCAAGGTCTAGCAAAATCAAAATTAAATCACTATTTGAACAGACGCAATTTTGAAGTTCAATAATTTGCTCCACAAACTAAATCTCCTGTGTTATTGTGCATCAAAACTACAAACCCTGTAGTTTAGATCTGTACAAACATAGTAAAATCCAAAAGTAAAATCTGTCAACTGGACAAAACGTTGTAGGAGTGAAGACGTTTTGCTGCTCATCCAAGCTGCTTCTTCAGTTCTGGTCAGATTGCTGGTGGACACTGCCTTATATCTGTCTGCAGGGAGGCACTAAATACACTGAAACTGGCAACAGTTATTGTTTACAGTTTCTGTATGTAGGCTGTAGTGTGAACTGTGCCTGAGTCATAATTAGCATATTCATTCAGCTCTTAGTGGATGCTTTCACACCTATTGGTATTCTGGCTAGCTCTGTTGTTCTCTTTGTTCTCCTTTGTTTGCTTTGGGTCTGAGGATGGAGTTATAGATGGGGGCAGGTGACGTGCACATCTATGTGTGTTGGTCCAAAGTTATTCCTCACTTACCTTATGCATTCAGAGCATCCTGATATTCACCATGATGAGTTTAAGAGCTTTTCACATCTCTCAGAGGCCAGAGGGAAATTTTGGAGTTACGATAATGTTAACAACAACTCGCATGCCAACAGTGCACTTGCTTATTATTGGACAATAAACCACTTTAGATACAAATAACACACAGCGGACTTATTTTGACCTCAAGAGCTGCTTGTGCATTATATCTGTACTGGGGCGAGACACATTTTGACTCATTTGGTCAGACCCAAATGCTTCAAAAATCTAGCACAGCTCATTTAAACAGTTGTGTGATCACAAACTCACTCCTAAAGACTCAGAGGGACAGAAATAGACTGAAATGTCCGACATGTGACACACATATATAGGACTGTAATATCACCTCAGCTCCTCCTCCACCTTTCTCTATCTTTTGCACCTCTCTCTTTGCTCCTCTGGATCATAATCTGCATATTTTTTGTGGACTGAGGCTGAGGGAGTGTGACATCATCCACAATGTTCGGTTGAAGCTCTTTAAGGCTAGCATTTATAGCAGGAAATCGATCCCAATTCCATATTTGGAACTCTGACTGTGTGTATCTATCATAGCAACCAAAGAGCCAATCAGGAGAGAGGCTGCTGAAGGTAATGCCCCTTCCTACCCACACCACGGGTTTGACGGGAGGAGGACGTGTGCTGCCGATCGATCGTTGACTAAAAAAGGGGCCGTGGCAAAAACTCTCAAAGCTGTTCTGTATCTCTGTATCTGACCCAAACTGCACTCACCTGACTGCACCTGCAGAATTCATGCAAAAACTACTAGGAAACTGTATTTAAATAAAATCATGAGTTTAATCTGACTTTTTATTAGGGTTGTTCTGATATCGATGCTGGTAACGGCAAAAGCCCCGATACAGCACATTTTTTAGATATCTATATTGACGAGACCAATCACTGTCTTTTCCAGGATGAGGACCCATAGATAATGAGCTCTGCCTGTTGACGCCTGTGGCTAATGCTAACGCTAACACCCAGAGCAGGTTAAATGCAGACTGTGGAGGCTGTGTATTGTGAATATCACCAAATGAAAGAGTAACTGTACCAGAATACAGGTACTTAAAATGAGTGTTCAGAATACCTATTCTCAGTACAAGTATTCAGTTACTTCCCAACACTGTTCATGTTACATAATGCAGAATTTGCATCATCGTCTTTTTAGCTTCTATAAGAAATGCTAATCTGATTGGCTCCACTTTTAGTGAGTGTTTTGCAGTTAGCGTGATGAATTTAACCCTGAGAATAAATTTTTCCCTCAACATTAAATCCGCAGGTTCAGACAGATCTCAGGACTGTGGGCAGGACTTCTGTACAAAGCTGTTCGGGGAAGTCAAATAAATATACCCTGAGATTTCTAGGATTTGAAAACAGACAAGTCACAACTAGAAGAAACACATTCACTAGAGACACGGGAGGGCATCTGACACATCACTACATCTGCAGATTCACTAGAGACATTTGATCTGCCTTCATGTCAGTCTAACACTACAGGGATACAGGAGGATGGGAGGGTATCTGACACACAGGGACACAGGAGGATGAGAGGAGACATTTGACCTGCCCCATCTCTCTCTCTCTTTGCCCTCCCTTTTTCAGTAGTAAAGCTGTTACATACTCACAACCTTGACTCTGATTTGTAAGCTGTGAGATTCTGCCTCCTTCATAATCGCTCTTGTTTCTGCTTTTTTCATATATATTGTTAAATTATGTAGATATATTTTTTTTATATATAGATTTTTTTTTTCAAACCTGTGTGTGAGGTCATGTGATAGTTTTGTTTTGGCTAAAGTACATGCACACCAAATCTGAGTCTCCCCTCCCTTTGCTCTTTGCACTAAGTCACACAACACAATCAGCTGCATCCCACTGATCAAACTACTGCTCATCACATCAGGTTTGTCAAGTTGCTGTGTACAGTTTTGTATCATGTTCTTGTAGATTTATGGAGAATTGTAGTGGCAGCGTCTTGTACAGGATTGTACTGCTGACTGTAAGGAGGGTTTGAATAGGGCCCAGAAGAGATCACTACATTGCTCAAATGTGGCATGGGTGACATCTAAAAACTCTTGAGTAATAAATATGGTAGAAAAAAAATCTGAGAGATTTTGCTTTTGACATAATTTTAATAACCTGATAAAAAAGTGATATGAATCTGATTTTGAGTGAGCATGGAACTGCAGCCAGTGTTAGCAGTTTGCATCCTATGCTCTTGCACCCTTCTTTCTCTGTTTGAGTTGAATACAGTGTGTGTGAGTGTCCACTTGGGGGCGCTCCTCTCTCACACACAGTGGAGCTGCGTTGGAGTTAGCCTGAGGACAGCACTGATACAGACTGTGTGCTGTTTGTCAGTCACAGTTCTGCAAAACAATGTGGTGTTGTTGTTTTTTTGTTGGAGACTTGTCATATGTCTCGGCTCAGTGAAACATGTTCAGCTCCAGTGTCGAACTTCTCATTAGAGTCACACAGGGAGGGCATCTGACACACGAGGACATGTCAAAACCTCACATTAGAATCACTTCTACAAGTGTCTGTACACAGCTCCTTGTGTGTCCTCTCCTCGTCTGCTGTGTGTACAGATCTACAGGGTTAGCAGGTTTTACACAGAATAAGACCCCATGGAGACACAGGGAGGGCATCTGACACACAGGGAGGGCATCTGACACACAGAGACATTTCATAGATGTTTGTAGAGGTCTAAACTACCTCAAACAACTCACACACAGATATTAATTCTTACACTTTTTGCTGAACTTCTGTCCTTTCTTGTCTCTTCCTCCCTCCCTCCTTCTCTCCTGTTTTGCCCCCCATTCTCTCATCCTCTCCTCCTTCCCTCTGTCTCCCCTCCCTCCCTCTTTTCTCTTTCCCTCTCTCTCCTCCCTCCCTCTCTTCTCTCACTCTTCCTCTCTCCTCAATCCCTGCCTATCCTCTTTCCCTCCCTCTGCTCTTCCCCTCTCTCTCCTCTTTCCCTCTCTATTCTCTTTCCCTCCCTCTCCTCTTCCCCTCCCTCCCCTCTTTCCCTCCCTCTCTTCTTTCCCTCCCTCTCCTTTCCTCCCCTCTCCGGTTGTCTGTAGATTCCAGAGCAGTGACTGTTTCGTGTCACGCCCAAAACTTCTTCACATTAACCATTTCCTCTCTTTTTTCTCCTCTTTTTTCCTCCTCCTTTTTCACACCTCTCTCCAAAAAATCATAAAACCATCCTCCCATCACCTCCCTCCAATTCACTTTGGCTTTACTCAAACCTTTTTGTCCAAATATTATCTTGTTTGAGTATTTGTCCAGCTCTGTGTGTGTGTTAGTGTGTGTGCATTTAAGTCTGTATATCTTTCCTGTCGTGGTGAAGGGGCGGGGCTTAGAGTCTGTCAAACCAATCAGAAGCAGTGTGGGGCATGTCCGGCTGGTTTGGTACAGCATGCACTGCAAAAATACACATCTAAACCTCGGAATTATAATCTTGGTCCAAGTGCTTTATGGGTAGAGGATTTTAGAGTTCGTAGAGCGTTTGTTCACTGATCTGAAGGTTGGCGGTTCAAATCCCGCTCTCGATATAAACATCATTGTGTATGTGGAGAGCATTTTCACAGTGATGGATGTGTGTGTGAATGGGTGAGTAGTTTAAGACATTTTTCTGACACTTTAAACCTTAATTTAACTAAATAAAGGCCATGTCATTTGTATTTCAAAACTATTGTGCCATTTAGACAAGTTCTAGCCCTTGTATACATTACGGTTGCTAGGTAACAGTTATGGTATTACCTCTACGTATGTCACATGTGCAGCCCGTGTCCAACCAGGAAGTAAGAGTTTAGTTTATGTGCACGTTATGGTTTCTTTAATTAAATCTATTCTGAGAGTTGTGTCAGGGGTTTTTGCAGTATAGGTCTGTTTCATTTGCATAACTTCAGCTTCTTCCTGTGGGCGTGTCTCTTCTCTGTGGGCGTGTCTCTTCTCTGTGGGCGTGTCTCTTCTCTGTGGGCCGTGTCTTTATATGGACGTCTCCTCTCCCTCACCTCTTTTCCCTTGCCCCTTTCCTCCCTCTCTATTTTCTCTCTCCCCTCCCTGTCTCCCTCCCTCCTTCCTTCCCTCCCACTCTCTCTCTTTATTTCCTCTATCTCTGAGCCCCTCCCTGCATCGTTCTCTCCTTCTTTCTCCCCTCTCTTTCCTTCTCCTTTTACTCCCTTTCTCTCTTGCTCTATTTCTCCTCTGCCTTCCCCCCTCTCTCCCTCTTTTTTCCTTCTCCCTGTCGTCCCTGTCTCTCATCACCTCCCTCTCTCTCCTCCACTCTGTTCTTTCCCTTCTTTCTCTCATCCCCTCCTTTATTTGGGCGTGTCTTCTGTTTACATGCGTTTGAATGTTGTCGTGCGTGTCTGGCGTGTCTGACTGCTCCTCTCTCTCTCGTCTCAAGCTCAAACTCCGTCACAGATTTTTGGACTAATCTTCTCTCAACACTCGAAAAACGTTTGCTGAAGCCGATGGTACGTGCTCCCTCCTCTCTTCCTCTCCTCTCTCTCTTTCTCTCATTTCTGTCAGTCTTCCTCTCTCCTCTCTTCCTGTTTGAACACGTCGCTGGGTTAAATTAGGTCACTTCACAACGTTAGCTTTAATAACTCCTGTGACATTTGGGTCAGAGTTGTTCTGCTTTTAGTGGTGAAGCTAACATGTGCTAGCAAGCACGAAAGTATGCACTGCAACAAACAAGTACTTCTTAGAGTGTACTGGTGGTAGTAGCAGTAGTAGTAACGCAAATAGTCAGGGTTTGCATTACTTTGCTATGTAAGTAGTAGTAGCAGTAGCAGTAGTGTCTTATCTACATTTTCCACAGGCAAGTGAAGTAGTTGAGTAGTTGCGTAGTAGTATTAGGAGTAGTTGTTGTTGTCGTTGTTGTTGCTGCAGTATTAGCAGTAGAAGTAGTACTTTGTAACAAAACTAAAGGTTGATGACTGCAAACACTAGTAAAAGTATCAGTAACAGCAGCAGTAGCTGAAGTACTAGCAGTAGAGGTAGTTGCAATTGTCATTTATTGTGCAACTGTAGTAGAAGTAGTAATAGTTTGCAGTTTGCTGTGAAATTTTGGCTTTGCTATCCAGCTGAAGTAGTAAAGCTTAGTACTACTAGTTGTAGTAGTTGCAGAAGTAGCTTATGTATTGTATGTTTTGTGTAAAGTTAAGAGCTACAGGTCTAACAAGTCCCAGTTTGATTCAATACTGATATATTGTGCAGCCCTAGTAGAAGTATTTGTAGGTCTTTTTATGTATAAAGTATTAGTACTTGTAATAGCAGCAGTAACTCATGTGTTTGGTGGGGTCCTAGTTTTGCTAGTTTGTGAAGTGTCATTAGTAAATACTTGATGAGCGAGTGTGTATCTTCAGATATGGAGGGTAGGTTTAGGTTGTTTCCATAAGGCTCTCATGACCTGATCTGTTGCTGTGGAAACAGGTCAGAGGTAAATATGAGTAAACAAACAGTGAGGGGTGTGTGATCATGGACAAGAGTGAATTTTGAATCTTAATATGAGGTTTGACCAGATCCTCACAGCTCAGTCAGTTCATCTGTTACAGCTGATGTCATCCACATTCCCTGGGGGTGTGATGCTAACTGTAGGCACTGCTCTGTCTGAGGCTTTGTTAGACTTTAGTCTGAGAGTTATTTTAACAACATCTGACCATAAAAAACTGATTTAGCTGGAACTACAACAGATGATCAGACTCAAATAACATTGTAGTCACACACTAGCTAGCATTAGCCAACAGTTTTTCAGTGAGTCACTCTTAACTTTTTGTTGAAAATCAAACTCGTAAACAGGACCATGAATGTTCAGATTGATCACAGGCTCCTGAAAATGTGCTATTTTAATACATTTCATATTTTTTCCGGAGTTGTCAGACTTTTTAAAAACTTTTTTGGCTGTGTTTGTTAATGTGTGCTTTGTGTCACCATTCCACCATAGACATACAGGCAGAACACCACCAGCGTGAAGTCACTGCAACGTATCAATACCCAATAATGAATGATTCAGTTTTATTCAATTTATTTTATTTTTGTAAAGTCCCAAATCACAACAGCAGTCGCCTTTTAGGGCTGAACATGAGAACTGAAATGAAAGAGAAACAGATGAGCAAATTAATCAACAGAAAACAAGCAAATGTATAACTGTCCCAGAGCGCCCCCTGTCCTTAGACCGAGGTTAGCCTGCTATTGGGTCATCCAGTCAGGAGGGGATTCACTTTCTGTAGTTCTTATGTGTATTTTGTTGCATGTATTCTGCCATTTTGTATCCAGGAGGGGGAGGAGTCAAGACATTATTATTATTATTATTATTATTATTATTATTATTATTATTATTATTATTAGTAGTAGTAGTAGTAGTAGTAGTAGTAGTAGTAGTAGTAGTAGTAGTAGTAGTAGTAGTAGTAGTAGTAGTAGTAGTAGTAGTAGTAGTAGTAGTAGTAGTAGTAGTAGTAGTAGTATCCTTTGCAATCAATCCCTGTTCATTTTCTGCAGCTGGATTCTCACCACCTGCACTGCACATTGTGTACTACTGTTGTGTCCTTCAGCAAGACCCTTTCCCCACTTGTATGTTGTCATCCGTGTGATTGAGGGTGGAGGGAAGAGGACTCAGAGTTTGAGTGATTTTAAACAATTGGCCCAAGTCAGTAATCTCACTAATCAAAAATCTACAAAAAAATCTCCAAAAATCCAAAATGTTCCTGATCATTTCTATCCGTGACGAGCTCCACTCTCCCTCTGTATTTCTCCAATCTCACCCAAACATCTGCAGATTAACAAGAGACATTTGACCTGCCCCCATGTCAGTCTAATGCTACAGGGATACAGGAGGAAGGGAGGGCATCTGCCTGTATCCTGTAATCTGCCTATAATGTTCCACAATATGGTATTAAACTGTTTTAGACTGTGAGCAAACTTGCCTCTCTACAGATCTGACCTGTAATATGGCTGACCGGTCCCTCCTGTTTGTCTCCATGGAGATAGATATGTTTAGTGCCATACCATATTGTGGAACATTCCAGGACAAAGCATGACATCTCCATGGAGACCAGCACAAAAGTGACAGAATGCACCTTTATCTCTGTTTTGTTGTAGAGAGAATAGCTCCGGGTAATTGTGGCTTTGGGTGAAGTGGATTACTCATCAGTTTCATAATCGGTTCAGATCACACAACGCCTGAATCTGTGCGCATTATGTTCTGATCGAAACAAGCTAACACAGGCCAACACAGGCCAACACAGGCCAACACAGGCCAACACAGGCCAACACAGGCCAACACAGGCCAACACAGGCCAACACAGGCCAACACAGGGTAACACAGGCCAACACAGGGTAACACAGGGTAACACAGGCCAACACAGGCTAACACAGGCTAGCACAGGCTAACACAGGCTAGCACAGGCTAACAGCTGTATGATTCACCAGTTTGAGTCAGAGCCATATTTGCTGATTCTGAGCAGGTGCAGAACGAATTTTAGCACAAAGTCATGTTAAAGTTATGCAGATGCCTGTTCTTGTTGAAGTTTTAATGGGTGTGATTGTAGATAAACGAATCGGAAAAGCCTGTGGTCTGTTGGAGTGTAAACAAACATGCCGGCTTCTCAGAGCAGCTGATGCACACACTTTTTTGATGTGTGATATGTGTGTGATAGGTGTGTGATATGTGTGATATGTGTGATAGGTGTATGATAGGTGTGTGCTAGGTGTGTGCTAGGTGTGTGATAGGTGTGTGATATGTGTGTGATATGTGTGTGCTAGGTGTGTGATAGGTGTGTGATATGTGTGTGCTAGGTGTGTGATAGGTGTGTGATAGGTGTGTGATAGGTGTGTGATAGGTGCATGATGGGCATGTGCACAGTCAGGGTTTATCTTATGTCACACACCCCTCCTCCTTCTCTCCATCTTTACCTTTACAGAGAGAGAGGGATGTACATTTCACTGCCTTTAATGACTCAAAAATATAATAAGGTTTTTTTGACTCCCAAATGGCTGTTTATTTAACCTTTTAAATATCCAGACCAAAGCAGCTCCACACTGGATGAATACTACAGTAGATTTAGTATAAGTCAAAATAATGTCAAATTTAATTATTTTTCCAATGTCTACAGTCAAATATAGGACTAAAATGTGATTTAACCTTTTGAAACCTGTTTTTCCCTGTGTCTGCTGCTTCTTTCTGCTCAGTATGAGCCTAAGAGAAGGCTGCTAGAGTCCTGTTTAGTCTCGTTTAGTCCTGATTTAGGCTGGATGAAGGTCAGTCCCAGTTTTCCTCGTTTAGTTCTGGTTTGTTCTGGTGCAGTTCTAGTTCAAACCAGCTCACAGGTTAGTAAACATGTGGGATTTTAATAATAAGTTTTTAAAGTGAACATCATGGACATGTGCAGGAAACTCCGTGCTTTGCCACTGATCAATCAAACATGTGGTTTGGAGTAGACTTATGTTTGTGTCCTGTCGTCAGTACAGTACAGTAGTGTTCATGATCCACTCTCTTTGCCCATAAAAAATCTCCAAAAGGAAAACCCACAAATGTTGAACTTGATCATTTCAGAATTTTGAGCTGTGATGATGATGATGGTGTGATGGAAGTGTTTTGGATGTGATCTGAAACATCCTGCAGTCAGCTGTTTGTGACAGTGCATGTGAGTGTGCATGTGGCAGCGTGGACGTGGTCAGCTGTGGGTTGCGGGTGTGCATGTGAGTGTGCATGTGACGGTGTGCACGTGGTCAGCTGTGGGTGTGTGTGTGTGTGTGTGCACGTGTGAGTGTGGGTGGGGCCATTCTCCTGTGACATAGTTGGCCCTGAAGGAGGATCAGACTGAGGCGGTTTAACCTGTTCTATCTGTGACTACACCACAGGACTACAAGGACCATGATGCTTTGCTCCAATCACAGCAGCCACTAATGTTTCCCTGATCAGCTTTATTAGTTTCCATTACCATGTTAATGTTGATCTACAGATGGTTTCTGACACCTCGTTTCTTTGTTCAATAGCACTACGAAGTCACACGTAGATCAGCCCTGCAGTATGTGTCTGTACGAGGGCATTTATTATCTGTAAACTGGAATAAATAGTTAAATAGTATACTAACCATAGGCTGTATATATAAATGAACATAGCTAATCTGCTTACTGCCATGTTCCAAACAAGAAATGAGCTTAGGCGTGCTTCCAGCTCCATCAAATCTGACTCCAGTTCACTTTCTATTGAAAAAGCGTGGCCCCTCTCTCTGTAACTACTACTGTCAGTCTCATCATTCTGACCTTAAAATGTTCATATTAACCCGCTCTACATGATCCTGGTGTTTTTACTTCACCATTTTGTCCCTAAATCAAGGCATGAACATTAATAGCAGACTAATCTGGCACCTTCTTTACCCGAGGTCGCTCCTGCTAGTGTTAGGAACAGCGGTGCGGGCAGGAAGGGGCGTTACCTTCTATATTATAGAAGGTAACGCCCCTTCCCACGAAAGAGCCAATCAGGAGTGAGGCTATAGAATCTATAGCCTCGCTCCTGATTGGCTCTTTCATTGCTATGATACTCAGATTTACAAATGTAGATTTTGGCTCAGGATTAGCTGCTGTAACTGCTAGCTTCGACAAGCTTCATTTGGAGCCACACTCTTTTAGTCCACTTCTTTATAAAGACTATGATGC